>NC_134126.1:3814374-4463919 GCF_040939455.1 Microcebus murinus | reverse complement strand
GCGAGGACAGCGGGCCTCCCGTCGCCGAACCCGCGTCCCCCGCCGGCGCGGCCAGCCCGGCCTCGAGGGGACGGGCCCAGGCAAGGCCGGAACGGAGCCTGAGGGAAGAGCTCCGCTTTCTAGAACTTGCTATTAGGTTAGCGTCAGCCACGACGCCTGAGGAGCAGACAGGTTTAACGCAGCAATTACTTTTTCGAGTCCTTTCTGCGACCTTGAGTCTCAGGCATGCCCTCTGGGCGGCAGGCGGGACGCGAGGGCGGCGGGCGGGAGCCCCTACCTAGAGCGTCTGCGTGGATGAGAGGCGACGTGGGGGCTGAGGAGAGAAGGGCACATCCGGTCTATAAATAAACACAGGGCGACGCGTGCTTACCCGGAGCCCTGCTGTTTCTGGGGCCGGACAGGTGACCAGGCTGCCGACTGCAGAGCGCCGGGGAGCCACCACGAACGAGAGCCCACGGACACTCCCGCAGGCCGGTCCTCAGCGCTGCCCAAGGGAGGAACGCTGGGCGCAAGGGAGGAACGCAGACAGTCAGGCGATTGCGGCTCAGTCGCAGGACGGAGTGCCCTACGGTCACGAGCCATGTCTAAGGCATCTGTATATTTCCAATTCCTGGTACCTAACTAAAGGGTGGGAATAAATGTTTGATGATTTAGCCATTAGAACATATCTATTTTAATAAAGCAGTGACTTAATGGTGCCAAAAATAATGGAGGAAAAGTGAAATTTTTACCAAAATTCATTGTTTAAGGCTGTCATATTTATAAAACAAAAATAACAGGATACCTAGCAAAGTTGGAATTTTAGATAAATTTCAAATAATTTTGTTAGTGTACATATGTTTCGAGTATTGCCTCTTGTATTTTTATGGCAAACCTAGTAATATCAAATTTCTCATACCACCCTGCATCCTGGTATATTTGAGTGAATTTAAGGTATGGTTTCTTTTTTCTAAACATTTCTTAATTAAAACTCATTAATGGATTAAAGCCAGAGCTTTAAGTTTGAATTTTGTCAACAAAAGTTCTATTTAAATTGTATCTTTTCTCCCTGTAATAGCATCAAATGTAGTAGTATTTTGAGGCCTGCACCATTGAAAATGATAAAATCTGTGCTTTTGAGGACAATGCAAATTGACATCTTACTGCAATTTTTATGGAATCAGACCAAGTTCACTGAATATAAACACAGTATCACAATAACATGAGTCACATCTTATATTATCTTGCTCAAGCTGCCAAAGGAAGGGGGTTTATAGCTGCAGCTGCCATTGCTTTATTTAGGCATTTACTCATTGTTCCTTTTTCAAATATAAGTACCTACTCTTATTATTTTTATCACTTATCTTCACTTTTTCTTGCACCTGGTGTATACACAGGATTTCCTAAACAGAACTTAGAAACATGTGTTTGTTGTGAGCTTTATTTTATTTTTTTAGCATCTTCTTTAGAAGCTTCCCTTATGAGCCTTCAGGTTGTAGGGGTCATGGCTTATACGTCTTTGTTTATGTTTTGATATTTTACTTGTAGAAGGCATTCTGCATGTTGTTGATAATAATGGCAAATATAAAAAACTTATTCCCTTGATAAATGACTCAGACCATTTCCTATTCTGTCTTTGTTTGTTTGTTTGTTTTCAAGAAACCTACTTTATTATTATTTTTTATTTTCATTTTTTTATTTCGGCATATTATGGGGGTACAGATTTTAAGGTTTCAATAAATGCCCTTTCCCCCCTCCCCCCACAAGTCTGATTCTCCAGCATGACCATCCCCCAGATGGTGAGGGGAGAGGGGGACGGGTATATTCTGTCTTTTATTCTTTGACATATTGCAAAAGTAGTTCTCTTCCTTAACAAGCACACCCAGATACATGTAAGCGAAGTATATATGTAGTGCAGTCTTTAATTTTTAACTTTTTACATGTAAGGTCATAAAGCAGCTCATATGTGCATATTTCTTATTAAATATATTTATTTAAGTTTTTAATTTTAAAACGTTATCATTTCCATTGCAAAGTAACAACTTGCGGTTTTGACGGATAGATTTTATTGCCTAATTTTACTGGTTAGGAAAATTGGGCTGCAAGCAATAGTATACCAGAAAAACACAACCAGTGGCTTAAATGATTTAAAAAATAACTATTAATTACCCCACAGAACAGAAATCTGAAAGTCTGTGGTTTCGGTGTTGGCTCAGCAGCTTCTGCGCCGCGTGGGGACAGCGCGGGCCTTTGTTCTCAGGGCCGGGCTGGCTCCGCCCCGGCGCCCCGCGACCGGCCGCAGGGCCCGCACCCGGTCGGCGGGCTCAGGGGCTCCTTCAAACGTCTCTGTTTTGACCAGAAGGCAAATACTGCCCAGTGTTTCCCAGCGCTTCCCGGCTCTCTCGCCTACGCTCGCAGGCCGCCTCCCGCCGCTGGGCCTGCACTCTTGACCTTGTGTTCGCAGACCCTGGAAAAATGAGATTGTGAATGATGTTAATAGAGGTTTCTTTAGTTCTTGAATTCGTATGTTTGTGTTGTTTTAATTTTGAATGAAGTGGAGAGTCTGATGACACTGTGATGAGCTGAACTTGGTTTAGATGTGTCTAGATCGTATCACTAAATCCAGCCAAATCATTCGATTTTATTCAGCTCACATTGTATGGTTATGGTATTATCTAATGTAAAATAGATAAATAATTGAAACCGGGTCTGGGCATGGTGGCTCACACTCGTAATCCTAACATTTTGGGAGGCTGAGGCAGGAGAATTGCTTGAGGTCAAGGGTTCAAGAGCACCTTGAACAAGAGCGAGATCCCATCTTTACAAAAAGTAACAATAAAAAAAAATTAGCTGAGCGGAGTGGTATATGCCTATGGTCCCCACTACTTGGGAGGCTGAGGCAGGAGGATCACTTGAGCCCAGGAGTTTGAGGTTGCAGTGAGCTATGATGAGGCCACTACACTCCAGCCTGGGCAACAGAGTGAGACTGTGTTTCAAAAGAAAAAAAAATTGAGACCTAGCCTGGACCTAATAATCTTTAAAATCTTAAATAAAAAGTTCAGATTTTTAAAAAATACATTTATCATTTAAAATGTAGCTTAATTTTTCCTGTGGTTTTCAAAAGTGGGTAATTTTTTTCTGTTAACTTGATTTTATGTTCTTTTATTGGGTGTTGACAAGAGTAGAAATGAGAAGGGAGTGGCATAATGAAGCTGAGTATAGAGGAAGAAATGATTTCTGAAAATTTTCTAGCAAGAACTTTCTTGCTGGGTCTTGGAAAAATTAATGGTGTTGCCATTATATTTACCTGGAGGTAGGTGTCTTGCCCCTCAACATTGTGTTCCAGAGCCTTAAATTATCCTAGGGATATTTATAGGGGGCAACAGAACAGGTGTTGTCCGGCGGGTGCCAGGATAAGAAAACTGGAGAGTTACTTTCATGAAACACATTGAAAAGCAAGTAGAAATTTGACATGAGTGAGAAAGTGAGAATACTCAGGTAAAATGAATTCTTGCAGTCATTTTAGGATCTAAGGGACAGTTATATGACAGAAGACCGAACAGCAGCCCAAACATATAGATAGATAAGGAAATTGAGTGATGTTGCTAGTTTTCAGAATGTTAACATAATTCTAACATGAAGACTGGATGGATGAGAAAGAAATTGATAGCTGCAACTGAGCTCTGAGTAGATGTGCATATTCTGGATGTGGTAAGGGATTTTGTTCTAAAAATATAGACTGAAACAAAATAATTGTGGTAATCATTTCATAAAGTATATGTATATCAAATAATTTGTATACTTCTAATATAAGCAATTTTCATTTGCCAGTTTTACCTCAGTAATGCTGGTGTTAAAAAGGAAATTCAAGAGACAAAAAAAAAATCATGTGATGAAAGAAGTCTCATGATGGAACTTTCATTCCCTCTCATCTCTTTGCATTCGTCTCCTAATTCTTTTCTGGTATCGGAAACAGAAACAAAATAGAGAGATGAATAAAACTCTGGAGTATTATATTCTTTATTTTGAGAATACTCGGAAAACATGTTTACATGTTTTCATATATTATTATTTGACAAAGATGTAATTCTATTGATCTTCTTATCAAGTAATTCAAGTTTATAGAATTAAGGAATAGTTTTGTTTTTGTATGTGTGTGTGACAAGGTCTCATTCTGTCCCCCAGGCTCGAGTGCAGTGTGTGATCAGAGCTCAGTGCAACCTTGAACTCCTGGACTCAAATGATCCTCCTCATTGAGGCTCCTGAGTAGCTAGGCTTACGGTACATGCCACTACACCCAGTTAATTTTTTAAATTTTTAAAATTATTTTTTGTAGAGGCAGGGTCTCACTCTGGCCCAGGCTGGTCTCAAACTCCTGGCCTCAAGTGATCCTTGCCCCAGCCTCCCAGAGTGCTGAGATTACAGGTGTGAGCCACTGCACATGGCCACAAGTGATATATTAAATATTATCTGAAAATTTCTAAAAGCCGGAGGGAGAAGCATAGGCTAGTGGTGTGACTATAGATTTTAAAAGGGCATATTTTGATGGTATTAGAAAAATCTTGATAAAGATTCCAGATAAGCCCTTAAAAATGAAATTTCAGGCCGGGCGCTGTGGCTCACGCCTGTAATCCTAGCTCTTGGGAGGCCAAGGCGGGCGGATTGCTCAAGGTCAGGAGTTCGAAACCAGCCTGAGCAAGAGCGAGACCCTGTCTCTACTATAAATAGAAAGAAATTAATTGGCCAACTGATATGTATATATAAAAAATTAGCCGGGCATAGTGGCGCATGCCTGTAGTCCCAGCTACTCGGGAGGCTGAGGCAGAAGGATCACTGGAGCCCAGGAGTTTGAGGTTGCTGTGAGCTAGGCTGACGCCACGGCACTCACTCTAGCCTGGACAACAAAGCAAGACTCTGTCTCAAAAAAAAAAAAAAATGAAATTTCAATAAATACATTACAAATTAATTAGATGAGAAAAAAATAGGAGGCATGTAATGAAATTGATTTAATTGAATAAATACTTTTTTGAATAATGATGTCATGCAATATGAGCAAAATTTGAATGGAGAGGTAGCATATGGGTGGCATTATGCTCTAATATTATAAGAATGATATCATAAAAATCAAAACAATTTTTAAATGGTAAGAGGCTTACAAAAATTTTAAAAGTAATATAACAGATTTTTAAAATTTTCTACCAGTCAGAAGAATAAGAACGAACAGGCTTATGCCTAGAGATCAGTGACAGTATATTGATAATGAGAAAGCATAACTACTAAACAGTTTGATTCACTAAACAGTTTGATTCACTTTGTCCTGCCATGGAGACTGATTGTAAAATTGTTAAGGCCAGGAGTATTGTTGATAAGAGGAAAATAAAGCCCCAAATAGCTGAGAGGATTTAGAGGATCATTGGTGCTTTATGTTGGTTCATTTCTTCTAAAGGGAGAGAGTTTTATCACCAAGCCCACAGAGCCTGCAGATGAAATTGATGAATTGCTATTGATGATTTTGGTGGAATAGTGGTGAATGAAGACTTTCAGATTAGAGATGGATCAAAATTTTAATGGATCAAGTATATGTATAAATTTTCCATAAAAGCTTAGTGAAAATACGATTGTTAAACATAATTTGTGAGCTTTTACAAAAAAAGTATAGATTTCTTATTTAAAATGGCATTCTAATTTCAAGTAATACATTTCCCTCACTTTGAAATCCTTAGTAAAATAACTAGAGGACTGCATTAAAAGAGGATACTTACTATCACTACTGGACACCAACGTAGGCACCATCTCCACGTGAGACACTTTGAGGAATTCTTCAGTGTGCAGTGCAGGAGGGTTCAGACTGCAGGAAACATCAAACGTGGGTAATTTACAATGTGTGAAAGAAAAGTTCTCCTAGAAGGGCGCCCCAGAATAAACCTAACAGCTCTTCCTGGGTAAGACAGATAGATAAGACAGCACATGTGAAGAGAGGTCAGGCAAAAACAACTGGGCGGTTGTCCATCTCTCTGGGGTCTGTGGATGTGCACCGGCAAGCGGAGCCCCCGGGAGGAAACCAGCCCTGCTGAGGCAGAGCGAGGCGCTCTAAATTAGCTAAAAAGGTAAAAGCACGCGTGGCAGCTGCCTCCAGCTTTGGCTACTTCCCTAGACTACTGCCTCTTCAGATAGGAAAGTTTAAACTGCAATAATCTATATTTTCCCCTTATCCTTCTTTCTCGGAATAAAATCTCTGATCAGAAACCACATATTCCTAGTAAGTACATACATAATTTATTTTGTATAAGACAAAAAAAAAACACTTAATCTGTAAGATGAGCAGTGAGAAAAAATGCTGAATGTATAAAATTATTGAACAGTTCACAATATTGACAAGTTTTAAGAAATGAATTCGTTCTTTTTCGGGAGCGGAGTAAGTGAGGCACGACGGCTTCATGTGCGGAGCTGGCGCGTACCTTCGTTTCAGGTACGACAGACAATTCAATTTAAATTCTGGATTATTAACAGACTGGAAGCAGGAGAGCCCAGATTTAGAAATAGCCTTTTCTTTTATTTGGTACCAGCAGGTCTTTGCTATGGTCTTTAGAGAGACACTTAGAAGTACTTATTTTGGGAACACAGTTTGTGGAGGCAGAGACGGCATGTTTTCTAAACTTTCGGCGCGCCGGGTCAGTGCTGCGATCTTTGAAGAGTCCGCGTGGTGTGGAAGCGATTTAGTCACTGAATCGGTAAAGAAACGGCGCCCCTTCTGGGCGAGGCGGCTCAGGACACAGCTACTGGAAACGCCGATTCTGCCTGGCCTGAGGGCACCGCCGAGAGTGGACAGGAGGGAAATACTGAGGAACACAACATTTGAGCTTTAGTGAGACTTTACTTTTTTTATCTTATTCTTGTGTCTTCATTGTCTGTCAGGTGTGTGACCAGCAGAGAACTTGTCAATCAGTTCACAGGTTTTTGATTTGGGAGGAAACAAACTACAGGAGATAACACAGAAGCCTCATTTTTATGCCGGTTCTCAAGTGAGATGATGAGATTTTGGACCTCAAGCCTGAACCTAATGCAGTAATGAGATGAACCGTCAGGAGCTTTAGGAAGGAATGAATGTGTTTTGCAAATGGGGGAATTGCAATTTGTGGCCAGAGGGTAGACTGTAGCAGATTAAAGAGAAGTGGACACTCTTTGGCATTTCTGTCATTAAAATATGGGGTCAGTGTCCCCTCCACTTGGTCTAAACTGGTCCGGGACTGTTACCAGTAAGATATGGCAGAAATGATACTAAGTCAGTTCTAGGTCTAGCTTTTAAGAGTTCTGGAAGTTTCTGCTGCTTTCCTCAAGGAAACCTGAGTCACCATGTAAGCAGTTCAGCTATCCCACTGAAAGTACCACGTAGAGAAGCCCTGATACTACACTGGGAGGGAGAAGAACCAGCTGAGCCTTGTCTTCCAGCTACTTTGTCCCATCTGTAGTACAGTCCTGGGAAGATGCACAAGAAGTTGGGAGCAGAGTGATGGCTGCTGTAGACAGAATGCTTGTGTTCCCCATAATTCGCATGTTGCAGCCCTAATCCCTAATGTGATAGTGTTTGGAGGTAGGGCATTTGAGAGGTAATTTGGTCATGACAATGCTGCCCTCAGAAATGGGAATAGTGTCTTTATAAGAAAAGACCCGAGGGAAGTGATCTCTTTCTTCTCTATGTGAGGATACAGAAAGAAGGGGGTCCTCTGAAACCCAGGAAGTAGGCCCTCACCAGGCACCAAATCTGTTGGTGCCTTGGTCTTGGAATTCCCAGCCTCCACAACCATGAAAGATAAATGTTTGTTGTTTGAGCCACCCAGGCTGTGGCATTTTGTTATAGCAGCCCAAACTGACTGAGACCATGATCCTACAAGATTTCTCACCTAACCCCACCATAGCCATATCCCTGTTTGACAAAAGACATATGCTTAAGCCTTATGTGTTCAGAAACTAAGTTGGGGGAATATTAATGGTGTTCTTATTCTAATTTCTGTGAGGCAAGACTTTCCTTGAAACCCCCTGGCTTTTCTTAACTTCACACTCTAATTGGAAATATTGGAGGGAAGAGCTAGGTTTACATAGTTTGGCCTTTCCTGCCATTCATTATTTTGTATAGCAGCTGCTTGTAGGAAGCACACAATTTGGTTTGCTTCTCTGCACCACGAGTGAGGAGACCTGAGCTCGTCCCTCTGGTAAGAATTCTCGTTCTGGGATGCTGCGTGGGAGCCCATTGCTGATGTGTGGATGCTTTACTTCCTCCCTTCAGCTTCTATGAGTAAGAGAGCTGATATTTTGATCTCTAACTGCTTGTTCTACATGTTTTTCTCGATTGATCCTCAACATTGGAGAAGAAAAAGGATGTTAGTTACTGACCCCATCAAACAAAAATTTCTGCATACATTTGTCTAGTCCCACCTGCTTAGCTACTAAAGTGAAAATAAAGGTACACAAGGAAGGTGGGGTTTAGAAAGAGCGTGTGAGAAAAAAAGATCTTTCTGTTCATTTTAATTATGTGCCCTCAAGTATGCTGATGCGATTTTAGTCCATTAGTAGAATTAGATCATCTAGAAAATGTTCTTTGTACTGGTCATTTGACAGAACTATTCTTGCTAAACTCACGGGTGATAAGTTCTAAGAGGTTATTGGTTTCACTGGAACAGATTTAAACTAAAGAAAGAGAAGTGGATAGACAAGATAAAAAGTTTGGACATTGAAGAATATTTGAAGACATTAGAGATACTTAGCTCTGAGAAGGGCAGACTTATGGGGATAAGAGAATTTTCTTCTGATACTGCAGATTTGTCATGTAGAAGAAGAATAGGCCTTGCTCGAGAAGTCGCTAACGATGTTTGCAAGTATGGCGGGAGCAGATCTGGCTCGAATCTATCATTTCCATAAAATGAGAAGAGTATTCTTGGGAGATGATGAAAACCTCTGGAGAATTTTATGCATTGATTGAGCGTCTGTTTGTAAGTGATAGTTTAGAGGACATTCGAGCACCAGATAGCAACTAGGAAATCTCTAAAATCTCTTCAAACCCTGAACTTTTTAATCCTTTAATTCTACGATTTAGAGCATGTGATACAGTTAGAGTGCTGGGGAAGGGTGGACATAGCCCATATCAAGATTGTGGGTGTTACTATTGGAAGTTTCCCGAACTCATGGTAACCATTGCTTTTGACATCCATCCCAGTCTAAGCTCAGCTCTGCATATCACAAACATGATTTTGTCATTCTGCCAGTGTTTATCAGACTCGCAAGAGCTTACACACACAAATGTAGTTTTCGTGAGACTGCTGTATGAAACCAGAATGCCAAATTATTCATTTCTGATGGGAAAGAAACCTGTTAATGGAATTCATATTCTGTTTCTCTGGCCAACACATCTCCTGGCATATGATATTGGAAGCCAAATTAAAATCAAACTCTTGATTGGTGAGCATGGAATCAGAACAAGATGAGATAGCTTTAGAAGTTTAATGTTTGATCATATCAAGCCATCAGCTTGACGCATCCTTCTTTGTATTAGTGATATAAACTGTCTCCTGGAACTCTCAGGCCGTCTTCTATTATTACAGCTTTCCTTTAGTCTGCATTTAATGAAACTGCCCGACTTCTCATTCAGCTATTCTTTTTCTCAGGCTTCCTGGAATGAGCAATTGCTTTGAACTTTCCTCAGTGGCTAAGGATACAGGCTGCCTATGTTCTAACCTAGGTTCAACACTTCCTACTGAGGTTTGTTGGGAAAGTGACTTAACCTCTCTATTGCTATTGCCACACCTAAAAACACATAATTAGTGTCCATCTCTCAGTATTGTTGTAATGGTTAAGTGAGTGAATATGTATAAAAGCTTTGAATAATACTTGGTGCACATTTAGCATGCAAAATTAGTTATTACTAAGATTTTAGCCAAGTTACAGTTATGCGATTTTTTTATAAGACGTTGAATTTATTTAAATTTATTTTGCAAAAATATTTTGGTTAGTTTTCTTGTTGACATTTTAATTTCATAAGATAAAGTTATTGGCTTTATTTCAGTATTCTTGAAGGGCACTTCACTACTTCCTGTCCATCCACACATATACTAACATCAACTAAATAGGTAGTCAGAGAAAGATAAAATGTTCCTGTTAGCTACAATTAGTCAAGAAATATTTCAAGATTAAATAAGTGCTAAATTTATGGCAGTATTGGAAAATACCAAACATCATATAAAGCACATCTAATGTTTTTAAAGAAAAGTGCTTGGAAAAGATTATATTTTGTGATATTGAATTTTTCTTTAAACACTAATGTTGTATCTGGAAATATTTTATTTGGAAGGTAAGGGTTTTTTGGTGATCATTTTCTATTTAGCTTAACTGAGTAAAAGAAATTATGTATCAAATTAAACGAAAATATGATGAAGAATTTCTGTGACCAGATTATATAATGTTTTATATGATAGATACTAACCTTGCCAACATTTTTGCCTACCTACAAGTAGGATCCTCCCATCTAATTTGGATGACATGACTGCTTATTTACTATGCTGAATATATATGTGTATATATATATACACACACATAATGTATAAATGAATATATATAAAGATTTTATATTTAGTATAAAAGTTAGTCTGGGCCTTTGATTAGAGAAGGAGCCAATAGAGAAACAAGAAATAAAAGAAATACTATTTGGAATGAAGTTGAAGTCTGTCTTCAGGAGAGACAGGAATTTAGGTAATACTGGGTAGCAGCCAGGTTATGAAGGCCTTGGTCTTAGGTATTTCTTGGGGCTCATCTGTGTTAGCTTTCCAGGGCTTCTGCAACAAATTGCCATAAACTGAGTGGCTTAAAACAAGATGAATGTACCCTTTCATAGTTCAGGAGGCCAAAGTCTGAAATCAAGGTGTTGGCAGGACTGGTCCCTCCGGAGGCGCAGAGGCAGATACTGTCATATGCATCTCCCTTGTTTCTGATGGCTGCCGGACACCCTTGGTGTTCCTCGTGTTTCAGTCTGTGCCTTCATCTGCACATCTGTGCCACCTTCTCTTTGTTTCTCCTCTGCGTGTCTCTCTGTTTCCTTTTCTTATAAGGACATATTGTATTTGGGAGTCATCCTATATCATGAATGATTTCATCTCAAGGTCCCTAACAAATTATATTTGCAGAGATCCTATTTCTTAATAAAGAACATATTTATATTTTTGCTGGAAGGTAGAAATCACAATTCGTTAGCTTCCAGGGTTTTCAGGTTGTGCATGAATTTTCGGAGGGTACAATTCAACCGTATCTTCCGTTGTACAGATGGGAAACAAGGAAAAGGAATGCAGACAGGAGTAGATGTGTTGGTAGGAAGTTCCATTCTGATGATTCCTGTATTTTGTGTGTGTGTGTGTGTGTGTGTGTGTGTGTGTGTGTGTGTGTGTGTGTGAAATACGTTCATCAAATAAGTCTAAAAAGCTTGTAGATTTCAGTGTAGTTAACAGAAGGCTGGAAGTAGTAGTAGAGAATGGGAGAGAGTTGACTAGCAAGATATATGACAGTTGAGGTTTGTGATCACAAATTTAGAGTGGCACCTGTCTGCTACTAAGAACTTGAACATCAGATTCTGTGGTATGGCCTTCACACCACTCCATGGTCCTAGCACATGTAATATCTTCAAACTTTTCTGTTTGGCCTTTATGTGTATAACCCATAATACAATACCACAAAGTTATTGCTGTTCCATAAAACTTCCTATTAAAATCATACCTAGTTGCCTTTATTTAGTCTTTTTTTCCAGTTTGTGATTTTATTTTCTCTCTATTGACAGTCTATCCCAGAAGATCCCTCATGCGTAGTTATCTCAGATAGGCTATTTTAAAATCACTTGCTGAATTTTCTATTTTCACAGAAGAACTATTTTGTACTTCGTGTATTTCATTCTTGTATCTTTTATACGGTGTGATGGACATGTGGACTATATGGTGTGATGGACATGTAGTCTACATGATGGACTATATGGTGTGATGGACATGTAGTCTACATGTCCATCACACCATATAGACCGTAAGATCTCATAAGTGAAGGACTTGATCACATTGAGTTTTGGATATCTTTTGCATCTAGTATATTGCATTGCACAAAATAGAAACATGATAAATGATTTTAGAATTGAGTTGGTGACAGCTCGCTGATATATTTATGTTTTACAGTTCATATAGGATGATAAATCTACTGACAAAAAATTGTTACAAGTAATTTTTTTCTCTAGTAAAGGAGATAAATTAATAGCAAACTGTATCTTCTCTCTTGCCATCTATTCTTTGATCATGGATGGCTGGCCAGGTTTAAGCATGAAAACTAAGTCTTGAAACAGCGTGAAACAAACTGGCTTACATATAAATTTAATTTGTGGCTTATTACTATAATACTGTTTTCAAGAGAGTTTACTTATTGCTAGCAATATAATCTCCAAAGATTGGCATAATTTATTATTATTGATGCATTGTTTATTATATTTTTTCCTAAATAAGTAATGTGAAGCTACATTTTTAACCTAAATCTGTATTACTACACTTGAGACCGTTTCCTGGATGCTTCGTCTGTGCCTGTTCTGTGCTGCTGAGGGCCTGGGACGGCATCGAGCAGAATGACAAAGACTGGTACCAGAGAGCTTACATACGTGCTCAATGACGTAAAAAGATTCTTTCATGATGGCTCTAAAAATCTTGAACTTACAGAAAATGAGAGTGGAATGGTGGTTACCAGAAGGTGGGGTAGGCAATGAGGAGAAAGTGGTCAAAGGGTGCAGAATTTCAGTGCGAGGAAATAAGCTTTTGAGAGCTATTGCACAGCCTGCTGACCGTAGTTGACAGTGTAGTAATGTGTTATATATTTCAAAATTGCTGCAAGAATACATTTTAAATGTTCTCACACTACAAAATAATGATAACTATGTTAGGTGAGGAATATGTGAGTTAGCTTAAATCATTCCACAATGTATACATGTAGCAAAACATCACGTTGTACCCCACAAATTATAGAATTGTTATTTTTAAATTAATGGTAAGAATTTTAAAAAGGTTTCAGTCATCTTATGAAGATGTGTCTGCATGTCATTTCCACACAAGGCATTCCCCATTCTGTTTGTGTTGACCCAATCATCATATGAGGTCTCCAGATGTTTCTAGTTTCTTGAAGAATAAACAAAGTAATAAAGACATTGACATTTACTTAAAAATAGAAAAAATATAATTCATTTGGGATTCACTCAAAAGAGAAAATGTTCAGTTAAACAAAACTTGTAGAGTTTTGTAGAATTTACAAAAAATTCTAAGAAGAAATAATCATTTTTCTTATAGGACAATTTAAGTCTTTAAAACTATTTAAAAACCTTGGATTTATAGCATAAAATTAATGTATAAAATTTAAAAATAGATTCCATTTGTTATTTGGGAAACAGATACATTTGGATCTTAATGGATAATAGTTAACAAATAAGAATGTGAAAACTTATTAAAAGCATTCTTTTGAGATTTGAATTATTACATGAAACAGAAGCAACCAGTAATTTTGAGTAATATTTAGTGTTTCTGATAAAATTTTTTCAAAAATAATAAAAGACAATTTATGTCTCACAATTTATTCATTCAGGAATGTTTGCTTAGGATGAAGCAAGGTCTTGGTCTCTCAGAATTTAACTGTGAATTGCCCTAGAATTTTCCTACCTCCTGGGAGCCTGCATGCTAGTAGCAAAGGATGGTGTAATTATATATAACATAAATACTTGCAATAAAATAAATATGATTATGTAGTTGAATGTAATGAGAAGGATTGATAGAATTGTCATTTAGCACTAAGCCAAGAACTTGAAGGTTGAGAAAGAGCCAGCCATGCAAAGAATCCAGTAAGAATAATCATGCCTTAAAGTGGCTTCCTCTGCTCCACATATTAGAGTTTATTAAGTTAGACCCAGAAATTTATTCATGCAAAAATATATTTATGTTTGTGTTAAGAAGTAAAAATCACATTTCATTATATACCTAGCCTTGTTATGAACACAACTTTTTTTCAAATGAATCATATGCTTAATAAGGTGAAAAATATGCATTTAAAAATGAATGCTAATTTGCATTAAAATAAAATGAAGCTTGTAAAGTTCAATTGCCTATAATCTCACTAAGCCATTCTAAAATGTACTTTTATTGAGTTTCAATGTGTTACAGCATGACTGAGTTCAGCAGCACACTCTCAATGGAACAAAAAAGGAAACCTTTAAAAAACACATCCGGAAAGATGCTTTATTTAAATGTAACGACAATACAAAGAAAGTTGACGATTGACTTTGGAAAAGAGCATTCATTAAAAATAGTTTTTTCCTTAATTATGCTTTTTTTCCCCATATTCTGTGTTTCTTAATATAGCACTATAGCACACTGCGCATGATGATTTCTAGTTTCAGCTATGTGATTGTCTCTATATCACAATAGAGTTATTCAGAAAGATGAGAAAAGAGTTATGGTAGTTGTGATGGGGTTTCTGAGAAAGTGTCTGCCTAATATTTCTCCTTGAAAATTTTATGATATACTTCTGGAAAAGTTTCTGAAATAAAACTACTGATGATACTGTTAGGCCAATATAACTGATTAAATCACCATATGTCAGGTCAATGTTCATTGCATTGTTGTCTCTGTTGAGGACTATTTAAAACTTTGACAATTATTAGGGATATATGGTATCTAATGGTTTCTGAGCACATAGTTATTTTGTTCCTTTTATTTTAACACATATGTAATGAGTGCTACGTTCAAAGGACCTTTGTACAATGTTTCAAGTTAACATCTAATCTTTTATATCACTTAATTCCCATAACAAATGTGTAAACACTCACATTTCATACTTATTTTGTTAAGCCACTAGGATCTGCCAATATACCCAATGCTATATTTGTGCATCATTTTTGTAAATATAAGGATTTGAAAGGGAAATAGTATACTTTGAATTATCTTTATTCCTTATACTGCTACTAAAAATATGCCTCTGATTTCTTCCTCCTTGATATGATCTGGACACATTTTCTGAGCTCTCAAGTAAATGTTCTCATCTTTAAAATATGGGTATTAATTTCTATTATATGTTTTTAAAATTTTATTATAAAGAATGCATAAAATAATGTGTATAGGACAATTATTACAATGCTGATCATGAAAAATAAAATCATGCATGTAAAATTATTAGAATATCTAACAAATAACAGCTTGTAGTTTCCATTTGTGATAATGACATATGAAATTGAAGTCAGCAAAATATGATGGCCTCATATACTCTTCCCATTTATTCATCTGTCAGTATAATATTTGAAATGGTCTATGTATTTGTTTATTCCTTTGTTATCACAGCCAAGTGAAAAGTGGTATGCTAAGTTTTAGAATATTAATGATAAGAAGCACTGTTACTTAGCTACCCGTGTGCTGATAACATTTTAAACTGTACCAAATCACCTTACTCCTAGACCATGTTTCCTTTGGAAAATTATTCTAGTCCCACTTCTTAGATTCAAGACCATCTAAATTCAGTGTAAGCAATTCTGACTCAAATGCACTCTCTTTGACAGTGGTCCTTGGAAATTAAATGAATAATAATGTGAGTGGCTTATAAAATGAAGCAAGTGCCTCTTGCCTCTGTGGCATGTCTTCAGTTGGACTCCAAATGAAGAAATTACAAAAATATAAGATTCATAAGCATTTTCAAAAAGTAGGAAGTTAAAATATATTAATGCATAAAAACACCACTGTATATTAAAGCAATACCATTGATTAGAATTCATAAAACAGTTTTTTTTAATACACTTCAAATAGCGCAAGATAAATTTTATTTTCTTGAGAATGGAATAGAATAGATCTGGCTGTTGACAGGCGGGAGAATTTATTTGCAAATATGCCTTCACAGTGGGAGGCGGGCATGCAGGGACTGAAGAAATGCTGGAAGGCTGCCCAGAGTGTGCCGCCTGGTGGCACCCTGGTGGCACCCTGGTCTCGAGGCCCGCGTGACCGTCAGGTGCGTGGAGTGCGCCAGTCCAAACTGAGGTGTGCTATACACGTGAGAAACACACTGGTTTTGAAGGCAAGATTGTTGACAAGAACACAAAATATCTAATTTATAATGTTTTATATTGATTTTATGATGGAATACCATTGTAAATATATTGAGTTAAAGCATAATACTATTATAAAATTAATATCACCTATTCAGTTTTTATCTATTTTCATTGTGGATACTAGAAAATTTAAAGCCACATATGTGGCTTGCATTATATTTCTACTGGGCAGTGCTGGGCGGCAGTCTAGTAATTGTATTTGCCACTAACAAGCTCTTTTTCCTGATCTCTCCACCCTAAATGTTAGGCCTAATTGATCTCTAAGGCTCTTTCACTTCCTGTTTCATGATTCAATTGTGAGTCTTGTTTCATGACCTTATACCTTAGGGAAATATAGTCCTTAACCCATATTTTCCTTTACTTATCTATCTGTTGGTCTCTTATCCTGGAATAGTCTGCCTATATCAAAAACATTTTGTAAAAATCTTTTCTAAGCTTGTATATTTTAACAGAGTATTTGTTTTGTGGTGCAAAACCAGTTGGATTAATAAAAATGTATTAATATTGCTGCACTTTGAAATTGTTGTACCATGCCAAAGGTGAAATTTCTCACTTAAATCTTTTTATTCATGCCATGGGAGTAATGTCAGGTAGCACTTGTAATGACAGTCAGACATAAAAAATAACTTCATTATACCTGTATATTACCTATATATAGGTATAGATAGAATATATACCTATATATTCTTTTGTATTTGATATTTGAGCCATTAATAAGAAAGATTACTTTCTTTGTAGGCTATGGTAAAAATAAACTTGTGGTTTAACTGTCTTATGAAATAGAGGTTTTTCTTTTTAATTCCAGATAGATAAAGATCTGTGATTAAGACAGTCATTGAACTTGTAGTAGGTTTTGTACAATGGCCAGGAAAAAAAAATCAACAGATTATACTGCCCTTTGGCTATGAAATTCAAAAATGGTTAATAGATTTCTTAAATGGATAATAATAAAAATAATATTACACAGACTAAGCTCATGCCTGCATAATGTGAATTCCACTGCTTATTCAATGTCATTATTCAAAAGAAAAAAGTCAAGAAGATAAATTGAAACAATTAGATGAACTAAAGTATTTGGATGAAAAATGTTTCCATTAAGTCCCTTTCAGCCCTACTTCTTTACTTATTTTCGTTTTTTTTGTTTTGTTTTGTTTTGTTTTTTGCTTCTTAGCAAAAAACAAAAAACAAAAATGAGTATGATCCTGAAAGCATCTATTGATCATTGAGGGTGTCAGTGCACTTATACTGGACTTATATAAATTAAACATCTTCGAATTTGGGGCTTAAATACCATAGTGTGTGCATGCTGTCATCTTAGGAGAATGCCTTTCTCAATGAAGTTGCAAGGGATTAGATTAAATTCACCAGGAAGAAGCAGACTCCAAGATAGAGTTTAGTGTGCAGGATTTTTATGAGGGTGTGCCTTTGGGGCGAATCCCCATGGAAAAGAGGGAAAGGAAGCAGAGTTTGACAGAAGAAGATAGCTGAAATGTGGTCCTGACAATACTCTGAGCTGGCCCCATGGGGAGCTCTCAAACTAAAATAGCCTGCAATGGCTGGCCCTTCATGCCCGCGTCAAATTCTCACTGGATCTGGGCCATCCTGGAAGAGGATGGTTTGGATGCAGTGGCTCTCTGTTGCCGAGGGCATCCCTGGAGGTGCTGATAGCCAAAAGCTGTCGTTGACGGTACTCTCAGCTGTTGGGACCACCAGTCATCATACCATTTACATCAGTGTCTGACCTAGTTCTTCATGTCATTTATGTATTCGTGTATATAATAAACATATATTGAGTGCTCTGTATATGGCAGGCATCATCTTAATTTTTCAGGATGCAATGTAAAAAGATAGAGTCTCTAAACTTAGGACTCTAGCTGTCCAGTTCACTGTCACTGGTCCTCCGGTTACAACAGTTCTTTGTCTCCACCAGAGTTTCTAATCAATTGAGCCTGTCATCTCTTCATGGCGCATCCTACTTTTAATGTCCTCTTTCGTTCCGTCCCAAGCATATATTCTATGATTCATTATAATCACTCCCTGCGTTCCCTCCTTTAGCTGAAAAACCCTCGGATCTGGCTATATTTGTCACTGCGGAGTTCCTGAAGCAGCTAGACTTGACGGGGAAGACGCGTGAGCGCACAGGCACACGCTGTGCTGCGTGTCCGCCCGTGGGCACCTGGCCTGCCCCGCGCCCGGCCCCCCGCGCCCGGCCCCCCGCGCCCGGCCCCCCCCCCGCGCCCGGCCCCCCCCCCGCGCCCGGCCCCCCCCCGCGCCCGGCCCCCCCCCCGCGCCCGGCCCCCCCCCCCCGCGCCCGGCCCCCCCCCCGCGCCCGGCCCCCCCCCCCCCCCCCCGCGCCCGGCCCCCCCGCGCCCGGCCCCCCCGCGCCCGGCCCCCCGCGCAGCGCCAGTCACGCAGCACTTCCCGCCGCTTTGTTTCTCTGCCCACCCAGATGGAGGATTTCGGCGGTGTGCTGGTAAAAGTTTAAGGACTGGCTTTTGGGGTTGGGGGCAGGGAAGTCTTAATATGTAACATTTGCTAGTTTTTGTGTTGTAGATATTGCCACCAAAGCCGGTTTCAAGTTACCAATGCCAGTCACTGAAGTGGGGCTGGGAGCTCAAAGGACCGGCCTGCGCCCGCTGAGCACAGTTCACCCCTTTCTCTCCCTCCCCGGGCCCGCACAGCTTCTCCCCTGCCCGCACTTTCATATGGCGTCGTGCCTTCTCATCTCGACCAGAGGCCCAGAGAAATCTGAACACGGCTTCCACGCGCCAGCTCCGCCGGCTGCACGCCCGCTCCCGCACGCCCGCCCAGCACGCCCGCCCTGCACGCCCGCTCCCGCACGCCCGCCCAGCACGCCCGCCCAGCACGCCCGCCCAGCACACCAGCCCTGCACGCCCGCCCAGCACGCCCGCCCTGCACGCCCGCCCTACACGTCGGCCCAGCACGCCCGCCCAGCACGCCCGCCCAGCACGCCCGCCCAGCACGCCCGCCCTGCACGCCCGCCCAGCACGCCCGCCCTGCACGCCCGCCCAGGACGCCCGCCCTGCACGCCCGCCCTGCACGCCCGCCCTACACGTCGGCCCAGCACGCCCGCCCAGCACGCCCGCCCTGCACGCCCGCCCAGGACGCCCGCCCTGCACGCCCGCCCTGCACGCCCGCCCTGCACGCCCGCCCTGCACGCCCGCCCAGCATGCCAGCCCGCTCCCGCACGCGGGCCGCCCACTCCTGCAAGAGGGGTCGCCTGCTCCCACGCTGGGAGGGAGACCCGGAGCGCCCGGCGCGGGCGGCCAGTAACCACAGGGCAGGCCTCGTTCCCTGCTCCCCACGTTCCCTGGGCCGCAGCCCCGCTGCCCCCCTCTGTCCCCCGCATCCCCGCTGCCCCCCGCTGTTCCCCGCTGCCCCCCGCTGTCCCCCGCATCCCCGCTGCCCCGAGTACGCCCGGCACTGGGGGCCTCGAGGGCTCCGCCTGGCACCCCGGGCTGCCTGTGAGAGGCCTCTGCTGGCCTCGGCCGGCCCTGCCCGCCTCCAGCGGGCTGCTGCAGGGGTCGCCCCCTCGGTGCGGCCTCCCGAACTCCTCCGGGACAGGCGCCCTGCCTTTGTTTCCTGATGGCACCTGTCTCTCCTGACTTCACGTTATGCCTTTTGTTTGTGGCCGCATCCCGGAGGACCCTTGATGGCAGACTCTGGCTGGACTGTGGCTCCGTTCTCAGCGCCTGCCCGTCCCAGACGCTGGGCGCCGCCCACGCCTGTTTAGCGCCTCGGCGCCGCCGCCGCGCACGGAGCGGGACTGTCGCCCACAGCCGCGACGCGACTCTTCTGGTTTTTCATTTATCAAAATAAAGTTGTGAACATTTAAAAATAAGGAAATGAAAACATATACATATATGTTGCCTATTCTGCTTGACATGACAGGTAGGCTGCCCGTGAAGCGGAGCATGCGGTCAGCGCTGCAAGCTCTCCTCCTCACGCCGGCGGGCGGGCTGGCGGCGCGGACCGGCTGAGGCTGGCGGGCGGGCGGGCTGGCGGCGCGGACCGGCTGAGGCTGGCGGGCGGGCTGGCGGCGGGCGGGCTGGCGGCGCGGACCGGCTGAGGCTGGCGGGCGGGCTGGCGGCGGCGCGGACCGGCTGAGGCTGGCGGGCGGGCGGGCTGGCGGCGGGCGGGCGGGCTGGCGGCGGCCCGGACCGGCTGAGGCGCTCGGCGAGCTGCGGCCGTGAGCTCCGACTGAAGTGGTTAAGGATGGAATAATATATAGCTCACTCGATTGTCTCTGTAACCCTTGGTGTATTACTTATTTACTCACTGGTGTCACTATATTATAGACGAGACTAAGGCAAGGAATTCATTAAGTAACGTGTGAAGTTCGCGTGGGCAGTCAGTGGCGGAGCGGGACCCACCCTCAGGCGACGGCCGGCCGCACACCCGGCTCGGAGACACAGCTGGGCTAACCACTGGGATTTGGAACTCATTCACGTGAAAAGCATATCTTAGCCAAAATACCTCAGATGGGTAAAGCATAGAAAACAGAAACTTATTTAGTTCTCACAGTTCTGGAGCCGCGATGTTCAATATCAAGCAGGCGGGTTCGTGTCTGATGAGGCCGGTCTCTTCCGGCAGGGCGGCCCCTCGTGGCCGCGCCCTTCAGAGGGTGAGAGGAAGAAGGGCAGAAAGGGCGGCGCACTGTGGGAAACCTCTTTGAGAAGGTCTTAGCCCCATTCATGCGTGAGGAGCCTTCATGACCCAATCAATTCTTAATACGATTGCATTGGGGATTAAGTTTCCACGTGAATTTTGGAGCAACACAAACACTAGAACAGAAAAGGGTAATGGAATTCAGGAGAACGAACGAATTGCCCAGTAAGAGTGTAAAGTGAGAACAAAAAAGGGACACGAGAAATTTCCCTTAGGAACACCAATGATTGTGGAATAGTTTGAGGAAGAGAATATACATAAAGGAGCCTTAGGAAAAGCTAGAAAAGTAGAGGGGGATAATCTCAACTTAGAGATACTAAGAGGAGGAAGGATTTTCAGTTATAAAGATGAATGACAGGCAGCATGAAATATTGCAGAGGTCAATGAGATAAGGCCTGAAATAGATTTCTGTAGTTAGCAATGAGCTGAGAGCTCTGTTTGTGAGCAGTACGGTTGCAGTGGTGAGGAAAGAAACCACAGCTCAATGAGCCAGATTTCAAAATGTGGAAACCATGAGGAAAGTAATTCTTTGAACAAGTTGCCATGAAGGTTAAAAAGAGATAGGGCAATTATTTGATGAGAAATGCAATTTCAAGGGATAGCATTTTATTTTATGATTAAGAGATGAGCAAATTTAGATGCTGATGGCATGGAGACAGAGGTTAAAAATATTAAAAACAAAAATGATCAATGAATGAAGCTTTGAAATTTCAATAACAAATGAGAGAGTAAGAATAGAAGGAATAAACCTCAGACTTCCTAATATTCGGAATTCGAGTCAGGTCATCTTACATTATAACTGATTTCCTCAGAATAAGCTTGAAAACGCAGTCGTCAGTACTATTGGGTGGTTAATCCCAGCCATTTTGGCAGCTCCCTCTCTTGAGAACAAAGGAATCCTGGTCCTTCAGTCCCTCTTTAGGTCAGGTTCCTTTTCACAGTTTTCCTAGATTTTTACCCTGAACCAAGACCCCCAAAGCTATACTGTGGGAATAGCTACTCCTTCGTGTCTATAAAAGGTTGCATTTCAGCTTCCAAAGCACCCACATTTGTGCCTGTGCTCATGCACCCAAAATCCACCCAGGGCCTGTGTAGATTTCAAATGTCAAACATGTATCTTGTTTCTTTTTTGGAATATAAAGGCTAATTGTCAAGACTTTTGAAATTCCAGATTGTCTGAAGGTGGTTCCATCCATGTTTTCGTCAAGAAGGAAAAAGGCAGATTAAGTTTTCCAAGGTGAGGGAACCCACAAAGGTGAAACTGCCTTTTATGAAATTAATAAAGGGCCATACGGTGGAGACCATGGGAGGGGCTGGGACTCTGTGAGTGGATAGGCACAGTTAAAATGCACAATAACCAGCCACTGTTCCCCAGCTCGCTTTCCTGCACTTGCTTACTGCTCAGGAGACATTTAGCTGATGGTCATAAAGATACTTAGCTTTCGTTATTCTCCCATAGATACCATGACCCTTGTGAGACTTAAGGCTAGTTTTCGAGATCTCTTCCAGGCCCTACATTCCAGTGGATCGGCTGACCCACCCAGAACAGTGGCCCCTACCAAGGAATTGACTCCACTAGTCTTGTGACCCACACCCATGAACTGACTCCGTACAAGAAGACAATTTCAACACCCCTATAATTCTACTCCAAACCCAGCCAATCAGCAGACCCAATTGCCCAGTCCTTTGCCCACCAAACTATCTTTAAAAGCCCTTTCTCCCAAATTCTTGAGATGGGTTTGAGGAATTCCTCCCCTCTCCTGCACGCCTGTGGCGGTAAGCTCTGTCTCCGCGGAAGCCGCTGGGCCTGAACGCGCCGGGCTCCTCGGAACAGTGGGCGCCGGCCGCGGGCCAAGGGCTGCCCCCGGCTCACTTGCTGTTACACAGAAAGCCAATTACTGAGACCGTGGGGATTGTCAGGGAAGAGAGGAAGTTTCTTGTGTAGTATATCAACCTGCCTCAAACCCACCTCCCTGCCTGACGGGGTCAGCAGGTTTTCTGAGGTGAAATGAATGATGCATGAAGTGAGTGAGCATCATGACATGTTTGGGGTGGAGTGCAGTGTACACAAACATGGTGAAAAATCATACTGGCGCATACATTGCGTGATCAAAACATGGCAGATAAACTCCTCCCGGGGCAGAGATTCTAGTAGTATGATGAGCTGGGGGTGATATGTCGTCCTTTTGACTTGAGTTTCAACATGAATTTTGGAGCAACACAAACACTAGAACATAGAAAGTA
The DNA here is from genome assembly GCF_040939455.1 of Microcebus murinus. Taxonomy (NCBI): domain Eukaryota; kingdom Metazoa; phylum Chordata; class Mammalia; order Primates; family Cheirogaleidae; genus Microcebus; species Microcebus murinus. The sequence goes on along the minus strand of NC_134126.1, from coordinate 4,440,866 downwards.
ATGGAATTCAGGAGAATGAACGAATCGCCCAGTAAGAGTGTAAAGTGAGAACAAGCAAAGGGCACGAGAAATTTCCCGCGTGTGGGCTGTGGGGTTAGGTTCTCCGTGGGTCGTGGGCGAGGTTTGTGGTGGAGTCCTGCTTAGCTCACGTCTTTGGAGGATAGGGTGGTATAAGGCCTTGTAATTGTCTCATTACTGCAAGGAGGGTCCACCATTTCTGAAAAACAGCTCAAAAAGGAGGAGATCAATGAGGCAAAATTACAAAGTTCTGGCCAGCAAATTTTACTGGCCTGAGAACTTGAGACATAACAGACTGCAAAAAGGTGCTTTTGTTCATGGAGCAGGTTATAAGGGGTTGCTCCAAATAAAGCTTAAAAGGTGAATCAAAGACCACCAAGGAGGGACAGGGGTATGTTCATTGTTGAAAGTAGCAAAATACAAGTCAGGTCTTTGGGTACACTTGTTTAAGGGAAGAAAGTTAACAGATTTGCTATATTGCATCTCCTGTTTTCTCCATGACTAAAGATGTCAAGATTATCTGTTGAGAGTGAGGAGAAGCAGTAAGAGAGGGGAATTTGGAGAAATTCCAGGCTAATCCCTATTACTTAAAAAAATAATAAGGAGACAGCGACTCTGGAAAAATGTATGACTTTCTGGTCAACATTCGTGTCCAGGGGAAGTTAGTGAATTTGTGGAGGCACGGAGCTCGTGCTTTTGTTATTGTCTCTAATCGCACCGGGCAGTTTGTATTTGTCAGTGTGCCCTGGCCGGGGCGTTGCCAGGAATATGTGGAGCAGAAGGAAGAAGGATTCGGATGTTGGCATGGGTAGGACTGATGTCGCTGATTCTAAATGTAAGGAAATTGGAGAAGAGAATGAAGACAGATGGGTGCTGACAGGTGTGGGAACATGAAGAAATGCAGAAGTTGAAGGAGGGGGAGCTGTGGCAGTGAGGTCAGGAGATGACCTGGACAAAGCATTCTGGCAGGGTGGCCTGAAAATAATAGGCATTCTCACCAACCATAGAGATAGATAAAATGATCTGGAAGCAGTGCCTTAAATGCTCAGCGTTCAGTAGGATAAGCAGCTTCCACCTGAGAAGGATGAAAAGGACTATGTGTCCATAAGGGAAGCTCGGCTTTCAGTTAGGTGCTAATGAGAGAGAGGTGATGGTCAGCTGAGGAGGAAAGGCTGGTTACCAGGAATTTGCAAGACACTATCTAGAGAAAGATTTGGGAAAGAAAAAAGCAATGAGAATTTGATCCAGGTGAGAAAAAGCATAGAAGAATGTGGAAGAAGATAACTCAGGGGCGACCAAGAATAACATTTGGCATGAGGGCTCCCCAGGATTAATCTTCACAGTCCTCTGGTTCTTGAGGGAATCCAGGGAGCAGCTGGAGTTTGGGGAGAGGAAGGAAGACTTTGCTCTGCCGTAGGTCAGTTGCTACGTGCTGGAATTGAGTTTTTGAGTAATTATGGTTTAGTTGAGCAGCTAGGCTGTGGGATTACTTGTTTCTCCTTTTCTCAATATATGTTGGAAATAGCAGTGATCTTTCGTGATATAGGTCTCTCTTTCTGAGCAGAGTCAGGCTGGCTTGGCTGAAAGGGACTGGCCCCTAGAAAGGGCATGTTAGGTGCACTTCAGCAGGGTTCTTGGGCTTTCACTGTGTTGGAGACCCCAGAGTTGCTTTTCAGGAAGTCCGTTCTGTTTATTTTGATGCCAATAGAAACTCTATTGAATTATGTAAGTGATATAAATTGACCTCCCTGCCTCTGATCTTTGTACATTTAGTTACAGGGGTCTTGTGATTAGTAGCTGCTTTGTGAAAGGTTGTGAAAATGCTGGGAAGTTCCTTCTGTGTACATAGTTCCTCTTCTACCTAACTCCCTCTAAACATTCACGTATACGTTGGTGCTGTGGTTTCAATGTGTCCCCCAAAGTTTATGTATTACAACCTTAATCCCCAGTGCAACAGTGTTGAGAGGCTATCAGCGCTCAGCAATGGATCAATGTCATTGTTACAGAAGTGGGTTTGTTGTCCAGCGAGTGAGGTCCTTATAAAGGACAAGTTAGGCACCATTCTCTCCTCTCTCTTGCCTGTGTGGTGCCTCCCACCATGTTAAGATGCAGCAAGAAGACCGGGCGCGGTGGCTCTTGCCTGTAATCCTAGCATTCCAGGAGGCTGAGGCGGGCGGATTGTTTGAGCTCAGGAGTTCGAGACCAGCCTGAGCAAGAGTGAGACCCTGTCTCTACTAAAAATAGAAAGAAATTAGCTGGGCAACTAAAATTATATAGAGAAAATTAGCCAGGCATGGTGGCGCATGCCTGTAGTCCCAGCGACTCAGGAGGCAGGAGGATCACTTGAGCCCAGGAGTCTGAGGTTGCTGTGAGCTAGGCTGACACCACAGCACTCTAGCCTGGGCAACAGAACAAGACTCTGTCTCAAAAAAAAAAAAAAAAAGATGCGTCAGGAAGGTGCTCACCGGATACTTGCCCTTTGATCTTGGACTTTCCAGTCTCCAGAACCAAGATAATAAATTTCTGTTAATTACAAATTACCCGGTCTAGGTGTTATGTTATAGCATTACAAAATAAACTAAGACAATTAGACAGTAATATTTTTCTTCCTTTTTAAAATCCAAACACACCATGGGAGGAACAATAAGGGGAGCATTATTGGGTGGTCATATTTTGATTTGATGGCATCATTAAATCTTTCATTGAGATACAGCACACCTTTTGAGAATACTCAGGGACATGGGGATGGAGTGGGCAGTAACATGGGTGCAGAAATAGAAGACACAGGCTATCAAAGATAAATTCCATTAGATACAAAGAGTAATATAGTACTTAGTGTATGCAAGCCTCTTTCTAAATGTTCTACAAATATTAACATATTCAATCCTCATAACAATCATATGAGGTAGATACTATTATTATCGTTCCCATATTACAGATGAGGAAAATGAAGCATAGAGCAATTAAGGAACTTATCCAATGCTGCACAGCTGAGTGGGCTGGAGTCTATCTTAGGCTAATTGAGAAGCAGCTGAGCATAATGGTTAACTAATGCCATTCCCAGCATATTCACTCATTCTGATAGCTAATCAGTCTTGGGTTTCTAAGCAATTTATAAGGGATGATGCCGAGGACTATTTAAAAGAACCAATAGCATCTGCATAATTTAGAAGAGAATTGAGAATGATAAAACTGTCAGTGCCCTCTCCTGTGGTGATTATGCAAGGCAGAGAAACTCAATTACATCCAATCAAATCTCAAACTTAAACCGTAAGTGTGAAGTTTTTATTAGGAATGGTGAAGGCAGAAAAGTACACATTGGGTTTCTGAATATGAAATTAATGAGACACATTAAAATAAGAAAACTTAAGTTGAAAAAGTTTAAGCCTGTGTTCTAATTACTTTCTTCATTATGAAGAACCTGGTATATTTCCAAATCGTATACCAAATGATGGAGTCTTGCAAAATGCTGAATGGCTTCAGAAGATCCCACCTGGAATTAATAGTGCTCTCAGATTACTCACAAAGTAATCTAAACAGAGACTATTAGATTTAATCTCATATACATAAACAGATTTAAGAATAAAACATTGTAACTTATTAAACATGTCATTTATTAAGCATGTAATTTCATATCAATGAGGAAAGAAGGAATTAGTCAGTAAATGGTTCTAGTAAAATTAGCCTAAAGTGATACCGGTAGGATAGCTACCAAATTCCACATACCAAGATATAGTTTATATTTAACTATGGTTTTTCAAATGGCATCACAGAACAGCATGTGAAGAAATGGAATCTGAACTGGTCCCCAGGACTCCACTGAGAGATGTAGGTTATCTTGTCACACTTCTAATTCTGCACCACACAGCATGTATCCTGACCTGGCACTCCGATGCTCTAGACTTCTTAGAGAAAACATCAGACAAATGTGGGCTGAAAGGTTGTAAGACCAAGAGCTGTGACACCTGGGGTTCATATGTATCTTGGCGAGCCTGCTTGACTTAGGCAGCACTGAGAGAATGACCCAGATAAACCATCGGAGACCTTCCCCCAGGGAGGGGCAGCAGCAACCCGGGTGTCGGGCCTGCCAGTTGCATTCTTACCCCTGTTTAGGACCAGATCTGGAGTGGTGGTGAATGGCCTCTGCTGTCAGACCAGAAATAAAACAGCAGAGCTCAAGGTCATGTACCACACACAGTTATGTGGCCTGTGTGAAGACCTGTCGTTGAAGGGTCTATATCTGAGTACTGGAAAGTATGGGAGCCATTAGGCCACCTAAGTGGGGGATCGATTCACGGATCATATTGTATGCAATTCCAGAAGAAGTTCTGGGCTCCTTACGAATTTGGTCATTGTAACTGGTATTGAAAGAAGTGTGATTTCATTCTGACTTGCAGGCTAAAGTCAGGCTTTACTAAGAGTAAAGCACTCAGAGACCAAGTTGGAGTTAAACTGAAGCTCCTCCATTTACTAGCCATATGTCCCTGTTTCCTAAACTTTTTAAAAAAAATTTAAAATTTGGGTTTTTGTTTAAATAGATGTTCAGTCATTCTCCTATACATCTAAGAAGCATCTAAAAACTTTAGTGTCCTTTCTTTTCTCCTGCTACTCACTAAGAGAAATAGAATTCTAATGTGGTATGTTGTATTTTATTATTTTATCTTCTTTATTTTTGAGAATAGAGGAGTCTACAGCACTGCTGATGACCGGGTAGGATCTGTCCCTCTCTGCACGCCGAACACGGCACGCAGAGCCGCCCTGCCAGGCCCGCCACGCGCCTTGCCGAGCAGGCGGCAGCTCGGACGCCCGCGGCCCTGGGGCTGGTGCGGCCCTGGGGCTGGTGCGGCCCTGGGGCTGGTGCGGCCCTGGGGCTGGTGCGGCCCTGGGGCTGGTGCGGCCCTGGGGCTGGTGCGGCCCTGGGGCTGGTGCGGCCCTGGGGCTGGTGCGGCCCTGGGGCTGGTGCGGCCCTGGGGCTGGTGCGGCCCTGGGGCTGGTGCGGCCCTGGGGCTGGTGCGGCCCTGGGGCTGGTGCGGCCCTGGGGCTGGTGCGGCCCTGGGGCTGGTGCGGCCCTGGGGCTGGTGCGGCCCTGGGGCTGGCGCTCCTCCCCGTCCGTGCCAGGAGCACTTCCATTCTTCCCATTATCTGAATTTTTGCTTAGACATTGATTTCTTTCTCCTCTTAGTCCTCTGCTTTTTCTTGTGCCATCAAGATTTATTATTCACAGGGTAATCAATAGTGGATATATCAATTTCTCTTCAGGGGCAAACATCTTCATCATGTAGCCCAATGGCTAAATCATAAAATTTAGACCAACTTTAGTACATTTGGGTACAAAAACCTGGTACACATGGGTTTTTAGCTCATCTGTGGTTACTTTGTTATGTCCTAACTTTGATTTGCTAACGAAACTTGAGACATGATGTTGTGTGTTTATGCACACGATGCCTATCCTATAAACACCCTGCGAGCGGCTATTGTCTTTGTTTTAAAAGTGGGGGAACTGAGGCTGTTTCAGTAGGTTGTCTAAGATTAATGTCTATAAATATCAGTGTTAAGAATTTAAACCAAGGTAAATTTTACTCAAAAATCTGTGCTTTTTCCACTTAGAAAAATGCATTTTCATTTATTATTTTCTCACATAACTGTGACACATTTTGGAATTTTTTAATATCAAGTACTTATAAAAAGTACTTATAAAAGCTAAGTAAAGCTTTTATAAAGCTTTTATAAGTAGGAATCAATCATTAATATTCTGTTTTACATTCAAAGAAAGTGAACTGAAATTATAGTTTGGTTTACTTGACCAAATTTCTTAGATTATTTTAAGTGATTTTATTGGTTTTATGAAAAATAAATAATCAAATCTAGTGAGAAAATTTTTTTTCTTTACATTGATTAGATTAATCAAATCAAAAGTGAAAGAGATCCACTCATAATCTTTAATAAGTTTTAATCATAGAGAATGATCAAAGTTTGATTAGCATTAGATAGAGTATCAGAAAAAGTTGTGAAATATGACAGTATGCCCAAGCCATATTTGTCCCGTGTACATTAAAGGATCTTTCTTCTGTAATTATTAACAAGAAGCAAATTTATTCTAAATATTTGTGTATGAATGACATTTCTTTCTCTTAACTGTGTAGAGAAAATGTTTTAATCATAAGTGGGTTCTGAATAAATTTGAAAATGAACTGTTTCTAATATATTTGATGCTTTACATTAATTTTTTACATTTATTTTACAATATAGTCCTAATGAGAAATTTCAAAAGTTTTTTGACCTTTAAGACTGCTGAGGATAACAATATGAGTGCCATTATGTTTTAAATAATGTTTAAAGGATTGGAACAAAGTTATATTTGTCACCGTTGAAAATACTCCAATGTAATCTCTTTTGATTTATGGGCCCAGAGCTCTCTGGAGAATTTTGTAAGTCCAACTAATGTTCTGAGCATTCAAATTTGCTATTGGATTTCTGATTCAGATGAAGACTTGTAACGTAACAATTTGACAACGTCTGTTTTGACTCAACATCACAGAAGACATACTGATTTGGTGTGTACTATTATATATGTGTCCACTCTAGTAAGTGGGCATGTTATGTGATCTGTGAAGCAAAGGAAAATTCCAAAATGAAAATAAGAAAAGAGGAAGTTTAAAAATTATACCTTAATACTCTGACAATGGAATTTTGATCATGAAATGGCTACTTTTAAATTATATCCAGTTATGGCCCAATTTCATATTAAATCTCCAATATACCTTTAAATAAATATTTAGAAAAGGTAGTTGATGTTTTTCCCATTGCAGACCTGATAGGACGGGCACTAAACCCCAAATGACCCCCATCCTAGTGAAGCCCTGTTTCACTATTTTAAAGTAGAAAATTGGTGGATTTCTTTGGATGTTTGCTTTTTTTGTCTGTATTATATTTTAGCATGTTTATAGCCCACTGAAAACATTTATAAATATATTAATCTTCAGGTACTTGAACATGATGAAGTGAAAGCATGTTCACAGCAAAGAAATGCATGCTGCGCTTGAGAAAATCTGAATGAATGACAATTGGATGTGCAAGAATAAGCTCTGTGAACTAAGACAATAGGTACTTGGGTGACTTATTTGAGACGTATTATCTTCAAAGGCAAGTAAAATCTATCAGAGAATAGGATAATATGCAAATAAGATGTACAGCATCTGGACCCCAGAGTGGGAACAGAATTAGTCCAACGACAGTGACGAGAAGATTTAACTTTAGTATGACTTTCCCAGGACTGTAGTTAAGGTTTTCTGTCGTGTGGTTTTATCATACAACTTTTGGTTATTTAAAAAAATTCCTTAGTGTTATCACAATGCAAACTTTGATCTCAGTTTTTCTCTTATGTGGAACTATTCCTTTTAATAAAGTGATTTGTTGAACATAGAATGTCTATGCCCTCCTTCCTAGCTCATGAAGGTGTGGGACAGAAAAGAAGTGTCGCATCTTAGCAGATGGAAGCCACCAGTGCGTTCCAGGAGGTGCCTTTGGCGGCCCCTGCCCCGTGCATCTCAGCTGCTCTGGGCCTAAAACCTCTACATTACGTATTTCTTTGACTTAAAGCTTCAAAAGACCATGGTCAACTGTAAAAAGCATTATGTTCTAAAGTAACATTTAAAGCTTTTCTGAGCCATTAACACTTTTTTTGTTGTTATTAAAATTTTTATTACATACTTAATTACTGTTTAATTTAGTTTTATATTTACCATCATACACTTGTACTTAGTTTACAGTATAATTGTTTTACAAAGCTTTTTTTTTTTTTGCTTGTTATTATTATTATTTTATTTTAATGTAGTAAGAACACTTTACATGAAAGCGGCTCTAACTTCAAGACCTTAAGTAAATATAATGAGAAGTGGAAAATTTTAACAGGAAAAGAGACAGTTTATAATACCAAAGTCTCCTATCATTTGAGCTCTTTCTCTTCCCTACCCATGTAAACTCATGCTCAGCCACTTCTAATTTTTCAGTTTCCTCAGACTCATCTTTTAAAACCAGGCCTCTAACTTCTTCTAGATCATATGGCTTTTTTACTTTGCTGTGAATTACTCTCAATACACTCTCACAAACACCCTAAACTATTAATATTACAGTTTCTGGTCCCTCCATTTTATCCAAATTGGATATTTTCAATCTATCATCTGTCCCCTCTGATATTTCATCTGGATTTCTCCAAACTTTCTGAGATTATCCCCATATCGTGTGGATATGTATATAGGTGATTGTTGGTTTCCACCCTAACCTGGACACTCTGGCCCGCTCAGTAGCCCTCTCACAGCCTCTGTGGCTGGCTTACTCTTCCATCATCCATGGAGAACTTTTCAGCTTGAATCATTTGTAGCGTGACCCCTACCCCAACTGTTCTCTCTTTCAGGGCGTATTCTTGTACTTCGTTAAGAAGTTCTTCAATCACCCTAATTCACTTCACTTCAACCTTCAAATTCATCTATATATGCTTTCATCTTTACCTCCTCTCTTTAGTTTTTATGGAAAAGTGCCCTTCTGCCATTCCCTGAGAAATATAAATTTACATATATTTCTAGTTCATATGCCCACCTGTGTCCTCAGAGATTTTGGCTCCATGAATTATCTAGTTTCTCCTATATTTTAAAACCTTCTCTACCTGATGGCTTTTCTTTTTGAGTGACTGAGCAACTACCATCCAACTACAGCCTTCCTCAAAGTTGACCAACTGTAGCTGTCAACCAGTTGCTCTCCTTTCCTTCACAGTCAAGTACTTGGAAAGACAATCTGCCTCACCATCTGGATTTTCAAAGTCCATTTCAGTGTACTGTTATTTGGCTTCTGTGTTTATGGCTGTGTTAAAATTGCTTTTTCAATGTTAGTACTGACTTGCTCGTGGTTACTGCTCGGTCCTTTTTGGCCTTATGATCATGATCTTCTTATTAAAGTGGATTTTCTTTTATCAGTTATTGATGTTACTTTGGGTAATTCTCCAGCCTTCCAGCCAGTGAGGAACTTAGTAGAAATGTTCCATTCTTTCTCTCCATTACCCCTAAAAAGGGAATCCGAAGCATTGCTGGTTATGCTCTGATACAAAACCTTTCACACAACTCCTTATGGCATACCTTGGACATATTGTGGGTTTGGTTCTTGACCATTGCAATAAAGAAAATATCACAATAACTCAAGTCACACAATTATTTTGGTTTCTCAGTGCACATAAAAGGTTTTTTTACATAGGCAATAGCATTATGTCTAGAAAACCCCAATGTATATGCCTTAACTAGAAAACACTTCATTGCTAAAAAAAAATGCTAACAATTATCTGATCCTTCAGCAAGTCACAGTTGTTTTGCTGGCAGAAGGTCTTGCCCTGATGTTGACGGCTGCTGACTGATGAGGGTGGTAGTTGCTGAAGGTTGGGGTGATTGGGGCAGTTTCTTAAGATAAGACAACAGGGAAACTTGCTGAATCAATGGACTACTCCTTTCATAAAATATTTCTTTATAAAATACTGTTTGATAGCATTTTACCCACAGCAGGACTTCTTAAAAGAGTCAGTTCTTTCAAATCCTGCTACTGCTTTATCAATTAAGTTTAGGTAATATCCGAAATCCTTTGTTATTTTCAACGATGTTCACAGCCTCTTTACCAGGAGTAGATTCCATCTCAAGACATCACTTTCTAATCCATAAGAAGCAGCATCTCATCCAATCAAGTTTTACTGTGCGGTTGCAGCAGTTCATTTATACCTTCAGGCTCCACTTTTTCTATTTTTTTACCATCGAGCAGGCTCCACTTCTAATTCTAGCTCTCTTGCTGTTCCTACCACATCTGCAGTGACTTTGTCCACTGAAATATTCAACCCTTCCTAGTGATCCATGAGAAGTTTTCTAAACTCTTGATAATGTTGATAATTCGACTTCCTCCTGTGAATCACAAATGTTCTTAATGCCATCTGGAATAGTGAATCCTTTTCAGAAGGTTTTCAATTTACTTTTCCCAGGCACATCACAGGAATCTATGGCAGCTACAGACTTAAAACATTTATCTCTTAGTAATAAGACTTAAAGGTCAAAATTACTCCTTGATCCATGGCCTATAGGCACAAAAACAACATTAATCTAATCATATATTTCCATCAGAGCTCTTGGGTGACCAGACGTATTGTCAATGAGCAGTAATATTTTAAAAGAAATATATTTTTTCTGAGTAGTAGTTCTTAATAATGGGCTTAAAATATTCAGTGAACCATACTATAAACAGATGTCTGTCATCCAGTGAAGGCGCTGTCCCTGGGTCAGATTGGCCAAGGCCCAGAGTCAGCAGAATGGGATGTGACTTGTTGACCAGCAGAGAGAACTGTTCCTCAGGGCAAATGGCCAAGGACCTGTGGTTTTGCATGCAAGCCAAGGTGCCTTGTTGTCCTGCACACGGGACCAGCCGCTGAAGGACAGGATGAATGCAGCCCCCTCTCTTGAGCTATGTCTAGAGGAACAGGTCATGCTGACCCTTGGGCAGTTACGTACCAGGAAAAAGCTGTGGGACACTTACCAAATTGAACAGTATAAAAATAAAACAACTGGTGCTTGAGGTGCTGCAGCCTTGTACCATCTTTTGTGTGTGTTTGTATATTTCTGTGTTCATCCCCCATTCTGAAAATGGGCCATGGCAATCCAGGCTTTATTTTTCCATTTATAGAGCACAGGAAGAGTAGACTTAGTGTAATTCTTAAGGGATCTATAATTTTCAGAATGATAAATGAGCATTTTCTTCAACTGAAAGTCGTCAGCTGCATTATCCCCTAATAGGACAGTCTGTCCTTTGAAACTTGAAAGCCAGGCATTGACTTTTTGAAAGTAACTTCCTTTAAACTGTGAAAGAAGATGGAGTCTTCTTCCAATGTAAGGCTGTTTTGTCTACATTGAAAAATCTGTTATTTAGTGTAGCCACCTTCATCAATTATTTTAGCTAGATCTTCTGGAAAACTTGCTGCAGCTTCTGCAACAGAACTTGCTGCTCCACCTTGTACTTTTATGTTAGGAGATGGCTTTGCTTCTTAAGCATCGTGAACCAACCTCTGCCAGCTTCCAACTTTCCTGCAGTTTCCTCACCTCTCTCCATCTTCATAGAATTGAAGAGAGTTAGGACCTTGCTCTGGATTAGGCTTTGACTTAAGAGAATATTGTGGCTGGTTTGCTCTTCTGTCTAGACCACTAAAACTTTCTCCATATCAGTAATAAGGCTGTTTTGCCTTGTTATTATTTATGTGTTCACAGAAGTAGCACTTTTAATTTCCTTTAAGAACTTTTCCTTTGCTTTTACAACTTGACTTTTTTGGTACAAGAGGCCTAGTAATTTGACATGCCTCCTCACTGAGCTAAATCATTTTGAGCTTTTGATTTAAAGTGAGAGATATGTTACTCTTCCTTTTACTTGAACACTTAGAGGAAACAGTAGAGTTATTAATTGGCCTAATTTTAATATTTAATGTCTCACAGAACAGGGAGGCCTGAAGAGATGGGGGAACAGCAGGTTTTTAGAATAGTCAGAACATACAACATTTACCAATTAAGTGCACTGTCGTATATGGGCATGGTTCATTGCACCCCAAAACAATTACAATAGTAACACCAAGGATCGCTAATCTAAGATCACTATAACAGATATAATGGAAAAGTTTAAAATATTGAAAGAATAACCAAAATGTGACACAGAGACATGAACTGAGCACCTGCTGCTGGAAAAATGTCACTAATCAACTTGCTTGACACACTGACCACAAATCTTTGTTCATAAAAAACAAACAAAGAAAAAGCAGTATTTCGAAGTGCAATTAAGTGAAGCACAGTTCAATGAAGTATATCCTCTCTTGTTAACGACCAATGTTATTCTCTTAGGTAAAATATTAACATCTCTTTGTTATCTTTCTGAAATAATCTAGTAACTATTCTTCTACTTGAAAAACAGAAAGGATCTGACTTTTATCATTCTCTAAATGCCTACTGATTTTTTTTGGAAAATACCAACCTAGTCATGTTTATCTCTAACTTCAACCACTAATATTGTTTATGTAGTGGTTCCCAGATATTGGTTCAGGGATCTTCTTTGTGGTAGACACTGTGGACTGTCTGTCCAACAGCAGACAATATCCCACATATTTATTAATTTTTATTTTTCCAGATGTTGTGTACCTATTTATTTCACAGAAGCCCAGGCTTCTCCTCAGCATTAAAGGATGCACACTGATTAACAGTCATAGTAACCCCATTGCCCATGACAGTGAGTGTTTAAGGGTGGCTATCTGGTGCAATTTCAAATAATGAAATACAAGGAAGCATCTGTTGACAGAATATCTCCACAGTGCCTTTCCTTTCCCACAAGAACAGAGAGAGCCTAGGACTACTGAGTCCATTTCAGGAGCAGCTGACACACTGCAACATGCAAAGCAAAAAACAGAAATGATCAAAATCCTTGTTTACATCATGGAGCCACTAAATTGTTTAATAATCGAGATATTCTGTCTTGGGACTACTTAATACATGAGATAATACATCCTCTTTTTAAACCAGTTCTTAAGTTTTCTGTTGTCTGCAGCCCAAAACATCCTAACTGATAAAATTTATATCAGAATTATCTGGAAGCTTACTGAAATTGTTTACTTCAAGGTGATTCTGATTCAGTACATGTGAAAATTAGGCTCAGTAATCTACATATGTGACAATTCACACAGACAATTTTGATGAGCAGCTAGGTTTGTGAACTACTATCGGCAAAACATTTTCAGACGCTTTGTGTGGGTAATACCTTCTAAGATGCGAATCTTGCAAATCTCGTTTTCTCTAACTGCATTGTTCACTACTCTGTGAATTGCAATATGTCTTCACCTTAGGCGGAGCTATTTGAAATTCACGTTTTGCTTTTTCTCATCATCTAGCTTTTCCTGGAATGTGATTTTTCTCTTCTTTCATTGGCAAACTTATTTTTAAAGACTCAGTTTAGCCTTTTCCTTCTTCATGATTTCTTTCCTATTATACCCAAATGTAGTTTATAACTCTATTTTTGTGTTATCATTTTATCCAGGAACATTTTTATTATTGTACGTATTGTACTATAACCTGACTATGTTCACTTGTTGTGTTTGCTATTAGGGTCAGAGTTCCTTGGGGGAAAAGTTGATGATCTTAATTGAGCTTCCTTTTTAGTCCTACTAAATTAATTGCATAGAGAGGTGTTTTGAAAGTGTGTGGGGTAGAATTTTTTTTTTTTTTTTTCTGAGACAGAGTCTCACTCTGTTGCCCAGGCTAGAGTGAGTGCCATGGCGTCAGCCTAGCTCACAGAAACCTCAAACTCCTGGGCTCAAGCGGTCCTCCTGCCTCAGCCTCCCGAGTAGCTGGGACTATAGGCATGCGCCACCATGCTCGGCTAATTTTTTCTATATATATTAGTTGGCCAATTAATTTCTTTCTATTTATAGTAGCGATGAGGTCTTGCTCTTTCTCAGGTTGGTTTTGAACTCTTTGCCTTGAACAATCTGCCCGCATCGGCCTCCCAGAGTGCTAGGATTACAGGTTTGAGCCACCATGCCTGGCCTGGGGTAGAATTAAATTGAAGAAACCAGAGCCCCTTCTACTTGTCAAGGAATATGTCAGGAAATGGTGGTGAAATGATATTACCTGAACAAATCGTTGGTAACCAGAAAATAGCTGGAAGACACAATTATCCTTTGATTAACCTATGTTTACAAAAATAATTGGTGAAAAATAATTTTATATGAAAAAAGATGAAATGATTACTATTTTATATATATCACATATCTATCATATATTTAAAATAACCTTAGTAAAATTATATTTGGTTATAAAATTTTATTTTTAACTGAAATTAACAGGGAAGAGTCTTTACAAAAATCATATTGCTATGTTATCCATTTATGGTACTACAGCGGACAAGTTATCCCAGCCAACTTTTTTCTCCAAAACGACTAAAGTTACAGAAAAACTATAAAAAATTACCTTGTTAAATGCAACGATGGGCTGCCAAGGCTGTAAGAAATATGCAGAACAAAGGTACATGTTAAGTAAATGGGGACCTAAAGTGCCCTGAAGTCACTTTTAGCCTTGAAGGCATTTAACAAATCTCCGAACTTTACTCTTCATGATTCTCAAGGCCTACAGGACAATAGGGAAAGTTAAGTTCCCACTCAAGGACAAAACTCTAGTAGATACCCTCTGTAATAGGCAGGATATGGCCCCACTCAAAGATATACAATCCATAATTCCTGGAGTCTGCGAATGTGTTATGTTACCTGACACAGAGGAGTTAAGTGTGCTAATTAATTGATCTTAAAATAAGGAGATTATTCTGCCTCATCCAGTGGGCTCACTGTCATCACAAGAGCCTTAGCAGTGGGAGAGGCAGGCAGAGTCCGTGCTGGAGGCGATGCGGGAAAGACCTGAGCATGCATTTCTGGCCTTGAAGAGAGAGAGAGAGTGAGTGAGTCACAAGCCAAGGACTCTGGGCATCTGGAAAAGATCGACAAATGAATTCTCCCCTAGAACTTCCAGAGAGGAATGTAGCTCTTTGGATACTTTGATCACAGTTAGATGAAATCCATTTCAGACTTTGGAACTCTAGAACTCTAAGATAATAAATTTGTATTGTCGTAAGGCAATAAATTTGGAATAATTTGTTACAGTAGCCCTAGAAAACTAATACACTCTCCTTGACCCCAACCCCAGTTACAAATATACAGGGTCTCTTCAAGGTAAGTGCTTCAGTTATTTCAGGCTGCTATAACAGAACACCATAGACTAGGTGTCTTAAATAGTATGCACTTCTCACAGTTCTGGAGGCTGGGAAGGCTAAGAAGTAGGTGCTGGCAGGTCCAGTGTCTGGTGAGGGAACTCTTCCTGTTCCTAGACAGCTGTCCTGTTGTATCCTCAGATGGTGGTGAGCTGAGAGAGTGGTAACAAGCTCTGCGTCTTCTCTTATAAGGGCACTAGTTCCGTTTGTGAGGGCTCTGCCCTGCCCCTACCTCCTAATACCACTACACTGGGGGTGAAGATTTCAACACGTGAATCTGAGAGAAATGCAACGTTGAGTCTGTGACAATATGCATGAGCTAGAATTAAGCCGGGCCACCTAATGTTGTCAGCCAGTGATAAGAACAATAACCTCTCCACATATTTGGTAGCCAGCTCTACTAACTTCATAATAAATTCATGCCCCTGGGTAGCTGACCCTAAAACATTAAAGCCAAAAAGTTAATTTTAATTGGATGTGCTATTGTGTGGCAAAATCAAATACGTATTTTCTCCAGAAGAATACACCTTAACAGTAAGCCTCAAAGAATCTTGAAGGTAAAGTTCCAAGAAATATAAGCTCACTATCAAATATCACAAAATAAACAGACAAACAGGTTGTCATGCACAGGAATGAGCAGGAGAGCAGGCAGAAAAATTAGGCTCATATAGTAGTATGATATAGGAATTATAAGATAAAATACAAAATGAGTAGGTTAAAGAAATAAAAGAGGTTGAATTCTGAGTAATAAGTAAGATGATATAAAACTAGTAGATTTGAAGAAAAAAATTGTTATAGAAATGAAAAAAATAATTGAAAACTCAGTGAGTTAGGTTAAGAATAGCTTATGAGAAAATTGATAAACTGAAAGAAAGATTTAAAGAATGTATCCATTATTCAGTACAGAAAGATCATAGAATAAAAATATTAAATGTTAAGAGGAATGTAATCAAGTTTAATTATGTATGCAGCAAGTATGTAGTGCAAAAACTGCTGACAATTCACCACATTCAAAGCAATGGGCTGGGTTTGTGGTGGGTTTGAAGACATACAAGACTTGTTTCCCCAGCCAGTGGGCGTGCTGGCTCACGCCTGTAATCCCAGCACTCTGGGAGGACGAGGTGGGCGATTGCTCGAGGTCAGAAGTTCGAAACCAGCCTGAGCAAGAGTGAGACCCAGTCTCTACTATAAATAGAAAGAAATTAATTGGCCAACTAATATAGAAATATAGAAAAAATTAGCTGGGCATTGTGGCACATGCCTGTACTCCCAGCTACTCGGGAGGCTGAGGCAGGAGGATCACTTGAGCCCAGGAGTTTGAGGTTGCTGTTGTGAGGGGTCGAGACATTGCATACCTGCAAGGCCCACACCCCAGTGAAGCCGGGGTCGAGACATTGCACACCTGCAAGGCCCACACCCCAGTGAAGCCGGGGTTGAGACATTGCACACCTGCAAGGCCCACACCCCAGTGAAGCCGGAACTAACATCCGGCTTCTGGAAACTGTTGCTTGCTTGCCATGGAAACCGTTGCTTGCTTGCTTGATTGCGCCAACTTTGCATTGTTCGGACCCCTGTATAGTGGGGCTGCCAGCCAACCAATCATGTTAAAGGTCAATGCATGATCCACGCGTGATCAGCCACTGCACAGCGTATGCACCATAGGGATAAAAGACACGCTGCAACCCTAGTCGGGGTCCTTGCCTGCAAGAGTGACCACTGCGTTGGTGCTCTGGGGCTTGGACCCTGGCTAGCCAGAAAATAAACCTCCTCTTGTGTAATTACATCCTCGATGTCTCTGCTTTTCTGTCCGGTGGGGCTGTGGAAGGTCAGTCCCTAACACTGTGAGCTAGGCTCATGCCACGGCACTCACTCTAGCCTGGGCAACAAAGTAAGACTGTCTCAGAAAAAAATAAATAAAAAAAGACTTGTTTCCAGCTCTAAGACAACTTTCATAAAGACTTGTAGAAATTGATGGAACATCTGAGAGCAATATTACTTATAAATAC
The DNA here is from genome assembly GCF_040939455.1 of Microcebus murinus. NCBI lineage: Eukaryota > Metazoa > Chordata > Mammalia > Primates > Cheirogaleidae > Microcebus > Microcebus murinus. The sequence continues at coordinate 4,424,034 of NC_134126.1, read as the reverse complement.
ACTTGGAGTTGAAGTAGCAATGTCTTTACCCAATCTAATATAATGGATACATTTACATTGGATTTAATATATCATTTATAAATGCATAATTTGTATATATGTCAAATTTTCTCATCTATTATTTCTTTGTATAATTTTGGCAATTTTGGTGTTATTTTTACACTCTCAAAAATAATGAACAAGAACAAAGGGAAAATCCTAAATTTGAACAGTCATAATGCATAATTGCTTTAGCAACTGAATTTATTAACTAAATTGAGTATTTTGAATTATACATATATCTATTATATCCATGCTATTTTCTTTTTTCTTGTTATTATATGTGAAAGAAAGTGGATCATTATTAAAAATTTTGTACTTATTGTTTTTGATATATTCTTAAGGCTATGAATAAAGTTAAAAATAAAAATAAATAAATATAGCATATTTGACTAATTCAAAATTAATATGATTTAGGGCCGGGCGCGGTGGCTCACGCCTGTAATCCTAGCTCTTGGGAGGCCGAGGCGGGCGGATTGCTCAAGGTCAGGAGTTCAAAACCAGCCTGAGCAAGAGCGAGACCCCGTCTCTACTATAAATAGAAAGAAATTAATTGGCCAACTGATATATATATATAAAAAATTAGCCGGGCATGGTGGCGCATGCCTGTAGCCCCAGCTACTCGGGAGGCTGAGGCAGAAGGATTGCTGGAGCCCAGGAGTTGGAGGTTGCTGTGAGCTAGGCTGACGCCATGGCACTCACTCTAGCCTGGACAACAAAGCGAGACTCTGTCTCAAAAAAAAAAAAAAAAAAAATTAATATGATTTATATAATTTTGTTTTCCTGGTAATTTGCAGGTATGAGGATGGGATTGTTACCAAGGATGATAAGGTATACATTCAGAGTGTACATTCAGCAAGTTAAGTAGAATTTTAGTAGGCTGTTTTATATCATTCACAACCTCTCTGCGTGATGTTATTGTAGCATATTGCATTCAGATGAGGTATTTAAATTTATCCTTCATTTAATTAAAAATAGTCATAAGATAATTCCAGGATATAACTCAGGGCTGATTAGCCATGCCTGCCGCTCTCTTCCAGCTCACTTGGCCTCCCACCAGCTGCCCACACAGCGCACCTCCTCGCAGAATCTGAAGGGAATTATGTGGTTTGCCTGTGCTCCTGTAGCTTCTTTTGAAAAGTCCTTGCATACCTCTCAAAAAGATTGCAGTTACTCACCTATTTGTCTCTGCAATTAGCCTGTAGGTTGTTCAGACAGGAATTATTCATCTTTGTACTCCCTGAGCTTAGTTAGTTTACTGGTAGGTCTACAAACTTATATCTTATTATTTAAATCAGATTTATTTACAAAACTTTATCCTAAGAATTAAAACTCAGTAAAGCTTTAATTAGGATAAAACTATAAGTACTAAATACAAACCATTTTCTAAGTAAAAGATTAGAGATAATTCAGAGTTACTTTTGAAGAGAGTTAAACTTGTCTCAAATGCCTTGCTGTGGTCCTATATGTTCAGTAGGAGGTTTGTTTGGAGGTTGAACAGCCCTGAACCTCATACAGTATTGTTTTCAGGATAAAGAAGTGATGGGGAAACATCCATGACATTGTTGTTATATTATAGCACTGTTGTATTGTTATAAAATATCCTGCTTTATCTGTGGCAATACTTCCTGTACTGAAGCTTACTTTGTGTGTTATTAATATATCCATACTTTGTTACGTTTATTTTTTCCAGCTTTTTCATCCATGTCCTTATATTTAAGTATGGCTCTTATAATTAACATAATTATAAAATTAATAATATAATCTCTATATTTTAATTTACATTTAATACGATTATTAATATATTAGATTTCAATCTACCTGCTTTGTATTTGTTCTCTCCTGTTATCATTCTCAGCTTCTTTGGTGCCCCCTTTCCTCCCTTTCTTTGAATTAATTGAACATGTTGATATTCTACTTTATTCTTCCATTGAGATTTTATTATTTGTCCTTGTATTATATTCTTAGTGTTTCCCAAGAGATTACGTGTTTATCACAATCCATCTTGAATTAATGTTATTCTACTTTGCAGTCAACATAAAAACTGTGAAGTACTGCCCGCCCTGTTCTTGGTGCTATTGTTGGCATATAATTTAGTCCTACATGTGCTTTACATACATACCTCATTTATTATTATGTCTGCTTTTCTTCTAAATACAAATTTTAAATAATATTTTATATTTATCCATTTATTATCCCTTCTGGTTCACTTTATTTCTTTTTGCTATCTGGGCTTTTATCTTGGATCATTTACCTTTGGCAGAAGCACATTCTTTAGGATTTCTAGATGTAAGGCTATCTGGTGGCAAATTACTTCAGCTTTTATTTGACTGAAAGTTGCTTTAATTGCTCTCATATTTGAAGAATATTTTCATTGGGTCTAGAATTCAAGATGGACATTTTTATCTCTCTCAGCACTCAGCATTTAAAAGTTGTAATTCTCTTTCCTTTTAGCTTTTATTCTTGTCATCTTGAACATAATGTGCCCTCCTCCTGGCTACTCTTAAGTTCCTTTATTTATTTTTTTCCAGACTTTGATATGCCTATGGGTTTGTTGCTATTGTTTGTTGGTTTAATCCTATATGGGGAGGAATGTCACTGAGATTCTTGGATATATGGGTTGCTTAATTTCTTGAATTCTTGTAAATAGGAAAAATCATGGTAATGATCTTTTCAAAAATTTTTTTCTTCCCCATGTTCTGTTTCTCCTCTCAATCTAAGGCTCCACTGTAAACATATGCTGAACACACACGCACACACACACATGTATGTATGTACATCCCTACTCCATACACCCACGCCCAGGCTCTGTTCTGGTTTTTATCCAATGCTCCATTTGAATAATTTCTACTAGCCTCTTTTTGGTTTCATTACTCTTTTGTTTCACCCGTAGGTAGCCTGTTGTAACCCCATGCAATGATATTCTTATTTCAAATATGTATTTTTTAAGTTCTAGAATTCCTTTTTGGTTTTTGTTTTATATTTTCTATTTTTATTGCATTTTTTTAATTCTATGCTCAGCACTTTATTAAACATCTTACACAGATTGTTTTCTTTTCTTTTTTTTTTAATTTCAGAGTATTACCAGGCATACACATGCTTTGGTTAAATAAATTGTTTTTGCACTGACCAACAAGCGTGCCCATCCCCCAGACAGTGTGCACTGCATCCCCTAGGTGTGGACTTACCCATCCACTCTGCGCACCTGCCACCTGCCCGATATCCTCTGAATGTTACTTGCCATATGTGCACATTAGTGTTGTCCAATTAGCACCAATTTAATGGTGAGCACATGTGGTGTTTGTTTTTCCGTTCTTGTGATATTTCATTTAGAAGAATGGGCTCCAGTTCCATCCAGGATAATACAATAGGTAGTTCATATTTTTATGACTGAGTAGTACTCCATGATGTACATATACTACATTTTATTTATCCACTCATGTATTGGTGGTAACTTGGGTTGTTTCCACATCTTTCCAATTGTGAATTGTGCTGCTATAAACATTCAAGTGCAGATGTCTTTTTTATAGAATGTCTTTTTTTCCTTTGGGTGTATACCCAGTAATGGGATTGCTGGATCAAATGGTAGTTATTCTTCTAGTTCCTTGAGGTATCATTTTGTAGAATTATCTTTTTAATCCATTTTGAACATATGTATACATATACATTGACACACCATAATTTCTGCTCATTCCAATGTCTGGATCTGGGTCTAGGTCATTGCTGGATCTACTTTGGTTAATAGTATTATGGATAGCATTTTCCTATTATTTTAGAGGTCTCATAAATTTTTATTATATGCTATGGATTATGTATGAAAAATAATAAAAATTGAAGTTGATAACTTTTTTTTCTAGAAAGATTTTGTACTTTCCTTTGTTAGAGTAAGGGCTTGATCTTTTTGATCTAATGAGGAGTTAAGTTGAATCTAGGTTGGGTTAGTGCTTTTCAGATTGCCTTTGGTTTCCAATATCTTAGGGATGGGATCAGGCTGGTTTCACTTGTACCATTACAATATAAGATCTCCCTCTGTCCAGTTCTTCTGTTGGTATCCTGAAATATTGCTTATTTTGCAAACATCTCAGGGGGGTAAAATTAGCGGAAAAAGAGGATAAACCCAGTGGTTGAGATTCTTTCAGATTCCTATCCACTATACAAGAAAATGTATGGCTATTATAATTCTGCTATTTCTTCCTTTTACCAGCAAAAGTTTTCTGCTTAAGGATGGCTAATTCCTAGATGCACCCCTGAAAGTAGCTAATACTCCAGGCTTAAAATGGTCACTATTGTTCTAGAAGATCTCATCACTCTCTAGTTCTTTACATACAGATACATAATATTTTATTACATCTAGAGTTCTCTCAGACTTAAGACAGAAGTGAGGATCTTCTACTTCTACATCTGAACTAAAAGCAGTACTCTCAGTGTAATACAGATTCTCCTTGGCTTATAGTGGGGTTACTTCCTGATAAGCCCACAGTAAGTTGAAAATGTCATAAATCAAAAATGCATTTAATACATATCACCTACTGAACATCATAGCTTAGCCTAGCCTACCTTAAATGTACTCAGAATACGTACATTAGCTTACAGTTGGGAAAAATCATCTAACACAAAGCCTATTTTATCATAAAGTGTTGAATATTTCATGTAGTTTATTGAATACTGTGCTGAAACTGAAAAACAGAATGGTTATTTGGGTACTAGAAGTACAGTTTTACTGAATATCACCTTTGTACCATCCTAAAGTTGAAAAATTATAAGTTGAATCATTGTGTATTGGAGATCATCTATATTTAAAAAATTACCTAAATTAGAAAAACTATGACATTTTAATTAGTTTAATAAACTTTTAGTGATCACTGACTTTTCACCAAGCATTGTTTTAGATACAGTAAATATATCAATGAACAAACTATAGAATTGTCAGCACTCTCAAATATTTATGATTCATACATTCTAGTGGACCAAAATATTGATTTTTGAAATAGACACTTAGATGGCCTATTGAAATTATTTGACCTTGAGGCAGAACTTTTTTTTAAAATTATTTTCACAATGGGCCTGTAATGTTCAGTTATTTGCTATTATTTTAAAAATGCTGATTTAACCAGAAATTATATTCTTCTCACATGAGTATTTTGGTTATGATCAAAGTTCCTAAGTCATAAGTTCTGTTGTTCAAATAATATATGTTACTTAGAATTTCAATCGATAGACTCAGGCTGGCCCTGGCTGCCGCGGTCTGGAGTACGCGCGGGTCCCTTCCGCTCCGGCCCTCGCTCGCCGACGGCCGCCTCTGCGGCAGCTCCGAGCACTCCCTCCGTCTCTGGAGGTCTGAAAAGCGCAATTTGAACACTGTTTAAATAGATCATCCGTGCGGGCAAAGGGGTTTTCTGTTTCCTTTTATATTACCATTTTCTTCAAATTTCTGAGACAAATTAAATGCTTAGATGAAGTTAATGGTTGGTTGGAAATTAACTGCTGATATGCATGTTGGGTATACAAAGTTATTTAATGGTTCTTTGGGGTTTTCCTCAAGCCTTATTCATCGAATTATAGAATCTCAGGAGCTGGAAACAGCCTCAGAGATAGCCGAGCGTAACCGCCCTCTCCACGAAAGGCCCCTTCCTCCGACGCGCCCGAAGGCGGCCCCGGCTTCGCCTGAGCGCGGCGCTGGCGCTCGCGGCTTCCGGAACTGCTTCGCCCTGAACAGCTCTGAGGGTTAGCGATTTCTTCCTAGACCGACGCAGCCTGCACTGCGGTGATGCCCAGTAACTGACAGAATTATTCACCCGGTCTCCTTACTCACTTCTCCACTTGACCTGGTTTTCTATTAACACATCCCTCAAATGCACCCTCCTGTGGCGACACTTAGTCTTCGCCCTCCGGGGACCGCGGGGGACGCACTGGCCCCAGGACGGCCCGCGGGCTCGCACGGCAGCGCGCCCGTGAGGACAGCGGCAGCTCCGGAGACGGCGTCTACACCCGCCGCCACAGCCCCTCGCCGGGGCCTCGGTGAGGCTTCCTTGTTGTGCTAGTCGCCTGTCTCAGCCCTTCGTGTCCCTGTCTTTAATGGAAGCAAGGGAAGGAGGGATATGGAAAATGTCCCGTCAAAGCTCGACTTATAATTGTGCTCGCTCTTATAAGTAGTTAAGGAAAGTGAATTCTTCTGAATCCTCGGAAAAGTTTTCCTTTAACTTAGTCATTGCACAATTGACGAATCCTGTCAAGTTTAGTCAGTTATCCATGCTGATGGTAGCTAAAGATTGAGGATGACGCCAAAAATTTAGAGACGTCTGAACTTTAAAAAAACAACTGCGATTTCTTCATGTGAAATAGCCTCCTCACCGACCTCTAAAATTCTGACTGGGCGGCAGTCTCCGAGCCCGTGCGCGCGGACGTTTCCGTGAGACTGAATATTGCGATTCCCAGTGAGCTCAGCGCCTCCGCACGCCCGCTGTGCTTTTAGTCTAGACCTGTGGCTCGGAACCCCTCCCATCCGCAGCGCGGCATGCCTCCTGGGAGGACCGCCCCTCCTGGGAGGACCGCCCCCTCCTGGGAGGACCCCGCCCCCCTCCTGGGAGGACCGCCCCCTCCTGGGAGGACCGCCCCTCCTGGGAGGACCGCCCCCTCCTGGGAGGACCGCCCCCTCCTGGGAGGACCGCCCCCCTCCTGGGAGGACCCCGCCCCCCTCCTGGGAGGACCGCCCCCTCCTGGGAGGACCGCCCCCTCCTGGGAGGACCGCCCCCCTCCTGGGAGGACCGCCCCCTCCTGGGAGGACCCCGCCCCCCTCCTGGGAGGACCCCGCCCCCCTCCTGGGAGGACCCCGCCCCCTCCTGGGAGGACCCGCCCCTCCTGGGAGGATCACCCCCTCCTGGGAGGACCCTGCCCCCTCCTGGGAGGACCGCCCCCCTCTTGGGAGGACCCTGCCCCCTCCTGGGAGGACCGCCCCCTCCTGGGAGGACCCCGCCCCCCTCCTGGGAGGACCCTGCCCCCTCCTGGGAGGACCGCCCCCTCCTGGGAGGACCCCGCCCCCCTCCTGGGAGGACCGCCCCCCTCCTGGGAGGACCGCGCCCCCTCCTGGGAGGACCACTCCCCCCCCAGAGGACCGCGCCCCCCGGGAGGACCCTGCCCTCCGAGGATCACTCCCCCCCAGGACCCCGCCCCCCAGGAGGACCGCGCCCCCCCAGAGGACTGCACCCCCCGGGAGGACCGCGCCCCCCCAGAGGACCCCGCCCCCCCAGAGGACCGCGCCCCCCCCAGAGGACCGCGCCCCCCCAGAGGACCCCGCGCCCCCCGGGAGGACCGCCCCCCCAGAGGACCGCGCCCCCCGGGAGGACCGCGACCCCCCAGAGGACCGCGCCCCCCCAGAGGACCACGCCCCCCCAGAGGACCGCGCCCCCCCAGAGGACCGCGCCCCCCCAGAGGACCGGGCCCCCCAGGGCTGCTCGCGCGGCCCGGCCGTCTTGGCCGGGGAAAGACCTGCCCGGCCGTGAGGAACTGTCTTCCGCGAAGCTGGTTCCTGCTGTTAAAAAGGTTGGGGCCGCTGGACCAGATGGCCCTTTACTGAATTCCTGATGGCCTGGCCCGCTTCGGATCAGGTGCTGTGAACAAAAAGGGAAACGCGGCGTCACGAGAACCGAGTCCCGCGCGGCGCCGACAGGGCGCGAGTCACAGGCCCGGCCCGGCGGGCGCGAGCAAGGCCCGGTTCCGCAGGGCGGGCAGTGTCCTCGTTGCTTTGTGACCCTTGTGTCCATTTAAGACCTTGTTGCCAGCAGCAGATTAATGGTAATAGTCGTCAGAGATCTCTCTCCCTGTACGAGTGCAATTCATAGATTATTTTATTGTCTTGGATAGTTTTCAAGCTGTATTTCCAGACTGTGAAGAATTGACTATGATATTGAGAAGACAACTTTGAAAGTCCCTTCCAAAGATAACCAGGTATAAATTCTATGTTCTGTATTAAATTAGAATTTTATAGAAATGTTTCTAGTCTTTTATTTACACTATTATACCCTCCAGAAATTTCAACATTATATTGAAGGATTGTTATTTGGGCCGACTTCTAGCTTTTGCTAAAATTTGGTTGTATTATGTTTCAATGGTATATATTTTATTTTATGACCATGGCAATATTTTCCTTTCTTGTTGATGTTTATGCTTCTTCAATATTTTTAATGGGTTATCACAAAGTTAGATGTCCTTTACTCAAGGTGTACATGTTTAAAGATTTAATCTAATTCATAAATCACTTATTCTTCCCAAAGTCATTTTGGCTGTCTCTCTCTAAATTTCCTCCAGGTCTTTTCCAATGTCCTGGTTTTGAGATGACCAGCTAAATATATTTCAGCTCATTTCCATATAGTGTGTAGTTTGCATATTGCTTCCTGTCCTTTAGCTGTTTGCTTTGGTTATATTTGGTCCCAAGTTACACAGAGGATTCTGTAGCTGCCAGTAAGCATCCAAAGGTAGGCATGTATTTTCTAAGACAGATGGTGACAAACCAACTTACTTCCAGTCCCAGGTTAATATTACAAAACCAAGTGATATCCCATGTAAGAAATTTAAAAATTAAATTATAGCCACTAGCTAACTCATGCATAATTAAATCATTATACACAAAGATTTCATGTCATATTCACTAGAGCTTTTAAATAAGCTTTATTTGATATCAAATTATATTTCCATAAATATTTGTTATGCTCATTTGACCAAATAAAAGGTGGAAGTTGAGTTCAAACATTTTTTTTTCTTAATAGAATGACCTCTATTTGGGAATGCCCCTTCAAAGAACAGATTTAAAATTTTAAATGTATTTGACAACATTTGAAAATCCCTAAAGCTCAGATTAATTACCAAATGCTTCTGTGAGCTCAGCAGCAGCAGCACCCTGAGCCCTCGGACCTTATTTCATGTAGATTTGGCATGTTTTGAACTCTGTGAACTCTCTGTAGACTTCCTATTCACAGCAGTCTTGCTCCTTCATGAAAAGTTCATTTTTTAAATAATTAAATGTTAGTTTAAGTTTATAATCAACAAACTATAAAGAAGTATTAGAAATTATCAAGCAAATTTTCCCAATATAAATTAATTGCAGCCTGGATGCAATGGCTCACATACATAATCCCAGCACTTTGGCAATCCAAGGCAGGAGGATCACTTGAGGCCAGAAGTTCAAGACCAGGCTGGGCAACGCAACCAGATATGTGTATACAAAAAATTTAGAAGAAATTAGCTGAGCCTGGTGGTTCACACTTGTAGTCCCAGATACTCAGGAGGCTGAGGCAGGAAGATTGCTTAAGCTGAGGAGTTCGAGGTTGCATTGAGCTATGATTATGTCACCGTACTCTAGCCTGGGTGACAGAGGGAGACTTTGTCACAAAAAAATTGCATAATTAATTTATATATGACTTTGAAAAAATACAATTGGGTTCATAATTAAGCTTGTTTATTCATCCAATCTTACAATAACTAACATCTAATTTTTATAATAAATATATTTTAATTCCTAAGAATTTAGAAGTGTCCCCATCCTCAATGATGGGTAGGATTCAGTCCTAATACTTACAAAGCTCATATCTGCATACGGCACAGTGCAAGTGTTAGGTGGTGGAACAGAGGTTTGCGAAAGTTGCCAAGTGAGCACTGAAGAGGGACCCAACATTTCCTGGAGAGGGAGACAGATCAGGGACCACTTTACAAGAAAAGTCAAGGTTAGATCTGATATTAAAGCATAATTGAAGGACTGAGAAGATGAAAGAAGGGAGAATGGAAAACAAAGAGGTAGAGAGGGAGTAAAAGGGATGACCACGATGAAGGACAAATAGCATGTGCCCGGTGGTCTGAAAAAGGTTGGTTTAGTCACCAATTGTAGGTGATTTGATGTGGTTCTGAGGTGAGTAAGTGGGCAGGGTAGGGGTCAGGTAGTATAGGATATAAATAAATTTTATGCTGAAAGATTAATTTCTCTATTTGATACACACCAGAGTCAGTGACATATTTTTAAAGCAAAATAGTTTCCTTAGTAGATGGTGCTCAGGTGATCCCGGTGGGCTGCCTACCTTCTCTACCATTCCTCCTGTCCTCTCTGCCTTCCTCACCCTCTCCTTTTCTCTCCTGTCATCTCTTCTGTGTCCCCACCCCTCTTTTGTCCATTCCCATCTCCCCTCTCTCTCTTCCTTCCTCCCTCATCCACCTCCTAATTTTATCCTGCTTTAATAGGTTAATTTATATTGCACTTTTTTGTACCAAGTTTGATATTTTCAACATTTAACATTATGCCAACATATCTTTTAAATTTGACAGTTTCAAGTACTTTTTAACTTAAACAATTTAGAATAAATACTAGCTATTTAGCCATTCTAAAACTGGAGTTCCTCCATCTATGAACAAAACAGAATGAAAAACAGATTATCTATCCAAACTAACTATTTGCAAATAGGGAAACAAGACTAAAGTGTTCTTTTATTAAAGCAAATATTATTTTTTCTCTGACTTTAGGCAAATGATTTAAAGTAACTTAAATAGAATCAGAATACATATATAATAACTCATATTTTCTAGCACACTTTCCTGGTAAATGGTTATTTTAGTACTAAGTATCTTTATGTTGCGTCTGTCTTGTGTTGCTATGACAGAATACCACAGACTGGATAATTTATAAAGAAAAGAATTTTATTTTTCCAGGTCTGGAGGCTGAAAAGTCCAAAGTCGAGGGCCCACACCTTGTAAGGGCCTTCCTGCTGCGTCCTCCATGATGGACGGCGGGAGGGCGGGAGGGTGGAAGAGCAAGAGCCAGGCGGGAGGAAGGGAGCCGGCCTCCGCCGCCCATCAGGAAGCGGCCCCTGCAGGAGCTCCGGCTCTCGGTGACGGTGAGGATGCATTCATCCATTCATCACCCTCTACAGGTTCCGCCTCTCAACACTGTTGCATTGGGGGTTAAGATTCCAACACGTTTGCAATCCCACCAGCAGTGTAAACATGTGTTGGAATCTTAATTACTGGGCATCTACCCAAAAGATCCAATGACACTCTACAAAAAAGACACCTGCACTCGAATGTTTATAGCAGCACAATTCATAATTGCAAGGCTGTGGAAACAGCCCAAGTGCCCATCAATCCAAGAATGGATTAATAAAATGTGGTATATGTATACCATGGAGTACTATTCAGCTCTAAGAAACAACGGTGATATAGCACATCTTATATTTTCCTGGATAGAGCTGGAACCCATACTACTAAGTGAAGTATCCCAAGAATGGAAAAACAAGCACCAGATATATTCTCCAAGTATTAACTGAGTAGCACCTAAGTGGACACATAGGTACTACAGTAATAGGGTATTGGGCAGGTGGGAGGGGGGAGAGGTGCGGGTGTATGCATACATAGTGAGTGAGATGTGCACCATCTGGGGGATGGTCACGCTGGAAACTCAGACTTGTGGGGAGAGGGGAGGAAAGAGCATGTTTTGAAACCTTAAAATCTGTACCCCCATAATATGCCGAAATAAAAAAAAAAAGAAGAAATTCAGGATGGAATTCGGGGTTTGGAGAGTTATGATGATGTTCCAAAAGAAGACGACTTATCTATATTTGAATAAATGTAGATTGTTGTACCGTACTTAAAAAAAATAACACATCCCATGAAAATAAGCCCTAGAGTGTCTTCTTGAGGAAAAATAAATATAAGACCCTGTCTTATTTTCGGGGAAACATGGTAGTAAGTAGAAAAGCATTTGCTAAACGTAAAAAAGCAAGATGAAAACTGTATATGGTATATTTCCACTTGCTTTAAAAGTCCATATATTATATTCATATACATTTATGTTTTCAACTCTATAGTAGTTTTCTGGAGGATGTGCACATTCATAAAGATGCATGTCCAATAATTTCATTTGTCCTTTTGTTTTCTACTTTATTATTCTAAGATCAATGTTGAATAGTGCTTATCAAGATAAGTGGCATTGAATATTCTTTCAAAAAACAAACAAAAAAGTCTCTCTTAGGATCTCAACTGTTGGGGCTCAGAAAAAACACCCCAAATTATGTTGCCTTGGCATGCTGAGCACTGTGAGCGACAGGAGACTGGAAGGATTTGGGGGCAGCTTCAGGAGGAAAATCTCTCTCTGACCTCTCCTGCCTGCTTGTCTCTCGTCCCTCTCTCTCCCTGGAGCAAGCCGTAGAAACCAGAATTCCTCCTCCCCCAATGCAAGCCATGGGACCTAGAAATGTTTCTCCAACCTTCCCCCATTTTCTGTGTAGCAGCTAGCCATAGAGAAATTCTCTGACCTACTTTGTCTGAGAGTAGGTCATAAGACTCCCATTCCAGAGGACCCTACCCAATACCTAGGAGGAAGGAACGCTGCACAGAGAGGCCTAGATGAATCTGAACAGATGGTCTTGCTGGGTTTCCTCCAACCTCCATCTGATGCTGTTAGATCGTCCAATCACATCTCTACTTCACCGGCCATTCTTCATCGAATCTAAGCATAAAAATGGACAGTTTTCTCTGGGTCTTTGGGTCGTTTCTGAAGGTTCCCATGTCACATAAAACTTTGATTAAATAAATTTGTTATTCCTTAAAAAAAAAGATTCCAACACATGAAGGTTTGGGGACACATTCAAGACATAGTGTGGTAGTTCTTTGAGATTTGAACATTTAAATGGGCTAATGATTACTAATATTTTATAGGCCATCCAGAAATGTATTTGAAAAAATTATGTTTATGTATTATACAAAGGTTCTACAGGTATGTGTATATTTTTTCATAGAGAAGATTGTTCTAGGAAAGGGTTAAAGAGAGATGTTTAAAGTATTTTTGTCAGAATTAAATCAATATGGGTTCAAAGACTGTCTCAAGTACTCACTGAGGATTTAATGGGGAGTTTAGGAAAGAAAATTTCAAGGTTGGAAAGGGTGAGTATTATGGCAGGGAAACTGATATTATTTTTGAAAGATTGTGTGACTTTCAGTTATTCATTATGAGCTCAGTTATCGAATTTGCCATTTTTATTCAACCTGATGTCACATTTTATACAGCTAAATGCCATTATGCCTTTATTATTTAACAATCATATATTTAAATAACTTCCCTCCTGTTATTATTCCTGAGTCTTAGAGGAGGTTCCTTGGCAAGTATGAACCCAGATACATTATTTTCAGAGCCTTTAATGAAGTTGCCTGTTAATTCGACAACAGTGCCTGACAGGCACTGGATAGTGTCTAAATATTGATTGTGGTGTCTGTCACAGCTTTTGATGTACTTCTGTTTAATTCAGTGCAAAGAAATCAGGAGTTAGAAACTGGCAGATGAAGAGAGTACATTTAACATTTTAAACATAATTTAGCATATTTATGTATACTATTAAACATTGATAACTTAAGCAAATTACAGTCATATTATTAATACTATTTACTTGTAAAGCTATTGGTATTATAACCATAATATAGGTTTATCTGAGAATTTTAAATTTTTTACAGTAAGCTTTTTTTTTTCTCAAGATCACTGTTGAGTGAATAGATCAAGTTTTATAAGCATAGATGCCTTAGGGTCTGAATACATTCATTTGCCAATTTCAGTTAAGCAACTATTCACTGTATCCTCAGTGTCTTAGTTCAGGTTGCTATAATAAAAATACCATAACCGGGATTGCTTAAACACTATTTATTTCTTACAGTTCTGGAACTTGGGAAGTTAGAGATCAAGGCACCAGCAGATCCAGTGTCTGGAGAGAGCCCTCTTCCTGGTTTGAAGATTCTGTATTCTCACTGTATTCTCCCATGGGGGGCAGCGGAAGAGAGAAGAGAGAGAGAGAGAAAGAGAAAGAGAGAGAGAGAGAGAGAGAGAGAGAGAGAGAGAGAGAGAGAGAGAGAGAGATGGTCTTTCTTATTTCTCTTATAAGGGTAATAATCCTTTGTATGAGAGATATACTCTCATGAACTAATTATCTCTCCAAAACCCTACCTCCAAATGCCATCACGTTGGGAATTAGGACTTCAGCATATGAATTTTTTGGGAAACAAACATTCAGTTAATAACATTTAGATTTTTAGAATTATATAATTTATAATAGTTTATTGGCCCAAATAAATTAAAAGCACATTGAACATTTTGTTATATAAAAGCTCCCATATAGAAGGTTTTATGCTTGGCATAACAAAAAGACAATCAATACAGGAGAAACGAAACTTGTATTCAAGGATAAGTATAGAAGCCTCTGGTTTTTCTAATGTAGAAATTGTTATTTTAGGGGATCAAACATGGATGTATAGGAATTAACTTTTTAAAATGAGTTATTTTTAAAGTAATTCAAATTGAAGACAAAACAAAAACTAAATAGTATCCAAAGATACAAAATGAAAGGCAAAAGCATTTTTAACAACTTCCACTTTTGACACTATGGTATATTAGGTAGCTCAAAAACCTTTTGACTTTGTTCTATTACTAAAAGCTAGGAAATCTGGATGATAACCAAAAACACTTGTAATGGCATATTTAAGCTTGCAGGAGAGCAAGGAAAATTCCCTGGAGAGAAAAAATAGAGCGAGAGATGAAAATAAGTTGACTCTGAATCTATGATTATTCTAGAGGCATCTGCTGAATTTAGTAAAAAATTAGATAATAATAGTAATTCAGAGGACAGGAGCCAAAACATTGGTCAAATAGGGAGTAGGAACTTGGAACTAAAATGTCTGCAGAAAGCTGATACTTTTTAAATTCTTTATTAAAATGAAGTTAAGGCCTCTACCAAGAGAACATTAAACATTATTAGGAGAAATAAGGAAAGTCTAAATAAATGGAGGGATGGATATATCATATTCATGGATTGGAACACCAAATAATATAAAGATGTTATTTCTTCACAAATTGTCCTATAGTTTCGCTACAATCTCTATACTTGCAAGCAAATCATTTTATTTGAAAATTAACAAGTAGATTCTATCATTTATACAGTAATTCAGAAGGCTATAAATAGCTGACAATCTTGAATACCGCAAATAAAGGAGAACTGTTTATACCAGATATATCAAGAGTTACTACACAGATGTAATAATTAAGAAAGTGTAGCTTTCATAGGCCATAGGAATAGACAAATAGAACAAAAGTCCAGAAATAGACCTGTGCATATATGGGAACTTAATGACTGAGGTGGCACTGCACAAGGGCAGGGAAAGGTGGTCTTTTAATAAGTGGTGATGGGTTAATTGGACATGCACAAGGAATAAAATGAATCTTCTACTTTGCACCATATCTGGTTACTAAGTCAGTACACACACACACACGTCTAGTAAATTGTACATCTCAAATTAAAAAGTAAGCATATAAATCTTTGAGAAATAACAGGAGAATAATTTTATTACTTGAAGATTTCTGAAATAGGACACTAGCAGCAATAATCATAAAGGAAAGATTGGCAAGTCAGTCTACACTGATGGCAAAAGCTTCTTTGCATCAAAAGACACCATTGAAAAGTGAAAGGGCAAACTACACAGTAGGTTCATATACCCAAACTATTAATAATTGTTATAATTCATTAAGAAAAAGACACTTCCACAGACCTACAAACATTTAGTTTTAGAATTTGGGTTTTGTTACAAGAGAAAAAAACAGAAATGCGGGTCATTAGCTTACCAGGAGGACGGCATGTGTTAGCGGTGACAGATACCCACGTGTTCCCGAGTAGCAAATCTTCCCGTGAACCAGACACCTCTGGCAACATGGGAAGCAGCTCTTGTATGTAATTAATTCCTGGTTTTGGGGGAAATGTTAGGAACAGAATATTGATAGTTTATCTTGTGTGCTGTTAGCCATGTTTAGTATGGTATCATAAGAAAGATGAAATTTGAAAGAATTGGTCAATTTGCAAGCAGTGATGAAAAGAATATAGGACACTTGAAAATGTGAGGCTTTAAGAAACTTGAAAAGTCAACTGCTTCTTAAACCTAAATAGGAATAGAGTATAAAAAACACTTTAGAAAACTTTGAGTGCCCTTGGCTTATTAAAGCTCAGCCTTGTGTCAAAGACCAAATTATGAGCCTGGTTTCCACACCTATTAATTACTCTCAGTGGATTGTTGCACCTCAAGGCAAAGTTTAAGTTAAGAGAATGGAACCAAATAAAAGTTCTTAATTAGAGAGTATGAGTCAGGGGGACAAAGTTGAGGGTTGTAGTTCTTGCACTGAAGCTCAAAAGTTCAAAGTACCTGATCGCTAATTTGGGAAACAGGCATGAAGGCAAGAGGATGAAGAAATATAGTTGTTTGGGTGTCAAAAACCAGAATTCTGAATGTGGTTATACACATACGAGTCAGGTTGGAATCAGATAGATATGAAAACTGTAATGAAATACCGTCATCTGTAGCAACGTGGATAGAATGAGAGACCATTGTCCTAAATGAAATATCTCAGGAATGGAAAACCAAACACCATACGTTCTAATAAGTGGGAGCTAATAGATGGGTACACAGGGCACAAAAAGATACAAAGGACGTGAGAAACCAAGATGGAGGGTGGGCATGGTTGGTATGGAATAAAAAGTTACCTACTGGGTACAATGAACACTATTCTGGTGATGGCCACAACAAAAGCCCTGACTTAAGATTATACCAGATATCCATGTAATAACAGCACTTGTACCTCTTAATTAACATTTTGAAATAAAAAATAATGCAATTAAAACAACAAATAACAAGAGCTGCAAAATATAATGATGGCAAAAGATTGAAAAACTAGACTAGAAATCAAGTGGCTATAGTGTTGAATCTTTATCCCCCAGAGTTAAATTTTATTTTCTGTGTGCTTGGCCAAGAAATCTAACTTTTCTGTGTCACATTGTTCTTTAATAGCAACAATATAGTAAAAGTATATACATTAACCATTTCAGAATTTTGAGAATAAAATAAAAGGTAATATTTGTTGAAAATGTTATAGGGCAATTAAAAAACTGTTATGGGGTAATTATAAAACGGAGTCACACAAGATAGCAGAGGTCTGTAGTATCTATCAAGCTGGTATATGATATAGCTTGTTAGAATAGTCACCTGGTTTGTATCCTGAATGGTATGTACACCTGATTATTTTACAGTATAGACACTGAGTATTTTTCTTCTTAATAGCTTCCTGACAGAACGATTTTTAACACCTAAGATAGATTTAAAGGAAAATAAGAGACCATTGTCTTTCCAGATAATATTAAATTTTAATTATGGCAGATCCAATGAGTAAATAAGGATAAAAGTAAAATAAAGTTGGAGGCTCTTTTTTAAAGATAAAAGGAAAGATCAGTAAAAATGTTGTCACTTAAAGTTAATTTACATTCTGGACACAGCAAACTCTAGTTTTTTAAAACACAGACTAAGTGGAGCAAAAGCAAGAACGTGCACGGCGTCCCTGATGCACCAGGAGCGCTCGCCAGGGCCCTGCTAGGCAGCCAGCGAGGCCGCGTGTGGCTGCAGCGCGTGTGGCTACACCGCCTGTGGAATGCACCGCGTGTGGCTGCAGCGCGTGTGGCTACACCGCCTGTGGAATGCACCGCGTGTGGAATGCACCGCGTGTGGAATGCACCGCGTGTGGCTGCACCGCGTGTGGAATGCACCGCGTGTGGCTGCACCGCGTGTGGAATGCACCGCGTGTGGAATGCACCGCGTGTGGAATGCACCGCGTGTGGAATGCACCGCGTGTGGCTGCACCGCCTGTGGAATGCACCGCGTGTGGCTGCAGCGCCTGTGGAATGCACCGCGTGTGGCTGCACCGCATGTGGAATGCACCGCGTGTGGAATGCACCGCGTGTGGCTGCACCGCGTGTGGAATGCACCGCGTGTGGCTGCACCGCCTGTGGAATGCACCGCGTGTGGCTACACCGCCTGTGGAATGCACCGCGTGTGGCTGCAGCGCGTGTGGCTACACCGCATGTGGAATGCACCGCGTGTGGCTGCAGCACGTGTGGCTACACTGCATGTGGAATGCACCGCGTGTGGCTACACCGCCTGTGGAATGCACCGCGTGCGGGCTGCACGAGTGTGGCTGCAGTGTGTGTGGCTACACCGCATGTGGAATGCACGGCGTGCGGGCTGCACGAGTGTGGCTGCAGTGTGTGTGGCTACACCGCATGTGGGCTGCAGCGCGTTGGCGCTTCGTTCCCTTACTCCAAGTGACCCAGAGAGCCTGAAAGGCCGGTCACCAGCACTCATCTCAGCGGGGCCGGTTTTCCAGATTTGGCTTTTTTTTTTTTTTCTCAGCATATAATGGGGGTACAAATTTTAAGGTTTAAAAAAATGCCCTTTCCCCCAGCCCCCCACAAGTCTGAGTTTCCAGCGTGACCATCCCCAAGATGGTGCACATCGCACTCATTATGTATGTATATACCTGCCCCCTGCCCAATACCCTATTACTGTAGGTCCTATGTGTCCACTTAGGTGCTGCTCATTTAATACAGATTGCTGGTGAGTATATGTGGTACTTATTTTTCCATTCTTGGGATACTTCACTTAGTAGAATGGGTTCCAGCTCTATCCAGGAAAATATAAGATGTGCTACATCACCATTGTTTCTTAGAGCTGAATAGTACTCCATGGTATACATATACCACATTTTATTAATCCATTCTTGGATTGATGGACACTTGGGCTGTTTCCACAGCCTTGCAATTATGAATTGTGCTGCTATAAACATTCGAGTGCAGGTGTCTTTTTTGTAGAGTGTCATTGGATCTTTTGGGTAGATGCCTAGTAATGGGATTGCTGGATCAAATGATAGATTCACTTGTATCGCTTTAAGGTATCTCCTTATTGCTTTCCACAGAGGTTGAACTAGTTTGCAGTCCCACCAGCAGTGTAGGAGTGTTCCTCTATCTCCGCAACCACGCCAGCATTTGTTGTTTGGAGAATTTTAGATAAAGGCCATTCTCACTGGAGTTAAGTGACATCTCATTGTGGTTTTGATTTGCATTTCCCTGATGATTAGAGATGTTGAGCATTTTTTTCATATATTTGTTGG
This sequence comes from Microcebus murinus, assembly GCF_040939455.1. Classification (NCBI taxonomy): domain Eukaryota; kingdom Metazoa; phylum Chordata; class Mammalia; order Primates; family Cheirogaleidae; genus Microcebus; species Microcebus murinus. The sequence goes on along the minus strand of NC_134126.1, from coordinate 4,404,998 downwards.
CCATTCTTCTGTCTTCTTTAGAAAAGTCTCTGTTCAAGTCCTTTGCCCAGTTTTTGATAGGGTTATTTGATTTTTTTCTTGCTGATTTTCATGAGTTCTAAGTAGATTCTAATTATCAGCCCCTTATCAGATGCGGAGGATGCACAAATTTTCTCCCATTCTGTAAGTTGTCTATTCACTTTCATGACTGTTCTTTGGCTGTGCAGAAGCTTTGTAGTTTGATCTTGTCCCATTTATTTATTTTTGTTGCTGCTGTGATTGCCTTTGGGTCTTCTTAATAAATTCTTTGCCCAGGCCAATGTCTAGGAGAGTGTTTCCAACTTTTTCCTCTAGAATTCTAATAGTTTCATACCTTAGGTTTAAGTCTGTTATCCAGCGTGAGTTGATTTTTGTGAGAGGTGAAAGGTGTGGGTCCCGCTTTAGCCTTCTACAGGTGTCTATCCAGTTTTCCCAGCACCATTTATTGAAAAGGGATTCTTTTCCCCAGTGTATGTTTTTGTCTGCTTTGTCAAAGATTAGATGGCTATATGAGGATGGTTTTATATCAGGATTCTCACATCTGTTCCACTGGTCAATACTCCTATTTTTATGCCAATACCAGATTGATTTAATTACTACAGCTTTGTAGTATATTTTGATATTTGGCATATTAATACCTCCCATTTTTTGTTGTTGTTGCCTAGAATTGCTTTTGATATTCGGGGTCTTCTTTGGTTCCATATGAAGTGTAAAATTATTTTTTCTATATCTGTGAAGAATGCTGATGGGATTTTAATAGGTATTGCATTGAATCTGTAGATCAGTTTGGGTAGTATAGACATTTTAATGATGTTGAGTCTGCCGATCCACGAGCATGGAATGGATTTCCATCTGTTTACATCCTCTGCTATTTCCTTCCTCAGTGTTTCATAGTTCTCCCTGTAGAGGTCTTTTACCTCCTTGGTTAAGTATATTCCTAGGTACTTTAATTTTTTTGTTGCTCTTGTGAAGAGAATTGAGTCTTTGATTTGGTTCTCAATTTGATTGTTGTTGGTGTATATGAATGCCTCTGATTTCTGTGTATTGATTTTGTATCCTGAGACTTTACTAAATTCATTGATCAGTTCCAGGAGTTTCTTGGTTGAATATTTGGGGTTTTCTAAGTATAATATCATATCATCAGCAAACAGTGAAAGTTTGATCTCTTCTGCCCCTATTTGGATACCTTTAATTCCATTTTCCTGTCTGATTGCTGTACCCAAGACTTCCAGCACTATGTTGAACAGAAGTGGAGATAGTGGGCAGCCTTGTCTGGTTCCAGTTCTAAGTGGGAATGATTTCAATTTTTCCCCATTCAGTATGATGTTGGCTATGGGTCTGTCATATATGGCTTGTATCATTTTTAGGTATGTCCCTTCTATGCCTATTAAGTGTTCGTATCATGAAAGGGTGTTGAATTTTGTCAAAAGCTTTTTCTGCATCTATTGAAAGAATCATGTGGTCTTTGATTTTGCTTGTGTTTATGTGGTGAATTGCATTTATAGATTTACGTATGTTGAACCATCCCTGCATCCCTGGGATGAAGCCCACTTGGTCGTGGTGGATTATTTCTTTTTTTTTTTTAATTTTTTTTTATTTCGGCATATTATGGGGGTACAGATTTTAAGGTTTCAATAAATGCCCTTCCCTCCCTTCCCCCACAAGTCTGAGTCTCCAGCATGACCATCCCTCAGATGGTGCACATCTCACTCGTTATGTATGTATTTCTTTGATAAGCGTCTGGATTCTGTTAGCTAGGATTTTGTTGAAAATTTTTGCATCTATATTCATTAGGGATATTGGTCTGTAGTTTCCTTTTTTTGTTGTATCCTTTTCTGGTTTTGGTATCAGAGTAATATTCACTTCATAAAAGGTGTCTGGGAGGTTTTCATTCTTCTCAATGTTGTGGAATAATTTCTGCAAGATAGGCACTCGTTCTTTGTAAGTGTGGTCAAATTTGGGTGTGAAACCATCTGGACCAGGACTTTTCTTTTTAGGGAGATTTTTAATTGCAATTTCTATTTCAGCTCTTGAGATTGGTCTGTTCAGGAAATCTATTTCTTCCTGGTTGAGCCTAGGGAGGCTGTGTGTTTCTAGAAATTTGTCCATTTCCTAGACATTTTCCAGTTTGTGTGCATAAAGATTTTTGTAGTGTTCATAAATTATATCTTGTATCTCCTTGGGATCAGTTGTGATATTCTCCTTTTTTTGTGATAGCTCCTGATGGAGCTTATTAGCGATTTATCTTTTCTGCTTTTCATTAGCCTAGCCAATGGCGTGTCAATTTTGTTTAATTTTTCAAAGAACCAACTTTTTGTTTTATTAATCTCCTGTATAGCTTCCTTATTGTCAATTTCATTTAGTTCTGATTTTATCTTGTTGATTTCACTTCTTCTGCTGGGTTTGGGGTTGGTCTGTTGTTCTTTTTCCAGCTCTTTGAATTGTTTCATTAGATTGTCTATTTGAGATCTTTCTGAGTTTTGGTTATAGGCATTTGTGGAAATAAACTTTCCTCTCAGTACTGCTTTAGCTGTGTTCCAGAGGATTTGATAACTTGTCTCTCCATTGTCATTTTGTTCATAGAATTTTTTTTATTTCCATCTTGATTTCTTCATTCATGAAGTAATCATTTAGTAGGAGGTTGTTTAATTTCCACGTTTTTGTGTAGAAATGTGAGTTTCTGTTAGGGTTGCTTTCTATTTTTATTCCACTGTGATCTGAGAAGATATATGGTGTGATTTCTATTTTTTTAAATTTCTTGAGGCTTACCTTGTGTCCTAGGATATGGTCAATCTTAGAGAATGTCCCATGAGCTGATGAGAAGAATGTGTATTCCATAGATTTTGGGTAGAATGTCCTGTAGATCTCAGTCAGATCCAATTGTTCTAGAGTTTTGTTTAAGTCCATTATTTCTTTATTAATTTTCTGTTAAGGATCTGTCCTGTGCAGTCAGTGGGGTTTTGAAATCTTTGGTAATTATGGAGTTGCTGTTAATTAATTTGCTTAGATCCAGTAAGGTTTGCTTTATGAATCTGGGTGCACCTAAGTTGGGTGCATGTATATTTAAAATTGTTATCTCTTCTTGTTGAACTGTGCCCTTCACCATTATATAATGACCAACTTTGTCTTTCACTACTTTTGTTAGTTGAAAAAGTAAATCATCTGAGGTTAGAACTAGCACACAAGCCTTCTTCTCGTTTCTGGTTGCTTGGAATACTGATATCCATGCCTTTACTTTTAGTCTATATACATGCTTACAAGTTAAATGTGTTTCCCGAAGACAGCATATACTTGACTTATATTTTCTTATCCATTCAGCCAGCCTATGTCTCTTCAGTGGAGAGTTTAAGAGTTTATTGGGAGAACTGGTAGTAAGGTAGATTACTGTTCATTCTGTTGGGTTGGATGTTGTACTTCCATTTCTCTCTTGAGCCATTGTAATATCTGGCCTTTAATCTTTGGGTTTTGGTTGTTTTTATATTCATGAGTTTTTATTATGCTGTTCTGTGCATAACACTGTTTTGAGTACTTCTTCTAGGGCTGGTCTTGTCTTGGTGAATTCCCTGAGACTTTGCTTATCTGAGAATGTCTTAATTTCTCCTTCACATATAAAGCTTAGTTTTGCAGGGTATAAGATTCTAGGCTGGGTGTTATTTTGTTTCAAAAGAGTGAGAATGGGGCCCTAGTCTCTCCTTGCTTGTATTGTCTCAGTTGAGAAATTTGGTGTTATTCGGATCAGTTTTCCTTTGTATGTAACTTGTTTCTTTTGCCTTACAGCTTGTAGGAGGGTCTCTTTTGGTCAGTCGGATGACTACATGCCATGGTGTTTTCCTGTTTGCATTGTATCTCCCAGGAGTCTTTTTGGCTTCTTGAATTTCTAATTCTAGGTTACTAGTTAGACCTGGGAAATTTTCCTGAATTATTTCTTCAAATAGCTTATCCAACCCTTGGGTTTTTTTCTTCCTCCTTCTCCAGAATCCAGTGGACCCGCGGGTTATTTTTATTCATGTAATCCCACCATTCTTGTAAGCTTTGCTCATGTCTCTTATTTTTCTGCTCTAACTCTGTGATTAACCTATTTGATTTGAAGGAGTTGTCTTCAACCACTGAGATTCTTTCTTCTGTTTGGTCCACCCTATTTTTGAGACTTTCCACTTTGTTTTGAATTTCCCTGAATACATTCTTCATTTCCAGGATATAGGATTTATTCTTCTTCAAGATCTTGATTTCTTTAGTGAATCTTTGTTCCAAATCCTGTATCCTCTTTGTAGTTTCCTTGTGTTGGTTATCCATTTTTTTCTTGCATATCATTGATCTTTCTTACAATCCAATATTGGAATTCTTCTGTCATTTTAGTGTTTTGGGTTTGTTCATTCTCCATTTCTTGAGAGCTGGTGCATCTCCTAGCGGGAGTGTTTTCGGTTTGATTTTTTGTACCAGAGATTTTACACTGGGGTCTCCCCATCTGGATCAATTGCTGGAGCTCAGGCGTCCTCTCTTCTGTAATTTCTTGACCAGCCACTGGGGGGAGCTCTTCCACCACACTTGGAAGGTTCCCCTGATGGGGGTAGTTTGTTTTGGGGCCTGCCGCTGACGGGGAGGAGATCCAGTCCCAGGTTTTTGTTCAACTGGGTGGCCTGAGCTGTTCTGGGAAGCACAGTCTTTTATACTGAGTGCTTATGCACTACACAGGCCTAGCGGGTTCTCCCTAGATCTGGGGGAGAGTGGGTTTTCTTGTCTCACCCCACCTCCAGGTGTGGAGCCTACCATTTCAGCAAGAGAGATGCGGGCTGGGGGGAGGAGGTAGCTCCCCAGTCTGCCCTGCACCCCCGCGCCCCAGTGGCTGTTAGACTTCTCAGTAGTTCCTTGATGGAGCCACGCCTGGCGAGCAGATGGCAGATTGATAGGGGCGGGATTTGCCAGGAGAGACTCTAGGCTGGGCGGGGGAGGGGGTCGCCCGCGCACCGTATGACGGCTGGGCTGTGGACCCCCTCAGTGGTGACCGCTTGCCCACTCGCCGGGCGCCAGCACTGGGGCGACTGTTTAGGGTGTGGCGGGTGCCGGGTTGGGAGTCTGAGTCAACAGGACGCCTCCTAGCCTCTTCTATGTCTGCCCGCCGGCCTGCTCAGCCACAGCCCACGCTTTGACTGACCCGCCCTGTGCGGTTTTATTTGCCCGGGCAGTTCCAGCTGAGAGCCCCCACATAGTGAACAGTTCTGTAGGGCTGGCCCCGCTCATTACCAGAAGCAAGACATCTAACTGCCTCCCCTGTCAGCTCAGTTCAGTTTCCTTCTGTCTTGGAGCCGTCCTAGCACGGGGTTGGGGGAGTTCACCGTGCTTGCCCCCAGTGATGACACCCTCCAGCACCCCCTTCTCCTGCTTCGCACCAGTTGCAGGCAGGGCCCTGGCTGGGTGGGGGTGGGGGTCAGTGGGGAAGCAAGGAGTTCTCCTGTGGGTCCGATCCCACTTCACCCCCTGGCCGGCGCCCCCCACGCGCTGTCGTTGGCTCTGCACTCTCCAGAGAACGGCGTTATCTCCGGATCACCTTGTTTATCCTTGTATGAGAGTCCCGCTGCACCTCCGCGGGTTCTCCATGCTGTCCTTGCAGTGGGAGACCCACTCGCGTGGGAGACCAGGCTCTGTGTCCCCTGCTCTGGGAGCAGGAGTCCCGGGTTGCCTCTACTCCGCCATTTTCCCGACCTCCATCTTGTGAGTTTTTAACATTGGTTTTTCTTGTGCATAGTATATATTTTTAATCTTATTTGTTATTCTTGATCTTTTACAAAGGTAGTTTAAGCAATTTACATTTATTGAAATAAAAATTTTTTGCATTGATTCTATCATAGTAAGTAGTGATTGCTATATTCTATGGTTCTTTTCCTTTTTTTTCTATTATGCTTTATAAACTATACTTACTTTGGTTTTGCAGTTGTTTTCAAGTTAGAATTTTAAAGATAAATTATATTAGGGGACATGTTAAATATTCTAAACTTAAGTTTTCTTCTTCCTTAGCACTTCCTTTCTTAGATTTTTCCTTTATTGGCAATTCCAGTTTTCTGATTGTTCTAGTGATAAATCTTGGAGTCCTCGTTGACTCCTCTTTCTTTCAGATACTACATCGAATTTGCAATAAGTTCCTGTGGCTCAAACTTTATATTTAGTGCAAATCCAACCACTTCTTCCCACCTCCACCATTAGGACCTTATTCCAGAAAAGGGGAAAGAAACTTTTATTGATGTGCGGAGTTGTAAAATATCATATATATATTTTCAATCTACCATAATTTGTAAGCCTTTTTGTTTAAAGTCTATTTAATCTGATATTAACAAAGAATATTAACCTTTTTAAAATTATATTTTATCTTAATACTTGCTTGATCTTGTTTTGATCATTTAAATTCTCATCTTTGTTTTTCTGGTTTAAATAATATATGGTTTAGCTTTTAAAATCCATCAAATATATATAATATATATTTTTTAACTTTTATTTCTTACATTTTAAGAAATTTAATAATTTGTTGAACCCTCTTTCTTGTTATTTTTCCTGTAAACTAGTTTGAATGTTGGAACATTGCTTTTATTCTCATGTTATAGGGTGTTCTATATCTCTGTTGTTTAGCTTCACTGGTAATTCTAATATGTGATTGGATTGGGATAAGAATTGTAGGATAAGTGTCAATTTTTTTCTGGGATTCAGCTGACATCCTTTCTAGTAGAAAATACAGGGAAATGTAGATAAGTATATTCTGAGGCAGTATTAAAGAATTTCTCTTTTATCTAGGAAAAAAATACAACCAAAATTTTCTATTTGATATTGATTGGCAGTTATTTATTTTCAGACTCATACCATTTTTAATACTAGTTTCAGTAAAGACTTAATGCTATACATCAAATTTTCTCACATTCAAAGAAAGTTTTCAATAAAATAAGACTACTTAAAACATAATTTGGCCTTGATTTCTTTAAAGCAATTTTAACAGCAGTGCTTCTTCAATATTTATTGACTAATTTCAGGTCTTGCTTTTGAGGTTGAACATGTTTTTGCTCATTTCCTGTTATATTTTTAATTTTGGCAGTAACTTTGAGCATAATTTTTTCTTAAATTTTTGTAATGGGAAAAATGTTATTTTTATGATCATAACTATTTTTGATTTTCTTTGTTTTAGTTTCCTTAAATTAAACCCATCTTTCTTAATTTAGAAGCAGTGAGTAGACTAAAGTAAACAGCTGTGATCACAAAGCTGACTCTGTGAGCTTTGAGGAGGTATGACAAAGTTGAGAGCACATGAGGTATGACAAAGTTGTCTTATTCAACAGGGAAATTAACTGCGTGACAACTGTGACACAGACACAAAAAACCAGGGCAAGAAAAATAGAGATTATAATTCAATATTTTCTATTGAATACTATTGAAATAATTTGCCTTGAATTTTTTCCTCAAAATACACTTGAAAATATTCTTTGTTAGATATTAGTTAACATTCACAACGGTGAAGTCTTGTTAAATGGGTGAACATGATGAAATCACACCTTGGAAGAATAAAGTCACACTATTTTCTGGGGACACGATGGAGGCGGAGCAACAAGTCTGTATATGGACTTTGGGTGAGGCCCTGCAGAGTCTGAGAGTTTACTTCTTTGGAGAAGCTCAGAATTGGTGTGTGGCTGACGACAATGGCCATCAGGGAAGTCACTCACTCTCCTTTCCTCCTAGACACTTATGGAGGTTCGGGCTCTGGCCTTGGCCGTGTCAAGGACAGAGGCAACGGAAGCGAAATAAAGCTAAGCAGCCAGATGTCCCAGCAGTGGCCAGAGGGTCTCCCCTCGTGGCTACACTCCTTTTCTGCTTCCTGACCAGGTCCTTCAAGGATCAGCCACTGCCACAAGCCATCAAGCAGAACTTGGCAGGTAAAGAGGCTCCTGCCCGTTCCAACCACAGCTCATTCATAAATCAATTGATCTGTTCAAGTACTGGAGAGTTGGCAGTGTCTATGTACCTCTGTTATTCTGCTAGGCTCTCAAATAACCTTATTAAAACATTGGTCTAATAAACTCCACCCTAACTTCAAAAAAACATACAAAAGCACCAACTTCATTATCAGCAAACTACAGGCTTTGCCTGAGTCCCTGGAGCAGGTGACGATTTGATTCTTAAGTGGCTTCCTGATACTTTGCATTGATGTAGCACCATTCAAACCAAATCGCAAAGTGCTCTACCAAACATTAATTAAGGAGAGCTCATAATATCCTATGGAGGATTGCAGCGATCCTTTCAGAGATCAAATTTCTAGGGGTTAAGAGGCTTTGATAAAAGTCACACTTCAAAAAAGCATTAGTAAAGCTATGAACCGAGTTCAGAATTTGAAATGATCAGTTTCTGCCACTGTCAACCAGGACTCCTCTTACTGTGTGTCAATAACCGGTAATTGACATGTTGCTTTTTAAAGCAAAAGTAGCATAATTCAGAAAGTAAAAAGGCCAATTTTTCAGAAAGGCTTTCTAAGCAGATCTGCTAATGGCTGCAAAAATAGTTGAACTTTAAAAATGGGGGTGTGTGCTTTAAAATAACTGTTTGGAAACAGTGTATTTCTGGAAGAGAAAAAGGTTAAATCTGGTGGTTTGTCATTGAATATGAATTTAAAAGTTCAAAACTAACAAGTAGAGATATCTAGTTGAGACTAGTCTCTAAAAAGAATGTGCAATATGGTGGCTAGACTACAGACTTTGGAGTTAGATATTAATTAAATTGAATACAGCTTTAGGCGCTACTATTTAGTTGCTGTGAGAGTTTGAGAAAATTATTGAATACTTCTGAGCTTCAGTTTTCTCATTTATAAAATGAAGACAGTATCTAACTTAGTTAATACACACATAAACACACAGTCATGTATGAAGAATAATGCCAGGTTTTTTACTTATCACAAATGTATTCCATTTCTCTGAGTGGTGAATCAGAAAAAATTAATTGGAGATTTTCCCCCCCTCTAAATTTAATTTCTTTTGAACATGTAATGTATATAAATGATATAAAGTTTTAAATTTACACAAAGTATAAAATTAAGAAAAATACATTTCACTCTTGCTTGTTCTCCAGTCATCTAGATTTCCTACAAGAGAAAGCTTGAAATTGCTTTCCATATGTATATTTCTAAAATTAGCTATGAATTTAGGTGTATTTTATATATGTTTAGAGCTGTTATTTTTAGCAGATATGTATTGTTTTTAATGAATAATTCATTAACCAGGACTGTATTAATGGGCAGTAAATTTTTTTCCAGTGCTTTGCTATCATGTTAGTTGGGAATGATTATCCTTGTATGTAATGTAGTTCATGTTGCACATTTGCAAGTATATATGTAGATCCATATGTGTGTGTGTGTGTGTGTGTGTGTAGGATAAATAACTGTAACAAATTACTGGGTCAAAGTTGTATGTATATTTAATTTTGATGGAGATTGCTGAATTGTGTTATATAGAAGTCAAATTTGGCAGTCCCGTCAGTTTCTCTTTATACAGGCCAATACTGTATGCTATTAAACTTCTTTGACTTTTGCCAGTCTTATAATTATAAATGTGTTTCATTAATTAGAATGCAGAATAAAAATATTAAAATGAGGAGACATTTAAATTAAAAAATGCAATGAATATAATAATTTCATTGGTATCTAGTTTTAACCGGATAGATATTGTGTGTATAATCCTTAATATTTTAAATATACTACCTGGCCAATATCATCCCATGAATTTGGAGCTATGTTGGTTTATACTATATAGGTAAATATAATTCTCAAAATTCATTCTAAAAAACACCAATAATTTTAAATGGTACAGTTCTTTTCTGAAGTTTTAAGTGAGGTTTATATAACATCAGACTGTTTAATCATCCCTCAGCTATTAAAATTTTCTTAATTTCATTTAGAGAAGATTAAATATTAGCCTAAATAATATTATCAGGATTAATGTTTGAGATATTTGGTACAAATTTTGAATGTGTTGAAGTTTTACTAAATGAAAATTTAGTTTTCATGGATTGTACATTCATCTATATTTGTCTATTTGTTGAAAAGCAAGGATATGGCTCCTTCAAGAACTAGAACTTGAAACGAAAAAAAAATGGCAGAGCAGGGGTGTCCTCTGGGCTCTTTGCTCCCAGGGTGGAAAGCAGGGACAGGGACAGACACACCGAACATCCCGCAGGTCCGCAGGAGCAGCTTGTGAACTCGCAGACATTCCCCGGGCTCGGAGGGACAGGAGAGTCTTCAGCCGACACCCAAGGTGGGTGGGGTATTTGGCTGGACCAGGGCAGTCGGAAGATGCAGCGGGAGGGCGGCGGGTCGGGGCAGCGGGAGGGCGGCGGGTCAGCGGGGAGGGCGGCGGGTCGGGGCAGCGGAAGGGCGGCGGGTCAGCGGGGAGGGCGGCGGGTCGGGGCAGCGGGAGGGCGGCGGGTCGGGGCAGCGGGAGGGCGGCTGGTCAGCGGGGAGGGCGGCGGGTCGGGGCAGCGGAAGGGCGGCGGGTCAGCGGGGAGGGCGGCGGGTCGGGGCAGCGGGAGGGCGGCGGGTCGGGGCAGCGGGAGGGCGCTCCCACGCCAAGCCCTCGCGCGGCCGGCGGAGGAGGAGGCTGCTCCGCCACGTAGACCGGGAGGCGCTTCCATCCGCGCCCGACTTGGCCCGGCCTTTCTCGCCAAGGGCGCGGGGCTGAGGAACGTGCCCATCCCTGCCACCAGACCCCAACCCGCGTTTACAGAGACGGAGCGAGAGTGGCGGCAGTCGACCCTGGAAGTGGCCGGCTTCCCCAGGCGCCCCCTCTGCCCGGAGCGCGGAGCCGCCCGGCTAGGCGCAGTGGGAAGGGGTCTGTTTCTCCAAAATACGAACAGGAGAGGCATCTCCACCCAAATTCTCCTGCGACTGGAGACGGGGGCTTTGCGCCAAGGCTTCCAGCCCCGCCTTGGGGCGCAGCTGAGAAGGAGGCCGTCTCCATTTCCGCCGCTAGCCCCCCACTGTGTGTTTAAAGAGACAGCGTGTTGAGAGTGGCGCTCTCACGGCCGCCCGCCAGTCTGACCCTGGGAAGTCGCTGGCTTCTCCGGGCACCCGTGCTCTGCGCCCAGAGAGCGGAACTTGTCTCGGCTAGGCGCAGTTGCCAAGGTGGCTATTTCTCCAAAATATAAACAGGGAGGCATTTTCACCCTCACTCTCCTGCGTCTGGAGACTGAGCGATTCGTGCCAAGGGTTCTGACTTCATCTTGAGGCAGAGCTGGGAAAGAACCAGCTACCATTTCTGTTGCTGGTCCCCAACTCTGTATTTGGAGAGACAGAGAGCTGAGAGTGGCAGCTCATGCCACCGCCCTGCCAGTCTGATCCTGTTAAGTCCCTGGCTTCTCCAGGTGCCCGTGCTCTGCGACCAGAGAGTGGGACCTGGCTAGGCAAGGCGCACTTTGGAAGGAGGCTGTTTTTCCAAAATATAAATAGGAGAGACACTTCATTGCATACTTTCCCGTGACTTGGGACTGGGTGCCTTGGGCCAAGGGCTCTGACTTCATTGTGGGGCAGACCTTGGAAAGAGTCTGTTCCCATTTCTGTAGCTGGTCTCCAACTCTGTGTTTAGAGAGACAGAGAGCTGAGAGTGGCAGCTCCCCCCACTGCCCCACCAGCCTGATCCTGGGAAGTCTATCGCTTCTCCAGGCACCCACACTCAGCGTCCAAAGAGCAGAACACCTCTCGGCAAGGTGCAGTTGTGAAGGAGGTTGTTTCTCCAAAATATAAATGGGAGAGACACTTTAATTCACAACCCCCTGTGACTTGGGACCAGGTGCTTCACACCAAAGATCACAACTCCTCCTTGGGACAGTGCTGGGAAAGAGACTGTTCCCATTACTCTTGCTGGTCTCCAACTCGGTGTTTGAAGAGTCAGAGAACTGAGAAAGGCAACTCCTGTAACTTCTCTGTCAGTCTGATTCAGATGAGAAAGGATCAGCAGAAGATCACAGGAATCATGAAGGAGCAGAGAGAAAAGTCACCTCCAAAAGAAAACACTCGACCTCCATCAACTGACACCAACTTAAATGATATGATCAAACTAACAGAGGAAGAATTTTAAATATGGATTGTTAGAAAGTTTAACGGATTGAAGAGAAAATAGAATCACAACAAAGAGATACCACAAGAACAATTCAGGAAATGAATGAAAAATTCTCCAAAGAAATTGAAATTATCCAGAAAAACCAATCAGAAATTTTGGCAATGAAAGAAACAATCAAGGATCTCTATAATATAGTGGAAAGCATCAAGAACAGGATGGACCATGCAGAGGAAAGAATCTCAGAACTTGAAGATTATGCCTATGTGCTAAACAAATCAGAGGAAGAAGAGAACACAGAAACAAGAAATAAGATCAAAGCCTACAAGAAGTGTGGGATTATGTAAAAAAACCCGAATCTTAGGGTGATTGGGATTCCGGAAAGAGAAGAGGAACAATCACAAAGGCAGGAAAACTTATTTCACAGAATACTGGAGGAAAATATGCCGGATCTGGCCAGAAATCTGGATATCAAATATAAGAAGCATACAGAACCCCCGGGCGACTCAACATGAAAAGACAATCACCCCGTCACATGGTCATTAGATTGAACAAAGTAAACGTGAAAGAAGCAATCCTCCATGCAGCGAGACGAAAACAACAATTAACCTATAAAAGAAAACCTATCAGACTAACAGCAGACTTCTCATCTGAAATATTACAAGCCAGGAGGCACTGGGTGCCTATCCTTAATCTTCTACAACAAAACAAAGCCCAACCTAGAATTCTGTATCCGGCAAAACTAAGTTTCATCTATGAGGGAGAAATAAAGTCCTTCTCAGACAAGAAATCACTGAAGGAATTTGCAAAGTCCAGACCAGCCCTACAAGAAGTTCTCAGACCTGCTTTTATAACTGAATAGGGCAATAGACACTCCTCAAAGTAAAATCTTCAAATAATTAAAGCTTAGATCTCGAACTACATGATGGCTCAAAGAATAAGACAAAGCAACAAGACTCCACCCAACAATATGAATGGAATCCTTCCTCCAATCTCAATCCTCTCAATAAATGTAAATGGCTTAAACTGTCCTCTGAAGAGACATAGACTGGCCGAGTGGATAAAAACCCACAAACCTAGTATCTGCTGTTTACAGGAAACACATCTAACCCACAAAGATGCCTTCTGGCTGAAGATCAAGGGATGGAAAACTATCATCCAGTCAAACAGAAGCCAAAAGAAAGCTGGGGTAGCTATACTATTTGCAGATAACATAAATTTTAAAATAACCAAAGTAAAGAAGGATAAAGGTGGCCATTTTATGATGGTAAAAGGGAAGATCCAACAAGAAGATTTAACAATTCTTAATATTTATGCACCCAATGTAGGAGCACCCAATTACATAAAGCAAACAGTGTCTAATCTAAACACCATGTTACACAACACTACCATAGTAGCAGGGGACTTCAATACCCCACTGAATGATCTGGATAGATCTTCCAAACAGAAAATAAGCAAATAAATAAAAGAACTGAAAAGAACCATTGATCAAAAAGATCTGACAGATCTCTACAGAACATTCCATCCAAATAAAGTTGAATATACATTCTCAGCAGCCCATGGATCCTTCTCCAAAATTGATCACATCCTAGGCCAAAAATCAGATCTCAAAAAATTCAAGAAAATAGAAATTATACCTTGTATCTTTTCTGACCATAGTGGTATAAAATTACAGTTCAATTCCAATAGAAATACTCAATTCCTCACAAAATCATGGAAACTAAAAAATCTATTATTGAAAAATTATTGGGTCAATGAAGAAATTCAGAGGGAAATCAAGAGTTTCTTTGAACGTAACAATAACGGAGATACTAGTTACCAAAATCTGTGGGATATAGCAAAAGCTTACCTGAGAGGAAAACTAATAGGAATTAATGCTCACATACAAAAACCAGAAAGCTTAGATACTGACATCCTAATGAATAAGCTCAAGGAATTAGAAAAACAAGAGAGAATAAATTCCAATCCTAGTAGAAGAAAAGAAATAATTAAGATCAAAGCAGAACTTAATGAAATGGAGAACAAGAGAGCTATACTGAAGATCAACAAAACCAGAAGCTGCTTTTTTGAAAAGATAAACAAAATTGATGGCCCTCTAGCTAGATTGACAAGGGCTCAAAGGGAAAGGATGCTAATAAACTCAATAAGACATGAAAAAGGAGAAATCATAACAGACACATTGGACATTCAAAACATTATATTTGACTACTATAAAAAACTATATGCCCAAAAACTACATAATGAAGAGAAAATGGACAAATTCCTGGATTCATACAATCTCCCTAAGTTCACCCAAGAGGTAACAGAATTCCTGAATAGACCAATCACAAGGTCAGAATTGGAGCAGTAATTGATAACCTCCCCAAATGGAAAAGTCCTGGACCAGATGGCTACACTTCAGAGTTCTACCAAACATTCAAAGATGAACTCATACCTATACTACAGAAACTATTCCACACCATTGAGAAGGAAGGTATCCTTCCTAACTCATTCTATGAAGCCAACATCACTTTGATACCAAAGCCAGGAAAAGATGAAACAAAAAAAGAGAGCTACAGACCAATATCCCTCATGAACATAGATGCAAAAATTCTTTTTATATATATATATAATTTTATTTATTATTTCTTTTTCAAATTCTGTGGGTACAAATATTGTTAGGGTTACATATCTTGCCCCTGCCCCCCTTCCCCACCTCGCTCTGCCAGAGCTTCTAGTGTGTCAAGTTTTCAAGTTGTGCACCCTGCACCCACCATGAGAGTGCATACCCTTCCCCTTCCCCCCCCCTTTCCACCTGTTCACCTCCCATTAACAATTTTTTTTTTTTTAGACATTTTGATTACAGTGTGTTTCTTTGCCTCTCCCTAAAAAGGGATAGGGGTAATCCTTTCCCCCCTACAATGCTCATCATATCCTTAAGATGTGGGTCAACCCCCCCCAGATCCCTGTTGAACACTACAATTATTTGAATACCATAGTTTTAGGCTGTCAGAACCTATTTGATGGCGAGTAGATGTGTAGCCCATTTTCCAGGTCTTGTGTCATCTCGCTTTGTATTACAGGCTTAAGCTTAATCCAAGATAGCATAAACGATGCTAGTTCACTATTGTTTCTTAGGATTGAGTAATATTCCATTGTGAGTATATACCACATTTTAGTTATCCATTCATGAATTGACGGGCACTTGGGTAGTTTCCATGACCGTGCAATAGTGAATTGTGCTGCCATAAACATTCGGGTGCAGATGTCTTTATAATAGAGTGACTTATGTTCTTTTGGATAGATGCCCAACAATGCTATTGCTGGGTCAAATGGTATTTCTATTTCTAGTTGTTGGAGGTATCTCCAAATTCTTTTCCACAAAGGTTGCACTACTTTGCAGTCCCACCAGCAGTGTAAGAGTAAAGGTCTAATAACAAGAATCTATCTAGAACTTAAAAGAATAAACAAGAAAAAATCAAACAACCCCATCAAGAAATGGGCAATGGAAATGAACAGAAACTTCTCCAAAGAAGACAGAGTAATGGCCTACAAACATATAAAAAAATTTTCAACATCTCTAATCATTAGAGAAATGCAAATCAAAACCACAATGAGATACCACCTAACCCCAGTGAGGATGGCCTGTATCAAGAAATCCTAAAACAACAAATGCTGGAGAGGATGCAGAGAGATGCAAAAATTCTTAACAAAATTTTAGAAAATAGAATCCAGCAGCACATCAAAAAAATAATCCACAATGATCAGGTGGACTTTATTCCAGGGATGCAAGGCTGGTTCAACATATGCAAGTGTATAAATGCAATTCACCTCATAAATAAAAACAAGATGAAAGACCATATGATTCTGTCAATAGATGAAGAAAAAGCATTTGACAAATTCCAACACACCTTTATGATAAAAACTCTTAACAAAATAGGCATAAATGGCTCATACCTCAAACTTATCAAATCCATTTATGACAAACCAACTGCTAATATCATTGTAATGGGGAAAATTTGAAATCATTCGCTCTTCTAACTGGAACTAAACAAGGATGTCCACTCTCTCCTGTCCTATTCAACATATTGCTAAAAGTCCTAGCTATAGCAATCAGGCAAGAGAGGTGTATTAAGGGCATCCAAGTGGGGGCAGATGAGATCAAACTCTCGCTTTTTCACTGATGATATGATATTATACCTAGAAAACCCCATGGATTCATCCAAGAGACTCCTAGACTTAATAAATTAATTTGGTAAAGTCTCAGGTTATAAAATCAATATACACAAATCAGAAGCATTCATATATGCCAAGAACCATCAAGCAGAAACTCAAATCAAAAACACAATACCCTTTACTATAGCCCCAAAGAAAATTAAATATCTAGGAGTATACTTAACAAAAGATACGAAAGATTTATACAAAGAGAACTATGAAACACTAAAAAAAGAAATCGCAGATGATTTAAACAGATGGAAAAATCTACCTTGCTCATGGATTGGTAGAATTAATATCATTAAAATGTCAATATTACCTAAAGTGATCTACAGAATCAATGCAATCCCAATCAAAATACTACCAGCCTTCTTTAAAGATCTAGAAAAAATAATTCTTCACTTTGTATGGAACCAGAAAAAACCTCGTATAGCCAAAGCAATTTTAAGTAAAAAGAACAAATTGGGAGGCATTAGTCTTACTGACTTCAAGCTGTATTATAAAGCAATAATAGTTAAATCAGCCTGTGACTGGCACAAGAACAGAAGTATCAATATCTGGAATAGATCTGAGATACCAGAGATGAAACCCTCAGTATATGGCAACCTAATCTTTGATAAAGCAGACAAAAATATACATTGGGGAAAAGAATCTCTCTTTAATAAATGGTGCTGGGAAAACTGGTTAGCGACATGCAAAATAGCGAATCAGGATCCCTACCTCTCACCTCTCACCTCTCACAAAAATTCACTCAAGATGGATAACAGACTTGAACCTAAGGCATGAAACCTTAAGAACTCTAGAAGAAGATGGCGGGAAAACCCTATCAGACATTGGTCTAGGCAAAGAATTTTTGAGGAAGACTCCCAAGGCTATCACCGTAGCATCAAAAATAAACAAATGAGATTCTGATCAAATTGAAAAGCTTCTGCACAGCCAAGGAAACAATCATTAGAGCAAATAGACAACCCACAG
The DNA here is from genome assembly GCF_040939455.1 of Microcebus murinus. Taxonomy (NCBI): domain Eukaryota; kingdom Metazoa; phylum Chordata; class Mammalia; order Primates; family Cheirogaleidae; genus Microcebus; species Microcebus murinus. The sequence goes on along the minus strand of NC_134126.1, from coordinate 4,387,740 downwards.
AGTGGGAGAAAATATTTGCTCTCTACACTTCTGATAAAGGTCTAATAACAAGAATCTATCTAGAACTTAAAAGATTTAACAAGAAAAAAATCAAACAACCCCATCAAGAAATGGTCAATGGAAATGAACAGAAACTTTTCCAAAGAATACAGAATAATGGCCAGCAAACATATAAAAATGCTCAACATCTCTAATAATTAGAGAAATGCAAATCAAAACCACAATGAGATACCACCTAACCCCAGCAAGAATGGCCTATATCAAGAAAACGCAAAACAACAAATGCTGGTGAGGATGTGGAGAGACAAGAACACTCTTACACAGCTGGCGGGACTGTAAATTAGTGCAACCTTTCTGGAAAAGAATTTGGAGATATCTAAAACAGCTAGAAATAGAAATACCATTCAACCCAGCAATAGCATTGTTGAGCATCTACCCAAAAGAGCATAAGACATTCTATTACAAAGACATCTGCACCCGAATGTTTATGGCAGCACAATTCAAAGATTGCACGGTCATGGAAACAACCCAAGTGCCCATCAATTCACCAGTGGATAATTAAATTTGGTATATGCTCACAATGGAATATTACTCAATCCTAAGAAATGATGGTAAGCTTGCACCGTTTATGCTATCCTGAATTAAGCTTAAGCCCATTTTCCAAAGTGAGGTGGCACAGATCTGGAAAATGGGCTCCACGTCTACTCCCCATCAAATTGGTACTGACTGCCTAAAGCTATGTTGCTCAGATGGTGGGAGTGCTCACCAGGGTTTCCGGGTGGGGAGGCCACAGCTTAGGGATGTGGTGAGCATTGTGGACGGGAAGGGCATACCTCTAACCCATCTTAGGGAGAGGCAAAGAAATACAATGTAACCAAAATGTCAAAAAAACAACAAAACTTTTATCAAGTGCGGGGCAGGTGGGGAGAGGGGGGGAAGTGGGTGTACTTACATACTTACATAATGGGTGTGGTGTGCACCAATTGGGGGTTGGGCATGCTTGAAGTGCTGGCACAGAGGGGAGGAGGGGTGGCAGGGGTAATATATGTAACCCCAACAATATTTGTATCCCCATAATATAATGAAATAAAAGGAGGAAAAAAAAAGAAAAGCAAGTTATTTTTATACTTGGTCACAAATGCAATCTGTGTGTGTGTGTGTGTGTGTGTGTGTGTGAGTGTGTGGTATACAGTCAAGTGTCACTTAACACTGGAGGTATGTCCTGAGAAATGCCTTATTAGGTGATGTCATTCTTGTGTGAACATCACAGAGTGTACTTACACAACAAACCTAGATGGTGTAGCCTACTGTACACCTAGGCTAAGTGGTATACCCTATTGTTGCCAGACTACAAACCTGTCAGCGTGTTTCTCTGCGGACAATTGTGGACAATTATAACACAATGGTAAGTATTTGTGTATTTAAACATATTTAAATATAGAAAAAGCAATGCCTTTCCCTAGGACAGACATTGCAAAGACTGTGATGTCACCAGGCAATGGGAATTTTCAGTTCCATTAGAGTCTTATGGGACCACCATCGTATGCAGCACACGGCTGCGTGTGAAAGTGAACACAGTGTTTACACGATTATGTTCTTGGCTTCCTAATTGAGATAGTAGAAAATAGGTTCATCAATATCACCTATGTTTTCACAAGACAGAATATTAATTTAACATTGCTCTTTTGCTAACAGGATTGGTGTTGACATTCGTGAAATTGATGTTTATTTTACATGTATATGAAATGAAGGCTTTAAGGAATTATTAGTATAATTTTTTGACCTCAATTATCCTGATAGTTCAAATATAATATTCTTTACATCCTGGATAAGCTCTATGAATGAGTCACTCTACTACTTCATTATCCCTCTTTTTTACAGAGAACTTAAATATTTATGTATTATCTATATTGATAAAGGAACCTTAATATGAACACACAGAGGTGGGGAGGGGTGAGTGGAAGGGATTAGTGGTGAAGCTCATAGTGGTTGACACAAACATGAGGATTCTCTAATTCATTTAAATCCTTCATTATATTCCATATTATCTCTTTGTTTAAATGTGTTCACACATCATTGCATACAACTGGTGCTCCAGTATTATGTGCCAGGCATGTTGGGTGACTTCTCATATCCTTGCTGCATATGAGCTTTATACAGAATTTGAGAAGTACTAGAGTATGTTAGGTGAGTTAACTGGTCAGTTCATTGAACAATTTAATTAATTTAATTTTTTTTAGAGCTAACATTTTCCCCCTAAATAATTAAATACAGTTGATTTAATTTAAAAACACATGTTAGGCCCAATACGGCATTCAGTCTGTTCAGTTATACTGTTCATCAAATTTTGCATACTTAAATGGAGAACAAAGACAAAACCAATTTCCCTAGGCATTTGCCTTAACCTAGCTGGTTATACTCATCTCATGGGATCATTTATGGTGGTGAAAATGAGTGTTCGTCATTCCCAGGCTTTGAATAAGGAGAGTTTTACTCCATAATAGAAAGCAGACACTCCTTGAAGACAGCCTGTCTGGCCCTGAGTTCCTAAAGGAAAGGGCAGAAGTGAGGAGAGAAGAGCCCGTGAGTTTCTTTTTATTGTACCAGGTCAGTGGCCGACTCTGACGGGGTGGGAAGGAAAAGGCTGTGCAATGCTCTTGGCTCCAGGATCCTCAGACTCCACATACACTTTTCTGGCCACTTTGGCAGAGAAATACTGAAGTGACAGAAATTCCAAGGAACCTATAGCCATGGAAAGTGGACATGATTGCAGTAACCAGTTGAAGATAACTGAAGGGAACTCCAGGTGTTTTGGTCACCTATAACATCTCTGGAAATAATTAGCACTCTCACATTACTGCAAACTTTAAAAAACTCTAGGTGCTTGAATTTTGTGATTTAATTAGACTTGGCGGGCAAATGTATGCATGCACACATGCAAATACACATGAATATATGTATAAACATACATATGTATATGGATCCCAGGTGATTTCTAATGAAGTTCCTCTCACAACACAATTGATTCAGCTTTGCAGACCAATGTCATTGTGTCCTTTGTTCAGCACTCAGGAAACTCAGTGCTGTTGTTCTTAAACTTCAGGATGCATTGAAATTACGTGGAGGGCTTGTAGAAACACCTACTGATAGGTCTGTCCCCTGAGTTTTTAATTTAGGAAATCTGAAGTAAGCCTGAGAATTTGAATTGTTCCCAAGTTCCCAAGTGATGCTGTTCTTTTAGGTTGGGGCCACACTTTGAGAACTACATGTATGAAGAATGAATGAGTTTCATGGATTAACATGATGATTTTTCCAAGTTCACAAAGTTAAAAGAGATGGGACTTGAAACTAATGATCTGATTTTAAGTCCATTGATTTTTTTAAATAAACTAGTGTGTTACACTTTACAAATTTAGTTTGTATCTATTATCTCAAGTGTTATTTGAAATAACGGCAGACAGGGGCAATTATTGTATAAATATGAAGAAATTTAAGCTCAAATAACTGAAGTGACTTGTACCTGGCCATATAGCAAGTAAATAAAAGATATTAGAAATTAATCAAAGTACCTATCTTCAGAATCCAAGTTTTTCTGTCATTCTAAGTTGTTCTAATCAGCCAAAATGAAAGGATCTCATAATTTAGACACCTTTAAAAAATTTTTATAATATACAAAAATGTTTTATTGACTAAGTTCTCCTTCAACAGGATGACATGATATTAAAACTACTTATATGACTAAAATTTGAAGCAATAATTAGTAATAAATGTTTTTGCCTTAACTTCAGATTCTGTATTATTAAAATGAATTAAATTATGCAAAATCTTTTCATATCCTGGAAATACATTTATTTGGAAGGTTTTTAACTTCTAAAATATCTTTAATCTGTTCTGATTGGTCGTATAAGGATTACTTAATTTATTTAAAATTTGATTCTGTTTTTGAAATACCAATATGGAGGCACATATGGTTTCTTTTCAGACTATTGTATGTTTTCTTCTAGACAGTCAAAATATGCATATCGTCTAGAAGAGATGTAAAAGGCTTTTAGTTTAGGGGCAATTTTTTATTTACTGTGTCTTTTTCACTCTCTTTTTGGATTTGACAAAGTAGAAATGTTATTCCTTTAAAATCTGTTTGATTGCTGTGCCTGCCTGGGGCCTCATCTTTCTATATACACCTTAAAACACACATTTGTCCCTCTCAAGGGGCTCTATCTCTTAGCTGACATCTGCAGACACTTCAGTGAAGAATATCCAGTGGTTATACCAACTTCTCCATCCGTATGGAAACTGCCCCAAACTTAGGAACACTGACTGACAGCTCCTTTAACATCATCAAAAGAGAGAGTTGCATTAGTGTGTATTTACACACACACACACACACACACACACACACACACACACACAAACTCTTATTGAACCAGAAACCATCAAAATTTCCATTTTGACGACCCACAAGATATATTTCTGGAAATAAAGTATGAGCTAGCTACATACATGTTACATACAGATCTGTTTTAATATTTAAAACATAAATAAATAGATATTATCCTGTCCCAAACAAAAATAACGATGACCAAAGAAGACCTGCAAACTGTATGCACAGGCTTTTAATAATGAGACAACAGGATAATTAACTTTTGCAGGACAGAAACACAAACATATTTAATTTCAGTTAGATAGAAGTCATTTAAAAATACTGAATAGTTGTTATTATTTTAAACCATAAGCAAATAGCTCGATTTTCTTTTAAGATCTAATTATGCTTTTGAATTACTATGCACTTCTATTTGGTGCTTCAGTGACTCTTTTTGACCATCAACACTTCATAGCCTGAACGATACCCAGCCGAGAATTTGTGCCTGCGGTTGCACGCCCAGGGCCGGCCACGCGCGGCCTCCGCGAAGGCGCGGGCTCTGCTCTGCCGGGGACACTCCGTGCTCTTGCCAGCTGTACTCGCGAAGCTCGTTCTTCAAATTCAGGCCATGTTTGTTCTTCCTAATCATTGCAGTATTTCTTCTGTTTTTTATAGATTATTTTCTCAGACCACGAGAAGAGAATTGTCTTTACTCATCCTCAGCTGTTACATTAATAGGACCAAATTTGTAATTTTTCAGTTTTCTTTGGAGTCGTTTTAAGGAGAGGAGAACAAAAAGATGGATCAGAATGTCTGTTGAGGAGGGTGGAATCAGGGAATTAACTAAGCTGCTTTGGGAAGAGTCCAGTTCTTTTCATGTATTTCTCTCCTTCAGTGGCCTCAAACCAGCAGCGTCATCACCGCCTGGACAGTTTATAGAAATACACATTCTTGGGTCCCACCCCAAAGCTCCTAATTCGGAAATTCTTGGGTTAGAATCCAGTAATCTGTGTTTTCGTAAATTTTCTAGTTGGTACTAAATGCATCCTTAAGTTTTAGAACCCAGCAATTTTTTCTTGGCAAAATAAAGGACCTGGAAGGCCTCACTGTAAGCTTCTCTGCTATTTTCTCAATATCACAAAAATATAGCAAAAGCATTATGAAAAGCGAGCTTGCATGGCTGATCTAAAGGGAAATTCGATGATATGATTTGGCCAGTTCAGATCAGGTTCTCCTATTTTGTTTCAGAGGACACTTCGGAGTGCTTCTACTCATCCCTTAGTAAGACTAAAAATGGCATGTTGCCACATTAGCTGGAGTATGATAGCAGTAGACACTAAACAGCACAAACAGCACTCAAATAATGTATGGTTCTATGACGTTTTCTTTGCATTCTGCTGTGGAAAAGTTTGAGAAGGGATGAGACATGACAGGAATTTTTCTAATCTTTAGGTAATAAGTCCTAAGGGAAATTGTATATAAACATTACCAAATTGTGCTGAAATATGTACACAATTTATTTTTTTCCCCAGTAAACTTCCATAGTCATTTCTGTAAATTCCCTTTCTGTTGTGGAATGCCCTTTGATTTGCAGACATGTATTATTTATAACCAAGAATATAAGCTTTCAGAAATTGTTGACTCTAACAAACAAACTTCAAAGTTCTTAACATATGGTTGTTGTTGATTGAATTTATCTATCATAACAGGAAACCAAGATAAGGTTTCATTCAGCAAAAAAACACTATGAAGTATCACTTTATGGAAAGCCATTAGCTAAGACTCTATGAAGTAACACGAGAAATGCAAATAACAACAATATAATTAAACTGTCAAATGTGATAGAAAATTTATGTGAAAATGCATGTAGCCCTAGTTTTCTTTCCTTTCACAGCCCCTGGTTTTTAAGGCAACATCAAAACAGTTACTTCTGCGACTATTTATAACCTGTCAGGAGAAAAGACTAGAGACCATGTGGCTATGAGTCCCTGAAGGAAAATGTTCGTTTCAATGCAGCATTTGATGTAAATATTGCCTGTTTTCTACTTCGCAGGATGGATTGTTATGCTGATAAGTTTAATTGTGTTAGAAACATAATTATCTAAAAGCCACTGGCATTAAAACACCAGTGCATTTTTGTCATAGAGCTATAGATGTGGGATCGTCTTTAATGTAGGGGCATGAGTCTTAATACAACTATTGCTTTTTATGTGAAGGAGTAATAGCACAATAACAACACAATGCTTTAGAGGAAGTTTGATATAGTCGATGGGAGATATGTTAAGAGAGATTCTTATAGATGAATATTGCTATTTGTACTAAGCTGTGCAAAAATTGGAACATGTCTAAGTCATTATTGTCATTCACACACACACCATTTCCTCATTGGTTTTCATTTGGTTGTATTTACTGTACATTGAGATTATTTTATATATGAAATGGCAAAATATCTCTACATCGCTACAAATGAAACAACTACAACAAAAACCTTATTAGATCACATAATCCACACTGAACTAATATGATAGGGAATGTGAATATTCTGAAAAGAGGGACTTATTCTTAATGGGAATTAAATATTATTTGCCAAGAAAAGAGATGTCAGATATGAAAGAGGTAGTTCAAATAATTATAGATGCAGAAGAGAGAGAAGGGATGTGCATATCTGAATATTTTATTTATTTAAAATAGAGTTATTTTAGCAACCCATCAACTGTTGTTATGAAATAAATACAAAAATCCATGTTTACACATCAGTTTTGTAATGTATTCTTTTACTTAGTTTCAATTTGCTTACTAATAAAACCTCAAATAATAGCTATTTTTACAAGGTCATTGTGAAGAATAAGTAAGATCTTATTTATACATATGATGTATACAAGTGCACATATAAAGTACCATTATTTCCAGGTTTTAGAAGAAAACATTTTTCATTATTTTCAGCTATGCAAAATGACCCTAATGCAACAGTGTAAGTGCCTCGTAGACAGACTTGTTTGAGTTGTGTATCTGTTAAGTGTTAGAAACATTCACCTGGGTCCCCTATGCTCATTAATTATATTCAGATGGATGATGCTTCACAGTTTCCAGAAGTAACAATGCATGTTTAATTTCCATAACAAAAACTGATGATCTAGAAAAAAGGGAGAGAGGGAGGAAGAAAGAAAGGAAGGAAGGAAAATGAAAGAAAAAAAAGAAAGAAGGAAAGGTAGATTTCATTTTTTTAATCATAATAAAAGAGCATGGCTAGGCCTATTTAGCTTACCAAAACCTGAGTCATCCTTGACGCCCCCCCCACGCCATGTATATCCACTTCCATTCTATATCCCTCACACCCCACCTCCATTTCATAATAATACTGCCTAAAATCCACACTAAAAAGCAGTGACTTAATACAGCACACATGTTCACAGGTGATGCTGTGAAAGTAATTTCTTGTGGTTCCAGCTGGATGTCTGTTATTTTCCCTAGGAGAGTCCTTACTAATTGTCTTTTATTTGTCTTGGGGAAGTTGTCACTGAACCTTGGTTCGTTCGTTATAAAGGAGGGAGGAGAAGAATCCTTTTGGAGTGCTTTCTCATGTTTTCCCCAATTTTGCGTTGACTCTTCTAATCAACATTGTTGCTTGATATATGGGACTGGGAATCAGGATAAGGACCCAGAATCTGAATTAGTACACTCAATCAGCTGAGGAATCTCCATCTGCTGAGTCCCTCACAGAGCTTTCTGATACAGAGCTTTCCTTCTCTGCTAGGCAGTACAGGGGAAGTTCCTATCTTCTGAATAAAACATGCAGCTGGACCCATGTGTCTGCATTCTACTGTTTCCTCATCACACACAGATGTAAAGAAGAATTATGTTAATTTACACATCCAAAAGAGTGTAACTCGACATAATAGTTTCAGTGATCATGTGACTCAGCACTTTGGATTAATGGCATAGTTAACTTGGGGGCTTTTATAATAGTGTAGATCGTCACCACTTGCCACACACATACTTTCAATGCCAGCAGGACAGAGAGACACCTGCATGCTACTCTGAAGAGGTCTATTGATTTAGGCTTGTTTATTCTGAAAACTCTATTGACTATGGAATTTTAATATACTTATAAAACATTACTTTTATCTTCAGTGATATAAAACACAGTAAAACCTGGGTTATTACCTCCAGCAACTAATGGTATTTGTAGAGGCTTTTGAAATGTTTATTAGGTGATACTATTCCATCTCTCACTGTTAGAGTATTATGAGCCTAAAACTAGTAACACTGCTGAGGTGAAATCTATAAAAATAGCAGGCTTCTTAGAACTTTTAGGCAGTGGGTTTGACATTTTAGTGAGGAAATGCTAAGTTAGCTTACAAAAAGTCAATCCAATTTCTGTGCTCTTGGTTCATTTTGTTTGTCATCTAAGTGAGTCAAGATCAATAGGATCACCATGTTTATCTAATTTAAATCTGAGATATTGACCTGCAAATAGACAATTCCATTATCCTCATGGGCATGACTTCCCATTGGTGTCATCGGTACTTACAGAGCCTCCCTGGGATTTCTACTGAAAGGTTATGATAGCCTGTGTTCAATTCAGAGTGTTTACTGAATTCCTCCAACCATTCCTATGTGTACTGCATAAGAATGCATGGTAATAATATCAGTGTTGTAGAGTAATGTGGAAAAAAGGGTTACAATACGAATTTAGGGATTATACAGAGCTACGTAGAACATCCACTACAACAGACAAGATCAAATGACACAATGTGTTTGGGGCTCATGTACAATTTTCAAAACAGCAGGGCTTTGTTCTCAGCTCTTCAGTTCTTGCAGGCCTGTGAACTCTTTGTCAAGATGGGAAATGCAATCTTTTTACTCTTTCTGAAAATGTGAAAATCTTTTGAAGCTGAGTTTGCTCGTCATTACTGTAAATGGTAAGGAAGAGAAATGAAGGAATTTAGGCAAGAAATTTACAAAATCTTCTATAAAGGATTATTTAGGAAATTGATTAATTATTTTATGGGACTACAAGAGAATCATTAGGAGATTTGGTAAAAATTACCAAAGTAAGTTTGAGGAAGTATAGCAATAATCCAGTAGGTAAATCATATAATTCTATAAAAAACTTTTATGTAATAAGAAAATGTTTTTCCCATTTGTATTTCCATAATAGACCACCAATAGTGGCATTAGAAAAATGAATACAAACAAAAATACCAAAAATAATTTCCAGAGAAATCGATATATATCAAGATAATATCTATGGACAACAACAACAACAAAATGTGTCTTCTGTGATTTGTTTTTAGTTCCTAATGTCATGTGATTCACTTTGGCACCCTCCAAGTCACAAACCACACACACATTAAATTCAAAATTTGAAAGTAGTGGATTTACTCTTGTTGCACATCTCTCAACATCAAGCCTATTGTCTATTAATCATTAGTTCTCTTTCTGCAGATACTTTGAGATTTTATATCTTAGATTAGAGACTTGGATAGTAAATTTATTGGCTTATCCTCCTAGTGAATCAAACAATTTTAATTCATATCATTTAAGTGGCACTTTCAAGGCAATGTAGCTGACTGTATGAAGGGCACAAATCCAAACTTCAAGAGTAGTGCATTTTATGTATTTTAAATTCACAATTATTGTTCTAATTTCCAATTTTAAATGTGCTACTTTTTGCATCAATATTCCTTTGGGACTAGATAAGGGACTTTTTGCTATTGATTCCATGGCAACTAGTTGCTGCTTATGTGGCCTTGGTGTAGTTCTGTGTTCCCTTGTGAAACTGGGATTGTAAAAGTGCTCACTTTATCTGGGTTATTGTGATGATTGGCAAAATAATTCACGTAAAGTGCATTTGAAAAATGTATTCAGCATGCTAGCAAGAGTTTAGCCTTTTTATTGCACTTTATACTTTGTAAATTTGTTCCCATGTATTTTCTTGTTTGACCTTTTTATGAGCTTTATGAAGTAAACAAGATTGACTAGACTTACGGCAATCTGAGGGTGAAAGAATTGTTTAATATCTTTATTTCTAGAGGATCTGAGTAATCTTTTAAAAATAAAATCAATAAAACAAGGGTCATAGCAAAATTACCTGATTTTCAAGTTGCAGAATTAATTAGTAACAAACCAAGGACTAGGCTTCAGGTGCCTGGAGTTCCAGTCTACCTTTTTACTTGAACTCTATCCCTTCTAGAAAACCAGGGGTCTCACCTATGGTGAGTTGTACAATCATTTTATCACATATTACAATGTAATAATAATAGAAAGAAAGTGCACAATAAATGTAATGCTCTTGAATCATCCTGAAACTGCACCCCTCCCAGTCTGTGGAAAAACTGTCCTCCATGAAAACGGTTCCTGGTGCCAAAAGGTTGGGGACCACTAAAACAAAGGATTCTTAAAGTATGTAATTGTGTTCTATCCCAAAACCATGGGAAAACTTGTATGTATAACTACAAGTGAATTTTGATTAAAATTCTTAACAAAATATTCTAATTTTTACTTTTTAATCGATAAATACTTGAGAAATATTTTTGAATCAAATCTTTTTAAGTGAGCATTAATGATTGGGTTTTAGATAAAGAAGGAAAAACACATAAATTTTCATGATTGGCTACACATTAGACAGCTTATATTCCCAACTTATTTTTTTTTCCTCCAAAATATTAAAAAAAAATTGAAAGCTCAGTCAATTCTTCCTAATATGGAGAGTAGTTTTCAATGAAAACCCATCTTAGTATGGTTCCTGTATGCTTAGATAGCATGCAACTTTAGAGAGCACAGGCAAGGATGTTGTGCTAATGTCATGTGAAACGACAAACCCAATGTAAGACCCAGAAAGCACAGATTCTTTTTAATCTTCTTTGATTGTGAGAGAGAGGTTTTCCTCCATTCTTTGGCAGTTCCTCAATGCAACACAGAAGCTCTGCAGATCACTAATTAGAATAACAAGATCAGTAATATAATCAGTTAATTTGCATTATCTGTTTTGCCAGCTACTCTTCTATGTAGCAGGTGTAGTTGGTGGGAGGCACGGGAATTGGAGAAGACACAGACAAAACATGGTGTAGTCCCAGTTTAAATAGGTATCTCACTCTAGGCAAATTTCCCCAAGTGCTCCATCACAGTGCACTCATGAAAAAGTAGCCTGTAAAGTGCTTTAAGAGCGCTCTAAAGGGATTTCGAGAATTGCAAAGGTGTGGAAACAACTAGGTGCTCATCAATACATGAGTGGATTAATAAAATGTGGTATATGTATACCATGGAGTACTACTCAGCTTTAAGACACAATGGTGATGTAGCACCTCTTGTATTTTCCTGGATAGAGCTGGAACCCATAATACTAAGTGAAGTATCTCAAGAATAGAAAAACAAGCAGCACATGTACTCACCAGCAAACTGGTATTAACGGATCAACACCTAAGTGGACATATAGGCACAACATTCATCGGGTGTCAGGCAGATAGGAGGGGGAAGGAGGGGATGGCTACATACAAACATAATGAGTGTGATGTGCACTGTCTGGGGGATGGTCACGCTTGAAGCTCTGACTCGAGAGGGGAGGGGCAGCATGGGCAATATATGTAACCTTAACATTTGTACTCCCATAATATGCTGAAATTTAAAAAAATGGGAAAAAAAGAAAGTGTAAACAAGCAGGACATGTAATATACAGATAGAAAATACTTTGATTCATTTTCTTTTGGATCATTTAATCCACTTGATGACTAATTTTCTTTCTGCCCTTGGGCAGACTCAGTGCTTTTATTAAGGGGGGGAGTTGGAAATTGGTGGTTGAAGGAGGAAGATCATTTATAGCTAATCAACAATTCTCTGATTAATTGTACAGAATTGTTTACCATAAAATTATTTCCTATAAAAATTTCAGTATATTAATTATTATACAGTCCGATGTAAGACTAAAATCATTCTTTCTTCATTTAAAATTAAAGCTTCTTTCCTCTCCCAGGCTCAGGCCTGCGGGAGGCTGGAAGAGGCAGTGGAAAAGGTAAACCCGGCAGACTTCGCATCCGCGCCGTTCTCCAGCGCTTCCCCTGCCGAATCCACGTGTTAGGCTACCTGCACCTCCGCCAGGATTTCAAATAAGAGAAAGGAGGAGATATAAGAGACAAGGAATGGTTTCTATTAAGTTAAATCCATCTGTCATTGGTTAGTTTTCTCTGGCTATGGGAAATATTGATTGTTTTTTTTCTTTTATCTCTTCCTGGCCTCTCCATAAAAAAAATAAAAATACCTTAGCTGGAGATCTCCTACCTGCAGTTCCTCTGGGACAGTGGCTGTGGACAGGCTCTCTGGCTGGCCACCGCAGACAGGCCCCTTGGCTCCCAGAGGTCTCGGGCTCCCAGCGTCTCTGCGCGTCTGCGCGTTCGCCCTCACGCCGGCCCGTGGAGACCGCGCGAGACCGCTCGGCGCGCTCGTCCTCTCCGAGCGCTCGCTTTCTCTCGGCCCATATGAAAAATACACATTTTTTGATCCTAAAAATTCTCAGGGAATAAAGACTTTCTCCACCATGAGAGGAGCTGGCTTGTGGCAGGCGGTCATCTCCTTTGCAAATCTCTGTGGTAAAGCGCCTCCTTTATTTGCCCTTAGCACAGGAAGTGAGTGGGAGGGAAGTCCATTTCCCGTGCGCACGCGTGGAGGGCGAATGTTCTGTGTATGAGAAAAGAAACTAGGCGTGCTTTCTAGTATGGACATTGGCATTATTTGATTTATCTGAAAAACAATATTTTCACTATAGGAGAGAGGCAGGAATTTTTTGGTTCCCTTCACAATTATTTAATCCCTCGTGTTACAGACACGTAATTCCAAAGACCAAAATGTGCCAACTGTCTTTCACTGAATGCTCCCAGGAGCATTTTCCGTATCAGCCCGTCACCGCTCACAGAGGAGGCCGCGCGGGAGGTCAGCGGGACTCGCGCGCGCGGTGCTCGCGGGAAGCGCGGCGCGTCGCCCGTGCCGGGTTTGCGGTTTGCGGTTTGGGGTTTGCGGTTTGGGGTTTGGGGTTTGGTGCGGGCGCCGGGGAAGGGGTGCAGGCCCGGAGAAGCTATTCCACAGATGCCATTGAAGTAAATGCTGGAAACTGGAGAGGACGACCCTTAGATTTTGCCAGACAAAAATTATTTTCTTAACTAAAAACACAAATGGGGAGAGTTCTTTGTGTTTGAGTTAAAAGATTAATAACATACAAATAGATTTTCATAATTTCCTTCCTAGTGAACACTAAGGACATAGATAAACAGGAATCTGAAGAAAATGTACAGCATGGCTTTCCTATATCTGGAATCTTGTAGGTCTGGGTTTAAATTCTGGCTCAGTCACATACAAACTACATAAGACAATCAAACTCTGTAAGCCTTATCTACCTTGTTCATAGGACAGGTGGAGTAAGACTGAGTCATTTAGTTGTGGTCAAAATGAAATAAGAGACATGCAAACCTTTTGGAAGATTGTAAGCCTTAAATAAATGGTAGCTATCATTATCATCACCGCCACCACACCACTATTTTAAAAGTTCACTGAGCATGACTTCCTGAGTTGTGGCTGACCTACGTATCCATCTATCATCTATTTATCATCTTCAATATTGATGATATTCATCTCCAAAGTGATAGACATTTAGAAAGCAGAGATCAAGTAATAAATAGCTATCTGGAGAATTGAATCGACTAACAAATACTTTGAGAACACTTAAAAATAGTTTATTTAATTATGGATTTTTTTGGAAAATAGAACAGAAAGAACAATTTTATGATAAACTATATGAAATTGAAAACTCTATATTTAACAAACAAATTGACACTTCAAAGTTTAAGAAAATTTCCTCCAACATTAGTGTCAATTTTTTATGCCAGGCGAACTCACTCTTATTTTTCTTATACTTTAATGGATTTAATGACAAGAATAATTGGTCATTAGCTGCATTCCTGCTCTGTTGATTTACGGTCTTCAAAACAGCAGCTTCAGTAAAATGAAGACAAATCCAAGATTTAGAAAACAAACCTTACTCTTTGACTAATTGTGATTAGACTTTACACATATTTCTTTCCATTGTACAAAGGTTTCTCTGGTTGAGTAATAATACTTTAAGAAAAATTTGTTAATATATTTTAAAAATAAGTTGTAAATTAAATATAAAAAATAAAAAAATTGTAGTTTTAGACATTAAAAAGAAAAATTTATGATCCATTTCTGAAATATCCTTTGTAGTATACTGTTCTCTTTAACCAAACACACTCATATTTCATAATTATAATTGGTAGCACTATTCTGAGAAAATAGTTAATTTTGTGAAAACATGATGGATTCAATAGAAGAATAAAACCAAAATTGATGATCCTAATCCTGAACATACAGAACTTTTACTTAACCTTATTGGAATTGACTGTAAAATAATTCTATACAGAAGAAACTTGTTGAACAATTTGGCTATTATAATCTTTTACCATAAAATCATTGAATATATTTGCTCCCTGAAACATATTTCTTTGATATGGGAAATAATAGATATGCTGTGATTGTACCAAAAGCATATGAATTCAATTGTACGATTTATTTTAGATTGTGTTTTAATGTTTATTACCTGCTTGGTGATAAACCCCAAGTAGTTTACAAATTTAGAACTTTAATGATTTTCTGAAAATGTTTGTACACAGTCTAGATGGGATAATTGAGAGTTAATATTCAGAAAATGTTGAGACATTTGATAGTGGATTCTACTCTCCTTCTCTCTATATTTTTTAGAATGTTTATTTTTTTAATTTCAGCATATTATGTGGGTACAAATGTTTAGGTTACATGTGTTGCCTTCCCCCCCTCCCTTCCCCAATGGAGTCAGAGCTTTAAGCATGTCCATCCCCCAGATGGTGCCCATCACACTCATTATGTATGTATATACCCATCCCCTCCTCCCCCCTCCCATCTGCCTGACACCTGATAAATGTTATTCCTATATGTCCACTTAGGTGTTGATCAATTAATACCAATTTGCTGGTGAGTACATGTGGTGCTTATTTTTCCATTCTTGGGATACTTCACTTAGTAGTATGGGTTCCAGTTCTACCCAGGAAAATACAAGAGGTGCTATATCACCATTGTTTCTTAAAGCTGAATAGTACTCCATGGTATACATATAGCACATTTTATTAATCCACTCATGTATTGATGGTCACTTGGGTTGTTTCCACATCTTTGCACTTGTGAATTTTGCTGCTATAAACATTTGAGTGCAGGTGTCTTTTTTATAGAATCTCTTTTGTTCTTTTGGGTTGAAGCCCTGTAATGGGATTGCTGGATCAAACGGTAGATCTACTTGTGTTGCTTTGAGGTATCTCCATATTGCTTTCCACAGAGGCTGCACTAGTTTGCAGTCCCACCAGCAATGTATGAGTGTTCCTATCTCTCTGCATCCATGCCAACATTTGTTGTTTTGGGACTTTTCAATAAAGTCCATTCTCACTGGAGATAAGTGATATCTCATTGTGGTTTTGATTTGCATTTTCCTGATGATAGCATTTTTTTCATATATTTGCTGGCCATTATTCTGTCTTCTTTTGGAAAGTTTCTGTTCATTTACTTTGCCCACTTTTTGATAGGGTTGTTTGATTTTTTCTTGCTGATTTTCCTGAGTTCTAAATAAATTCTAGTTATCAGCCTTTTATAGGATGTATAGCTTGTAAAAGTCTTCTCCCATTCTGTAGGGTGTCTGTTTGCTCTCGTGACAGTTTCTTTGGCTGTGCAGAAGATTTTTAATTTTATCAGGTCCCATTTATTTATTTCTGTTGATGCTGTGATTGTCTTTGGGTCTGGCACAAGAACAGGGACATTGACCAGAGGAACAGAACAGAGAACCCAGATATAAAACCATCCTCATATAGCCATCTAATCTTTGACAAAGCAGACAAAAACATACACTGGGGAAAAGAATCCTTATTCAATAAATGGTGCTGGGAAAACTGGATAGCCACATGTAGAAGACTGAAACAGGATCCACACCTTTCACCTCACAAAAATCAACTCATGCTGGGTAACAGACTTGAAACTTAGCTGTGAAATTATTAGAATTGTAGAGGAAAACTTTGGAAATACTCTTCTAGACATTGGCCTACTACTCATATCTTTATCTTGGAAAGAACTTCTTAGAGGAAAATGGCTACACTTGTTTGTTTTTAGTTTTTATTTGTGTGGATTATTTGTTTTCCATTCCTTCGCCTTGAGTCTGTGTGAGTCCTTGTGTTTTAGATATATTTCGTGGAGATAGCAAATACTAGAAAACACAATCCTAGAGTTCATATGGAACCAAAAAGAGGCTGAATAAACTAAGCAGTCCTAAGCAAAAGGACAAATATGAAAGCATCAGATTATCTAAATTCAGACTTAAGGCTATAGTAGCTAAAACAGCATTGTACTGCTACAAAGGTAGAAACACAACAGTGAAATAAAATAGAGAACCCAGAAATAAATCCATATAGCTAGAACCAACTGATTTTCAACAAAGGAGACAAAAAAAAAAATACACTGTGGAAAGAATGCCCTATTCAATAAATGGAGGTTGGAAAATTGGATAGCCACATGCAGAATAATGAAACAGGATCCCTATCTTTTGCCATATACAAAAATGAACTAAAATTTAAATTAAAAATTAAAGACTTAAATGTAAGGCATAAAACCATAAAAATTCTAGAAGAAAATGTAGAGAAAACTTATTTATTTATTTTTGAGACAGAGTCTCACTTTGTTGCCCAGCCTAGAGTGAGTGCTGTGGCGTCAGCCTGGCTCACAGCAACCTCAAACTCCTGGGCTCAAGCCTCAAACTCCTGGGCTCCTGCCTCAGCCTCCCAAGTAGCTGGGTCTACAGGCATGTGCCACCATGCCCGGCTAATTTTTTCTATATATATTACTTGGCCAATTAATTTCTTTCTATTTATAGTAGAGACGGGGTCTCGCTCTTGCTCAGGTTGGTTTCGAACTCCTGAGCTCAAACGATCTGCCCGCCTCGGCCTCCCAGTGAGCTCAGATTACAGGTGTGAGCCACCACGCCCGGCCGGGAAAACTCTTTTAGACATCAGCCTAGGCAAGTAATTTATGACTAAGACCCCAAAGCAAATATAACAACAGAAAAAATAAATAGACTTAATTAAAAGACTTTTGTACAGCAAAGGAAATAAGAGAATGAATAGACAACCTACAGAATGGAAGACAATATTTGCAAACTATACATCCAACAAAGGACTGATATCCAGAATCTACAAAGAGCTCAAACAAATCAGCAACAAAAAAAAATAACCCCATCCAAAAGTGGGCAAACACAGGAACAGAAGTTTTTCTTAAGAAAATAGACAATGGTAAAAAACAAACAAACATGAAAACATCTTCAACATCACTAATTAACAAGGAATTGCAAATTAAAACTATAATGAGACACCACATCACCCCCATCAGAATGTCCTTTATTATAACATAGATGCTGGTGTGGATGTAGAGGGAAAGGAACACTTCTACACTGTTGGTCAGACCGCAAATTAATATAATCTCTATGGAAAACAATGGGGAGATTCATCAAAGAAATAAATGTAGAACTACTATTTGATCCAGCAATCCCACTGCTGGGTATCTAGCCAAAGGGGATGAAGCCACTTTATCAAAAAGACACTTGTATGCAAATGTTTATCACAACACAATTCACAGTTGCAAAGATGTGGAATCAACCTAAGTGCCCTTCAGTTCATGAGAGGGTAAAAATAAAAAAAAGTGGTACACATACACACACACACATACACACACACACACACACACACACACACACACACACACATACATATACCTACACCATGGAGTACTACCCAGCCATACAAAGGAATGAGATGATGTTATTTGTAGCAACGTGGAGGGAACTGTAAAACATTATTCTAAGTGAAGTATTGAAGTATATTATCTCAGGAATGGAAAGCCATACCCCTATACATTCTCACTAATAAGTGGGAGATAATAGATGGGTACATATGGCACAAAGTGATATAAAGGACATGAGAAACCAAGAAGAGGGATGTGGGATAAAAACTTACGTCTTGGGTATGGTGAACACTACTGTGATGGGCACGACAAAAGCCCCGACTTAAGCATAATACAAGATACCCGTGTAATAAAAACACTTGTAATTCCATAGTTAATATTTTGAAATAAAAAATTGGAATACAAAACAAAAAAAGAAATTCTTGGAGGAAAAGTAAGAAAACAGATAAGGAAAACAAAAGAGTCAAGCAAACAAACAAAAGAATGCATATGGGTACAGACACCAAAAGAGTAATTTTGTTAACTGTATCTGTGGTAAGCTGTGCATCCTCACACGGCTGCACACACAGCGATATTCTGTGTTTCCTTCCTATGTTCATATTTTCAGTTATGTAAAACCATATTTGAAACCAAATCTTATACCTTAATTTGTTTGTAATAAGGAAGTCAAATGAGAGAATAATTCATATTTCAATTTTACATATTCTACCAGTAATAAGGTCAGGAAGGGAATGAGCAAATGAAGTGAAAAGATTGTTTGAGAAATATATTATTGTTATCTCAAAATTCCATTGGAATTACGCTAAATATTTTGAAAGTAATAGTATTTGATAAATTTTATTCTTAAATTTTGCATTTATATGTATATGCTACATTATATAGGTTCATATATAGGGTTCTTTTGTATACACATACAAATATATGAAGATGAATTATTTTTTAAAAGTCTATATTATACATTACATTTACTTCTTTACAGGCTTGGTTCAATACTACTAATAGCCTTTTGAAGCTTTCTAAAAATATACATTAAATCATATTACAATATATACTAATACAATGGAATTAACATGATAGTCCTTTAATAAGTTTATTCCAGAGTTTGAATTCCATGGTAATCTCTTTTCTTTTAAATCAAAGATGAGGAATTAGCTCTTTATATGTCCTTTTTATGCTAGAATTTTCTTCACATGACCCTAGATTAGTTCCCTTGAAATTCACAGCTCCTATGTGTTGCCATTATTCAGTTTATGAAGCTTTAAAGCAGCTTAGAATTCTCTTAAATCATTCTATCACTTGAGACCCACCCCTAATTTCTCACATTTTAGCCATTAATGTGCAGCCTTTTGAGTGTAATGAGTCCTTGGGAAATTCACACTTGAATGTTCCATTTTCTATGTTTCTCTCACTTATTATAAAAGTTTTCTGAAATTTGCCATTTATTAATAAATAGGTAGCAAAATCAAAGACCAAAGCTATTGAAATGTTGACAATGACTAAGAAAAGATGCTTACATAAAAAATTCTCCTTGTGTCCCATGTATAAAAAGTTAGTGAAATGATCATCTCCTTCCAACTTCAGCAAATTCATTACCCTATTGCAAAATTTCAAGCATCACACATGATCAATGTTAGTGCCTTTTTCCTCTGCTAGGCTTTTTCCTTCTTTATGATGACTGAGAAAAAAAGCTACCTCGATTATCACCATCAAACATTTAAATATGATTTTAAATTTCTCTACCTGTATTATTCTTTTGCTTAGTGGGATCCAAACAGAGTTTTCCAATGGCAGGAATATACTTGATTAAAATATGACCTAATACATACTTAAATTCATCAAAAGCTTAAAGAAATACAAGCTAGAGAGTTATTTGGTTGTCATGAAGGGGTACTAGGGAAGTCCACCAGAAAAGGTTTGACTTTATATGAGTGGTGCCATATTCTCATGTCATTACTTAGAGGTCTAGTGTTTACTTGACTCTCCCTCTGTCGAGAATGCTTCGGCACCTCTCTGCTTTTATTGAGAACACATCAAGGGCAGGAGGTATTTTAGGCATTTTTGTCCTTGGCTCATAATAGGTGTTCCATAAATGTTGACTGATGACTAAATAGACTCTTAAATGCAGGGAGGCTGAGTGAGTACCACAAGGTCAGGGTCTAGGGGTAGCAAAATAGATTGTTCACCTGGAGTGGGGAAAAATTTGGGTCCCTGAAGGCAAAGTACTTCATTACTTTGCTCGTGTTTGGCTTTGGTTTTGGAATTGAAGAGTAAAATGGAAGAATTGAAGAAAGAGAATGTTCTATAAGCTTTGTACTCTGCTAGACCATTATTGAGTGGTATTTCAGTTACAATTTACAACCCTATTAAATAGTAATAATCTCTAATTTACAAAAGAAAAAACCAACCAAAATCACAAGATGTACAATGAGCTGTGTTGGAGGAAGGGTCTTTTAGACTGTGCTCATTCTTCTGTTACCTGGTGCTTCCAAGTGTGGAGTCCACTAGTTAGTGACAGGAGACCTCTCTATTTTTCCCCTGGGAAAATCTTCAACATCACTGATACCAATAATATAATCACTTATAATTGCATACTGTTTACTATTTGTAAATCATTTTCATGTACCTTTCATATACATTATCTCATATTATGTAACAACTCTATGGGGTCCACAGAACAGGTGATTATTTCCATTGCATATATGATAAAAATTAGGTTGCAAAATATTAACAGAATTGGCCACCTTTATATGCTGATAGTGGAAGATATTGAGCTGTAATCATCTAGCTCTAAATCCAGTGTTCCTTCCATAATATGAAGATAATTACAATAATTAAAGCATAACTATTAATTGTATGCCCTCTATTAATTAAGTGTTCTCATCCTACAGATGATCTCCTTTTCCTGACTTTGTTTCATTTCCTCCCTATCTCTTCTTCCTCAGCTGTGTTATCTGATATGGTTCAAAATCTTGACTAACATTCATTAATAGGAGGCAACTGTTAGAACATTTATTAAACTACTGTTGGTTTGTTTAAATTAATGTTTGTATCTTACACTGTCAAATGTCATTCTGTGAGTCTAGATAATTACCAAGGTTTACATAAGTGTGAATGTAAGTCACAAACACTATACTTTTAAGACCCAAGCTAATGGACAGAAATGAGTGACTATATTTCCACTAGAGAAATCTTAGGAAAAAATAACCAGAGATAACACAAAATGCAAGCAGGATTCAGTGTTTCCTATATCTAGCTATTGATCTTAAGTGCATAGGTACAGATGTGGATTACTTAAATAGGAAAAAGTGAAATAAAATCAGAAAAAGTTTGTGGTGTAATATTCGTATTTACACATTTTATAGAGAGCCTGTTATGTGTCACATTTTATTAAGAGATAATCATTTAAGCCTTGTAATATCTTTAAAACATAAAACAAAGACTTTCAATAATTTATAAATGGTGAAACTGAACCCGTTGAAGTTATGTGACTTTCCCAAGGCCTTCCAGGTAGCAAATGGTGGCACTGCTGTCCAAACCCGGGCTTTCTAATTTGCAAGATCAATTTCACTTACTGCATTTTATTTTATCCTATGATGAAGAGGCATAATAGGCTTATTGTTTTTCTTATTCACCAACAATTTGGAGCAATTTGTGAATCTGAATATTCCCTTCTTTCACCCTCTTATTGATTATAGGCTCTTATCTGTTCTTTACCTTGTGTTAAAGTTATTACACTTGAGTGAGGAAAAGTTTATTTTCCTTTGTACTTTTTGCCATAAACTGTTCTGTGATATTTCATAAGACTGCATTCTTATAAAACTAAATTATACTGAATAGTGAAAACAAACAAATTTATTTTGTCTCTTGCAGAAGAATATACAGTAAATACCAATGAAATTACCAGACCTGTCAACTGGCTGCTGAGTAAATTTGTGAGACATTCATGCCATTTTCTCTCCTAAAGTAGCATTTCCCATTGATTTATGGTTAAGTGTATGACTAATAAAAAAACGCCAAATGAAAACACCTGAGCTGATAATTTAAGAAAATATTCAAAGTGAAAATAAAGTCACTGAAGCTGCACAATTAATGTAGTCACGGCTGGATGATTTTAAAGCAGAGAACACTCACACATTTTATTGTTTTGCGTGAGGCGATGCAAGACACACGGCACCAAGTGAGGTGTGCACGGCGAGGCAGAGGCTTCTGAGGAGAAGACACATGTCACACCTCAGCGGCGTTTTGCAAATTGAAATTGGTGCTTTTCTGGTCAGAGAATTCTGGTCCTAAAGGTTTATCCTTGTCAAAATATCCCCTAAATGATTTTATATCTTGATTTCGAGTTTAGCTTCCTCCAGAGAAATTAAAGGTGTAGTTGCATCATATTATTTATTTCCTTAATTTTATTCTTTTAACATTTAGAATGATTCTGAAGCCAATATTAAGGAACTTTTTCTTTTTTTCTTTTTTCATTTGGATGAACTGAGGTGAATATGCTTTTACCCACTGGTGATCAGCAAGAAAAGTCCCTGTCTTTATAATTCTTGGTTTGAATAATTCATTTTAGTATTTCTGCTTCTATGCTTTAGGAAATATTTATATCAGGTTTGGTACATTTAATAGCAATTCACATAGTTAATCATTGATATTACCTAGAAGCTAAAATTAAATCTGAAGCAGTAAACAAATTCCTATACAACTATTTTTCATATGTTAAAATATCTTGCACGTATTCTGAACTTGAAATTTAACCTATGTCTTAACAAAAGAAATGATGGGAGAACCATAAGCATTTATAAAGGTAAAAAGCCAGTTTAAATAAAAATGGAAGACTTTAGAGCTGTGATATTTATCTTCAAAATTATATTTATTACTTATCAGGAGGTCATTTCCTTGGGATATCTTGCCACCAATAAAAGGAGCGAAGGAATAAAGAAGCAATGAAGAAAAGATATGTTAAATAATTAGTGAGACTTAATAAAAAAAATACTCTATGTACAATCATTCTACTATATGCAGTGTGATATGGCTCTTAATGTGATAGTAATGTGATATACAGAAATTGAATCTCAGAGTATTTTGTGGCAAAAAATATCCCCCTTCTTTCTGTTTTTGCACACCTTCAGAGCTTTTAAACTTCAAATGCTTAAACTCCAACTCTCCCATTACCCTTTCTGTCTCTTTCTGACTCAAATCCTATTAAAGACCATCTCCGCGTGTGGGCTCTGACTTCCATTCCCTATGATCATTTGACATGATTTAGTGACTAGTCAATTAAAGATACTTACTTGATAACGTATCATTATCTCAGACAAAATTTCCAATTTAATATCGATTTTTAGTGGGAATTCTAGCAATAAATGGTTGTTAATGAGAAATCGTGTTGCCTCTTAAAATACATTGTAGCTAGCTGAGGATTTTTGTTTAAGTCTTGCATTTTTAAAATATTAACATATTAATAACATAAATAAAAACACATTGGTGGGGCAAATTTCAAAGTAAACAAAGTTACACTTGACGAACTTTCTCCTCCCTTTAGGTATCTGTTCCCAACAACATTCTCGTCAGGCTATCAAGTGCTCTTCTGCAGTCTGCACAGTAATATCCCCTGTAACACCCACTTATTCTGGACTGCCACATGCAGACCTTTATTTCTCAGCTGCCCTACTATCTTCAGGTTCATTGTCTGGTTGCTGCTAAATTTCAAGGCAATACAAAAAGACTTGTCCAGCAGACAGAGCCTGTCATTGTGTTATGCACTTAGGTCCCTGTGGGTCAAAGCAGGAGAACAGGGCTAGGTGAGATTTAGTGACTGGTGGAAAATGATTATCATGGAAATGACAATTATGCCTGCATGAGTGATAGTCAAGTCAGGTAGTTCAATGTCACCTGGATTGCTGAAAGGCAAGCAACGTGCAAGAAAGATATTCATAGAAATGAAGAAATCTCTTCTGTATCATTTTCAGACCCTGTGATGTCATCCTTTTTAGCATTTTATTACACGTTTTACATTTTATTACACTTTATTGCACTTCAACAGAATTACTGATTCCTTGTCTGTCTCCTTTAAGAGACAATGAATTCCTTGAATTCTTTAACTGTGCATTGGTCTTTGTATTCTGAGTGTTTATCATATATTGTCAAGTAAATATATGCATGTTCAATAATTATAAAGAAATTACTATTTTAAAAAGGATTCTCTGCTGGAGGAGTTCTTTAATTCTGTACTGTCAGAGATATTCCTTCATCTTCTACTTGGAGACTTACATTAGTAGGTCTCGAATATTCATAGTGTATATAAATATCATCAAATATACTAAGTATGTGTTGAGGGTGAGGGGGCCTGGGGTAAAAGGTGACTCAATTCACATTTTATAATAAATTCAAATCAGAAAAATAAATCAGGGATTTGCCTTGAGCCTAGTTTTCCTGTTCTTCTAATAGTGGCTTAGTCAGGTAATACCCTGAATTAAATAACTTGCTACTTAAAATAGTTAGAGTGAAGAATCGGAAACAGATGTAGTAATTGTGATCTGATGGATTCACAATTACTGGATTCAAGATTCTGGATTCAAGAGTAAAGATTATGGTTTGCCAGAGTGACCCCTTTATATTTCCTTGCTCCTGTTCTCGTCCTTAATGACAATTACTTTCTAACTCCTCAGTGCCATTCACTTAGAACCAGGTCACTCATGTCTTTTAAAGGATAAATTTTGTTAATTTGAATAAATCCTTTTAAATTTGAGATTAGGATAATTTCTGTTTTATATTTTTTTATTTCCAGCAATAAAATAGTACCTGTAATATAGTTTAATGATGATAAGTGAATTGATGAGAACTCTCAGATTATCTTCTTATCTCAAACTAGTATTGGCTTTCTGAATTAAGAACATATTTCTTGTGCAATTTAAAAGTGCTATACTAAAAGAAGAATTTGGTCCTAGAGAAGGGAAAACTAGGGCCTGTTATTAAAACTCTTTTGGGTTCAGTGCTTCTATTAATAATATTATACTATGTTGTTTAGTCACACCATTCAATTTTTTATCTTTGTATAAGGAAAACACATATAGTGACTGGCATTGTAGAGAAAAGAAATAAAAAAAATAATGATCAAGGCAACTTTTGAATATTTAAGAAATTGAATGATGAGGACCAGCAAACTATTAGCCTGCTAAAACTCCTTAAACATTAAATTCATATTTTTAATTTTATAAAATTGGATTCATTTTTTCTACTTTCCTAAAATTTAAAACTTCACACAAAGATTTTAACTTGAATATGTGATTGAATATTTTCTGACATTTCTCTTCGAGATTCAATCTTGGATGAAGACATTTATACTAGGTTTCCTACAAAGTCCCATGATCTTCTGTAATTATGTTAAGAGTGATGTAAGAACTATGCTATTTATATAAGAACCATGATCAAATAAGATCTAAATACATAGTTAATATATTTTGATTAGGGATACACTGTCCTATCACTGTCCCAGTTTAAGATTCTCAGTTCCTAAACCGATCTTACGAACATTTAGATAAGTTTACTAATGCTTTTGATCCACAGGGGATTTGAGCAGCAAAGACCATTCATTGTCTCTGAAAATATTATACTGTGCTTAATCAGCATGTGAAGTGCTACGCCCATACTCCTTTAAGTGCAATGGAGGAGGTCATTATTCTGACTTCTTTGGAGAAGTTTCTGTTCATTTCCATTGCCCATTTCTTGATGGGGTTGCTTGATTTTTTCTTGTTAATTCTTTTGAGTTCTAGATAGATTCTTGTTATCAGACCTTTATCGGAAGTGTAGAGAGCAAATATTTTGTCCCATTCTGTAGGTTGTCTATTTGCTCTTATAATAGTCTCTTTGGCTGAGGAGAAGCTTTTTAATTTGATCAGATCCCATTTGTTTATTTTTGTTGCTGTGGTGATTGCTTTGGGGGTCTTCTTCAAGAATTCTTTGCCTAGGCCAATGCCAGAAAGGGTTTTCCCAACATCTTCTTCTAGGATTCTCAACATCTCTAATCATTAGAGAAATGCAAATCAAAACCACAATGAGATATCACCTAACACCAGTGAGATTGGCCTATATCAAGAAATCCCAAAACAACACATGCTGGCGAGGATGTGGAGAGACAGGAACACTCTTACGCTGCTGGTGGGACTGCAAATTAGTGCAACCTCTGTGGAAAAGAATTTGGAGATACCTCAAACAAACAGCTAAAAATAGAAATACCATTCAACCCAGCAATAGCATTGTTAGGATCTACCCAAAAGAGCATAAGACATTCTATTATAAAGACATCTGCACCCGAATGTTTATGGTAGCACAATTCACTATTGCAAGAACGTGGAAACAACCCAAGTGCCCATCAATTCATGAATGGATTATTAAAATTTGGTATATGTTTACAATGGAATATTACTCAATTCTAAGAAACGACAGTGATCTAGCACTGCTTATATTATCCTGGATTGAGCTTAAGTCCATTATCCAAAGTGAGGTATCACACGATCAGAAGAATGGGCTCCACATGTACTCGCCATCAAATTGGTACTGACTGATTAACACTATGGTGCTCAAAGGGTGGTGGTGCTCACCAGGGATTCAGGAGTTGGGGGGTAGTCCTACATCTGAGGAATGTGGCAAACAGTGTGGAGAGGAAGAGCATATCTCTAACCCTTGTTAGGTAAAGGCAAAGTTATAAAATCTAACCAAAATGTTAAAAAGACAAAACAAACATTTACCGGGTGTCAGGCAGGTGGGAGGGGGTGGGGGATGGGTATAT
The DNA here is from genome assembly GCF_040939455.1 of Microcebus murinus. Taxonomy (NCBI): domain Eukaryota; kingdom Metazoa; phylum Chordata; class Mammalia; order Primates; family Cheirogaleidae; genus Microcebus; species Microcebus murinus. The sequence goes on along the minus strand of NC_134126.1, from coordinate 4,360,783 downwards.
ACATTATAAGTGTGATGTGCATTGTCTGGGGGATGGGCATGCTTGAAGCTCTGACTCGAAGGGGGAGGGAAGGCAAAAGCAGTGTATGTAACCTTAACATTTGTACCCCCATATTATGCTGAAATAAAAAAAAGTACAATGAAGGAGTAGTTTTGCCTAAAATGGAGTTAAAAAGTTAAAGAAAATTTTGAATGACTTTATAATTCTACCTTTATCAGGAAAGATGAAAAACTTCAGACTATGTGTGAGGGGAAAACAATATACTTTATAAAAAAATGTTTATCTACTTTTACAAATCACTGAATATCAGATTTTTCCTGGAGATGTAAAAGATATTTCGTCTAACTGCGTTGGGTATTGAAGCAAAGCATGAACTGAAAGGGCGAGGTTTACTCAACGTGCTACAACACGCCGGCCGGCGCGCTGGGCGACCTTCCGGTCTGGAGGAGGAAGCGTCAGAGCGCGGCTGGGCGGGGCGGACGCAGCGGCGCCCAGTCCACTCACCATGGCTGGACTTCAGAGGCTGCTCTGCTTTCTGCCTTCTCTCCCTTCTGCTTCTCTTCCTCCTCTCACTCTCGTTAACTTTTAATCAGGACATTTCATTCATTACCAATACTCTTGTTTTGATAGCTTGTTAAAATCATATTAACTGTCTTACAAGAGGATCATTTTGTGTCTTTGCAAACTTAGAAGCTCTTTATGTCAGCAAATTACATCTCTCATATAGAAATACCATATGTTAAGATATGAGTTTGTAGCATAATTGAGAATTTTCTGTTACCGCATTTGCTCGCTGGTGATCTTGCTCTAAATATTTCCTTTTTTTTTTTTTTTTTTGAGACAGAGTCTCGCTTGTTGCCCAGGCTAGAGTGAGTGCTGTGGCGTCAGAGCTCACAGCAACCTCAAACTCCTGGGCTCAAGCCATCCTCCTGCCTCAGCCTCCCAAGTAGCTGGGACTACAGACATGTGCCACCATGCCCGGCTAATTTTATATATATATATTAGCTGGCCAATTAATTTCTATTTATAGTAGAGACAGGGTCTGGCTCTCTCTCAGGCTGGTTTTGAACTCCTGACCTCGAGCAATCCGCCTGCCTCGGCCTCCCAGAGTGCTAGGATTACAGGCATGAGCCACCGCGCCCGGCCTAAATATTTCTTATTTAGTATCGTAACTGTCCATCTTTAAAAAATAAATGTGTTGAAAGAATTCTGGTGATTTGTACTTTAAAAAAAACTTGGATAACTTTTTAAATGTCACATCATGAAGCATGAAATATTAAGTCCCTTGTTTAAATTTCTGATTAAATCTCTTGAGATGCACGTAGTTAGTGCCTACTATTAATACATGGCACACAGATATGAAATACCTGGATTATCATAGGTTATGTTGATATTAAAAGTATGCTTGTCTTTACATACCATTTTTATGGGGCAGCTTTGGTACATTTTTGTTACCCAGTTCTAAATATTATAGGTCTTGAACTGGATAGAGCAGTGGTGTTTTATAGGACAATTCTGTATTGTGTTTGGACCTGAGGCTAGCTAGTATTTCTGGCTATTATTACATAAGACCAATTCTCTGGCCCTCTCAGAGATTCTGAAACTACTTGATATATTTTCATGGACAATTTTCTGCTTAATTAGCTGGTTTGGATTCAGTTGTTTGTGAATATGAATGCTAGCCAATAATTGAAATAATGTAAAATTGTGATCACAGCTAATCTCTAGGTCACCCTAAACTATGAAATTATTTTACTCTTGATTGGAAAATGTGGAAGATAATAGAAATGTGTGTGAATGAGCATGATTTATTTTTGCATAAATTCTGTGTCAAACAAATTTTGGTTCTAAAGTGCATGAATGCAGTTACCTTGTTCATTAAATATATTTTAATCACAATATAAATGTGTTATATTGTGCTATAGTTCTAATATTTAAGTGCTTTCACAGGTTATTTTGTTTTATAATGATAATAACTGTAGAAATACCATACTAATAATAGGAAAATTCAGTATTAGACATGGGTATCTCATTTTTAGTTCATGCTCTGTCTGAATGTTATTATCTGCATGCTTACTTAGGCTATGGTTGACCTTAAGTATGTGGACAATTATATGGCATTGGCATCTATTTTTGTTTCTACTTTTATTTAAGGGTCAAAAATAGTGCCTATGTCAGTGTTCTCAGCTTGACTGACAGGTAGCTTCTGTAAATTGATTACATTATTAACTGGCTATATGTCAAGTCATCTCTAGTATATGAAGGCTGTGATAGTACTACACATTACAGAACCTATTTAATTTTCAGTTTGGAAAAATCTAGTAATGTTCAATTGTCAGAATTATATTTCCTAAAATTAAAAATATATTATCTAATTATTTATGTTTAGACCATTTTATTTTATGACATAAGAAAAGTGTTTTTTAAATCTTGTTTGTTCATACAGTCTCAAAAAAAGAATCGAATTCATTTAACAGTCACAGTGTATTTAAAAGAGATGATGATATGACATAAAGCCTCCATTAACAAAATTTACACTCATCATTGCTACAAAATTATGATAATACAAGTATGATAATAGACTTCTGTGTTTACCAGGGCATTATAGTATTCTATATTTTGACAAGAGTTTTTCCTAAATTCTAAACTCTAACTTTGCAAAAATGTTTCTGTAACTTATGAATATACTGTGCAACAAATTAAAATTAGGAAATAGAATATATGGGAAGATGTCAGATTATAGAAAGTGGTTTTTTATATTTTCATAAATCTCAAGGTATTTTTCTGACGACTTAAGGTATTAATAATATTGATTACTCTTTATTTCTCAAGGTTTTACATTTAAACATTCAGTTTTGATGAGTGACTTTTTTTCCATAAAAAATACATGATGATGCAGAAGCCATATGTTTTAACTTCTAGATCTTGCTTCTGAATAATTGACTTCCCCAGTTAGTAAGGGGAATTCAGAGGTACGTTACCATTCTCATGTCACTGAGATGTGAACGATGCATTGTGATGGTCATTTCACAAATGATGCCCCAGAGTTTCCCAAGAGGAAATGCCATCCAGACAGTAATTAATTACATCTAAAAAATGTGTAATATTTTACTTGAATATAAAGTATTTTTGAGAATAAAATTACTCTTGGAAACTAGATAGAAAAATATATCATTTATAAAAACATGTCTAAAGTCAGCCATCCTCAACTGGCATCGTGTTAAAAAATTTTGAAAAATATCTACAGATGTTGACACTGAATTTGTTATTGTTGATGTGAGTTTAATCTTTTTACAGACACTTGTCAAAACTTTTAACAAATAACATAATAATTAGGTTTACACATGGTAATATATAAAATGAGTGATGAAAGAGGCTTGTTGTACTCATGAATCCTGATTAGATTGAGCTGTCTGTTGAGTGTCCTGGAGCACTGAGATGGCCCATACTCACTCCAGATACATGAGAAGGACATCCATCTGACACTTCTATTTCAAACAATACTTAGGCTCAAAGTGCTTAATGAAAAAAGACTATAAGAACTACAAAAGAAACAATAAAAGGAAAAAAAGAAAGAAAAAGAAAAATGTGTAAGAAAAACATGAAATTATATTTCCAAAAATCTCATTAAATTATTTACTATTAGAGAACATTGCAAAAGCATGTAAAAACAGAATTTAGACAGAATATAAAGTGCAATAATAAAAATGTACCTTTCTGAATAAGCAGTCAAGTATTTTATTTAATCCTTGTTTCTCCTTAAAAAACTTATATATCTTTCTAAATTTAAGGAGATATAGTAAAAGACCAAATAATAATCAATATAGCTAAGACCGTTTGACTCCTTGAGGCATTTTTAAGAAAAATCTCCAATTCATTGACACATTCTCAGAGAATGTGAGTTACAGCCCTGGCTTCTCTTTTTCTACTAATTTTTAATGAAGTCATTGTAAATCCATAAGGTTGCCCAGGCCCAATTATATTCATTGATGACAAATGTTAGTTAAATATTTATTGTTATTCACCTATGCTTTTTCTTTCATAATTCCTAAATCCTTTTTAACCTTTGAACATATTCTTTCTGATTTCATTAACTTTTAACATTTCTGTTATTTATAGAGGGTTCTGCATTTGCTACTGTGAGGTATTTCTTTACATGTAGGGAAGATGTTCACAGATTATTGTTCAGTATAGGACTAACTTATAATTTATCATATATGAGGAATTTTATCAGAATTAAGACAATTGAAAATAGCATGTTAGTGGGGAAAAGCACGACTGATTGAATAGAGAAATTTCTTTAAGAAGTATCTCTTGAGTATACAAACTGATTACTCTACTGGAAATAGACTTAGAGGAACCCAGTCAAACTGATGAACAAACTGATGCTGAGAATCTTCGGACAAACCAAGTATCATTAAATATGACAAAGACCTGTTGTCATTTAGAATTTCTTAACCCTCCTTTGAGCCATTGAAATTTAACATTATTTTATTTCAGTGGTAACTTGTTTACATGTTCTTTACTGTTAGATCACTTGCTGAAAAAGGGAAATTTGAAGATATTTGTGGATTACAGTGATAATGCCATATGCATCTCTGTTTCTTAGTGGTCGTGGAGACATCTCTTTAAGTCTAACTCTAGATGTAAGGTTATATCCCACTCAGTCTTCTTTAATAGATGAACATATGGGGTTGTGCTCACTAAAGACTCATTACCCTCAAGAATGGAGTAAGTAGTTCAAGCAATGCTAGCAAATAAGCAATTCTACAATTTTTGCAAGTATGATTAGCATGTGGTAGGGATATACATATTTAAAGCTGACTATGTCATCTTTTCTTCTCAAGTCTTTTGCTGTGATTATTTTTAATGTCACTTGAAATTCACTTGGCTCACTATTCTACTAGCTCAGGAAGAAGTTTGGAAATGTTTAATAAAGTTTCCTACTTTAGACCTCTCAAGAATATGTACTAATTAGATTTGTGTCTGGGAAAAAAAAGTAGCAGAAAATGTTATGAGGCAACACAAAATAATTAGTACACGCTTATTACTTGAAAAATAGCATATTTGGGGGTATTAGATGATGATCTATTGACATAAAGTAAAGGTACCCACAAAAAATGGCCATTATATGTCCAAACGGATTGCTTTTAGTAAAGCAGATTTATCTTGGTGCTAGGTCAGATGTGTGAATTATTCTTCCCAAGTCAGATTTTGCCGCAGAATGTTGCAAGCGGCTGATTTTAAGAGGTTTATATATAGTCCTGGGCTGAGAATTACAGTCCAAGGATTTGGAGTGGAAATTTAAAGAGACTTGACATTGATTTCTTTAAGACTCACATGAATATCAGACCAGGAATTATTATTAATTAAAAGATAATCAAATTGTTGGTTTTCTATGTATAACTGTGGTGTATAATATCTTTGGAATATCAAAACAGACTTATTTTAAAAGAAACAAATTAATCCTCATTAAATTTTATGTTATTAAAATAAAATTAGATTTAAAAAATATTTATTACATTCCCAGTATAGGTTGGCAATCTTAATCAAAATATTTATTAAAAGCCTACCAGTTAGATGTAGGCATTGTGTCCACAATGAGACTACAACAGTAAGAAAGAAAACTAGACAGTTTGTGAACTTAGTAAGCTTAAATAAAATAAAGCAATTTGAATTAGGATATATAATTTAAAGGACACAAAAAAGATGATAAGAGATTAAAAAGAGAGTTATAAGAGCAAGTTTCCTTGGGAGGCGACACCTAAGTCGATGTGAATATTGAGAAACAAAGGCTGAAGACAAGCACTCAGAGGGCACAGCGCGGGAAGAGCCCGGAGTGGAGAGGGAGCGGCGAGGGTGGGAAGCGCAGGGCGGGAGGCGCGGGGCAGTATGGGGCGGGAGGCGCGGGGCAGTATGGGGCGGGAGGCGCGGGGCAGTATGGGGCAGGAGGCGGGGCGGGAGGCGGGGCGGGAGGCGCGGGGCAGCACGGGGCAGGAGGCGGGGCGGGAGGCGGGGCAGGAGGCCCGGGGCAGTACGGGGTGTGAGGCGCGGGGCAGTACGGGGTGGGAGGCGGGGCGGGAGGCGCGGGGCAGCACGGGGCGGGAGGCGCGGCGGGAGGCAGGGGGCAGCACGGGGCGGGAGGCGCGGGGCAGTAGGGGGCGGGAGGCGGGGCGAGAGGCTTGGGGCAGTAGGGGGCGGGAGGCGGGGCGGGAGGCGGGGCGGGAGGCGCGGGGCAGCACGGGGCGGGAGGCCCTGGGGTTCGGGCCGAATGAGAACAGGCACGGCTTCTATCTGGGCTCTGAGAATTCTAAACTCTCGGCCTAGCCTACACTTGACCTTTATAAATCATTTAAAAATTAATCTTTTTTCTTTCCTGATTTCCCAGAGGCTGCTTCTTCCCCGCTGACCATGTCAAAGGTCAAACAGTCCATATATCCTCCCTCTCCCCAAATCAGCATCCCATGTCCGTTCACCTTCCTACCTGCTGTCTTTTGGAATTCAGTTGCCAAGTTGCTCTGCTCTTGCATTCTTGGTGTCACAGCATAGAGGCTTTTGTGATGCCGCACAGTGCAGAAGTCCTGTGGTTGGTGGAAGGTCAGCTGAGCGTTATGTTATCCTCTGGCTTTAGGAGAGTAGAGGTAAACCATGGGTTGTTTTGTCTGTATAGACATGTTGATGCACACTTTTATGTACTGCTAATAAAATATACTATTTGTAAAGGTATTTGTATAATGCCAAATCTGTGTTATTTTACCCAGGTAAATTCAGTATTTAAAATGCTAAATCAAAAGTTTATAAAAAATTTATTCATGGTTCACTTGCTACTCATTTGAACTCCAGCAACAGAAAACTAAGAAAAATAAAATGCCTAGTGGAACAGTTTGTTCTGTTGATATCTCAGGAATTTAGTAGTTACTGCACTAACCACATAAACTTATACTGAAAATTGGATTTCCAAATTACATTTATATTGCATCATATATATTAAATTTATAGTTAGTAAATAGCATAGATATACAATTATAGTCATAAATTCATTAAAATGATATATTGGGTTAATTTCTCACTGAAGCTTGGTAGAAATAAATGTCTTCTAAATAGTGAATCAAAAGTTTATGAAAAAATTCATCAACAGTTCACTTGCTGTTCTTTTCTCATAATGCGTAATCTTAAATCTCTCTGAGTTCTAATAGTTCAGTCAATTGTTAAAATGTCTGACAGTCTTAAATGGTTCTGAGAGATTTCTAAATAATCAACTCTATATTAAAAATTGGCCTAAAGTACATTTTATCACAGTCCACACAGATCTGTTCCTTTGTTTACAGAGATGTAATGACCAAATAGACAATATCAACTTATATACAGGTAATAAAGGTTAATTAAACATAAGATTTAACACATTGACCTGTAAGAGAGCACAGATTTTAAAATTCTTTCTGAAAATAAAAGGATAATAGCCAAAGCAGCTATAAATAGCACTCTAAACTCAAAAATTAGATTATTAGGACTCCTATGAAAACTCTCTTGTTGTTCCAACAATGGTTACCTTCTACTTTTTCCAGCACCGTATTCATCCCTTATGGATGGAAAGTATGGAACAGACTTGAGGAATGGACAGCTACCTTTTCATGTCCCATGCCAAGCCCCATTCATTTCAGCACTCTAGTACTAAAAGAACATTCCAGATTGGGCTTAGTTATGCAAGTCTAGTTGTCTTTAATATCTATGATATTGCAATTATGAGATAGAGAATAAACATTTTTCTTGATTCAGGTAGAACCAATTTTTTTATACAAACACATTTGCTCCTACCATGCACACACAAATATACATATCTCCAAAAGAAAATTACTAATTGTAAGTATTCAGTCTTAGCTTTTAGTCCAGATGTGCACAGCATTGCTAATACACAACATAATTTTGTGCAATATGACAAATATTTTAATTCTATTTTAAGTTATATATCCATTTTAGTATGTTTAGAAATAACAAAAGATTTTTTTTGATGAATCTACAGAATCATCATTGATGGATCATTGATTGATGGGAGAATCATTGATAGGGGACTGAGAGCGAGAGTCTGCAGAAAACCCATAGCTACCGGCATGCTGGAGGCTGAGTTGGAGCAGGGGAATACCACCTAGCAGGATGAGTAGTGGTAGGTCCCCGTGATGCCAGGAGGAGACCAGCAGTTTAGTGGAGAGGAAGATGTATCCATAGACAGCAGAACTGGAGAGGCTGCATCACAGGCTATGACAATAGGTTTCGGATATATGTTAGGCAGGTTTTTTTCTTCATTGTCTAGGGGCTGAAGAGAGGGTCATGTAACAGTTTACCATGCTCCCCCACACCACAAACACTGAGGTCAGATGCGTTCTGCTGCCTTTTCTGAATCCCCACCAACTCTATTCTATGGGAGAGAAGTATTAAAGAGGCATGGTATACAAAGGAAATGAACAGAAACTTTTCAGAATAAGGCAGAATAATGGCCAGCAAACATATAAAAATGCTCAACATCTCTAATCATTAGAGAAATGCAAATCAAAACCACAATTTCACCTAACCCCAGTGAAATTGGCCTCTATCAAAAAAATCCCCAAACAACACATGCTGGCGAGGATGTGGAGAGACAGGAACACTCCTACACTGCTGGTGGGACTGCAAATTAGTGCAACCTCTGTGGGAAAGAATTTGGAGATACCTCAGAGAGCTAAAAATAGAAATACCATTTGATCCAGCAATAGCACTATTAGGCATCTACCCAAAAGAGCATCAGACATTCTGTAATAAAGACATCTGCACACGAATGTTTATGGCAGCACAATTCACTATAGGAAGGATGTGGAAACAATTCAAGTGCCCATCAATCCATGAGTAGATTAATAAAATATGGTACATGTATACAATGGAATATTACCCAATTCTAAGAAACAACAGTGATCTAGCACCGCTTATATTATCCTTGATAGAGCTTGAGCCTATTATCTGAAGTGAGGTATCACAAGATCAGAAGAATGGGCTCCACATGTACTCGCCATCAAATTGGCACTGAATGATCAACACATGGTGCTGGCAGGGCAGTAGCATTCTCCAGGGATCAGGGGCTTGGGGCGTCGACTCACAAGGAATAGACGAGGCGAGCGCTGTAGAGGGGAAGGGCAGGCCTCTAACCCTCACTTGGGTGAGGCAAAGACAAAGTGTAACCAAATGTTTGTACCCTCATAATACCCTGAAATTAAAAAAGAAAAAGAGGCACAGTGGAGCACTTTCTCTAGCCCAAAAGACCCCTCTGCTAAAAAAGTAAGGACAGAAAACAGGCGGCAGGAGCAGGGAAAGCCGGGTGCCTCTGGGCTGCGTCTTTGCGCGGCGCCGCCCGTCTTGTCCCGCAGTTGCAGCCGACAGCAGAGATTGCAGGGCCTGGTCTGAAGAATAAAGAGTGTTGGGTGTTCTTGTGATTGAATGTGTGTGGCTGTGCTGGAACCCCCGCGATTGCTCAGCGCCCACTCCAGGCCCCACTCTGCCAAGATGAGAGCAAGTGCCCTGGGGGACCCCAAATGCAGGCTCTGGACAAACTTACATATGCGCCCCAGCAGAAGCCAGGGCCGGGTTTCTTTTGTAAGCGGGCGTCTGCCCTCCCTGCCCGGATCCAGCGCGTGGCATGGTGCAGCAAGGCGGCAGGACCGAGCCCTGCCCAGGGCCACCGCGGTGTGTGTCTGTGGCCGGCCACGAGAGGAGCGCGGCCGCACTGCAGCCCCAGAGTCGGCCCTCGGCGGACTCCCACGCGGAGGTGTGGAGACGGCATTGGTTTGGTAAGTGGGAGCAATAGGACTGCAAGAAAATATTGTGAAAAGATCAGATTTGTGGCTCAAACCCAGTGATTCCTCTAGGTTAGGTTGCTGGTTTAGATCAAACTTTAAAAACAAAACAATTGGGGCCAGGACCAGTGGCTCACACCAGTAATTCCAGCACTCTGGGAGGCCAAGCTGGGAGGGTTGCTTGAGCCCAGGAATTTGAGACCAGCCTGAACAATATAGTGAGATCCCATTTCTAACAATGTAAATAAATATATTAAATAATTTTAGTAATATAGAACTATCTTCCATACTTTAACAAAACTAAGATTATCCAAACAAATTCATTGTTAATTATAATCAGCTGCATTCTTCTTACTAAAAGAAACTCACTTTCTTTTAAGAAGTTGCTTTATTACTTCAGTTTCATTTTTTTTGTTAATTTTTTTGCAATGCAATAATATTATTTTCTTTTCAGTATATTTATATTAATGGCTACTGCCTACTTATTTGGAGTGCTACCACTTTTCCCTTTGTAGTAGTAATATTTAGTTTGTCTCAAAAAGAAATTTGTTCAAATATAAAAATTTTAATTAGATACAAATATTAATTAAATAGCAAAAAATTCAGATCAGGATATGGCAAAAATCACGAAGGCTATTTGAGAATTAAAGCAATTTGAAAAACACTGGCTGTAGGGAGAGAAAAGTCTAAATGTGAGGCTGTCTGAGGGATCTCCACACGCAAGGGAGGACACCTCCTGGTGACGCAGGTGGATCGTTCTCAGGCTCCACGGCTCCCCGAGGAAGACACAGAGCCCATTTCGAGACATTTACTCCCTTAAGTCTACACAAGACTCTGCAAAATTTTCGACATGACCACTTCTCTATGCCATGAGTCAAATCTCATTCCTAGCTTCAAACTATTCTGCCAAAAGGTGTTGGGGGGAAATGTCACTGGACAAATTGGGCATTTTCTTTGGAAGAGACTGCACTTTAAAGTGAGAAGGGTGTCAGGCTTGGGTTAAATTTCAGAATTCCAGCTTTTATGTCAACTGTGGAGGAACTTGGGCAAGATTCTTAAACTTTCTTGGCTTACATATAAAATTAGAATAGTAATTCCAAAGGAAGTAAGACATGTTAAATAAGAATATATATGTATATACATATGAGATATATATATATATATATATACACACACATATATATATTATGTCTTGGGTAAGGGAAGAAGGTATTTCCTCTTCTTTTGATTATATTAAGAAGGGGGTTAGATCAAGTGATCATAAAGTTGCTCTCAGTATGGAAAGTTCAACCCTACCACCCTTAAGGCTGAGCACGACCTAGCAAAAACGAAGATAAGATAGGACAGAAATCCTTGCTAGAGAGAAATAATATGTCAAGAGCTTATTGGTTCCAGCAAGTGGCAGTGCTGAAGGGAAGCAGGAGTGGATGAAGGTGCCATGCCCTTGGGGAGGATGCGGGGTCAGACCGTTGCGTAGCTTGGGGGAAATCTGAAATATAAAGATTATGACTGCCCCTTCTATAGCACACTGAGAGGAGGCCACAAATGTGCCCTCTGTCACCTTGCACTTGGTAATAGCACAGTGGTGTCCAGGGAGATGGGACTGATGGTTTTCCCGCCTTCCCGTGACCTGCATGTGGGAGGCCGGAGGTGCAGAATTTCCCCGGGCGCCGCTGCGCAGCCACAGCAGTGCTGGGTCAGGACGGAGGCTGCTCTGCTTGCTTGACTTTCTGACCAAGGCAGTGCCAGGCCTTACGGGCTCCACTGGAGTGTGAAGGGAGCTGCAGCGGCCGTCCCGGGGTCAGATGGGCTGAGACCCCCAGTCAGCAGAACGGGAGCCCCTTGCTTGTTCCCACGATTAGCAGGCCGTGGCTTGCTGAGCGGCTGAAGGGACTGTTTCTCCAGGCAAACGCCCAGGGACCTGTGGCCTCGGTGCCAGCCAAGGCTGCCTGGCAACCAGCACGCGGGCTGGGCGCTGCAAGATGGTCTAGAATTCAAGGTCTCACACTCCAGCCGAGATTGTTTGTTATCCGAAAACGGTGTCCAACATCAAAGACACCTCTTGTAGAAGGCCGTGCTTTTTGCTTTGACTGGAAAAGCAGGTGTTGTTGGCTGTGGGAAGTCACGTTCCAAAAGTAGCTGGGAAAGTAGCTGGCATGAGAAAATAGCTGCGGGACGCTCGCCCAGTTAAACTGTATATAAATAAATGACTGGCACATTTTTGTGCTACAGTCTGAAACCGTCTCTTGTCTCTGTGTCTTTTATTCTTATAGGACTGCAGCCAATTCTGCTTGTCTGCATTTTATGTATATGTTCTGTGTGTCATATAATTGGGCCACGACAGGAGTGATCCTAACTCATCCTAAAAGGGCATACAGTAGGACCCAGAACACATTAGCTGGCACTATTCTGGGACTAGACAAGGACATCCAATTTTACAGCAGCCATTGAAATTCCAAAAGATACCCAAGAATTCAAGACCCACTCTTTACTACCACTTGAGGTCATGTAAGTGACCCTCTATCCAATATTCTGATGCCATGACTGAGAAGGTAGGGGAGAAGGGAAGTCAGAAAAATTGAATATTTACAAAGAGAGGACTTTTTAAAAACAAACTACTTAAGATAGCACTGAGGATGAATTAAATTTTGGATTGACTGACTCAACACAGAATATTTAAGTATGAAGATGCTGAGACAATATTAATTTGGCAAGTTTAAGTTTCTTTTCTTCTAAAGGAAAATAATTATGAGAAAAGGATGATCAGATCATAACTGATTATGGATTTTCCAGTTATGGAAAAATATAGCTGCTACATTTTCTTTGCTAATTTGGATAATAGTTTGATTAAATTTGATCACACCTCACATATATCACAATGCTAGACTTATAACAATAAAATGTTAATTCTTCTACTCTGCACCATGCTTAAAGAAACAAATGAAAGTATTCTAATATGAAGCTAAAACATGTCTGCAACCACACAGGTATAAAGCAATGCCATCTTGTATATCCTACTAACAGCACTGCTAAGTGTGTAAGGACATGATTTTATGAATTGGAGAATGATAATAAAAAAAGACTTCACAGTTTTTCTGTAAAATTCAGAATGGCAATGGACCTTCCACACTGGCAAGCAAATCCTATGTTTCTCTGGTTTCTTGGAAAAGACTTTTACATCTGTAAAACAAGGGAAAGGATATGAATTCTTTGTGATAATCTCTCACACATTTAGAGAAAGCAGATCTGAAATGGGGATTCTAGGTTAAGAAATCAAGAAAAAAACAAATGTCCCGATGACATCTGTGGAGACACTGATGAAGTTTGTGCAGAGCCAGCCCTGCTGGCCTAGCTTTTCAAGTGTGTGAATAATATATTTCTTTCATTGACAAACTGGGTGTAGGTTAGATATTCTACCACTTTTATCTGAGGGAAATCTGATAACAGGAAACAAGAAGCATGGCTAAGGTGAAGGGTCCGCAGTGGTGTTTGGGTAAAACACCAACATTGAGTTTAGGGTGGGTAGCCTTCAGGCTCATGCCCCTCACGGCTTCCTGTGGGAAATGGAATCTTATAGGCTAAGGAAAGGGCTCATGGGGGGTCTGGACTTACAATCGCCTCTAGATTTCTACAAGTTTTAGGCATATGGATGTTCATAATTTTAAGAGAATAACTGAATCACATTAGAGGAAACATGGAAAGTAAGCATCCTGAGTTTCACTCACTTGGTTTACTTCACCAAAAAATAAAAGCATAAACATCCTCATTCATATTTTGATATTAACTATCTTTTAGTTTATTGCTTTTCATAGAAAACCTATTGCTTTTCATTAAAAAGAACATGTTTCTCCTTCTTAATTCCATTATTTTTAATCCTTCTATGTTTTCTTCTTGACCTGGCATGCAAAAAGCACTTAGCTATGAGAGTTATTCTTTATTGGTTTTGGAATACCTTGAGGCAATTTTCAAGCAATCACTCTGGAAAGGACTTGAGCCAGCTGCTAAAAGTTCCGTATCTCCACAAGGAGGAACTAAGTAAGGAAACAGAATGGCATTCCAGAGTCCTTCATTTTATCCTCTGTCTTGTCATTGCGTGCTTCCATGCTAGGAGATTTAATGAGAATGCTAATTCAAGAAAATGCTTTCAATTAAGCAGTTGAAGACTAAGAAAACAATAGAAGATACTTATACTCTTTTTAAACTCAACTGTTATTTCTTCTTTTCATATTCTTTTTTCCTTAGGCTACTTTATGAATGCCTATGGCTTCACCAGTCATTGAGAAATGACTTAAAATTGTATCTCTAGCACAGTATTCTCCAAGTCCCAAATTGGGATAGCCAGCTACTAACTTTTTCTCTCCTTTTAAATGTTTTAAAAATAATCCAAACTCAGCTTGTCTCAAATTGAACCTATTTTCACCCTCTTCCCTGACAATCTCCTATTGTTCCTGTTTAGGAAATTAAAGGATACCTGTGCTAAACCCCGTGTTTAATCCATTAAAGCTCCATTTAGCACCTGTGTTGTCTTTCAAATCTGTGTAGCTCTATCCCGATGGTAGCCAGTGATCAGTTCGTAATACAAATCTAATCATCTGATCACCATGCCCTTGTCCCACACATGCCAGGCTTAAAATGCTTAAAATATTCAATGTCATTTCACTTGTTATGAGGACAAAGGTCACTCTTCCTAAAACTACCTGAAAGGTACTTGATGGTCTGAACCTGTCCTGCCTGATATGGCGGCTGCCAGGCACACCTGGCTACTGAAATGAGGCTAGTCCAGATTGAGATTTGCTCAGTGTAAAATGCACACAATTTCAGAAACTTCATATGAAAAAAGCATATCTAATATACTATTAATATTTTATACTGATTACATGTTAAAATGATAAAATTTCAGAAAATATTGGGTTAAATAAAATACATTATTGAAGTTAATTTCGATTTCACCTGTTTCTTTTTACTTTTTAATGTGGCTATTAGAAAACTTAAAACTACATAAATCTCTGGCATGATATTTTCATTAGACGGCACTAGTCTAAAGTAGAGTTAGGCTCCCATATGCTTTCTGTTCTCCAGTTTTACTGTACTTCTTTTCGTTTCTGCAAAGTGCTACCTCTGGGCTTTGCATGGACTTCCTTCTATCTGGCACACTTATTTTTCCCCAGGCCTTTGCGATAAGCCTGTCGTCACCCTATATATTCCTTTAATTGCTTGAGATCTCAGTTACATTAGCACATACTCAGGAAATATTCTCTTTGCCTCTCTGCCTAGGCCACACGTCTGTGCTGTGCGCCGTCACGGAACCAGGCATTTCTCTGACTCGGCACTGTTCACGGTGAAAGCTCTCTGTATTTTTGTGTGACTCTTTGTTTCTGTTTTTCCTGCCAAATTATATGCTCTCTAAGTGCATAGGAGACCATATCTAGATTTAAAAAAATTTTTTTTTCTCTTTTATGTTTTTTTTTTTTCTTGTTTTAGAGATGGGGTCTCACTATGTTGGCCAGGCTGAATGCGGTGGCTGTTCAGAGGTGAGATACCACGACCTCCGTTTCCAGCCCGGGCCAGTTCATCCCTCCCTAGGCAACCAGATGGACCCCAGTCCCAGGAGGTCACCATATCGTTGCCAAGCTTATTGCAGACACCTGATGGCATAGTGCACTACAGCCCAGAACTCCTGGGCTCAAGCGGTCCTTCTGCCTCAGCCTCAGCAGTAGCTGCGTGCCACTGAGCCTGGCACCGTGTCCAGTTTTGCTCACCATTGTTTTCCCAGCAACCAAAGCAGTGCCTGTCACATGCTAAGGGATTAATAGATATTTATGAAGTGAAAAAAAATCAATCAGACTATTAATATAAAAATACGGGACGCCATCATTGCCATAGATTCCGTATTGATTTGACTGGACATGTAATGGGGAAACAGAAACTTCTTACAATACTTTGGATTACTGTCTAGAAAGTATCCACGCGATCCCCCTTTGCACTGTGGTCAGAGTAGACTTCTGGTGTTCTTCACTGTGAGATCAGCATGCAACTTTCTTTGTTTAAAGGAAATTAGGAGACATGATCTAACGAGAAACTTGAATTCTGTATGCACAGTGGACTCATCTCTAAACCTCCACCATGGGGCCACGGGGAAGGCCATGGGGAAGGCCTTTGGAAGGAAGCTGCTGCCCCTTCAGCCCTGTCCTATTCCTCAGCTGAACTCAGAGCTTAAGCCAGCCTAGATCAACTGAACTGGAGCAAGAATAAGTTGTTGTTTTAAGGCACTGAGCTTGTGGGTGGTTGATTACCAGTAATAGCTAATTATTACAGCTCCCAATTCTGGGCCCTAAATGTAACTTTAATAAGCAAAGACATAATATTTTGAATAGTGGAATATCTGGGGTCGATCATTGGATTTAACACTGGCCAAGACATCCTTAATGTTCTTCTCAGCCTGGCTCAATTTTAGTGCAACCTTTGTGGAAAACAATTTGGAGATACTTCAAAGAGCTAAAAATAGAAATACCATTTGATCCAGCAATAGCACTATTAGGCATTGACCCAAAAGAACATACGACATTCTAAAGACATCTGCACCCGAATGTTTATGGCAGCACAATTCACTATTGCAAGGATGTGGAAACAACCCAAGTGCCCGTCAATTCATGAGTGGATTATTAAAATTTGTTATATGTATACAATGGAATACTACTCAATTCTAAGAAACAACAGCAAGCTAGCACTGCTCATATTATCCTGGATTGAGTTTAAGTCCATTATCCAAAGTGAGGTGACACAAGATCAGAAGAATGGGCTCCACATGTACTCAACATCACATTGGTACTGACTGATTAACACTATGGTGCTAAAAGGGTGGTGGTGCTCACCAGGGATTAGGGGGATGGGGGCAGACCCACATCTGAGGGATGTGGTGAGCATTGTGGAGAGGAAGGGCATGCCTCTTACCCTTGCTAGGGAGAGGCAAAGATATAAAATGCAACCAAAATGTTTGTACTCTCATATGTTCTTGAAATAAATAAAAAAAAAAAAAGAAAAAAAATAGATAGGTGTCTTCTGACTATAGGCCCCTGATCTTTGTTTTCTTAATGCATTTCCTTAAAAAAACTATTTATTGTTAATATTTTCCCTGTTCCTTTGTGATGTGCAATTTCTTACTATTTCTTTCTTCCCATTTTTACAACTTGGGAATGTTATTCTCAAGAACCTCAGACCCATCCCTTTGAAGTGTAATCATCAGGAATGACAGGGGCCCACTCTCCCAGTCTCTCTGGGAGGGCAGAAGCCTGACTTTGATAAGTGCCAATTTAGCACACAGATGGCATCATTAATTTGACCAACCTCCCTGCTAATATCCTCTAATACTTTTCCACTAGTTCATCCAAGCACTTAAAAACTCTGCTACATGTTGTCTTAATAGAGTTGAGTTTAATCTTTCTTCCCTGTTGTAATAGTCTCAAATAAAGTCTTCTCTGTTTACCTTCCTTCATCTGGTACAGTTTTTCTTTGACAATAAACATAGAATTGCTTTCCAAGAAAAATTTTAGAAGAATGAGTGTGGCTATAAATAATTTAAAAATAGGCTCTCATACTTTAAAGAGAATATTTATTTGTCATATATGTGATATCCTTACTCTGGCAATGTCACCTTTTTCATGCAAAGTAGCCAATGATAATAGTAGAAGGTAAGACCTATTCTAAGTTTACATTAAGGGCCTTACAATGGCTGATTTTTTAAAAAATTTAATTTAAAGTTTGTTTTAATATGGTTAGTATTATGCTCATTTAATAGATGAAGAAAGTGAAGCTCCACAAGATGAAGTAAGTTCCCTCATGTCATGTTTTATACATAAGGAATTTCACATTCCTGTCCATTGCTGGTAGGGCCCCATGACTAGTAGCTCTTGTGTGCTGGATTCATCCAGGGCATGTTCTGTGAGTTGTTTAGCACCTTCCCAAAAATATTTGGGAAGAGGAATGTGAGAAATTCAAATGTGTGTCCTTTGACTTTTGATTAGTGGAAGGCAGACTAAAAATATATTGAAAACTAATAGAAATTTTAAAATAAGTGAAAGGCAGAGAAAAGCATTTTTTTTAATTTACCTTGGGACAAATATTTTATTTGGCTCAAGTCTGAGCTAATAGTCCTAAGGTTCACAAATGATTTTTTGAATTGTAATAGTTTGAAGCAGTGTACACGGAAATATGTAACTCTATTTACAAATTGGAATTTTATAATTCCAATTTAAAAGAGAATAATATACAATAAATCCAAAGGTTTTAAAGTGTGTGTAAGTGAAACTAAAATTATTTAAATATATTTTATTCAAATGTTATATTTTATCCATCTTTTGGAAATATCTTTTATAATAAATTAATGTCTGAAAGAAACACTGAACATAGGCACTATTTCTGTAAATCACAGAATACTAAAACAATATAGTCTAGGATATTGTAATTTGGCTTTGAAATTTTTTTGACTTAATCCTTGTGACATATATTGCAAGGCATAATGTCTAGTTTGGTCTCATCTATATTAAGGTTGTACATATATAGTACATGGTGTATATTTTTAGTTCCATATGATATTATATACACTGAAAGGATACCAAGTAACTTAAAAATGTTTTTATATATAACAAAAATCTCTAAAATATAATTTTATATCTCTAAAATAAAATTTTAGAGATATAAAATAAAATTTAAAATCTCTAAAATATCTCTAAAATATAATCTCTAAAATAAAATTTTATTGAAAGTCACCACAAACTTAAAAAGAGACAAAACAAAACACCATTTCTGGTGTATGAAATAAAGACAAATAACCAGGTAATGACTAATTCTCAATTTATAAGAGAAAACAGGGAAAAGATAATAGTACCAGCAGAATAAACACAAAATTAAGAAATAACAGTGGTGGGAAAAATCTTTCCTGGAGTGATCTGAGTTTTAAGATGAAAAAAAAAATGCATACCATGATCAGTAAAAATATTGAAAAGGGTCCATCCAATAACATTTATCCAGAGAAGGGACTCTTGGTAGCAGTAGGGAAATTTTGAAGCAGATGGAACAATAAATACAAAAGATGAGACATGGGAAAGAATGAATAATTAGAGTGAATGGGAGAGAGAGAGGGAGAGAAGGGAAAAAGAATGACTCAATATATTAATAAGTTAATATGCTGGCTTGTCATATATAAAGGGATAATAGGCTGTAGAGAATTATAGGCCATGTTAAGAAGTTTCCTTCCAATTCTAAAAACAATGAGCAATCTTAGAAGGATTTTAATAGGAAAAATAATTAGATATGTTTTAGAAAGTCTACTAAGCCCACAATGAATAAGACAGGAATTGCACTTCTGGCTTCCCTTTAGAAGCTAAAAGCCAAAAAGTACCTCAGAATGTCAAAATAAGAAGAAATATATGACATTCTGAAAACGCACAGTTTTTCTTGAACCTCTTAGAGAACTGAGATCCTAGGACAACTAACTAAAGAAGAATCTAAGGAAAGATAAGCATTTCTAAAAAAAAATAGGAAGCAACCATTTATTTGACTGGGGCAGATATTGTTGGATATTGGTAAGAAAAAATTGGCTAAACATTTTAACAAATATCGAAAGCCAAATGTAGGCTAAAAAGAGAATATAAAACCCCTGAGGCACAAACACAGGAGTTTTATATTCCTTGAGTGTGGCCTTTTGACTGAATCCAAATTTTATAGAACAAATCCTTTCAATAGATAGCTTTAGATCTGTGGTTGAAACCGAGCCCAAAACAGAGTTTGTGAAAGAACATTTTATTGCTAAAGAGAACTAGCTAAAAACTCAATTAATAAGGTCATAATTATATGTAATTTTACTTAACAGTGTATTATTTAATTAGCTGGTTTAATATTTCTAGTTGTTTAAAACATTGTTTAAGACATTGGTGAGAGACAAATAGAAGAAAGTTCCTTCTCTTAATAGGTTTACCACTAATTGTCTACAGATCAAAATAGAAGAGTAAAATTCAGTTTCAAGAAGATCAAAACTAAAGGAAAATAATAACATTTTAAATAAAGAGGCAAAATTCTAGAAAATCCTCTGACCATCTATGGGAATTAGTGAGATGGATCCTATAGTCTCAGAAATATTAATCATTTATTGAGTAAGCTGTATCTATAGGAGGATAGGCTCAGTACAGAAATTATATTTAATTCAAACAACAACATAATGCCAAGGATGTAATACTCTCCTTATTTAATAGATGGTGAGGTTGATAATTAAAGTCCGATTAGGTAACTTGGTACAACTACAGACGCCATGAGAGTAGGAACACTGTCTTCCTTTATGATATTGCTTCTCCTGAGACTGTATCTGTTATATAGAGCTGCAGGCCTCAACCCCTGGGCTGTGGGCTGGCACCAGCCCATGGCCTGTTCGGAACTGGGCCACACGGCAGGAGGTACACCGCAGGCGAGTCAGGGACACTTATTCTGTGTTTACAGCCTCCCCATCACTCACATGCTGCCTGAGCTCCGGCTCCTGTCAGATCAACAGCGGCATTAGATTCCCATGGGAGCCCGAACCCCAACCCTACTGTAAACTGCGCATGGGAGGGATCTAGGTTGTGCTCTTTGTGATAATCTAATTCCTGATGATCTGAGGTGGAGCTGAGGTGGTGATACTAGCATTGGGGAGTGGCTGCAAATACAGATTATCATCCGTAGAGAGGTTTGACTGCACAATAAATGTCAGTGCTTGATCTTTCTAAAACCATCCCCTCAACCCTTGGTCCATGGAAAAATTGTCTTCCATGAAAATGGGCCCTGGGGGCAAAAAGGTTGGGGACCACTGATATAGATGGTGGAATTTATCAGAAAGAAAAGTTAAAATAACTATTGTTAATATATTACATTGTCTAGTGGAAAAGTGGACAATATACATGATCAGATGGGTAATTTCAGCAGGGAGATAAAATATATAAAAACAAATCTCAAAGGAAATGCTGTAGAACCAAAAAAACAATAATAAAAAGAACAGCCTAAACAGGTATTAGAATTTGTAAACTTGAAACAGCCAAGGAAATAATCAGTGAACTTGAAGAATGATCAGAAGAAATTATCCAAACTGAAACACTGGAGAAAAAAATAAAGAAAGAAAATGGAGCATGCAAGAGTTATGGGACAATATCAAACAGTCTAACATAGGTATAAACAGAATTCCAGAAGAAATAAAGAAAGAAAACTTGGCAGGAAAAATATCTGAAGAAGGGATGACCAAGAAGCCTCCAAAACTTCTTTCTTTTTTAGACTGCAGTTTTGTGACACCCACAAAATTACAGTCTAAAAAGTCCAGAGAATAATAAGCTGAATAAAACCAAAATACAATACACATACACGAATGCTAGACATATAATAATCAAAATTTTTAAAAATAAATACAAAGACAAAAATCTTAAGGTGACCAGAGGAAAAGAACCTCCACTTAAAAGAAGGAAGAAAGGACACAAATTATAACATACTTTTAATCCGAAACTCAGACATAAAGACAGTAATGTGACATCTTTAAAGTGATGAAAGAAAAAAAAAATAGTGTCTGTCAACTGAGGATTCC
The DNA here is from genome assembly GCF_040939455.1 of Microcebus murinus. Classification (NCBI taxonomy): domain Eukaryota; kingdom Metazoa; phylum Chordata; class Mammalia; order Primates; family Cheirogaleidae; genus Microcebus; species Microcebus murinus. The sequence continues at coordinate 4,339,369 of NC_134126.1, read as the reverse complement.
ATACTCAGTGAAGATAACTTTTAATAATAAAAGTGAAATGCAGATTTTTCCCCTTTTCACAAACACTCAGAGAACTCATTGCATTACAATAAATGTTAAAGTTCTTCAGACAGAAAGAAACTTGGGCCTATGCACAGAAATTAGGAGTACTAGAAATAGAATAAATGAAAGTTTGGTATGTAATTCTTTTTGTAAAAAATATGTGAATGCTCTATAACATAATCAACTATGTAAATACACAGTGTCTTGTGTGTTAGTAGAATATATGAAAGTAGAGTATGTTATAAAACTAGCATTAAGGATAGACAGAATTGTAAATATAATCTTTTAAGGTTTTAATACCACAAATTGAGTAATATTATTTTATTTGTGGTAGATGCTAATGTTACTAAAGATGTACACTACAAAACTCGGGGAAATCACTAAAATTTTTAAAGAATATAAAAAACCAATATTATAGATAAAACAGAATCATAAATTATGTTTAATGGAAAGAAAGGAAAAGACAAAAATATTTAAAACAGAAAAGAATGAACAAAGAGAAAACAATTAGAATGTTTATCCAACTATTTAAAAATTACAACAAATTTACAAGATTCAAACATACCAATTAAAAAATATATTAGCTAAGAAGTACAATACAACTATCTGTATTTATAAGAAAACCACTGTAAATACAATATATAGGCATAGAAAGGCTAAAGCTAAAAGGATGGAAAAAAGTAATCCATGCAAATGCTATTCAAAAGAAACTTGGAGAAGCTACAATAAAATTTGATGAAGTAGATTTCAGATCCAGTAATATTGACTGGAATAATAAAGGACATTACATAATGATAAAAAGGTCAATTTCCAAGAAAATATAAAATCATACATGTGTACATACCTAACAAAAGTATTTCAAATACATTAATCAAAAACTGTTAGAATTTAAAGTAGAAATAGATGAAATCAAAATTATAGTTTGTAGGCTTCAACATTCCTCTCTCAGTAACTGATAGAAGGAAACAAGAAATAAGAATACTTTAATATAATTATTAATGCAATTAAAACTCCTGTAGTAATTTTTGTGAAAGCCTACAATTCAAATCTATAATTTTTATGGAAAGGCAGAGAAAATAAAAGAGTCAAAACCATTTTGAAACAAAGTCAGACAACTCATAGTATCTGATTTCCAATCCACTAAAGCTATAGCAGTCAGGACATTGTGGTTGTGGAGATGCAGGGAAAATGTATAGGCCAATATGACAGAATTAAACTCTGACGTAGGACTGCTTATATGCAGTCAACTGATTTTCAACAAAGGTACAATGACAGTTCAAAAGAGAAGTAATAGTTTTGTAAACAAATTGTGCTAAAGCAATTGGGTATCCATTTAAAAGAAATTTTGACTGATATCTTACACCCCAATAAAGATTAATGCATCATAGACCTAAGACTAAAAAATTTCTATAAGAAATCACAGGAGAAAATTTTTTCTGATAGTGAGTTTGGAAAAGATTTCTTAGATATGATACTAAAAACATGATTTATAAAAGAAAAAAGTGATAACTTGAACTCTATCAAAACTAAGAGGGAATGCTTTCAATTTTTTCCCATTCAGTATGTTATTGGTTGTGGATTTTTCTTTATAACTGTTATTATTTTGAGGTATGTTCCTTTGGTGCCTAGCTTGTTGAGGGTTTATATCTTGAAGGGGTACTGAATTTCATGGTATGTTTTCTCTGCACCTATTGAGATCATCATATGGCCTTTGCTCTTACTTCTGTTTATTTGGTGAACTACATTTATTTATTTGCATATATTGAGCCATCCTTGCATACCTGGGGTGAAACACACTTGATCATGGTGGACTATCTTTTCAATGTGGTGTTGAATTTAGTAGAATGGGTGTTTCAGTAGAATGGGTGTCAGTACTTCTTTGTAGGTCTGATAGAATTTGGCTGTGAATCCATCTAGGGTAGGGCTTTTTTTTGGTTGGGGAAGGTTTTTAATTACTGTTTCAATCTCACTACCTGTTATTGGTCTGTTCAGGATTTCTATTCCTTCCTGAATCAGGCTTGGGATGTTGTGTGTTTCCAAGAATTTATCCACTTCATCTAGGTTTTCTAATTTGTGTGGATAGAGGTTTTCATGGTAGTAATGGATGATATTTTGTATTTCTGTGGTATCAGTTGCAATATCTCTTTTTTCATTTCTGATTGAGGTTATTTGTGTCCTTTCTCTCCTATTTATGGTTAATCTATCTGCTGGTTTATAAATTTTGTTTATCTTTTCAAAGAAACAACTTTTTGTTTTATTGATCCTTTGTATTTTCTGATTTCCATTTCACTTAGTTCTGCTTTGAGCTTTGTTATTTCTTTTCTTCTGTTATCTTTGGGTTGGGTTGGTTCTTTTTTCAAGTTACTAGAGGTGTGACATTAGGTTGATAATTTGTGGTCCTTCTGTCTTTTTGATGTACATCATCCTGAATAGGGTGAAGTTGAAGGCATTCCCTCTAAGAAGTGGAATAAGACAAGGGTGACCACTGTCAACACTTTTATTCAACATAATATTGGAAACCAAAACAGTTAGGAAACCAAAACAGTCAGACAAGAGAAAGAAATAAAGGGTAGCCAAACCAGGAAAGAGGAGGTCAAATTACCTTTGCTGATGATATGATCTTGTAACTAGAAAACTCTGAAGATTCCATGAAAAAGACTCCTAGAATTGATCCTTAAACTCAGCATACTTTCAGGTTACAAAAATAGATGTACACGGATCAGCAGCATTTCTATATACTAATAACAGTCAATGTGAGAACCAAATCAAGAATGCTATACCATTTACAATAGCTGTAAAGAAAATAAAATACCTTGGAATACACTTAACCAAGGAGGTGAAAAATCTCTGCAATGAGAAAAATAAAACACTCGAAAGAAATCATAGATGACACAAACAAATGGAAAAACATGCCATGCTCATAGTTTGGAAGAATCAACATACCTAAAATATCCATACTACCCAAAGTAATCTATAGGTTGAATTCAATTCCTATCAAAATACCAATGTCATTTTTTATAAATCTAGAAAAAATCCTAAATTTCAGATGGAACCAAAAAAGAGCCCAAACAACCAAAGCAATCTTAAGCAAAAAGAATAAATCTAGTGGGTATCACATTGCCTGACTTCAGATTATACTACAAGGCTATAGTAACCAGAACAGCATTGGATTTGTATAATGGTAAAGTAATAGACCATTGGAACAGAATAGAGAATCCAGAAATTAAACCATATAGCTATAACCAAGTGATTTTTGACAAAGCAGACAAAAATATTAATGGGAAAGGACTCCTAATTTAATAAATAGTGAAGGGAAAATTGGATAACTACATGCAGAAGAATGAGACTTGATCTCTATTTCTCACTATATACAAAAATTAAGGTAGATTAAAGATCTAAATGTAAGAACTGAAACCATAAACATTCTGGAAGAAACCACAGGAAAAACTCTTCTAGACATTGGCCTAAACGAAGAACTTATGGCTAAGACCCCAAAGGCAAATATAGGAGCAACAAAAATTAATAAATGACACTTACCCCCTTGGGTAGGGCACTCCCGGCGACACCCGGCCGCGGGCGCGCGGTCCGTGCGGGCCTGCGCTGCGCACTGACCGGCCCGTTCGCTCGCGTGTGACGAGGAAAGCTCGAAAGCACTGACAGCTCGTTCTACTTCACAGGCAGCCTTACTTGTTATTTTAATCAGAATAGGTAACATATACATATATGTTTGCATTATGTTATTTTTAAATGTTCACAATTTTATTTTGATAAATGAAAAATTAGAAAAGTCACATCACAGCTGCCGGCTACAGTCGCGGTGCGCGCTCACCTGTGGCTGTCGGCTGTAGTCGGTGTTCCTACCGAAGTGGCTAAAGCTGTCCTCATCACACAAGAGCAAAGCGGGTTCGTCGTCAATGCACAGCACAAGCTGCCGTGCAGACTATGCGTGCCCGCTGTGGCACGGTTCGAGGCCAGTGAGCGCCGCACCGAAGTGGTTATGAAGTGGGCAAAAAACATGAACAGAGTCTTTTCCAAAGAAGATATATAAATGATTAGTTGACATTTGACAACAATCAACATCACTAATAATCAGGGAAATGCAAATTGAAGCCACAATGAGATGCCACCTTACCCCTATCTGAATGGCCATTATTAAAAAATCAAAAAAACGATAGATGTTGGCATGGATGTGATGAAAAAGGAACACTTATGCCCTGTTGGTGAGATTGCAAATTAATACAGCCTCTGTGGAAAACTGTCTGATGGAGATTCCTCAAAGAACTACGAGTAGACTTATGATTTAATCCAGCAATCCCACTCTTGGGCATCTACCAAAATGAAAAGAAATTATTATATCAAAAAGACACCTGTACCAGAATGTTTACTGAAGCACAATTTACAATTGCAAAGATATGGAATCAACCTAAGTGCCCATTAGTTGATGAGTGGATAAAGAGTGTGTGTGTGTGTGTATATGGGTGTGTGTATACATACACACCATGGGATACTACTCAGCCATACAAAGTAATGAAATAATGTTATTTGCAGCAAATTGGATAGAACTGGAGACCATTATCCTAAGCAAAGTATCTCAGGAATGGAAAAAAAAAAACGCCACATGTTCTCAATAACATTTAGGATCTGAACAATGGTACATATGGTCATAAAGTGGTGTAAAGGACATCAGAAGCTAAGAAGGGGAAAGATGAGAGGAGGTGAGGGATAGAAACTTACCTTTTGGTACAATGTAGACTATTTTGGTGATGGGCACACTAAAGCCCTTACTTCAGCATTATGCAATTCATCTGTGTAACAGCAACACTTATACCCTGTAATATTTTGAAATGAAAAAGTATATTAAAAAACAACTAAGGACTACTATTTGAAAGACACTGTTAAGAGAATGAAAAATATAAAAATGAGAAAAAATATTTGAAAATCATGTATTTTATCAAGGACTTTAATATATTATCGAGAATTTATATATTATTCCAGGAGATATTATCACCCAAAGTCTACAGTTTACCTTAGGGTTCATTGTTTGTGTTGCATATTCTGTGTGCTTGGGCAAGCACAGAATGGCATAAATCCACTATTATAGTAGCATATAGAGTATTTGTAATGCCCCAAATATCCTCTCTGTTCTACCTATTCATTCGTCCCTCCTACCTAATCCTTGGCAACCACTGATCTTTTTACTGTCTCCTTACTTTTGCCTTTTTCAGAATGTCATATAGTAGCTTCTGTCACTTAGGAATATGCATTTAATATTGCCCCATATTTTGACATGGCTTGATGGCTCATTTCCTTTTAACATTGAATAATGTCCCATTGTGTGGACATGTCACAGTTTGTTTATCCACTCACTTACTGAAGGACATCTTGGTTGCTTCCAAGTTTTGGAGATTATGAATAAAGCTGATATAACGTCTTGTGCAGGTTTTTATGTAGACATAACTTTTCAACATTTTAGGAGTAAAGACCAAGGAGGATGATCACTGAATTGTGTGGAAGAGTATGTTTAGTTTTGTAAGAAACTGCCAAACTGCCTCTCAAAGTGGCTGTCCCGCTTTGCATCCCACCAGCAGGGAAGGGGGACGCCGCCGCTCCGCGTGGTCGCGGCGTTTGGTGTGTGGATGGCAGCCATTCTAACAGGTGTGTAGCGCATCCCAGTTTGCTTTAATTTGTATTTCCCTGATAACACATGATTTGGAGCATCTTTCCATATGCTTATTTGCCATCTGTATATTTTTTGGTGAGGTGTTTGTTAGTCTTGGGCTCGTTTTTTAGTTTGGTTGTTTGCTTTCTTGTTATTTAGCATCATCTCTTCAATATGTCAAATTTAATCTAAATTCTGGTTTCATAATATTTGAAGATTTATTCAAATCTTGGAAATTCTTTAGTTCCAAAAAAAATGAATGAAAGAGAAAGAAAGAGAAAAAGAAAGATTAGTATACTTTTTAAAAAAATATCTAATTTATTCTAAAGAAGAGTCACAAAATATAGCTGAAAGGAAATGAGAATGTGTTAAAAGTGAAAAGACTAAGCAAAGCTGGTTTTTCTCTTGTTGAGACTAGTTCTGATAAATTTTTCTTCTTTTGTTTTTGGAGAGGGATATGATTAATAACATTTGGATATGCCAAATAAAATTCAGTTGTCAAGTATTCAAAACAACAACGTTGAGTTTTTGGTTAAGCAAATTTAAACCTAAAAAGTACAAATAGTAAAATATTGCTTATCATACATAATCTTAGGTGTCATATGCAAATAATCTTTTTTTAATTTGATTTTTTTTTTATCCTCTAGCAAATAATTTCGTGAGGAGCTGAGGTCATTCATCCAACACAGCAGAAACAGGTGCTAATATTCACATGCCTAAATATTGGAGTTAGAATAAGATTTCCTTTCTGACATGTAATTTCAGTTTTGAAAAGAAAACTTTTCTCCCTAAATGTCATTTCCTCCTTTCTCTTTAGGATGATTGCCACGAGGCACTATACAATTGCTCTCATGAATCTTTAACTTTGTTTTAGGACCTAAAACCCAATAACTGCAGCCCTCGGGGCAGAGCCCAAAGTGCACCATTCTCCCCACGGGGCTGCTGCTCAAGTGTTCCAGCCGCTGGACCTAAAACTAATGGTCAGACAAAATAAAACCACACCGCATCTGAAGGAACAGATGGAAAAAGCCCTTCTTAGATAGAGAAAGCCCTTAAAAAAGCAGCCTTACTGGAAGGAATATAAGAATTAAACCTAAAAATACAAAACAATTAAAACACAAAAAAGGCTTTCTAGAAGTAGCAAATATAATTTTCAAACTAATAACGATAATAAAAAGTCAAAATCAGAAGCCAAATCAGCGACCTGAAAAATCATGTGAAAGATGGCTCAAAGCTTAGCACAGAACTTGGGAAGTGTGGCTATCACAGGAAGATGTGATGATGTGGAGGAGACACTTAGGCAGGCTGGGAGTTTCAGGAACAAAAAAATAAATTCATGGATAAAAGCTTTAATTAAAATAGATATTAGGAGAATATTAAAAAGAGATCTAAATCTGCATATTGAAAAATTTATCAAGTTCTTAAGAGAATTAAGGAAAAAGGCATATTCTAGGCACAGTCTTAAAAAGAAACTTATTAATTTTTTAATAAAAATTATCTAAATAAATGGTGAGATATACTGTGTTCATGAATCAGGAAAGTCAATATTGTGAAAATGTCAATTCTTCCCAAATTAATCTATAGACTACATGGAATCTTAATCAAAATTGTATTAGGTTTTAAAGGAAATTGGCAAACTGATTCTAAAATTCATATGGAAATGTAAAAATCAAGTCCACAACGGCCAAAACAACTTTGAAAAAAGTTGAACAAGCTGGAGGATTAATAGCACTGAAATCAAGAATGACCGAATTGCTCCAGCAATTAAGACAGTGTTGTGGAAAACTATTACAGTGAAAGGTAGCCAATTTGTGACTAAAAATTACCCCTTCCCCCTGAAAATACTTTGGGTTATTAAATATTTTGGTTATCCTTTATCATAAAATAAGTTTCATTATCATAAAATAAATTTTCTATAATAGATACTTTTATTGTCATCAGACTTAAGATTTCTTCTGATACTGTATTGCTTCAATTTGCCTCAAATATTAAAAAAGAGTCTAATTTTACTTGTTTAGTTATAAGATAGTGTAGATAATTAGATATAACATTGACATAGCAATTACTTTAGTTCTACCATTTAAATACTCAGCTTCTTTTAGTGTTCTTTATAATATAGAAACATTAATTTAAAAGATAAGTGGCAGGCCCCCTGCCATCCTGTCAAATGTATTCCATCTATTCTAGACTGAAAATGACTAAGAAAATGCAAAGCTTGCTAAGTGTCAGAATATTCCTATGCCTCTTTTAGTCATGTCAGTTTTAACACAGGGTTTTCATTTGATTTTTTTAATGTGTGTTTCCTCATGGTTTAGAATAGCAGGCCTACTGGGAAAATGGGTGCATGCATACATTATGAAAAGTGTATACTGTAGACCTCATTATTAGAAGCATACAATATACATTATGTTTGCTATGGGTTCGTGGAACTACACTAGAACAAATATTTATTTGTTCTTCACCAAATTTGATGTCTCCCAAATTCAAGTTTGGATGTTAACTCCCAAGGTGCTAGTATTAGGAGGTGATGGCTTTGAGAGGTGTGAGGCCATGCGGGAGAAGACGCAAGGTGCCTTTATAAAGGAATTCCGGAGAGATCCCACACCCCTCTCATCATGTGAGGGCACAAGAGAAAAGGTGACCATCTATGAATAGAAAGTGGACCCTCACCAGACACTGGATCTGCCAGCACTTTGATCTTGGACTTCCCAGCCTCCAGAATTCTGAGAAATAGTAAATTTCTGATGTTTATAAGCCACCCAGTCTGTGGTAGTTGTTTTAGTAGCCCAAATGGACTAAGACAGGAACTTTTCATACATAATCTTTTGACAGTAATTTGAATTCATTCTTTGACTAGTTACTTCTGTACACTGTAGGGAATTTAATTGTTATTGCCTTTTCCAGTAATTTATTTTTCAGTGGGAGACATTCCTCTAAGAGTATTGATTGAAAACCTGCCTATTTTCTTAGCTGGAATCTAGTAACTAAAATGTGTCTATGGAGTATCTTAGGGAAAGACTATCAGGAGTGCCATTTAGAAAACACTTTGTAAAGGAAGTGATTTCATGTACACTTAATTATGGTCTACCTACCTCACTATATAAGTAATTGTTTGTGATTGAACTACTGAAGTGAGGGGAAGAAAAAAGTCTTCTTGATTATATACACTATCATTAAAACATACTCCTCTCTCCACAGGACATTTTCTTAGAGATTTTTGGAGTTACTGCACATTAAAAGTGACGTGTGTTTGTGTATGTGTGTGTGCATATGTATAATGACATATTGGACTACTATGTGTATCTATACATATATGAGAAAGACATTTTGTTAGGTAACATACAGATATATAAAGAGATAAAAAATATAATGCAATACAAGAAGCTTACAATGTAAATAACAGAATATCCTTGTAATTAAATGGTTGATAACAGTATATGCGATAGCCTAAGATAGGTATAAAATTTGTGGTATGGACACAATTGTGCAAGAAGGAGCTTTAAGAAAGCAGAGTTCCCTGCAGGGTAGAGCAGTTTGAAGGGAGGCGAGGTTAATTCCAAAAGGATTTGTGCACATGGGAAATCAGAGAAGGGAAGAAGCAACACAGTGGCCTCAAAGTAAGCACCAGGTAAGAATACCTGCGACGACCTTTGACAACATGAGTGAAGCTATGCGGTAATGCAGGAGGTTTGCACGGGCTGCAAAGGCCGTCTGTGGATGCTCTGCGGTCCAGTAGAGTATCGCCTGAATTTAAATGTCGAAAGACTAGGTCACCACACGGGCAACACTGTCCTCTCACTTGCAGTTTTTAAACACATCATTGTAGCTACATATGTAGCAGCTATGGGCCACAGCAATTCTTCCAGACTTTTCTCTGGAACATCTCTGTGCTTTGTTGTTGACTGGGCTCCCCAACCCTCATGTCCTTGTTTGCTTTGCTCTGCATTCTGGACTCGGCAGTCTTTCCTGGCGCTTGCCACTATGGATGAGTGACTTAGATTCCTCCACTGATCCACGCCTCCTTTCAGCATGGTCTGGGGAGGAAGAAACATTACTGGCCCTAGGCTCACAGAACAGATTTCACACTAACTCTCTCCATGGGGTGGTGGAGGGAAGGATTTGATAATATCAAATGTGCAAATAATTGTCTATTCAATGTTAGGTGTCTATAGCTATAATCTCAATAACCAAATGGGTAAGAAAATTATGCAATCTCCGTTCAACCTCTATTTTGGCATTTATTTTTAAAAGACAAAAGGTGATGCATAGAAGACTCTTTTGCCATTTGTGAATGCAAACCCAATAGCATTCTCTGCCTCTGCCTATACTCCAGTCTCTCATCTTTTGCTGCTCCCAACCGTGCTGCTGACAAGACTCTCTCCTCACCACAGCTCGTGCTCTCTGCTTGCTCCCATTCCAAGCCACTTCACAAATCGTCACCTCTCTCCAAATAGCTTTCTCGATCTTCTTTCCAAAAATATGTCACTAGTTTCTCCAAGAACTTACTGACTGCTTTCCTTTCTTTCTGACAGTTTCTAAAAACCTTTCCAAAAAAGTTTGCCTAACATTCCAGTCATTCCAGCAAATACTTTTATTTAAACTATGCCAGATTCCAAAAGTGTCCTCTCCACTGCCCTCTTCATGTTTAAAGTTTATTCATTTATCCAGTTTCAATACTGGCTCGCATTTATCTTCATGGGCCTGATCACCCCAGCCTGAAGTGAGCACTCTGTCTCCTGAACTCCTGTAAAATTTATTGTCTGCATAATTCATCTAGCAATGAATCATGTTCTGCCTAGTGACCTCTCTTTTATAATTGTCTGGTGCTGTTATTTAAGCATTTTCCCCTCTCTTCACATGATTATGCATTCTCTTGCCTCACAAAACAGCACTTACATATTTTATATTCTCCACAGTTCCTAGCTCACAGAATTGAAATGTAGACATTTAGTAAATATCTATTGATTTCAGTTGATTTCTATTTTATAGAAACTTGCACAAAGTCATTCCCATTAGTCTGCATTTTTGCTTTTTATCTTACTTAAGGACCATGGGTGGATTATCTGGTCCCTCAAAGAGCTGTTTCTGCTTGAGTCTATTCCATCTATGAGTGGAATGACTATGAACACTTAGTAAGGAGGGCCAGGATGAAGAGAGTCAGAACATTACTGACAATAAAGTTTCTCAGGATACTTGAATCATGGGAAAAGGTAAAAATAGGTAATGATAGTGATTAATCCATAATTAATATAATTAATACTTTAATGAAAATCCACTTAACATAATATATACAAGAAGATTCCAACAGAAATATAAAAAGTATCAATGATTTAAAAAATATTCTAACATTCAAAACCACAGTTACTGTAACAGTTAAACGGGTTTATAATATGAATGAAAAGCAAAACCCAAACCTGCAATTTTTTGAAATTGAAAAACCTAATATTTTTTCATCTTGGGCAAGGGACAATTGGCCACAGAAGAGTGGCAGACGTGGGATATATCAGATCCAGCTTGGCACCCTTGAAGCACGAGGTAAGGGAGACCCGTGGGGGACAGCCACGTGGGGGGGGCAGCGTGGGGGGGACAGCCACGGGGGGGACGGCCACGGGGGGGGGCAGCCACGGGGGGAGAACGGCTACGGTGGGGACGGCCACGGGGGGGACGGCCACTGGAGGGAGAATGGCTACGGGGGGGACAGCCATGGGGGGGGACAGCCACGGGGGGAGAACGGCTACGGGGGGGACGGCCACGGGGGGGACAGCCACGGGGGGAGAACGGCTACGGGGGGGACGACCACGGGGGAGACAGCCACGGGGGGAGAACGGCTACGGGGGGGGGGACGGCCACGGGGGGAGAATGGCTACAGGGGGGACGACCACGGGGGGGACAGCCACGGGGGGAGAACGGCTACGGGGGGGATGGCCACGGGGGAGAATGGCTACAGGGGGGATGGCCACGGGGGGGGGGACAGCCACGGGGGGAGAACGGCTACGGGGGGGACGGCCACGGGGGGAGAATGGCTACAGGGGGGATGGCCACGGGGGAGAATGGCTACAGGGGGGATGGCCACGGGGGGGGGGACAGCCACGGGGGGAGAACGGCTACGGGGGGGGGACAGCCGCGGGGGGTGGCCTGGGGGGGGCGGCTGCGCGGCGAGGAGGCTGCACGGCGCTCCGCTGCGAGGGCCGGCGGGGGCTCCCCTGAGTCCCCTGCGCCGTCTCCGCACTGTCAGCGTTTGTTAGCGGCTCAGGCATGCGGAACGTTAGTTTGTGATCACCCAGAAGCAAGGAGGGGTTAAAATTATGGGGTAAACAGTTGGCACTTGGAGCCTAATTCACAGAAAGAAGAAAAATAAGGGCAGATACACATGCATGGAGAGGATGCAGATAGGAAGCGCGCGCCCAGTTCCCAGATGACCGCGCGCGGCTGGCTGCGGGAGAGGGCTGCGGGAGAGGGCTGCGGGAGAGGGCTGCGGGAGAGGGCTGGCGGGAGAGGGCTGCGGGAGAGGGCTGCGGGAGAGGGCTGGCGGGAGAGGGCTGCGGGAGAGGGCTGGCGGGAGAGGGCTGCGGGAGAGGGCTGCGGGAGAGGGCTGGCGGGAGAGGGCTGCGGGAGAGGGCTGGCGGGAGAGGGCTGGCGGGAGAGGGCTGGCGGGAGAGGGCTGGCGGGAGAGGGCTGCGGGAGAGGGCTGGCGGGAGAGGGCTGGCGGGAGAGGGCTGCGGGAGAGGGCTGCGGGAGAGGGCTGGCGGGAGAGGGCTGGCGGGAGAGGGCTGGCGGGAGAGGGCTGCGGGAGAGGGCTGCGGGAGAGGGCTGCGGGAGAGGGCTGGCGGGAGAGGGCTGCGGGAGAGGGCTGGCGGGAGAGGGCTGGCGGGAGAGGGCTGGCGGGAGAGGGCTGGCGGGAGAGGGCTGCGGGAGAGGGCTGCGGGAGAGGGCTGCGGGAGAGGGCTGCGGGAGAGGGCTGCGGGCTGCGCGTCCACCAGGCGTGGGCCCGTCCTCTGAAGCTCTTTATGAACTACACTATCGCCTTGAGCTACAGGTGCTGCATTTAGAAAGTTTGTTTGGCTTAGTTTTGTTTTAATTCGATTTTATTTATGGGCAGTCCACTAGAATATTGAAGCTACTTAAAACTTGCCAACTGCGAGATAAGGAACTTAGCGAGGTTGTGAGTTATTAATCTTTAAAAAAAGAATAGGCCTACACCAGCTGCCTTCAGAAATTTGAAAAAATGCCACAGAAAAGAGGAATTGCATTCATTGTGCTGCAGCAAGAAGCAATGAACACAAGTTAAGAGGACATGGATTTTGGTTAAACATAGAGCCAAGAATCTAGTAAGTTAGCCCCTGTTAGTTCTCACATGCATTGAAGAATATAATATGGGAAATCCATTTGACAAAAACCTATTGGATTAAATCCTCCTTCAGATGCCTTCCATGTTTGATTAATTCTAGGACCATTCTCACTTCCCGCTACATGTGGAATGGTGTCCCACTCGATTGCAAGTCTTACTGTCTGCAAACACAGAAAATGAGTCCATACCTCATGAGGGTATCCTGCCTGTTTATCATGGAGGCTCCCTGCAGATTGTGTGAGAAATATATCTCATTTGGGGTTTTACTTTAAAATTGCTTCTGTCTTTCATTTCTAAAACACAAGTGTTTTTAGTATTTATAATTACCTATTTAAAATTATAATGAAAGACTAGAAAAATATATAATGTCTCTAAATTATGTCTGATAGATTGTAGGGCTCTTGTCCCCCAGTAGTCTAGTGACATCATAATTTCAGGGAACCTAAAACCTGGTCTCTTAAATGTTAGATGCTCTTTTGAGTGCTACTTCTATAGCTTAAGGTCTTATTACCTCACACTATTATTTTTCTAGTAAAGGCTTGACTTCAGTTTATTCTTCCCAAATTGACCTTTTCTGAAAAAGATGTTAAGACAATCCTGCCAGAGGTGAGAAGGGGCAAGGATGAATTATAGAAAGATGAAGATAGGATTTAGCTAGAGATCAGGTAAAAAAGTAAAAAACAAGTCAGTATCATCACCATTGAGATTGGGGGTGGAAGGGATCGGAGGTATAAAAACCACATGCCCTAAAAACACAGAAGCCCTTCGCACATAGAGGAGCAAAACATCTTGGAAGAGGAGAAAACTTTGACTCAAATCTGGAAAATAATGCAAAATTAAATATACATAGCCTCCTCGGCTAAAATTAATGAAGGACATAACTGCTCCTAATATTTGAAGGGTGTTAACAGGAAGAAAGGAACATAATTACTTAGCAACATACCAGTAAACATAATTAGAAATAATGGTATGCAATTAAGAAAATAAAAATTTAGTCATAACATCAGGAAAGTTCCTCTATGTTAGTGATATCGATTAAACTGTGGCATCATTTTCCAAAGCAATTGGGAAGAATCCTGTTCCCTGACACACACAGAATAAATGAAACTAGGCTGCAAAAAGAACACCTTACAGCATCAATAAAAAAGAGGTTGTAGAAGTTTAAATAGGACTGTTTTACTGATTTTTGCGTTTCTTTGAATTGAGGTCTTCAAGATGAGAATAAAGTATCAGGATATCTGTTCTTAACTGTGTTATTTGCTGTGCATGACCTTATTGTTTTGTGTCCATACGGAAACAAGTGTTTGTTGGACAGCTGATCGCTATGCTATATCCATCTCAGCCCAAGGCTTTGAGGTCTTTCCTGTATTAAGGTGAAACTGACAGTGGAAATAGTACTTTTAGGGCAATTAGAGTGTTTAGTATTCTTTTCTTCCATCTAAAGCATATTGGTGAACTCCTTTTACAAACAGATGGGGATAAGTAGGGATGCGTCGCTGTGAGAGCAGGGCGAGTGGGGGCGACTGCTGTCAGCGGTGACATTCCAAAGTGGTTACTGCAAAAGTGGCAAAAAGAATACAGAAATCCAGGGCCTATTAGAGAGACCTCGGGTTGTTAAATGGAGAACTAATGGTAGGGAGAAAAGGGTAGAGGGGATTGAATGGTAATTTTTTACAGTCTACTCTTAAAAATGCCAATGTTCCAATTTAGTCTCAATGCTTTAATAACGCATAAGACATTTTGGCTTTTGCAGCAAGTGTGTACATTTAAAGAACAGCAGTTGGCTGAAATGTAAATATTCTTTGATTGATTAGTATGAAAATGGCCCTTCCTCCCTGCTTCCCTTTGTGATGCTGACAAGAAAGTGACCTGATAGATGCATGAATTATGTATTTTCAGAAGACGGATCTGAAAACTGAAGAAGAGAATACTTGTTTTATGTTGTTTTGTGCTTTCCTTACCGTGGCTATCTGCTGGAATTGGTTGTGGTTAATTTATGAGGTCTGCCATCTCTCTGTTTAATTTTCAGGACACAGAAATTTGTTCCTCATACCTTTACTTCCAGATATGTTCGCACATTTCTGGAAAGCTAGCTGATCTGTGTCTCCTCACATTAATAAAAAACGGTCAGAATTGGTGTGATTCAGGTAAAACAAAAAAACTGTATATCTTATTCAAGTGTCTTTCCTATCCAGAAAGCCAAAGTGTTCAAATTCCCTATCTTTAAGCTCAATTCTAATTTACTAATGCATTCTTTTAATATCCATATAGTTTGTGAATAAATAATAGTATTTATCTATGGGATTCTTATAAGGATTAAATTGAATGATTTAATGCCTATAAAGTGCTTAGCATAGTACTTGGTAACATAGTAAGGATTCAATAGGCACTAGTTATTTTATTATTATCATGAAGATTATGATTATGACTATGAAAATTATATTACTCATATAAAGTATTAATAATAATCTTACCATGTTTTAATGCACGTCAATCATTGACTTGTGATTTCTCTAGCAAAGATTAGGACCCTGAGAAATAGAAGGCAAGGTAGGAAAATTTTCACAGGGATGTGAAAAAACCAATGCAGATGCCCCCGGAGGCCAGTTTCCTCCCCGGCTTTGCTGGGCTCATTGAGAGCCGGCTCGGCAGGATGAGTTAGCGCGACAAGACGTGAGCTCATCCCAGCTGCTGAGTCCCTTGGCTGGCCTCGCCTAGTGAGCACCTGGGTAGCATGGATGTGCTGCCTCCCTCCCTACCATGCACACCTGTTTCTGTAAATATGCAGAACATTGCAGGGTTAGGGCTCTTCTCTGTAGGGTTGTTGGACATGATATTTGGAGTCTCTCTGTGCCCACCCTAAGCTGTGGGGTGATGAGAGCTTAGGGACCACAGGTATTCCACTCTGTTTCTGCTTGTAAGCTTTGTTCCGGTAAACTGTGTGCTGTGTCACATGTAGTGTAGATTCGTGGATGTTGTGCACAATAAATTGAAGTGGGGAGTTATCTCTTTAAGGAGGGAGTATAAGCTCTTGGGTAACTCTAGGGCATTGTACCATGTAGAAAGAAAGAGTGGACAGTAGGCAGAATTCACGGAATGGAAGTTATTAACATGCAGCATAAAATTTAGTTTTACCTGGCCCTTGTTATAAGTAACATTAGTGCTGATACAGTAGCATTTTCCAAGAAAAATTGATGTCTGAAATCTTAACTCAGTTTCTTTTACTTTGCTTCTAATTCTTGTGTCCTAATATAGTCTGCTAATTTCTGTCTTTTTTAGTTCAGTTGCCAAAGAGGGCATTAAAAAGTTAGATTAATAATAGTTTCTTCTAATCAAATATTATGGTCATTTAAAATATGCACAGAGGCATATATTACTGTTATCTATTTCCAATTAGAAATTAATTATCTGCCACTAATTAGAAATGAATGAAACACTATGGAATGATATTTTTAATACAATGAAGTCATACTAAATGTGAAAAAAGAAAATATAAAAAGAGATCTCTCTCAGAAAATTTTTAAATGGAATAATGAAAGAATAAAGATGATCTAATATGTATTAGAGAACATGTGTTTGAGAGAAGAAATTTTATTACAAAAAAATCACTAAAATAGAAAATAGAGAGAGGCATAAACCCACTTCCATCTGACAGTGAAGAATGCCCATCTCTTAACAGCAAGTATTAAAAATAAGTAGGTCATAAAGATGAGAATGTAAAATGCTATGATATTGGCTCCTTATCTTTAAATGAAATTCTAATTTGACTCTAGCACAAGGAAAGGGAATGAATATGGGTATGTTTTCCCATGTGAGCTGTCAGAATGATAAAACTGAATACGCTCTAAATCAGCTTTTCCATGGACAGCTGGTTCATCATCATTAGTATGTATATCCTTATTAATATCTAGGCCATTCAACTCTCTAAGAACTAGATTGCTGCTCTTTGAAATTTAGCACAACTCCAATCAATGCAAAGGTCTGTACGCAAATATTATGCTGCATGTTCTTATTGGTTCTCTACAAAAGAAAAAAAAATTTCTGCGCTATTCTGCTTTAACAAATATTCCAAAGACATTTTAATAGTATAGAATATGTCTTTTTATTTAGATGTCCGCATGTCTGTGTATTTCTTATTCCCTTAGACCCACGAGGGGCTTAACATGCTGTGTGAGTTGGAATGTTTCTCAGCTGGCGGAAGTGGCCTGCCAGGGAGCAGAGGTCCTTTAATTTTCAGATGAATGGGATTGAAATAACTGACCATAAGTTTTGCATCCTGTTCCTTTAGTCATATTTCTTATAGTCATTACCAGCCTATATTTTGAAGTACAAAAATCATGTAAAAGGAGATTAAGTGATCAATTCCAATAATCATTACTAATGTAGAAATTGAGGCAAGGGCAATTAAGTGAATTACCAAAGGACTCAAGCAGGGCTAGGCTAAGGACCTAGATCAAAATCCCAGGACCCTTCTCTAGGGCCAGCTGCCTTTATGAACATGAAAAATCCTTCCTTCTGGTCCTTATCAGCATGCCCATATGGTTGGCCTAATGTTGGTATATAATTTCTGGTAACTGGACTCCAAGAATATGCGGTGGCTTAGAAACAAAAGAAGTGTCTGTCTGTCTTTCTTTTCTCTTTCATCTTTGTTTTATTTTATCATTTTTCAACTAAATGGTCATTGAGGTTGTTTGAATAATAGGGTGTGCCTCAGGGGTGAGTTCTTCTGATAAACTACTAAAGGGATTTTTTTCTCATCCAATTGCTTTTTAAGTCTTATTTACTATTCTTGGGTTACAGAAGCTTTTAACTCTTCAACTCTTAAAAATTCAAAATTCTGGACTCTATTTACTTGTGTCTTTGTTCTTAAACCAGGAACTCTTTCCTGAGCTAATCTCTTAATTGTAAGACCTTGATATAAGCAGCAAGAAATAAACAGAACACATCCCAATACCCCAAAGTAGGTAACTGGTCTGCATTCAGAGTTCTCAGAATTTTACCCACTGTTTCGACCCATCACATCCATGCTCTCCACCCTTGTGGAGCGCTGAGTCTATCTTCCTGCTGACCTCAGCATGTCACCTCCCGACTCTCTCAACAGCCACGTGTGCGCATCTCGGGCTTTTGTCGTTGCAGCACCCAGCTCAAGTTTCCAATTTCTGTACTGCATACAGGCTCCCAAGATTTAGAATAACCCAAGCACAATAGATATTATTTCTCACATAATAATAAAAACTGGTTGGTTGGAGACACCAAGTAAAAATTTTATGGAACAAAGTTAAACAGGCAAGAAAGACTATTCAAAACTCTTGTAATAGGTTAACAGAGAGACTGCACCTGACTTCTCTGAAAGAAATCACATGAGGGCTTTTAGATTCTGGGCTAAGTGTGTAAGAAAGTCCTGGGGACTGTTAGAGGGAAGTTGGTTAATGGAACATGTTGAGCACATTGAGTTATTCCTGAGTTTGTAAATATTCTTCTCTGTGATTAGGCCATCTGTGTTTGCGAATTGGTTGCCCATGAAGTTAGGTTCCTACCTTCCTACAGAGACTGGGAGATAGGGTGCTATCTATTTTCATCTTTATATTTTAAAGAGCTAGTTCAGGTCCTTGGGAAAGACGTTTCTTATATCATAAAACTGGCAGGAGGCTGGGCGATTTATATACATTTCAAAAAGAGCAAGGCCAGGCATGGTGGCTCATGCCTGTAACCCTAGCAACTCTGGGAGGCCGAGGTGGGCGGATCATTTGAGCTCAGGAGTTCGAGACCAGCCTGAGCAATAGTGATACCCCATCTCCACTAAAAATAGAAAGAAATTAGGTGAACAACAAAAATACATAGAAAAAATGAGCCGGGCATGGTGGCGTGTG
This sequence comes from Microcebus murinus, assembly GCF_040939455.1. Lineage (NCBI taxonomy): Eukaryota > Metazoa > Chordata > Mammalia > Primates > Cheirogaleidae > Microcebus > Microcebus murinus. The sequence goes on along the minus strand of NC_134126.1, from coordinate 4,320,450 downwards.
CCTGTAGTCCCAGTTACTTGGGAGGCTGAGGCAGGAGGATCGCTTGAGCCTAGGAGTTTGAGGTTGCTGTGAGCGAGGCTGATGCCACGGCACTCTAGCCTGGGTAACAGAGTGAGACTCTGTCTCAGAAAAAAAAAAAAAAAACAGAGAAAATTTATAATTGTGAGTTTTCTAAAGTAACTGCTTTAAGAGGAAAGAGGTCAAGGATCTATAGTCAGGAAGAACACTGACTAAAATTTAGCCCAGGTAAGGGAACATCAAAATTGTCTTGGACAGGGTAAGACTTAGAGGGGTGTTTGCTACACACAGTCATTCAGGAATTCAGGCCATTGGAATCTATGCTGTATTTTTTACAGGATTGCAAGATCAAGCTGCATCACCAGCTGAAAGAGAAAGAGCAGAGTGAGTGATGTATGCAAGTATTTATTGTCCAGAAATAGCAATGGTCCATGTCACTTTTGCTTACAGTCCATTCACAAGAGTTCCAGTAGTAAGTGGTTCTTCTCTCTTTAAGGGCAGCTAGAAGCTGTGGTCTTCTTCTAATCTGAGGGAGGAGAGAGCATGGAGTTTAGTGAACAGTTCTGTCCCAGCCGAGCGTGTATCAGGCTCTACGCCAAACCAATAACTAAATATATGATGTAATTTAGTGTGATAACAACCTGAGTGGCAGGTATAAATAAATGTCTTCATTGTATGAAGTCGGATTGAGCGTAATTAGTAACTTACTCAAGGTCCGCTTCTGTAAAGCCTTTTGACTAAATAGTCCATGATCTTCTCCTTTGTCTCTCTCTCTCTTACATTCACAAACACACACACACTCACACACATGCGTGGAAAATTTATATGCGTGATTTGTGGAGAATGAAAGAGAGAGACAGATGCAGTTTTTCATTTAATTATTTGTTCCTCATAGTAGATGACCCTATATCACATATGAGTAGCATTGGAATTAATCCAAGATTCTATTATAGTTTCAGATTGCTCCAACTTTGTTTGAATGGTACTTTTTTTGAAATTCAGACTAATAAATCTTCATTCAGCAAAATTAAGCATTATGTACAAAAGACAAAAATGATATAATTTTTGGAGCATGAATCTCAAACTTGCTTATTTAGTTTGTTTTTCAAAAGATTTTCATTATTAAAAATGAGAGGTGGAAAGAAGACAAAAGAGAAAGAAAAAGGAAGAAACATTTAAAAAGCTAGGAAGACAGGTGATCGAGAAGGCAGAGTAAGAGGCAAAGGGAGACAAAGCGATAGATCAGATGAAAGAATACTGGAGAGGGCGAATTCACCTTCGTGTCGACTATGCTAAATATCTTCAGTTAGTCATAAATTTGAAGATGTCAATAAATACAATGATTTCAGGATTTTTAACCCATTGAAAATAAAAGACGTTAAGTTACTTAAAGCAGGGAAAAAGAGGTACTTTTCAGTTTATCCCTATTGAACTTCACGTGTACTTATTTTATATAATACGCTGGGGTCTGTGGAATCCAGTCGCATGGAAGCCCCTTCTACACGACACGTGATCACCCCCACACAGAGTGAGCGTGTGTCGCACAGCTCAAGGCAGGGTCCGCTTTCTATGGCAAACCTCAAGTGTTATGCAAATTTTCTGTCTCTGGGAGTGATTTTATATATCTTCACAGAAATTGAGCTCAACTGCTAAGGACAAACAAGGAGTAGCTGTTTTCCATTTAAATTGGGGGCTATATATACATACATTCTCAGTTATTTCTAAATCCTTCCATAGAATGAAGGTTTGCTTTTAGTAATAATGTGGACTATATTTACAGAATTGCCATTCAGTAGAATACTATGAAGATATATTTCAATGGAAATTTAAGAAAAGATTAAATATCAATGAAATATCAACAAAGAGAACATGGTATAGAAATATACAGTGTAAAAATATTTCACATAGAAATTGACTCCAGTTTTGTAAATATATGTGTGTGTATTCGTGCCCAAGTGATTTCTGGTCAAGCCCTGTTCTAGATACTGGACAAGCAGTGGTGGCCAGAACACTCAAAATCTTCCTGGACTTTTATTCTAGTCCATATATAATTATATATCTGTAGTTTTAAAAATACATATCTATTTAAGAGAAAGCATTGAACTTGTTAATTTATCATATGTGGGTTTTTTTGTCTTATAAAAACCACACTAAAATGAAAATGATAAGAAAGACTGATATTAATCATCAGGGATAAAAATAACAGGAAGACAGAAAAGGGGTTTAAGATATCTCAACAATATTTTCCAAGAAGATGGAGGAATGGCATTTAAAGGAAGTAACAATATATGTTTCAGCGTCAGAGGGTAGCACATGTGGGGCTCCGGCAGGCGGGGGAACATCCATGCCTAGCTCCCAAAGGACTCTTTGTTAGCGGTGCAGGTGCTACAGAAAGCATGGCCTGACCGAGGAGAGGCGCGGCACCCGGGTGCTGCTGCAGAGTCGGCCCGCAGAAACCTGGGGGCCTCAGCTCGCTCCCTTCTCTAGGCAGCCAAACGGCCGCCTCACCCACAGGAAGGGAGAGGAGTGCTATTCTTTGGAGAACTTGTAGCAAAGATGTTCTCTACTGAGGAGCACTGAACACAGTAGAAGGGAAGGGGTGAAACAGTGCAAGTAGGAGGAATATGTGGACACCTACAAGCAGCACTGAGGGATCCTCAGCTTTTCAGATAGAAGGTGGCCGCTGTAAAGTATTCTCCCCTTTTCCTAGATCACAGGCTGCTTCTCCCATGCATCTTCATTGCCAGAGAAAAGACCTGTTGCATTTGTGGGTCCCCAGCTTTTGGGTCTGGTTATGGAGGTATAGGGGTCTGGGCTGTGTCAGATCCTGTTCCCGTGTTGTGGTACATTTAATGTGCATAATGAAGAATTTGAGCTATATGTCCTCTAAGATACCTTCCAGATCTTATATTTTATAATTCTAAATTTTCTGAATGGAGAGTGGGCATCAAATCCACTTTGCTTTTAAAAAATCAATTTAAGTATAAAAGACTACTTTGGCATTTTTCCTCAACTACCATCTATAAATTAAACTAGAATTTAAGAATCAATTTTTATTCCAGGCATTTACCTTAATAATTAGGATAGACACCTTGAAAGAAATAATTTTGAAGTTGAGGGTACTTGCCTTTACATAGAACTCCCCATTCATATTTCTTCAAAAGGCATGCTGTGAAGGTCTGTGCAGTGGAGTAAAACTTAACAAACAGCTGCCCCTGATTTTAAAGGGCAGAGGGCAAAAGAATATAAGATTAAGAAATACTTTGGTTATTTGATCTAATGTGGTTATATATTTTTATTTAAAGGATTTTTTTTCCTTTTTTGTATATTAAATGATTCTCTGAACAGTCTATTAATAAAATGCAAAGGATGGATTTCTTTTCCCATTAGTTTATTCTTTCTCTTATCCCCTGAGGCATATAGTGTATTATTACTTAAAAATATTTTGTTTAAAGTAAGAAGCAGTTTTCACAGAAAATTCCACAAAGATTGTCACCGAAAAAAAAAAAAATAGCTTGCATTCCAAAAACGTATGAACGGTCTTCTACTAAGCAGTTCATGTCCCAATTACAATAGAATAATCCTCGTTTTAAAAGCTGAAATGCTTAACTCTTTTATTTTTTCCACTTTTCTTCTTTTGAAAATTAAGCAGAGACAAAACCCTTTATAGTGTGCTGCTGTGACAGAGAAGCTCTTACTTTTTGGACATTTTAATTGGCACTCATCTTATTCACAACTTTTATAACCTAATAACTATCACAACCTTATCTAATGAGAGATTTTGGGGTTGACCCATTTGTCTAAGCATAGAACATAATTCATCAGCTCACTCGAGAGCCTCCTTCACTAGGGCTCTATGAGAAAAAGCTGCCATTCTAGCATAAAGAAACTCCTTGCGTATGATGGCTCAAATACAGTCGTGGAATGGTATGTCCTGTTCTTTTTATTTTCATTTAAAATAAAAGCCACAATCTCCAGTTGGCTAATAACAGAACCCTTAATTGTTCTGCAGAGAGACATGAAATAGAAGATATTACCTTAGGGTCTTTTTCAAATTATAACATAGAAATTCTCTTGTAAGAGACTTTAATTTAACACATTGTGACTATTTTATTAATTTCAAACTTTAATAGGTAATGTTGAATAAGCTAAGATGCTATTGTATTCTTTGACTTATTTTTCCTACATTTCTTTTTCTAGAGCCTAATTTTATACATAATACATATTTTTCTTCTGTAATGTACATTAAAAGGTAACCTTTTTTTGCACATGTATCCACAACTCATTCTTCAATGTGTTTTTTTTCCTCGTAATCCATTTTCTCCTTATGGTTTGTATATATGCTTAAAACTGAAATACACTGTTTCAGGCTTGATCCACTTTTAAAATTCTTCAAGAATCATATCAAACAAACCACAGTGTCTATCTTTCAGCTAAATGTGATGTATCAGGAGTCTATATGGTTTTTTTTTTCTTTTTTATTTGAGACAGAGTCTCACTCTGTTGCCCTGGCTAGAGTGCCGTGGCATCAGCCTAGCTCACAGCAACCTCCAACTCCTGGGCTCAAGCGATCCTCCTGCCTCAGCCTCCCGAGTAGCTGGGACTACAGGCATGTGCCACAATGCCCAGCTAATTTTGTTTTCTATTTTTAGTTGTTTTGGCTAATTTCTTTCTATTTTTAGTAGAGACAGGTCTGGCTCTTCCTCAGGCCAAACTCCTGAGCTCAAACGATCCACCCACCTCGGCCTCCCAGAGTGCTAGGATTACAGGTGTGAGCCACCGCGCCCGGTCAGGAGTCTGTATGTTTAGCTAAATTTAGGTAAAGTTATCTAACCAGACCTGAAACCTGGGCCAGTGAGAGTGATGATAAGCCTGGGAAACTAACTTTTGGTCTGTCACGTAGCATGAATATCCTAGAGCTAATGCCAGGGTCTTCATTTGCTTGTCTGTTTGCTTGGTGTGAGAGAGGGTTAGGAGAAATGAGAAAATAAGGCTCTGTGAGAATAGCAGGGGGCATCTCCATGAACTTGGGATCTTCACTCAGAAAAAGTGTGTCACCCAGGGGTGCATGGCCATACAGACCCATTGATTTTAGATTTGTGGATATATTTACACAACTTCAATACTCCCCCAAATATTATGAGTTAAATGGAAACCTCAGGGAGCACATTGACATAAATTTGTAATGCAAGTGGAAGGGAAGAAGGAAGTTATCTCTGATATATATTTTTGGAATATTTCAGCTATCTATATTCACAATGCCTTTGCCATGATATAAGACGTGCTCAGATGAACTATTTTTACCCTTTATGATTAACCATCTCCTTGTATGTTTCTTTGCATATTCCCTTACCTGCTTTTCTTACTTAACAATTCATTAGCATTAGATGAATGGTATTTGACTTAGTAAACTAGTTTTGATTATTTCTGGTGTTAAAATTAATAAAAAGTAAATAAAGCTTAGAATTAAAGTAAGAAGGTAGTAATACACAAAATTTTCTTTATTTTATGTAAACATAATAAAGTAACATTTGTTTTTCAAATAGCATGGGACCATAATTTTTTTCATTTCTATCCATTTTATCTGTGATTTTTGAAGTAGATAAATTAGGGATTCATTGTATTTTAAATATGAGCCACTTTTCTGTCCTCTCCCTCCTCCTCATTCATCCCCCTTCTGTAACCATATCCTGGCCGATATTTCCTTAGGGAAGTCATAAATAGAGCAGGTTATTATAGAGTCACATGATGTACAATTAATTTTCCTCACATAAATTTGGCAGAAATTATCATCAATATCTGGTTGCAAGATTGATACACAAAAATAACTGAGGAATAAATACCCTTTTGAATACACTTATGTATATCAAGTTTTCCAACACCATTTATTGGAGAAACTATCTTTTTCCCATTGTTTGTTCTTGGTGCCTTTGTCAAAAATCAGCTGAATATACATATATGGGTTTATTTGTGGATTTTCTAGTCTGTTCCGTTGGTCTCTGTGTCTGTTCTTAGGCCAGTAGCATGCTGTTTTGGCTTACTCTAGGTTTGCAGTATATTTTGACATCATGTAGTATGATATCTCCAGCTTTTTCTTTCTGCTCAAAATTTCTTTGACTCTTCACTGTCTTCAGTGATTCCATATGAATTTTAAGTTTGTTTTCTTTCTGTGAAGAATATTATTGGTATTTTGGTAGAGATTACTTAAATCTGTAGAACACTCTGGGTAATATGGTCATTTTAGCAATATTAATTCTTCCAACCCATGAAAATGACATGTCTCTCCATTTTTCTGTGTCCTCTTCAATTTCCTACATCAGTGTTTTGTAGTTTTAATTATGGAGGTCTTTTACCTTACTGGTTACATTTATTACTAGGTACTTTTGAAGCTATTGTAAATGGGATTTCTTTGTCAACTAGTTCATTATTTGTGTATAAAATTGCTAATAATTATGTATGTTGATTTGTATACTGCAACTTTCCTGAATTCATTTATGAGTTCTAACAGTTTTTTGGTAGAATATTTAGTTTTCTCTATGAATAAGATCATGTCCTCTGCAAAGAGGAATAATTCAACTTATTTTCCAATTTGGATGTCCTTTGTCTCTTTCTCTTGCTGTGACAAGCCCCAGGTGGGTGGATCCTTGGCCTCTGGGGCACCCCTAGGCACATGGAGGCCCCACCTGGCTGGGTTGAGGTTTCCGGTGGAGGCAGGCCCTGCATAGGTTGCCTCACCTCTGGGGAGCATGACCATTGGCTCCGCCTGTCTTTAGGGCAGCTCCCCTGGCTGAGTGAGACCAACTTTTCCACCAGGGTGTAGAGCACTGTGTGTGCTCAGTGAGTGCTTCACAGCTGCACATCTGGGTCCAGCTGGGACTATGGCCCTGTAGCCTTCTGCGCGTGTGGTGGGGTGGTGATGAGGCCCGAGAGGAGGAGATGCAAAGGCTATGGGCCCTGTGCAAGATGCCCTCCAGCAGGGCCCCCATTCTTCAAATGGCACCACTGCAGCAGCCTGAGTCTCAGGGCGTGTGGGGGCCCTAGCATGGGTTCCTCTTTGGAGTAAAACAGCCACTGGGGCTCATGGCAGTTCCTTCCCTTGGGCCCAGGGCCTGTGAGGACGGTTGGGTTCTCCTACAGATAGGACTACAGGCATCCATGGGGGAATGTGGACTTTGGGGGATCTCCTGTGTACTTTGCCCCCCACCCCACAATGAGGAGTCCCTCTTAGCTCTGAGCAGGTCCTGACCATGTGCTTCACTTCTCTCTATGCTGCCATCCCGAGTTTCTGTGTCTCAGATGGTCTTCATCACTTCCTTGATGAATTCCTGTGTTCTTTCCTAGACACTCAATTTGATGAGCAGTTATCTGGTTGTTATTTTGGTCCTTCTTCGTGGAGGAGGTGAATGCTGGCCACCTCTATTCAGCCATATTGATGACCTGTCTTGATACAGTCTTTATGTCTAAATAATAATAATGTTGGTATGGTGTAAAGAAGTGATTAGAGGAATGAAAGACCACACACATCAATTAAAGGATGTTTAGTAAACCAGGGAAAAGATGACGGTATCTTGGGCTATAATAGTATGGAAAATACTTAGAAGAATTTCATATAGTATGGGCAGCAGACAGGAGTAAGTGAATATATGATCTGTTGGATGGAGGAGTCAGCAAATGTTCCCCTATTATTTATTTTAAAAAGCAGGTGGATAGCGGTTGCATTTGCCAGGAAACAAGAAGATCAGGATTTGGTGGAAAGAAGATCATATATTTATTTTGGGATATACTGAGAATAAGGAAACAGTAAAAGTGGATGTTCCCAGAAGATTGTTGGACATCGGGGTAGGAAGCTCCCTGGAGAGGTCTGGCCTGCAGCTGTAGACCTGAGAATTGTGAACATAATGAAGTGATCAGAGTTGATTTAATGATAAGGGAGAGCACGTAGAGAAAGACTTGCAACTAACACTAAAGAATGGCAAGACTCAAGCATAGGGTTGATAAACTTTTTCTGTATATTTAAAAATTTGCAAACCATACGATCTCTGTTGCAACTATTCAACTCTGGCATTGTTGTGTGAAAGCATATAGATAATATATTAAAACATAGGATTGTCGACATTCGTAAAAATAAAAGTTACAAAGATAAAATTTTATTTACAAAAAATAGGCCCAATTTGGCCCAGGTGCTATGAATGGGAAAGAAATAGTAGAATGGGCAAAGAAAAATGAAAAAGGGAAACCAGGACAGTGTAGTCTACCGGAATTGAAAGGAGAGGGAGTGCTTCAAGAGGGGGCATTAATCAGAATTTTAAATATAATACCAAAAATGTTAAGATTTTCAGATCAATCTAACTTTTTTGCCTAGACTTTAAAGCAATTACATTACATGTGTCAGTTACTTTTGACTGCCCTTTATGCAGAATTAGAAACTTAATTATCCCTAACCTTCCATTTTCAAACTTTGTTAATCTTACATTGATTATTGTATACCATTTAAAAATTGTTTGCATTCTCTGTTAGTAATCCTTTTCTCTTTTAATTTTTACCACATTTACAATATCTACTTAGAGAGACTTTACATTTTAACTTAAGAGTTAACAGAATATCTTTTTTTAGCTTGTTGTCAACTGCTGACAGTTCCTGAAATAATGTTAAAAAAGATATTTTGCAAAATTTTAAGTTGTTATTTATCATTTAACTATGTAGAACCACCTAGGATATCAAACTATTCAGAGTCTGCCATTTTCTCAGTTCTAATTCATGAACATATAACATTCCCAACATTACAAATATATATATTGTTTCTTCTGTACATATGCATAAGTTTTACAGATTTCTTTTGTGAGGAAATGCCACAGACAGCAACACGTCTTTGTATACCCTACATTAATTTGAAAATTATGACATTTTTAGGACTTTGGGGTTCAGATTTTTTTTAAGTTGTCACTGGTTCCCCCTGTCTTCCAACTGTTATTAATGTTGTGATCTTTAAGTTCACATCCTCATCTCATTTCTTTTACTTGTTTCTTTTTCTTTTCCTAACTAAAAAATACTTCACTGGTATAAATGATTTTTCCTATTGTTTAAAATCTACCATTTGATTAATTTTCAGATTGACGGGAGTATACCTTGAAGTAATTTTTATAGGTTTCCTGCGTAGCATATTTTCTGAGCCTTTGCTCAGAGCCTTCTTCTCTTTCTGTTAAATATCACTAAAAACATTTTTTATGGATGTAGTGGTAGGTTATTAAAGTCTCCCCCCCCTTGGTAAATAGGCCATTTTTTTTCCTCTCCCTAGATATTTGTAGAAATTTGTTCTTTAATCTTGTGACTCAAAATATTATGCTTACCATTGTGTTTTTATTTTAACTCAGTAAGTTTTTTCCATATACATTTATGATTTTTTTTCAATTTTCTGTTTCTTGTAAAATACCTTCTTTGCTGAATTATTTTAATCTCATTATCCATTTTCCTCTGAAAAACGGATTCTATTTTCTATGCTTAGAGTTTAATTCTTTAAAACAGAATCTACTTTATACAAGCAGATTAAAATATGACTTAAAATTTTAGACTTCTTACAGTCAGTTTCTTTTAAGTCAGCTGCCTTCTCATTTCAGTTTATATGCCAGTTTGTTACTTTCCATTCTTATTTTATTTTGTTTCCCGTAGTCCAACTTTTTATTTGATATTTTTCTGATAGGATATGCAAATGATTGCAAGTTTTTTCTTTAGTTTTTGGTATGAAATCTTTTAAAATATTGTTTTCCTTTACATATGATATTACAGGAAATTTTTTTATGCCTCCCCGCTTTGCTTTCCTCTTTAATCTCTCTTAAAGGAAGAGAGACCAGACCCAGTTTGCCTATGGATTTGAGTGTTAACATAATTTTTTTTTCTGATTTTGAGCAAGATTTCAGGTTTGTATGTAAATCTCTGTTTAAGTTAAAGCTATTAAGATAAAGATCCTCAAATATAGTTGCTTAGATAATGTAGAAATGTAATTCTTCTCACATAACAATTTAGAAAGTACTTATTCAGGATTACAGGGGCTTTGCCTGATAGGACCGTTCTGGAACCTCAGTTGCATCCGTCTTTCCACATCAAAATACATTTTTCTCATCTGTCAAGTCAAAGCTGGGCTACTACCTCATCATGTTCCAGTCTGAGACAAGGGCAAAGAAACGAAGTGAAAGTCAGGTAATTTTCTCTTAAGATAGTCACGCAGAAGTTATAAGCATAATTTCCATTTACATTACCTATCATTGTTGAGAACTTCATTACAATACCACCGTTAGCTGAATGAGAGGCTAGGTAATGTCTGATTTAGCTAGATAAGTATATGCTCAGTTAAGATTCTTACTGTGAAAGAAAGAGTAATGGATTTAGATAGCCAAACATCTCCTGATTCTGCTCACAATTCTTGCTTTTATTTTCTTTTTTAATAAGAAAGACTTCCTAGGTACTATGTATCAGCTTCGATTCTCCTATTCGTGGAAGCACTAGAGTAAATGTTTCCCTAAGCTCTACCTATCCCTTTCTCAGCTTATTGCTGACTTCACATTTCAGAACATGATGCCTTACTTTCTGTCCCGTAGTCCCTGAATGTGCATAAAAGGGAAGTGTTGACAGGATGAAAACGCCGTGGGCCCATTCAGAGAATGAGTGAAAAATCTGCAGTGAGGAGAGTGGAGGGCGGGAAGTGGGAACAAGGGGACATCTGCTTCTGTGTGTTGAATGGCAGCACAATGACACTATACAGTGTGGCTAGGGATGTGGCAGGTCAGAGGAAGAAAAAGATCCCTTTTTCTACTGGAGATATTAATAAAATCAAATTTCAGAATCGCTGGGGAAAATAAGGAACAGAACTGAAATTTCATAACTTAATGTTCAGATCTTGAAGTCCTTTTTCACACTATTTCTCCAAGTAGGGAAATGTCGCTTGATCAGTCACTCAGCAATCGCTTTTCTCAGCCGTTAGAGGACATTTGCCACAGTGTGATTCCAGAGTCACACAGTTCGTTTATGCAGCTGTTGTAGCTATGGTTAGTCTGTTTTCCCAGGAGGTGGTTTTCAGAGAAGAGATTGTGTTTGCTTCATCAATCTATGTGGCAGAGGGCTACATACTTGGGGAAAAAATCACAGAAATTTCTGTGTGTTTTATGTTTAGAGAAATAGTCGAGTTTTATAATGCTATTTATATTACTATGCTAGGTGGTATGGGAGATATAAAGATAATATTTAAAGTGCAAAAATAATGTAAAGAGACTAATTTTCTTTTTCTCCACAAACATGCAAGTAAATATGTGGTAACATAAAAGAGCTTCTGTCTAAAACTAATTGCCTATGGAGAATTTAGTACATAAAATTACAGTACAATAGTACTGTTATTTTTTAAATAACATTTTAGAATTCTTTGGATTGGTTTTTGCATAAGACGCATGTAACTATTCCCTGTTGATGTCATCTTTTTTTGGAGAAGTGGTAATAAATTTAATTTTGGTAAATTGCCAAACATCATTTTTTAATTTTATATGATATGCAAGCACATTTGCTAATATTATTTATGGTTATATGTGAAATGACAATATGAAGAAAATTTCTTTAGTTCATTGAATAAAAAGGGGAAATTTCAATAATTGAGGTTCCAGGTTAGAAAAACAAAACATATTAAATACATCAATTCCTCCTAATTAGTTACTTCACTTTAAGATAATAAAATTCAAAGCAGTGTTTTATTAATAAAATTTGAAAATCAAATAACAAAATGTATCTGGTGAATAAGGTGTCAATGAATATTTTGAACAAGGTGAACAATGATTGGAATCTAATTTTAATTAACATAAGTTTTTATATAAATATATCAAAAGATTTTGAAGAATTGTAAATACAAACAAATTTGGCTAAGCAAAATGAAGAGTTTGGAAAACAAATCAAATATTTGTGAGAATTTATTGTGTGATAATTAGAATTATAGAAAAAAATTTTACATTCGAACTTCATACTACTTAAAAGTTAATTTCCTAAGGATTCTACTTGTAAGCTTTTAATTATTATCTAGCCAAATTTTTAGTTTAAAATTTTGAATGTTTGTATAAGACTTAAAATGCTTTCTTTATCCTGACTATATATTATTCCATATTTTTAGTACTTTTATAGTTTTGAAAATTTTTATTTCTTCTCTGTGAATAGTGCAATATAATTTAAAAAATGAACTCATAAAATTGAAAGAAAGCTGATAATGTGGGAAAATAGAAACAACATTCATTTTCCAAAATATTAGTTAATTTCCTTGATACCAAAACATATCCTATAAAAGGAAAATAAAAAGAAATTTATAGAAAATTGTCTCACTTACATATATTATTATTTATTCAATTTAAAGTTTTTTCCTATTAACTGTATTTTCAAATTCCAGATTATACTTTTTTAAAATAAATAAATAAGAAATTTGGATCAATTTTCTCTTGCCATAATAGAAAATCTGATCTCTGTGTTGAGCCTCCTTCTTCTGCTGAAATATGCCCCAAAACCAAACTGTACATGTTTATGTGTACACTTTGGTGAGTTGTGACACCAGGGTGCACCCATGAAGCCATCATCACAGTTAAGATGGTGAATGTATCACCCCAGAAAGTTTCTTTAAGGTATTTTGTAACCCATCACTTCTATCACACACTCTCATCTACCCCCAGCCAACCACAATCTGCTTCATATCACAATAGGTTAATTTGTGTTTTCTCAACTTTTAAATAAATGGAATTTTACACTGTATACTTATTGAAGTGTTTCTGGAATCTTTTACTCATCATGCTTTTGTGAAGATTCATCCATTTTGTTCATGCATGAACAGTTTATTTCCTTTTATTGTTAAATAGCATGTCATTGTATAGATATGCTGAAATGTGTTTGTCTATCTACTAGCTAATGGACACTAAGTTGTTTTTAGGTTGGGTATATCACAATTAAGACTGCTATGAGCATTTGTATACAGTATTTGTATGGACATACACTTTCCATTCTTTTGGATAATTACCTAAGAGTTCAATGGCCAGATCATAAGGTAGATGCATGGTTTAACTTCAAGGAAACTGCCAAACCTTTTTCCAAAACGTTTATGTCATTTTCAATTCTTTCCATCAGTGTATGACAGTTCTAGTTCCTCTATAATCTCATCAATACTTGAAATAGTCAATGTTTTTAATTTTAGATTTTAATATGTTATAATGGGAGAGCTCATTGTGGTTTTAATTTGCATATTTCTAATGTCTAATGGTGTTGAGGGTCTTTTTTCCTTATTTTCCTTCTGTATTTTTTCTTTTGTGAAGTATCTGTTCAAATCTTTTCACCATTACTCTTTCCACTGAGTTTTTTTTTCATTCTTGAGTTTTTAGAGTTCTTTGTATATTCTAGCCCTTTATCAAACATGTGACTCCAGCCTCTGCTAGTTTTTTTCTTTTAATTTCTTAAACAATGTCATTTGAAGAGTAGAAGCTTTCAATTTTGGCGAAGTCTAATTTGTAAATTTGTTCCTTTAAGGATTATGTTTTTGGTGTCATATCTAAGAATTCTTGCCTGTTCCAAGGAAATGAATATTTCTACCATGTTTTCTTTAATATATTTTAGAGTTTTAGTTTTATATTTAGATATAAAACTATTTTCAAACATTTTTTTATTTGGTGAGAAGTATCAAGATTTCAATTTTTTTCCTTTTGCATATGGAGATCTACTTGTTCTAGCACCATTTGTTAAAAAGACTATCCTTTATTTTCTGAATTATTTTGGAAACTGTTAAAAATCAGTTCTCCATATGTGTGTGAGTCTATTGATCTATTTGTCAATCTGTATGCAAGTACAATATTGTCTTTGCCAATTTTTTCAAGTTGTTTTAGTTATTCTTGGCTATTCTTTGTCTCTTCTAGGTTCTTTGAATTTCCTTATACATTTTAGAATCAGTTTACCAGTTTACACAACTAAATTGGCTGAGTTTTGCATTAGGATTGCCATGAGTCAGAAATCAGTAAGGGAAAAATTGACAGTTTATCAATGTTAAATCTTCCAACCCATGAATAAGGTGTATATCTTTTTTTAGTCAGGCCTTCTTTAATTTCTCTCAATATGTTTTGTAGTGGTCAAAATATCAGTATCACAAATGCTTTTTCATATTTATTTTTATAGATTTCATATTTTGATGCTGTGTAAGTTATTTTTTAACATTATATTTAAGTAGCTGTTAGTATATAGAAATAAAATTAATTTTTATATGTTGATCGTACATCCATTGCCTTGCTAAATAAACACATTGTTTCTAGAGTTAACTTTCTTCAGCACATATGATTATGTCACCTGTGAATAAAAAGAGCTTTACTTCTTTTCTGTGTGGGTGCCTTTCATTTGTTTCATTTGCTTTTTTGCTCCTCCAGTATAATGATGAACAGAGGTGGTAAAAGCTGTCCTGATCTCGGAGGCAGAACAGCCAGCCTTTCACCGCTGTGCACAGTGTGTGCTGCAGGCTCAGTGCAAATGTTCTTTATCTGGATTGAGAACATTCATTCTGTTTCCAGTTTGTTGAGAAGTTTTTACCAGGAATGGATGTTTGATTTTGTCAAATACTTTTTCTGAATCTGATACTTATACATATTATTATCAGTTGAGTTCTTAATATTAAACTAAACTTGCACTCTTGAAATAAATACTATTTAGGCATGATATTATCCTTTTAATATAGTTTTGGATTTTATGTGCTACATTCTATCAAGCTTTGGATTATAGTTTTGAACTATGGCTTTCTTGTAATGCCTTTGTGTTTGTTATCAGGATTATGATGTTCTAATATAATGAGTTGGGAATTGTGTAAATAATCTCTTCCTCTTCAGTTTTCTGCAAGAGTCTATAAATTTATAGAGCTTTGAATCTATATTCTTGAAAAGTTTTAGTTGAATTCACTAGTATATTGATATGGGTCTTGAGTTTTGTTTGTGGAAAGTTTTTAACTAAAAATTCAATTTCTACAATATATAAAGAAATATTCATGTTATGTATTTCTTATTGAAAGATCTTTGTTAGTTTGTGTTTTTAAAGAAATTTATCCATTTCATCTAAGTGGTTAAATTTATTGACAAACTTATAACCTTTTTCTTACAGTAATTATAATATCAGGGGGATTGCAATATGTAGTGATGCCACTTCCATCACCCTTTATATTTATAGTTCACTCTTTTTCCTGGCCAATCTAGCTAGAGGGTTATCAATTATATTGATTTTCTCAATAAAACAACTTTTGGTTATTTTATTTTTCTATTTTTTGGTTGTCTATGTCATCAATTTCTGCTTTAATATTATTTCTTTTGCTTACTTTGGAAATAAGTTGCTTTTTTTTCCTGATTTATTAAGGGAAAAGCTAAGATTTATTGACTTGAGATCTGTGTTTTTTCTCAATAAACATTTAATTCTATAACATTTTGTTTAAATATTATTTTGTAGACAATTAAAAATTTTGCTATCGTGTGTTCTCATTTTTATTTTGTTCCAAATGCATTATGATTTTCCTTGTGTTTTTTGTCTTAATGATAAACGTTATTTAGAAGTATGTTATTTAGTTTTCAAGCATCTGGGGATCTTTCAGATAGCTTTCTACTATTTACTTCTAATTTACCTCCATTTTGGTGAGAGAACATACATTTTATGACTTGAGTCTGTGTAAATTTTTTGAGACTTGTTTTAGGTCCCAAGTGGACTACCTTGGCAGGTGCTTGAAAAGAGTTTATATTCTGGTGGTTGGTGTTGTGTTGTATAAATGTCAATTGGATCACGTTAGTTGATAATGTGGTTTAAGTGATTCTCATTTTTATTTATATTGTGTCTATTATTTGGTCTATCTATTATTGAAATCTCTAACCATAATTGTGGATTTATCTATATCATTTTGTTGTTCTATTCCCTTTTGCTTCATGTATTCTGAACTCTATTTTTAGCTAGAAAAAGATTTAGGATTATATGTCCTTTTGATGAATTCACCCCTTTATAAGTATGTAATGCCTCTTTTTAATCTCTATCAATTATTTGTTTTGCTACATACAATGCCTGATATTAATATAGCAACTCCGATGTTAGCATGTTATACCTTTGTCTATCCTTTTACTTTTAATATATTTGTGTTTTCACATTTAACATGGTCTTTGGGCGACATCATTAAGATGACTCTCGCATTTTTATACCACAATCTCCACCTTTGAATTACAATATTTAGACCATTTAAATTTAATGTGATTATTGCCATGTCCAGACCCAGATCCTCAGGATCCTTTCTTGGTTGCACAGGTGTGTTTCATCTTTAGATTGTGAATAGTCAGATAGATGTGAGAAAATTAGGCCTCACAGAAAGCCAGCCAAAAAATTATAGCAATTTCTTAATGATCCCATATCCTTTAATTATTTAAAATAATCAAGCCAGACTATGTAACTAGTTACACCAGGCATAAGCCAACAGTTCATACATCCCTAAAAAAGGGAAGACAAACAGCTCTGAATGCCTCCAAGGAGTTTCCAAGCATATTATAAGTCATCAGCTTTAAGCATATTATAACTCATAATATTAAGCATATTACAAGTCATCAGCTAGTCCATCTCATCTTCCCTTGGCTAAGGGTCGGCACCAGACTTACAGGTATCGCAGGAGACAAGCATAGAGCTACCATGTATTTTTTATCTCAAACATTAAGAGGCAAAATATTTATCATTTCACTATAATGTATGATGTTAATTGTAGCTTGCTTGTAGATGTACTTTTTCATCCATAGGATTTTGATTTGAGCCTTTAAAATATATATATATATATATATATATATATGCATTTCTCCTTTACTGGTTTATGTTTCCCTTTACTTAGTTGAACATAAGGTATATAGTTATAATAATATTTACTTTAATAGCCTATTTACCAATCCTAACATTGTGTCATTTCTGGGTCACTTTAATTAGTTGCTTTTCCTTATTATTTTAGCACATAGATTCCTGTTTTAAATTCCCATTAGTTTTTGATTAGACGCCAAACACTGCCCCTTTTACCTAGGTGGGTGCACGAACATGTTTAATTATTTTGAGCTTTGTTTTAGGATGCAGTTAAGTTATTTGTAAATATTTTATTCTTTTGAGGCTTGTCAAGCTTTGTTAGACCAGAACAGAGGGACCTTTTGCTTGTGGCTAACTTTACTCCACTGAGGCAGTGCCCTTCTGTGTCCTCTACCCAGTGTCCTATGTAGTACAAAGATTCTTCACTACGGGTGGTGGGAACAGCAGCTATTCCTGACGCTGTATGAGATCTGGTGAATGTTCTGCCTTTTCTTTCAGGTTCCCTCCCCAGCCTCAGATAGTATCCTCGCATATATGTGCTGATCAGCATTTAGCTAGGACTTGGAGGGGGACCCAGTGCGTATTGTCAGGGCTGTCTCTCTGTGTAGCGCTCTCTTCCAGCCTCTGCCCTGAAAACTGTCAGGCTTCCTTTATAGCTGAGAGGCACTTCTGGGCTCCAGCTGGGCTTCCTCTTTCTATGCTGTACCTGGAAACTCTCTTTAGGCGTTTTATTTCACTTCTTCCATGTATTGTGTTGTCTGTTCAAAGACTAAAGTCTGGATTTTTTTTCCCCTTCTGGTACATTTTGTTTAGTTTTACTTTTGTTTAAGTTAGGAGGGTAAAACCCATGCCTGTTACTCCATCTTGGCCAGAATGAAAATCCACACCCTAATTATCTTATGCTTACTGTTTGAATGGTATATCATTTATATCCTGTCATTTACTTTTTCCTGTTTGTTTTCTTACATTTAATATGTGTATCCTGTATATAGTATATAGTTAGGGTTTTTTTATTTATTTTGACAATCTTTGTCTTTTAATTGTAGTGTTTATACCATTCATGATTTGATTATTGATTGGTTTGTCTTGTCAGCTGTAATTTACTATTTTCTCTATTTGTACCATTTTCTTGCATTTCTGTCTTCCTCCTTCCCTTTCTTATTTTAGTTTATTTAAATATTTATAGAGTTCCAGTTTATATCATTCTGGGCCTTTAGCTATACCATTTTATCCTTTTTGTGGTTTAATGATCACTCTATCATCTTTCTTATTTTGTTTACAAATCTAGTCATTTTTATATAAACAGTAGAACAATCATTTTTTCTTTATTTTTAATTAATCTTTAATTAAAATTGAAGAGATTTAGTAAGTAGTATCATTCATCATCTTTAATAATTAAATTACCTTGTAATACTTGATATTACATTTACAAATTTAATGCTTTCAATTTTTTTAAGTATCTCAAATGCCAAACAAGTCCAACTTATATCCTCACAAGGATACTTTATCTAATCACTTAGGCAAGTCTTTTAAATAAAATACATTGAACTTAATAAATTCTAAATATTCTAATACTATCAACAAAATTAGACACATTGTCTTAGCTCTTTTAACATCAATTAAATAATATAAAACTATTTCCCTCTTTTACATGAGTTACAAGTCTAATCTCTCACATGTAATATTATAGTATGAAAGATTTGTCTCAATTTTGCCACACTGTACATGAATACACACATGTTACTCAGTGCTCTATTCAGTGGGGACACCATGTTAGAGTGACTGGCCAGCATCACAAAGACACAGGGGGCACAATCTGTGAGAATGATTGAATTGCTACTTGGATTTTCTACAAAGCCCAGTTGCTTATGTAGAGCCTTGCTCTAGCCTGAAAATAACTAAAAGATTGGAATTAATCTCAGATTCTTGCTTATGTTTTTTCCCAGACTGGGAAAACATGGCAGGAAAGTAATTTAGTTACATGGCATTTTTAAGTTTTAGTGTTCACTATAATTCTTCCTAAGACTGGGAAACATTGAGAGGACAATGAGTTAGTTCCAGTTTAGTGTTTTAGTTCTAGTGCTCACTATCAGTCCTCCAAGGATGAGAAGTAACAACAGGCCCAAATTTAAATTCCAGTAAAGAAATAAAGGTCTAACACTACTAAAAGACACCTGCAAAAACTAGCACAGGTAGATGTCTTCTCACATACACAGGTATCAATGTAAAAATACAAGGATTGTGAAGACCCAGGAAGCTATCACACCACAAAACAACAGCAACAGCAACAATAACAACAAAGGTCCAGCAATGGACCCAGAAGAATTGAAGATCTCTGGAATGTCTGACAGAAAATTCACAATAATCCTCTAAAAAAAGTTCAGAGAATCATAAGAAAATACAAATGGAAACATAAATGAAATTTGGGAAACAATTCAGGAACAAAATGAGAAATTTGACATAGAAATAGAAACAATTTTTAAAAACCTCCAGAAATCCTAGAAATAAGTAATACAATAAATGAGCTGAAAAACTCTTTAGAAAGCTTCAACAACAGACTTGATCAAAAAAAGGAAAGAACTAGTGAGCTTGAAATAAGAATATATAAAATTACTCTGCGGTTTCTCTGATTACTCCATCAATCCATGAGTGGATTAATAAAATATGGTATATGTATACAATGGAATACTACTCAATTATAAGAAATGATGGTGATCTAGCACCTCTTATATTTTCCTGGATAAAGCTTGCGCCAATCCTCCGAAGTGAGGTATCACAAGAATGGAAGAACAGGCACCCCAGGTACTCGCTATCAAACTGGCACTGACTGACCAACACTAAGGTGCTCACATAATAGTAGTATTCTTTGGAATTAGGGGGTTGGGGGGGGTAAACTCACAAGTAATGGACACGGTGAGCATTGTGTGGGGGAAGGGCATGTCTCAAATCATGGTTGAGATGTGGCAAAGTCATAACATGTAACCAAAATGTTTGTACCCTTATAATTTTTCTGAAATAATAAAAAATTATCCAATTAGCAGAGCAAATAAATAAATAAATAAAATTGAAGAAAGCCTACAAGAATTATAGGACACCATCAAGCAGACTAACCTCTGCATAATTGGAATTTACAAAACAGACAAAATAGAAAAAAAAAACCTAGAAATCACATTTAAGAAAATTATGGATAAAAATTTCCCAAATCTGAAGAAAGATGATAGCATCCAGATATAGGAAGCTCAGAGATCACAATCAAATTTAACCCAAAGAAGAATTCCCCAAGGCACATCCTAAGCACATTAGAAAAAATCAAAGACAAAGAAACAATACTCAAAGTAGCAAGAGAAAAGAAACAAATCATATTAAAGGGAGCCCTAATATGTTTTTCAGCAAATTTCTCAGCAGAAACCTTGTAAGCCAGGAGAGAATGGGATGCTATATTCAAAGTGCTGAAGGAAAAATAAAAATGAAAAACAACTGTTAACCAGAAATACTATACTCAGCAAAGTAATCATTCAAAAATGAAAGAGAGATAAAGACTTTCTCAAACAAACAAAAGCTGAGGGAATTCAACAACATGAGACCAGGCTTATAAGAAATGCTAAAAGGAATTATTTTATCTGAAAGAAATGGATACTAATGTGTAACAAGAAAACATATGAAGATGTGAAACTTACTGATAAAAATATGAAAACAAATAAATTCAGAATACTCTAATACTGTAATTGTGGTAAGTAAACTACTTATATCTTAAATATGAAGACTATAAGACAAAATTGTTAAAAACAATAGCTATAACAATTAGTTAAGACATATGGAATAGAAAATGATGTAAATCGAAAAATGAAAAATTCAAAACATGTGTGTGTTAAAGTTTAGTATTTTTTTCTTGATACTTTTCATTGAGATCAAGTTATTATAAGGTTAAGATAACCTGTTACAAGATTTTTTGGTAAATCTCATGTTAACCACAATGCAAAAACTTGCCTCAAATTAAAACATACTTTAAGGGAAAATCACTTAATAACAAAGGAAGAAAGCAAGAGAGGAAAAAGGGAAAATCTATAAAAAAGCCAAAAAAAAAAAAAAGTGAAAAATATGGCATTAGTAAACCCTTACCTTAAAATCTTGAATGTAAGTGGACTAAATTCTCCAATTAAAAGATATATAGTGGCTGAAAGGATTATGAAAATAAAACAAGAATGAACTATACGTTGTCTGCAAGAAACTTCACCTATAAAGACATGCACAGACTGACAGTAGAGGGATTGAAAAAGATATTGCATGCAAATGAAAACCAAAAAAAGAGCAGGAGAATCTATACTTACGTTCAGATAAAATAGATTTTAAGTCAACAGTGGTTTAAAAAAAAGGACAAAGAAGGCTGTTATATAATGATAGAGAAATAATTACAGCAAGAGGATGTTACAATTATAAATATATATGCACCCAGCATGAAAGCATCAGAATATAAAAACAAATATTAATAGACCTAAATGGAATCATTGACTGAAACAAAATAACACTAGGTGACTTCAACACACCACTTACAGCAATGGGCAGATTATCCAGACAGAAAACAAAGAAATATTGGTGCTAAATTACACTCTAGTCCACGCCGACCTAACAGACATTTGCAGAACATTTTAACCAAAAGTTTCAGAATATACATTTTTCTAAGCGGTATATACAACATCTTTCAAGATAGACCATATCTTAGGTTACAAATCAAGCCTTAACTAATTTAATGAATTCAAAATTCTAGCAAATATTATCTTTTTTTGACCACAAAGAAATAAAACTGGAAATCAATAACAGGGAGAATATTGGAAGCTGTACAAATTCATGGAAATGAATGACCAGACTCCTGAACAATAAATGAGTCAATGAAGAAATTAAAAGAAAATGAAAAAACAATCATGATACATATGAAAATGGAAACACAACATATCAAAACATATGGGATAAAACAAAAGTGCTTCTAAGAGGGAAGTTTATAATAATAAACACATACATCTAAAAAAAGTAGAAAAACTTCAAATAAACAAACTAATTATGCACCTCAAGGAACTAGAAGAGCAGTAAGAAACCAAATCCAAAATTAGTAGAAGAGAATAATAAAGATCAGAGCAGAAACAAATGAAATTGAGACTAAAAAAATACAAAAGATCAATAAAATTTTAAAAAATCTGAAAAGATAAACAGAGTTTATAAAATCTTAGCTAGACTAAGAAAAAAAGAAAGAATACACAATAGGTAAAATCAAAGATGAAAAAGGAGTCATTACAATTGAAATCACAGAACTATAAATGATCATTAGAGACTATTATGAGCAATTATATACCAAATATTGGAAAACCTAGAAGAAATGGATAAATTCCTGGACACATACACCTACCAAGTTTGAAACATAAAGACATTATTATTTACTAACTACATTTATTTAGTATTTAGTAAAGTTGTAAGACACACAATCAACATAAAAACATTAGTAGAGTTTCTATATACCAAGAGTGAGCAATCTGAAAAAAAAATCAAGAAAATAATCTACTTACAATAGCTCAAAATAATAAACTACCTAGTAATACATTTAAACAAAGAAGTGCAAAATAGCTATAATGAAAAACTATATAATATTGATAAATTGAAAAGAACATGAAATAATGGAAATATATCCCATGCTTATGAATTGGAAGAATTAATATTGTTAAAATGTTTACATTACCCAAAGTGATATATAGATTCCATGTAATCCCTATAAAATACTGATGTTTTTGACAAGATAGAAAAAAAATCTTAAAATTCATATGGAACCACAAAAAAATCTTGAAAAGCCAAAGCCATTTTGAGCAAAAAGAACATACCTGAAGGCATCATACTATCTGACTTCAAAATACACTACCAAGTATAGTAACCAAAACAGCATGATACTAACATTAAAACAGACACAGAGACCAATAGAACAGAATAAAGACCCAGAAGTAAATCTGTAAGTTTACAGCCAACTGATTTTCAATGAAGGCACCGAGAACATACCCTGGAAAAGGAAAGGTCACTTTAATAAATAGTTCTGGGAAAACTAGAACTATCCATATGCAGAACATGAAACTATTAATAGACCCCTATTTCTCACCATATACAAAAATAAAATTAAAATAGATTAAAGACATGTAAAACATGAAACTATGAAACTACTAGAAGAAAACATTGGGAAAATGTTTTAGGACATTGGTTTTGGCAAAGGCTTTTTGGGTAAGACCTCAAAAGCACAGGCAGCAAAAGCAAAACTAGACAAGTAGGGTTATGTCGAACTTAAAAGTTTCTGCACAGCAAAGGAAACAATCAACAGAGTGAAGAGACAACCTGTAGAATGGGAGACTATATTTGCCAACTATCCATCCTACAAGGGACTAATAACCAGAATATATAAGGAACACAGACAACTCAATAAAAAATAACTTAATTAAAAATGAGTAGATGATATGAAAAGACATTTCCCAAATGAAGACATTTAAAAAAGGCCAACTTTTTTATGCTGGCCCTTTTATTTTATATTAAAAAATTCTCAACATTGCAAATCAAAACCACAATGAGATATCATCTTGCCCCAGTTAAAATGGCTACTGTGAAGAAGTAATAAAATCACAGAAGCTAGAGAGGTTGTGGACAAAGGGCGAGACTAGTACACTGTTAGTGGGAATGTAAATTACTACGGCCACTATGGAAACAAGTATGGAGGTTCCTCACAAAGCTAAAATTAGATCAATGACATTACTTCTCAGACACATTCACTGGGCACATATCTAAACTAAATGAAATCAGTTTATGAAAGAGATATCTACATTCCTATGTTTATTGCAGTATTATTCACAATACCCAAGATATAGAATCAATCAAATTTCCATCAATGGATGAAAGAATAAAGAAAATGAGGTATATATACACAATGGAATATTTGGCCATAGAAAAGATTGAAATACTGTCATTTTCAGCAACATGGATGGAACAAAAGGTCATTATGTTAATTGAAATAAGTCAGATACAAAAAGACAAATGCTGCATGTTCTCACTCATATGTGGGTTCTAATGAAGTTGATCTCATGAAGGAAGAGAGGGTATAGTGTCGAATGATGGTTACTAGAAGCTGAGAAGCATAGAGAGAAGTGAGGAGGAGATAATGAAAGTTTTGTTAAAACAGATCAAAGGAATAAGTTCTAGTGTTTGATAGCACAACAGGATGACTGTAGTTAACAATACTTTATTGTATATTTCAAAATAGCTAAAAGATTTGTAATGTTCCCAATACAAAGAAATCATAAACATTTGAGGTAATATGTATCTTGCTTATCTTAATTTGATTATTACACATTGTATGCATGTTTCAAAAATAGTGCATGCATTTCATAAATATGTACAATTATGTATCAATAAAAATTAGCAAAAACTATTATGATGACAAAATGCCACTATTGACCTTCATATTAAGGCATCGACTTTGAGTTTTCTTTTCTAACGAGGGAACTGGATTTGTGGTGACATGATCACACACTTTCAGTCTAGTATTGCTGAGATCAATAACATTTTTAGTGACTTTTCCTTATCACGTTGCTTCACTTCTCAGAGAACTGATCTGATATCATTTGAAAACCCCCTGTTGCATGTGTGTTTTAGTACATTTCATTTATTGAATCTCTGTCATATGTCTTCATTTGATTTTCCTGTTTACTATTAGATGTTGCTTGTGCATAGGTAAGGCTAAAATGACCATATGTGCTTGCTTGGTTTGACTTTTAAAAAGAATTTAAGCATCATTGATATAACATCATTAATTAAAGAAGTGAGAGTGGAATGTGAAATACAGTATGAATTCAGTAGCACTAAAAGACAAATAAACGAGATTGAATTAGTGAAATAGCAAGGGTATTTGTAGTATAGGTTAACTTTGTAGGATGCCCCAAAGAATAAACAAATAACAGCTACCTTACAATCATGTTTATCTTTCTGTGTTTCTTAGTCTAAATAATTTGTGGTAAATAAAATATCTGATTAATTTTTTTATTCAAAATAATAGTTAATTCCTTATTTTATTTTATTTTATTTTTGAGACAGAGTGTCACTTTGTTGCCCAGGCTAAGGTGTCATGGCATCAGCCTAGCTCACAGCAACCTCAAACTCCTGGGCTCAAGCGATCCTCCTGCCTCAGCCACCGAGTAGCTGGGACTACAGGCATGTGCCACCATACCCAGCTAATTTTTTGTATATAGTTTTAGCTGGCCAATTAATTTCTTTCCATTTTTAGTAGAGATGGGGTCTAGCTCTTGCTTGGGCTGGTTTCGAACTCCTGACCTTGAGCAATCCTCCCGCCTGGGCCAACCAGAGTGCTAGGATTACAGGCGTGAGCCACTTTGTCCGGCCAATTCCCCATTTTAGAACTATCTTCTCATTTATCAGAAATCTTAGTAATTTTCAATGGCTCTGCAAAGTTGGTTCATAGACACAAGTATGAGATACTAAATACTTAACTTATTAAGGCTCACAAAATCATGGGTTTTTGTGAACACGGCATTTGGAACCAATGCCATACCCTTCATTGTTCAGAAGAGCTAACAGAGATAACCTGTCCAAACTAGCTAATAATGAAAATTCTACTACAGAAAAGTAAGCATTAATTTATTAAAAATTTTTCCAGCATGGGCTGCTATTAATTCTGTGGGAATCAGCAAACTGGAATATCTGTAAAAGTTTTAACAACTATTTTATTAGCATACTTTCTTAAAATAAAAGTAATATTTAATTAACAAACTCTAGCAGTTTAGAATATCAATAGAACTTTTATTTAAATAATTCAGTTCTTATTTCTTAGAATTTTAGGCTTCATTGAGGCAGAGCATTGAAAGGATTTTCTACATTTATGATGTGTGATTTTTCTGCCTCCAGGTTGCATTAGCTTCTGCTCTGAATTTCCACATTTTTGTTTGTTTTAAAGCTATTCTTTTAATACTCATTTAACATATTGAACCTAAAAATGGAGTCATGGGAATTTATACTTGAGTAAAGACAATGGAATTGAGTTCACGGCTGAATTTAATTTTATTCCAATCATTTTACAAACAAAGCGCTAAAACTTCGAAGTCATTAAGAAAGTTGACAAACACTCCTATTTAAAACATGTGCTTGTATCATGCCAAGACATGCTTTTCCTTTTGGAATTAAATTTTTTAATGATTATCACTTATAAAAAGTAATGATAAAAGATAACGATAGAGAGGCCTCTTTTCTAATTCTTTGATATTGTTATTTTGATATTCTTGTGTTTTTTATTCTTGATATTTTCAAATACTACCAACTTACATGCTATTTAAATTTGAAAAGAAGTTTTTATTATAAGCCAAACTAATTTTGGCTAAGTATATAGTACCTTTTTGCAAGGATGCCTCATCACTTTTTATTTTAAAATAGAATCAAATAATAATTGATTCTCTAGAATTGATCATGCTTAGGCAGAGAATGTTCTACTGGGTTTGCATTTCCACTAAAACAGAATCACACATGCATTCATTCATAAGGTTCTTTATTATAAGTGATTGAAGGCAACAATGCCTTGTTTTTGAAATACATTTTTTTCTTAAAAAAGTGATTTTTGTAATAGTTTTAAGGACACCTTTCTGTAATTTCTCATTGATTTTATGTAAATTCTGTGAAAACAGAAAGCATTCTGACTCATGGTTTCTTTAGAAAATATGTTTACACGCTTTGCTGTTAAGTATAGTGAGGACAGGTGATGAAAATTCTCAATCCAAATCCCACGTGTGGATTTTCATAAAAGTCTGTATAATTTTTATTCAGGTCACTGGTTCACATTGTAAATCTCAGCCCGGTAGGCCCCCCACCCTCTCACACACATATCCGTGAAAGCATGTGCAGTGATTTTTATCAGGGCGATGGGGAAAGAAAGCCCAACTTGCAGATAACTGTATTAATTTACCATGTTTCAGTTCCGCAAGCTTCTTTTTGTAGGCGTTTTTTAATCTCATGGTATACAGAATGTATGAACAAAAGAAATGTGGTATATTAGAAAACAATAAAATACAGACAGCACAAAATACCCTTCCTATGGTATGTGAATAAATATAGCCCCCAATTATACTATATTTTAGGTAGCCACTTTCAAAGGCATATTTCGAGATTTTCTGCCTTTTTGATTACCAAATTTATTCAGTACATACCTTCCTGACTGATAGTGTCTTAACACCTTTCAGGTCTATGTTTAGGTTTCCTTGTACTGTCTTTTAAATATACAATTTAATAGTATTTGAGGGGATACTTGCAACAGGAAATAATCCTAACTCAAAAATAAGGAGACCTGCTTTTTCACATCGCAAGTCGTTCGAATGTCTTCTACGTGTCCCCACCCTCTGTCTGCTGACTTTAACCTCAGAGGGGTTTTAAGATGATAATACCGATTGCAAGCTTTGTATCTGCACATAGCAACAAAAATAAATGAATGGGCCCTGATCAAATTGAAAAGCTTCTGCACAGCCAAGGAAACTGTCGCCAGATACTTTTTCTGGTTTTGACATCTGAAAAAATTAGATCTAAAATGTCCTTTGAGATATGACTATAATTATTTCAAATATTAATACATACTAAGAGCTCATTTTTTTCTTTAAAAGACTTCTATAATATTTGATACACTGATATATATATATATATATATATCTTTACTTTTTCTGTTAGTAAACACGCCA
This sequence comes from Microcebus murinus, assembly GCF_040939455.1. Classification (NCBI taxonomy): domain Eukaryota; kingdom Metazoa; phylum Chordata; class Mammalia; order Primates; family Cheirogaleidae; genus Microcebus; species Microcebus murinus. The sequence goes on along the minus strand of NC_134126.1, from coordinate 4,292,839 downwards.
GCTGTTTCTGTTGTATAAAAGCACGACACAGCAGTTTGGGGCAGCAAAGGGAGTCCACCGTAGTTCAGTGAAGCCCCCTGGGGAGGTTCGCAGGCCGAGTGCCATCACCCAGGCTGGAATGGTGCCTGTCTGGCAGCACTCATACCTATAATCCTGAGATGTCTCTGTGACCCGGAGTAAACTCAATTAGCTCAGTGTCTAGTTTGCCCTCTGTAAAACTTGCTTATTCATTTCTGATGTGTTATAATATGAAGTTAGCAATTACTAAGAATGAAAATATCTTATATTCCCACAAAGCATTTGCTACAGAAATCCAAAGCAAATAATGAAAGCATGAGGTATCATTTTTCAATTTCAAAAGGAATTTTTCAGATGAAAATATAGCCTTGTGGTTTTAGTCTTATTTATAATACCACAAGCTAATAGGAAATTTTAGAATATTTAGAGAAGTATTTTTAAAGTGTATGAATACTTTCAAAAACTTTACTATGGGATAATTAAAATAATCTCTATGGTCCTTAGAGCTCTGCAGTCCATGGAGTACAGAATACAGTGGCACTTTCTTCCTATATGGCACTTCATAGAAATTAGACATGCCATTATTTTATTTTAAGAAGAAAGGCTTACCAAATTGAAAAAAATCAAAACACAAAAAAATTTTATTTCAATGTTGGAGAATTAGTAGGCTGAAGCCTCTTATAACAATAGCTAGTAAATATTAACAGATTACAATTTTGATGTAATGTCATAAATGGGCTATACAGTACTTGATCCAAGTTTAACAGAAACTACTAAGGATATATTTCAAAGATAAAGAATACCAGTACCCTCCCATTGACAGGAAAAGCAAACAATCTATAAATAAATAGAAAAGCATCATCTTAAATGTTTATAACTCATATTCTAATGAGACAGTATGAATTATGGTAGAAGTGAGAGTGAGATTCCATAATAATAAAATGACAACTAAATTTTCCATTTACTTGGGAAATTCTGAGTTGTTGTGTATCCTTGAACTTTTTATTTATCCCTAGTTCTTTCTAGGTTCAATTCTTGTTCTTGTCAGCTGATCTTTGCTTTATCCTGTCGACTCTCAAGTCTTTACAACGGGAATAATAGCAGTTGTGATATAATGCAGAGGATTTCAAACTTTTTTCAAGCAATAGAAACCTTTTTTTCTTTCCCAAATGAAGCCTATTCAAAATTCTGTATAAATCGTAATAAAAGGAGAACCAAAATCACCTTCTGTTTAGCCTACCCCTTGCTCCCATTAGCAGCCTGTTATGAACTCTGAAAAGGAATCCATTGTACTTAGTAATCAGAAAAATATATATTTTGGTTTGTTTTCAGCCAAAGTCTGTACCTGCAACTAACTGAAGTATTTAAATATACTTTTGGAAAGATTTGTTTGATTTTACTTGCTACCCTATATTTACTCACAAAGATGTTATGTTGGGGGTCATACATTTTGTTGTAAAATAAAGTGGCATCATAGCTAAATGGATATAACACATTTAAAAGTATATGGAATTTCTTTATACCATAACAACTGGGTGGCTATTTGGAAATGTCTCTATTTGGATGACACAGAATTTGAATGTCATTACAGTCCCAAGCTTCAACTTTACCATCAGAAATTTTTTAGTTGTGACAAAGAGAAACACCTTGCTAGGTCAGGCTGACTGGCAGTTTGAGGTAGCATAACTTACAAGTGCGTCAACAACATATTCCTCTCTAATGCATAGTGTGGTGATAATGTACTTAAAACCACCCCGATCTACATAAACACTGGGAGTCAGTTGTAGTGTTCATCTCTACTTTAAATAAATTGAAACAAACTTTATTTACCATCATTAGAGAACATATTTTAATTATTGACAGCGAAATATATTGGTAAAATAGCATATTGTTAAAATGAATTTTTAGCAAAGAATACAAAGCAGAAGTAATACAATTATATCAAAGTTCCAAACATTAGGATGGCATTTTCAGTGAGAGTTGTTGTGATGGAATCTTGAGGTCAGGTATTATCGCATATTTGTTTTCTATTTAGAAGTATGGAGAAGGTAGACAAAATTCAATAAAGCAATGACTCTAGAATCAAATCTTTTGATGAATGACATTTGAGATTTAATATGTATTCCCTCTTCTTCTTGATCCACATCCACCCCTCACCTGCCATTTTTTAAAGTGATTAACTCATTCATAGAGCAAATGGAATAGCCTGGATTTGGCCTTTTCCTTTGTTAAGTGATTATATCAAGACTGATGAGATGAATAGTATCCTACAATTTATTTTTAGTACTGCAGATCCTGTACTTGAATTGGTTTCATTAATTATACATCCAACGTTCAAGAAAGGATAAGATATCCAGGCAAATAACATATTTGTTTTAAAAACTATTAACTCAATATTGGATCCAATTGAAACCATATTGTCATAAAATTCATGGACACTAACCATATTCTCTTTATAATAATAACATAAACTATATGTACTACCTTCTCTAGTCTGCTAATTTTAATTGAAATTAAGATTCTGTGGTTGTATACTCATTTCTTATATGTGTATTCTTATTTAATGTGTGTGTGCTTGCCAATATTTTTTTCTTGCTATATGAGGAATACCAACACAGTCTTGCATGTGTGTTTGAAAATGGTATGGTTTACACATATCCTTCACATAATCCTACACATAATCCTTCAAAAAGAATTACACATAATCCTTCAAGTTGTTGAACATTTGGAAAATTTCCATGTAACACTAAATCCATTATGGGTTATTAGTAGTGCTGATATTTTATGAAAAAAGGTTTGACTTACATTAGTTTGATATTGACCTGGTAGAGGAAATGCCCTCTTTCTTAAATTTGAGTGAGTTTTAGTTATACAATATCATCAGAAATTTATCAATTATCAATTATAAGATAAGCTTATTACTTTAAATATTTCAGTACAGAATATTTGTTGGTTTCCTGTAATTTAAGTTTCAAAAGAAAGACAAAGATACACAGATGAAAGAGAACATTTTCATTTTATTTATTTTTATATGAAGGGGTTATCTTGGAGTTTTCTCCTTGTTTATGGAGTTGCAAAGTTTTGATCCCTAAAAAGTTAGTGAGAACTATCTGATAGATGTTATATTTCTAAGACTGGGAATACAAGGGACTATTTAGTCTGTGGTTAATTTGTTTGTTTTTCCCTTGGATAAACTGGGAACTCACCACGTATTTCAAGGGCCTGATTTTGTCCAAATAAACGTATTGAATCTACTGCTAGAGAGACCAGTGGATGAGAACACTTGATCTAGCCTGTGGGGAGAAGCTCCCCACTGAGGCTTTATAGAACAAATGTTTAAAGAAGAATGGAAAGTAGAGCAGGCACACAGTTAGAAGACTCCCGCTTTTAATGGTATTTAAGTGTTTAGCAAGCCATTAACTTTAGTGCTGTGGAACTGCTGAAAGGAAGATTTAAAAATAAAAACTTGTGGTTATCCATGGACTAAGTTGCTGAAAGATCCAGAAAGACTGTTTGGAGGGGCTCTCCAAGCATGGAAGGTCAGTGTCAATTGAAAAGAAATATGGAAATAGTAATTGATTTCCCCTGAAAAGCCAGTGGCTATTGCAGAGAATGAGGATAAGTAGGTTGGTGAATCATTGATGTTTTAAATATTAAGAAAGATGCGTTGTAAATCTCTATAGCCTATTTTAATTTTCTAATCTTTTTTCATTTTATTTTTATTTTTTATTTTTTTATTTTAGCATATTATGGGTTATGTTAAGGTTATATGTATTGCCCATGCCTTCCCTTCCCCCTCAAGTCAGAGTTCAAGCGTGTCCATCACCCAAACGTTGCACATCTTACTTGTGGTGTTTATATATACCCATTCCCTCCTCCACCCTCCCACCTCCCCGATACCCGATAAATGTTATTCCTGTATGTCCACTTAGGTGTTGATCCATCAATACCAATTTGCTGGTGAGTACATGTGGTGCTTAATTTTCCATTCCTGAGATACTTCACTTAGTAGAATGGGTTCCAGCTCTATCCAGGAAAATACAAGAGGTGCTATATCACCATTGTTTCTTAAAGCTGAGTAGTACTCCATGGTATACATATACCACATTTTATTAATCCACTCATGTATTGATGGGCACCTGGGTTGTTTCAGCAGCTTTGCAATTGTGAATTGTGCTGCTATAAACATTAGAGTGCAGGTGACTTTTTCATAAAGTGACTTTTGATCTTTTGGGTAGATGCCCAGAAGTAGAATTTCTGGATCAAATGGCAAATCTACTTGTGTTGCTTTGAGGTATCTCCATATTGCTTTCCACAGACGTTGAACTAGTTTGCAGCCCCACCAGCAGTGTAGGAGTGTTCCTATTTCTCCACATCCATGCCAGCATTTATTGTTTGAGGATTTTTTGACAAAGGCCATTCTCACTGGAATTAAGTGATATCTCATTGTGGTTTTGATTTGCATTTCCCTGATGATTAGAGATGTTGAGCATTTTTTCATATCTTCATTGGCCATTATTCTGTCTTCTTTTGAAAAGTTTCTGTTCATGTCCTTTGCCTATTTTTTGATGGGGTTGTTTGATTTTTTTTCTTGATGATTTTCCTGAGTTCTAAATAGATTCTAGTTGTGAGCCCTTTATCGGATGTGTAGCTTGTGAAAATTTTCTCCCATTCTGTAGGTTGTCCGTTTGCTCTCTTGACAGTTTCTTTGGCTGTGCAGAAGCTTTTTAATTTGATCAGGTCCCATTTGTTTATTTTTGTTGCTGATGTGATTGCCTTTTCAGTCTTCTTCATAAATTCTTTCCTAGGCCAATGTCTAGAAGAGTATTTCCAACATTTTCCTCTAGAATTCTAATAGTTTTACACCTAAGGTAAAAGTCTGTTACCCAGCATGAGTTGATGTTGGTGAGAGGTGAAAGTGTGGGTCTTGCTTCAGTCTTCTGCATGTGGCTATCCAGTTTTCCCAGCACTGTTTATTGAATAAGGATTCTTTTCCACAGTGTATGTTTTTGTTTGCTTTGTTGAAGATTAGTTGGCTATGTGAGGATGGTTTTATGTCTGGGTTCTCTGTTCTGTTCCTCTGGTCAATGTCTCTGTTCTTGTGCCAGTCCCAAGCTGTTTTAATGACTATAGCCTTGTAGTATAGTTTGAAGTCTGATAAATTGATACCTCCTATTTTGTTTTTATTTCCTAGGATTGATTTTGCTATATGGGGTCTTCTCTGGTTCCATACGAAGCGTAAAATTATTTTTTCTATATCTGTGAAAAATGATGATGGTATTTTGATGGGGATTGCACTGACTGTGTAGGTCACTTTGGGTAGTATAGACATTTTAACAATGTTGATTCCGCCAACCCATGAGCATGCTATATTCTTCCATCTGTTTACGTCCTCTGCTATTTCCTTTTTCAGTGCTTCGTAGTTCTCCCTGTAGAGGTCTTTTACCTCCTTAGTTAAATATATTCCAAGGTACTTTACTTCTTTTTGTTGCTATTTTGGAGAGAATTGAGTCTTTGATTTGTTTCTCACTTTTACTGTTGTTGGCATTTATGAATGCCTCTGATTTCTGTGTGTTGATTTTGTATCCTGAGACTTTACCAAATTCATTTATCAATTCCAGGAGTCTCTTGGTTGAATCCTTGGGGTTTTCTAGGTGTAATATGTCATCAGCAAAGAGTGGGAGTTTGATATCTTCTGCTCCCATTTGGATGGCCTTAATTCCGCTCTCTTGTCTGATTGCTGTAGCAAGGACTTCCAGCACAATGTTGAATAGAAGTGGAGATAATGGCCAACCTTGTCTTGTTCCCAATCTAAGTGGGAATGCTTTCAATTTGTGCCCATTCAGTATGATATTGGCTGTGAGTTTGTCACATATGGCTTGTATCATTTTTTAGGTAAGTCCCAACTATGCCTATTTTGTTGAGCGTTATTATCATAAAAGCGTGTTGAATTTTGTCAAATGCTTTTTGTGCATCTATTGAGAGGATCATATGCTCTTTATTTTTGCTTCTGTTTATATGGTGAATTACATTTATAGATTTGCATATGATGAACCATTCCTGCATCCCTGGGATGAAGCCCTCTTAGTTGTGATGAATTATTTTCTTGACAAGCACCTGGATTAGATTGGCTAGGATTTTGTTAAGAATTTTTGCATCTATATTCATAAAAGATATTGGTCTGTATTCGTTTTCTTTTTTTGTTGCATCCTTTCCTAGTTTTGGTATCAGGGTTATGTTCTCTTCATAAAATGTGTTGGGGTGTTTCCATCCTTCTCGATGTTGTGGAATAATTTCTACAGGATAGGCACCAATTCTTCCTTGTAGGTATGGTAAAATTCGGGTGTGAAACCATCTAGCCCAGGACTTTTCTTTTTAGGAAGGTTTTTTATTGCTGTTTCAATTTCAGTTCCTGATATTGATCTGTTCGGGAATTCTATTTTTTCGTGGTCAAGCCTAGGGAGGCTGTGAGTTTCTAAGAAATTGTCCATTTCCTCCACATTCTCCAGTTTTTGTGCATAGAGGATTTTGTAGTATTCATGAATTATATCTTGTATCTCTGTTTTATCTGTTGTAATTTCTCCTTTATTTTTCCTGATGGAGCTTATTAGAGATTTTTCTTTTCTGTTTTTGGTTAGTTTAGCCAAAGGTGTGTCAATTTTGCTTATTTGTTCAAAGAACCAACTTTTTGTTTTGTTAATCTTCTGTATGGTTTCCCTGTTGTCAATTTCATTTGGTTCTGATTTGTTCTTAATGATTTCACTTCTTCTGTTGGGTTTGGGGTTGGTCTGTTCTTCTTTTTCTAGCTCTTTGATACGATTCATTAGGTTTTCTATTTGTGATCTTTTAGACTTTTGGATATAGGCATTTATGGAAATAAACTTTCCTCTCAGGACTGCTTTAGCTGTGTCCCACAGGTTTTGATAACTTGTGTCTCCTCTGTCATTTATTTCAAAGAATTTTTTGATTTCCATCTTGATTTCCTTGTTTATGAAGCGATCATTCATCAGAAGGTTGTTTAGTTTCCATGACTTTGTGTAGAAATGAGAGTTCCTGTTAGGGTTGATTTCTACTTTTATTACACTGTGATCTGAAAAGATACAAGGTATAATTTCTATTTTTTAAAATTGTTTAAGACATGCTTTGTTTCCTAGGATATGGTCAATCTTAGAGAATGACCCATGAGCTGATGAGAAGAACATATATTCAGTGGTTTTGGGATAGAATGTCCTGTAAATGTCAGTCAGGCTCATTTGTTCTAGAGTTCTGCTTAAGTCCATTTTTCTTTGTTGATCTTTTTTTTTTTTTGGAGGATCTGTCATGTGTTGTCGGTGGGGTGTTAAAGTCTCCGACTATTATGGTGTTGTTGTTTATCCATTTGTTCATAACAAGTAGAGCTTGCTTTATAAATCTGGGTGCACCTAGGTTGGGTGCATATATATTTAGAATTGTTATGTCTTCTTGTTGAACTGTACCCTTCACCATTATATAGTGGCCTTCTTTGTCTTTTATTACTTTTGTTGATTTAACAACTAAGTTTTCTGTAATCAGCACCACCACACCAACTTTCTTTTGGCTTCTGTTTACTTGAAATATTGTTATCTACCCTTTTATCTTTAGTTTATATGCATCCTTGCAGGTTAGATGTGTTTCCTGAAGTCAGTAGACACTTGGCTTGTATTTTTTTTATCCATTTGGCCAGCCTATGTCTCTTGAGTGGGGAGTTCAAGCCACTCACATTTATTGAGTTAACTGATAGGTGGGGCAGATTTCTGTTCTTTATGTTGGGTTGAACTTTGTTGCTTTGTTTTCTCTCTTGAGCCATTGTGGTTTCTGAGCTTTGATCTTTAGCTTTTGATTAGATTTACATTCGTGAGTGTTTATTGTGCTGATCCGTGGGTAATACTCTGTTGAGTACTTCTTGAAGGACTGGTCTTGTCTGGGTGAATTCCCTCAGTCTTTGCTTATCTGAGAATGTCTTGGTTTCTCCTTCGTATATAAAGCTTAGTTTTGCAGGGAATAAGATTATGGGTTGAGCATTATTCTGTTTCAGAAAAGTGAGAATAGGGTTCCAGTCTCTCCTTGCTTATAAAGTTTCAGTAGAGAAGTTTAGCATTATTCAGATTGGCTTCCCTTTGTATGTAACTTGGTTCTTTCGCCTTACAGCTTGCAGAGTGCCTCTTTAGTTGATACTTTTGTCAGTATGATGACTGCATGTTGTGACATCTTCCTGTTTGCATTGAATCTCCCAGGGGTCCTCTGAGCTTCTTGAACTTGTATATCAAGATTTTTTACCAAGGTCTGGGAAATTTTTCTCTATTATATCTTCGAATAGTTTATCCAACCCTTGAGTGTTTTCGTCTTCACCTTCAGGTAACCCTATGACCGTCACATTATGTTTCTTCACATAATCCCACATCTCATGTAAGCTTTGCTCTTTTCTCTTGTTTCTCTGCTCTATCTCTGTGACTGATTTATTTAATTGGAATGTGTTATCTTCAATCTCTGAGATTCTTTCTTCTGTTTGATCTACCCTGTTCTTGAGGCTTTCCACTGTGTTATAGTTCCCTGAATTGATTCTTCATTTCCAGGAGTTTGGTTAGACTTTTCTTCATTGCTTCAATTTCTTTAAGGAATTTTTGTTCCAGGTCTTGGAGTTTTTTTGTGTTTTCTTTGTGTTGATTTTCCAGTTTTTCTTGCAACTCATTGAATTTTCTTACGATCCATGCTCGAATTCTTCTTCTGACATTTTAGTGGTCTGTTTGTGGTTGATGTCGATTTCTAAAAGGCTAGTGTTCCTCTTTGAAGGTGTGCTTTCCATTTGAGTTGTCATATTTCCAGAATTCCTTTGTTGATTTCTTCCCATCTGGATCAGTTGTTGCTCTTTAGGTTTTCGTTCGGGTAATGACACACCCTGTTTAGTCTCTGAGCCAGTAGGTGGTGTTTGTGGGTGAGATTAATCTACACCCTGTATGATGAGTCAGTAGGTGCTGTGAAAAGGGTGTGCAGAATGTCCTCCCTGTCAGTAGGTAGCGCTTGCTTGGAGGAGAAGCCTACACTGTTGTTTTTGTGTCCTGTAACCAGCTCTTGTTCCTCTGGAGAGGCACTCTAGTGCCTCAGGTGGTGAGTGGGGCTCTGGGGCTTCCAGGTGTGTCCTTATTGTCTACCTGAGTGAGGGCTGGTCTTGTAGTGAGTCTGGGTGGAGCTGGGTTGGGTAAGCCTGCCCTCAGGCACCATAAATGCTGTTAGCAGGGGTCAAAGTTCTGTTCTCTGCTTCTGGGAAAAGCTGTCAGTGAGGGGCTGGAATGGCCCCGCTCAGTCAGAAAGTCTACATGTGGGGGTGGGTCTGTCTGAGACCTGCAGTTTGGAGCAGGCCTTGCTCCTTTCCACCCTCCCCGACTCTGCGGCTTTTCCTGGGCATCTGCCAGCAGGCCAGACCTCACACCACTGGGTCTCTCCTGGGTGTGATGGGGGCTGGGAGGTTTCCGGCACAGGGTCGCCGCCTGGGCTGGGCACACGGCCCTGCCTTGGGAGGAGGGTTGCCCTCAGGATGCTGATCTGCCCTTAAAGACACACACACCTCAGTAGGCTGTTCTCAAATATCCCTTCTGTGCCTCAGGCAATACGAGACCTGGGTGCCCAGGATCTGGTCTGCAGATCTGACCTCTGGGCCCAGGAATTCAACCCCTGACCCCACCAGGGAGAGGAGTGCCAGTCCCAATTCACCCACGGGAGCCCAAACTGGGTCGATGTCTCTCAGCTTCAGGGTCTGCCCCATTCTCCTTGAGTCACCAGGCCAGCAGCACCTGGGAGGGCTGGATGGTAGGGAGCTCACAGTCTGAGTACCCCTCAGTCAGCTGAAGGGCCCCAAAGGGAAGGTCCTATTCCCTGGTGATGCCTCTGGCTGGTGGCTATATTGTCTCTCTCAGCAGCCATGGATAGGGACAGGGGAGGGGAGAATGGAGCAATATGGCACCTGCCACGCAGCTTGGGTCTGTGCACATGGAGGTGCCCCAAGGGGGTTGGGAGCCTGGTGCTGTGTCTGCTGCAGGCATACCTCTCGTTGGCGGTGGCCGTCTCTGGGCTGGTGTACACAGGTCTCTCCACCCACTGCGGAGCCCACCAGCAGTCTGAGATGCAAGGGAGGGGAAAGTTAACCGCTCCACCTACCCTTGCCACTGGTCTCTGCTTCTTCGAGGTCTCTGCTTCCAGTTCTCCTCCACAACCTCCTCCTGTGAGTCTCCCGTAGTCTCCAGTACTCCTCCGGATCCTCAGCCAATGTATGTTCTTCTGCTTGCTTCTTTCTTCTAATTTCTTCAAGAAACTTTCTTTTTTGCAGAGACACTCTGTCTGGTGGTGTTTCTCATCCACCATCTAATTTTCTATTCTGTTAATAAGAAAAATAGTCTTCATAAAAATAAATTATCAGAAGTTATTAAAAGTGAAAAATTGTCAACATTATTGCAGGTTTGCTTATCAAGTACTGGAAAAAATGCCCCATGGAATGTCATATAGTAGCCTACAAAGTACCAAATTCTGGTCTGCTCTATCTATATCATGCAGAATGAGTAATCTTGTTGTCTCATTCACCAATACCTCCCATTGCCCTTTTTGTCTTTCATTCTCCATCTCTATCTTATGAATTTTAAAATATCACAGAGAACTAAGAATCTTGTTCTTTTGAAGATGAGATACCCAGTTTTAATCCTGGGGTTGTGATAAAACTGCTTACTTATCTGGTTTGTCCTTTGTATTTTTAATTTTTTTAAATAGAAAGATATCTGATTTTTCTTTAATAAAAATTAAATTTAAATCTGCTATTCATAAACTATGAGGGGAATTATATCTGGGTTTGATTAATTAGCAATGAAGGTGACTTGTTACAAATCTTTGCCTGTGATTCTTCATGTAAAAGGAAACCGACTTGGAGCCAAATTATCAGCAAGAATTGAATGCTCTTTTCTGCTGTACTTACTCGGAGCCAAGCCTTGGGCAGGCCACCTGTGGAAAGGCTGCCATGTGTGCCACCTGATGAAGAGTGCACTGTACAGGAAAATGAGACCTGCTTCCTATCATGAAGGCGGATGTGAAGTCATGGGACAGAAATGGAGAAAATGAATGTCATGCCTGCTAGGTGGCAGATATTTTTATATGCTCTAACCCACTTAATCCTTACTCAACGCCTCTAAAACACTAAGAAAATATCACATGTAAAGCATGATAGCATAGAGACCTAGGAGTGTCTCTGTTCCGGAGTCAGGCAACTTGAGTTTTAACCCTTGTTCTGTCACATACTATTAATAGTTATGTGACATTGGGCAACATACTTACTTTTATGTGCCTATTTCCCCATTTTTAAAATAATAATTATAAGGTTTTTAAGGGTTAAAAGATTTAATATTTCTGGAATGATATTTATAAAATTATTTTCAGTATTACAAAATAATGTATTTGTGATGAAACTGATTACAAGTTATAGCACAGTGACATAGGTCATATTGATGAGACACCTAAACACCGACTAAACTTTTCAGTTGCATTTACATGGTATTCAGTTTGCTTCATAGTTTCAGGACATTTAGATGCCTGAATCATTGTTTTCCAGATTTCTTGGCTTTGTACAGATAAAGCCCAAAACCTGAATTATTAAAAATTCCTAAATATTTAATATCAGTGGGTTAAAATATAAAATATGTTTTAGAAAACTACATAAGAAGAGATTGTAGATGAATTTCAGAACATCTTGAGTCTATAATGCTGCTTCCTATGGACGTTAAAATATAACTCGATGCTAACTGTGAAATAGATACAACCTGTAAATCCATATTTAAATATCCAGCTTAAGAGTTTCCATCCTATAAGTAGTTCCAATCATATAACAATTTTTTGAATACTAATCCTGAAATCTAATAAATATTTAATTTGTTTTGTTGAACTACTCTCACATATCATACAAAAATAGTTATTTTCACATGTCAAGTTTAATCCTTTGATTTGAAGGCAGTCCTTTTATTCCTGAGACCTACGTATTATTTCTAAAATGGGTCAAGAATGAAAACAACTTCAAATAACTTGAAATGTCTACTACTTTTGATGCTGAGTAACTGCTGACATATGATTTTATAAATAGATTTTATTTTAAATATAGAAATTCCTGGCTTTGTAGTAGATGATAATGGAATCTTAATGTTTTATAAGCAACTTCTTTTTCCATTTATAATATAATAATAAGTAGGCAAAGAATTATAATTAAATTTCTTCAATACATCTGATATTTAGCACATTTGAACATTTATAACCTTTTTTTATTATTCTATAATATTTAATGGATATAACATAAGTTTTTAAATATGGAAAATAGATAATATTTTAATAATAATGTATGAGTTGACATTTTTCTTAACTATACAACAGAATATTTTTAAAAGGAGTGATTTAAAACTTATAATGAAAAATTATATCTAGTTTTAATATTCTTTTGCTTGTGGACTAGTAATTACATTAATTACAATTTTAATTTCAAGCAATATTGTCTAGATAAAATTAAGTAAACTAATTAAGTAAACTTCTGTAAGTATCTGTTTATATACTGAATGTCATTTGCTTTTTACTATTCATTTCTTGCAATCTACATTAAAATATAATTATTTTTCTTTTTCTCTTTTTTTTTTTTTTTTAAGACAGAGTCTCACTTTCTTGCCTAGGCTAGAGTGAGTGCCGTGGCATCAGCTTAGATCACAGCAACCTCAAACTCCTGGCCCCAAGTGATCCTACTGCCTCAGCTTCCTGAGTAGCTGGGACTACAAGCATGTGCCACCATGCCTAGCTAATTTTTTCTATATATTTTTAGTAGGCCAATTAATTTCTTTCTATTTTAGTAGAGACGGGGTCTCGCTCTTGCTCAGGCTGGTTTCGAACTCCTGATCTTGAGCGATCTGCCCGCCAGGGCCTCCCAGAGTGCTAGGATTACAGGCTATAATTATTTTTCTTATTTAATGTTCACTCATATTGTACTACATGTACTACAAAATAATATGTAGAGTTACTAGAAGAAATGAAATTTTTATTTTACATATAAAAATAAGCTGTATATTCATCTGAACTAATTGAGTTCCAATTCGACGGACTATGTTTTCTTTAAAACATTTCAATTAATATCCCTTGGAATAAATAGCTTTTAAAGCAGGTGACTGTTTTAAATAAAGGTTTACATATCATTTGCCAAATCCAATCAATAATTTTCATTATTACACAGGTAATTCTTGATGTATGATTCTCTATATTCCCCTTAGCAATTGCTGAAGTAGTTTTTCTTGTCCACAGAGTTGAGGATTGGTGATGAGCCCGTGCAAATGTGATTCATCTTTAAAAGTGAGGTTGGCTCAATATTTTTAACCTATATAAAGAAAGAAATTAGATATTTCAAAATTTATTTCAGAATCTTCCCCGTGTTGCCTCTGATACTGACCTATGATGTAGTCATACAATCTTCAGTTTCATTACGTATGTGAAGAAAGGAGGAAGAACAATAACAAATGGGAGAAAAAGAAATTTAGAAGGGGGAAGGTCATCCAATAATAATAATAATAATGAATGTTGAGTAGCCCCTGTAGTAACTTTAAATTGATTTAACACAGGAGAGCCACAACTAGAAAACTAAAAGAAGGGACTAGAAATTAAGTTCCATGAAATTGCTCAAGAAGATAAGTTCATATTGATTGAATTTTTTCATCCAGTACTGATTTTACTTCTATCTAGTTATAAGTTAAGACCACCTTTGTGGTTGCTATCTTCATTTTGATGCTTTTTTTCAATGTGATCATTATATTAATCATTATAATAATCTTAATTGTATGGCAGTCTAAATGAAATATGAGACAGAGTAATTAATCATATTTACCTATTTTTCCAGATATCATATTGTTAGTAGCAGTATTTTGAGTTTGTACTACTAAGTCTACAGGGTATGGGTAGTTTAAGTAAACTCACCTAAGAGTTTAATCTTCTCTAATAAAAGAAATGAGAGTTTTCAGTAGAGAAATATGTTTTTGTTTTCACTTTCACATGATTTCGAATATCAAAATGGGAAAAACAAACATTTGTGACATCTTTGTAGAAGGGCCATTCCAGAATTAACAAGGTAAACATATTAGTCACAGATGATGTGATTATAACCCAGAAATTAATATAAATCATCTTCCAGTCAAGATGTAGTGACTTTTTGTAACTAAAAGAGATGAAGAATAAAAAAGACCCCTAGAGAAGAAATTGCCATGCATATATAATATCTTATTTAAGGGCCTGAATTTTATGAGCACAATGTAGGCAATGGGGAATTTAAAGAATATTATTATTGCTTTAGAGAGCATGTGACAGAGAATAGTGGAAAAAATAAACAGACAAAAAAATGCCTGCTCCTGTGGCTCTTATGAAGGAGGTGAAGAGCTTATGAAAGTTTGAGATTTAAGTAGCCAAGAAAACTGACACTTTCAAATTTCATTTGCCTACTCAATATTTTATTTGCAATTAAATTATTTTCATAGTGCCATAAATATCATATTTTACCTAAGATTGGGGAAAAATTAAAATTAAAATGCCTACTAACAGGATTACAGATAACCTGTGTTAGAATTTATAAATATAGCTGGCGTAGGTTTATAAAAACCTAGTTTAGAATGTGGTAAAGAAGGTTATAAAATAATCCACTGTATTATGAAAAAAAAGATGAGTCATATATGACTAAAAGATGACAGAAATAAGGAAGTTCCACAAGAGGAAATAATGGGCTTAATTTTAAATATGTAGTGTTTGGAGTGGTAGAACACAGAAGTAAGTCTATTTGCAAGATTGTTAGATAATTGGGATCAGAAGAGACATCAGAATTATAGCTATTCATTGATCTCTATGATTCTATGAGTAGACAAATATCTTCACATACACACAAACAATATAAATGTCAAATCCACATGCATATGTGGGAATATATGTACATGCATTTATGATCATGCATGCATGTGTACATAAACATAAATGTATGAATATGTGCATGCTTGCATTCATATGTCACATGGGCAGAGATAAAGGTGAAACTGCAAAATTTGTTGTGATCTGAGGAAGAGCTGTAGACTGAGACATGGCTGAAAACAACCTTGATGCACATTCGTACATAAAGAGTACCAAGGTCAAGTGGAGTAAGAAGGGAGGTAACTAATGATATAAGAGGAAAGTAGCTGTAGTGGAGTGGTCTGGTACCACAGAAGCCAAAGGACGAAAAATTTTCAAAAGTCCAAATGTGTTAAATGCTACACAGAGGCCAGGATGAACGAATGAAGAAAAGCTTTTAGATTTAGAAAGTAGGAGATCAATGGGCCCTTTATGGCAGCTATTAGAGTAGATTATTGAGAGTTGAATTAGAGAGCATTAAAAATGGGAACTGCGAGAAATAGGAGTAGCTGGTATGAATCCCTCAATTTTCAAGATTGCCAGTGAATGAAGACAGTGAGGTAAGGTGTCTTTAAATTTTTTTCTCAATTTCTTATATTTATAATATTTATGATTTATGTTTCAGAGAAAATATAAACTTCCTAGAGCAACCGCTAATTTGGGACCTTCAAATATGTAATTGTACAATATACACAGAATTCTGGAGCTATAGTCTACCTTGTCATGAGGTTATCTGTCAATGTGGGTGGAGAAAGTTCCCAACCATCAGAAGGTGGTTTGTCATGTACTAAATGTTAAATATGTCTTCCTTTAACAAAGGACAGTTATAAAAATTAATTTCCATACATAAAGTTGAACATGAAAACAAACTGGATTGATAGTAAAGAAATATATTTACCAGGTAGAGCCTACAATTTTAGAAATGAATGGCAAAAGTAAGAAAAAGAGGTTATGGATAAAGGAGGGCATTCTTAAATTAGGGAGGGCACAACTCCATTATAGGTATCAAGAAAGAGCCCACACTGTGGAAAATATCATAGCTTTAAGACCTAGATAGAATTGATTAAGGCCATTTGAGAATGTAAACAGGGATTCGAGTATGTATATATTAAGTATATGTTAATAGTTAGGACAACTTTTGTTTAATACACTTTGTTATTTGTTTTGGAAAAATATAGGTAGTACTGAAATCTAGAGATCAGCGAATCAGGTGTGTGATTGAGACAGGCATTCATGTTGCTTAATCTGGATTTATGATCTTATATGAATACAAATTTAAACTAGTGGTGCAAAATTGTATCAAGATCACAGAACTCTGTTGCTTTAACTTATTCCTAAGGATTTAGACTGGTTGGTCTATATACACAGTAACTGCTTGCTTAGAGAGTATTAAAACATTATTAGAGTTGAGTGGAATTACTGAACTTTAAGAGAAACATGAAATCAGGAATAAAATTTCCTTAGAAATAAGAATAAACATGAACTACCTGTTTTTTAAGGGTTTAAAAATGTATTTACTGAAGAGATGCATTTATTAGAAGCTTCTAACAATTGCTCACGTTCTTATTAATGAAAGGAAGGCACAAAATAGAGATGATGGTTCAGAGCCGGGACAGTGAAGAAACTGCCTGCGATCGTAAGCTTGTGACTCTCCTGCTCACCCAGCACAAGGAGTGCTGGCAAGCAGTGAAACGGATTTCAGCCTCAGCTGTGTCTGCCTTTTGGAGATGTTAATCACAAGGAATGAAAGAGAACACTGAGGAAAAACTTTTAAAGTGACTTTCTTAGTGATCTGAGTGTAGTTTTTTTTTTTTTTTTTTTGCTAATTATGACTTCATTGCCTTTTTAAAAAGAAATGATTATTCATTTATTCAAACTCAGTCAATATATACTGAGTAATCATATTTCTATCTCTTTATTTCTATGTATACCAATAGATACAAACATTTACTATACTTTATTCTATATCATGGGTTTGGATTTTTCCTCAACTGATTCTGTTTTTTTCATATAAAGTTTTCTTCAGCTAAAGTTAAGGCAAGGTATCAGAACTGGGGAAAATGCTTGACTTTTATAGTTATAGCTAACTGGATCAGAGCAATTCAGCACATTGATTTTTCCTTAAATAGGCTCCCATTTTACATGAACATTAACTGAAAACCAATTTTGTTAAGAACTTACATTGGATTTTATTAACTCTCCATATGTCTTCTAATAGAGGTACATATTGATAAATTATCCTGTTGCTTTTTATTTTGATTATAACATAATTTCTTTTTCTTACAAAACCTATTAGTGCTCATCTTAAAATCAAGAGTATTGCTACAATCAGAAGCATAATAAGTTTATCTTGCTTATCATATTTTCAACTAGTCACCCAAAATCATTTGTATTGATTGTTGTATCAATTGTGTTATGTATCATTCAGTGTTTCTTGCTTAAACCGTTGTAACTGTTACTCTCACATATTGAGTATGAGTATTTCAAATACACTCCTGCTGGTCTTAGTAATAAATTTTTATTAAAAATGTATCAGTTTTAGAAATAGGTTTTATGACATAAATTAAAAGGAAGTCTATTTTAAACTATGTCACCGATCTCCGTTTGTTATATAAAATTAACTCACAAAAGAATTGAGTTTCCTAGCAGTAAAATTGTGAACCATAAAACGCACCACACTAGAATTCTTACAATTACAAAGTTGCCCGGATCATGAGACACCTATTCGTTGTAGTTTGTTATACACTGATAAAGTTACTTGCCCCACAGCAAAATAATATTTTCAGCAGAAGTTTGGGGTCCTAGTATAGTGAGGAATAAATTTAAAGAAAATGTAGGAAGTAATTGTGACCTGTTCTAAGCTGATTCATGTACATTGGGTATGACAGAAAATTAAGGTAAATGCTCGGGATGTCAAAATTTGCTATTTATGGATTGTAAAAAGAATTACTCTTTGTGGATTATAAAAGAAGCAGAGACATTGCTTCTTGCTTAGATTAAGCGATTTGTTAGATGGGATGACTAGGTAGTTGGTTTATTTTCTGTCCACTGCTTTTTACTTGAAAGGCTGATTGTCTTCCGGAAAAAAAAAAAATCAATTTCAGGCCGGGCGCAGTGGCTCACGCCTGTAATCCTAACACTCTGGGAGGCCAAGGCGGGTGGATCACTCAAGGTCAGGAATTGGAGACCATCCTGAACAAGAGAGAGACCTCGCCCCCTTGTCTCTACTAAAAAAATAGAAAGAAATTAGCTGGACAACTAAAAATACATAGAAAAAATTAGCTGGACTTGGTGGTTCATGCCTGTAGTCCCAGCTACTCGGGAGGCTGAGGCAGGAGGATCGCTTGAGCCCAGGAGTCTGAGGCTGCTGTGAGCGAGGCTGACGCCAGGGCACTCACTCTAGCCTGGGCAGCAGAATGAGACTCTGTCTCAAAAACAAACAAACAAACAAAAAAAACCACATCAGTTTCATGTTGAAAGTGCTTTTTTTCTAAGATGTTTATTGAGACAATACTGAAGTAGAAAAAATATTTATTGTAGAAAAAAGACAACAGTTTTAACAGTTGTACAAATTGCATGAGGTGTGATTTTTGATATGGAAAATATATTGCATATGTTCAATATTCATAACATAATTTTGTCACACTTTAAGAATTCATTTCAATGACCACCTTAATTGCCTCTATTTAGCACTCTATATTCTCTTTCTCTGCATTGTCATATTTCTTCAGTCTCCTTGATGTTTCCATTTTTTTATATCTCACTCAAATCTCTACCAACTACACTCTGACTTCCAGCACAATCACTCCTCTGAAACACCTCTCACTAAAGTACCAATACTTTCCTTATTGTTAGAGTCAATAGAAAACATTTCCTTTCTTTATTTTGTAATGTTAATAAGTTTAAAATTTTCCATTTGCTTCTTTTAGCTGGCAGTGTCTTCAGAACTAATACCGTTAGGGGAGAGTATTTGGCATGATTGAAAAGAGAATAGAGACTTTGTGTCCAAAATCTTAACTTAGAAATATCTGAGAGATAGAAGTAATGCATGCATAAGATAGAAACCATGCTTTGGAGAGGTACTTGGGAAAGATTTTGTTTCAGTTTTGCAGAAGGTGAAATAGAGACAGGTCTGTAGTCCCAACAGACCCCATAAAAGAGGGAACCTGTATCCATGTTTTCATTAATAGCAAGGGGATCAGAGTACCTTGGATAGGGATGATTGTTTGGCACGTCTAGAAAATGTATCCATAGGTGGTGTTGCAAGATATTCCCAAGTATGGCCCAAAGATAGCAGAGAACCCCCAGATCAGTGCGGAATATGTGAAAAGGTTGGAAGGTGTCTCAGATCTTCACTGAATGAACGGAAGACTCGCCATGGATGGCCACAACCTGTTTGACACTTTTCTTGTGTATATCGTTGTATCTCAGTATTCAACTGAGGCCTTGCAAGATGACGTTTCCTGTTAAAAACCATAGGCACCATCCTTGATGTGTTTTCTTCCTCCTGATCATACCCTCATTCAATCCGTCATCAAATCCAGTCAGCATGGCCTTCAGAAGATATTCCATATCTGTCTCTTTCTGTCCGTTCCTTCTACCATCACTCTGAGTCAAACCACGTTCATCTCTGGTGTAGACTACTTCTGCCTGGGCTTCTGCTTCCATTCTAAGTCTCTAATTAACCATCTATTTTTACCCCAAAAATGTTTCACGGCAATAAGAATGATTGTTTTACTGTCCCAAATTATTTATCGCCCCTCTCAGTAGAGGATTATACTTTCCCACTCTGCTCTTTAGGCCTGGCATCATGACTTGATTTGGCTATTAGAACGTGAATGTAAGTGACACACGTCACCTCGGACAGGAGTCCTGATGGCACCTTCTGGTTGTGCCATTTGCTCTTTTCCTTTGTTAGAGAACAATACGTCTTAGACGGGGGTTTCTCCTTCAGTCTGGATCCCAAGTGAAAAGCTATGTGGCTCAAGGCCACAGTGGGCCCATAGTGAGTATGTGACAGAAATAAATTTTGCCATAAGCTGCCTCTTTACCTAAGTTTCAAAATATAAAACAAATAATGTCACTCTCATGTTCCAATCATGAAAAAAGTTTTCATAACATTGAGAGTCAACTAAAAACTGTAAGTCTCTGCACTACAACGAGGGGCTCCATCTTCCACTCGGAGACTGTGTCTGGCACCACGCTGTCCTTGGCTCACTGTGCCCAAGCACGGTGACATTCATCACATCCCAAAATAAGTCAGTTTTACTCCTGCTGGATGGCCTGTGAAGCAACTGTCGCTCTCTCCAAATAGTGCTCTCCCCCAGATGTGCGCAGGGCTGTGTCCTGCCTGCTCCCCTGGTCGCCAGTCAAGTGCCGCTCTCACAGGGAGACCCCGGCTTTAGGTCACTGTTATCTCACCTCATCAGTGTCTGAATGTGTTTGTCTAATTGATTAATTTCTTTCTCTTCCCTCTATAATCTAACCTCCATGAGAACAGGGTCCTGGTAATCTTTTATCCGTAGTGCCTAGAACAGGGCTTATTCTACAGTAGGGACTCAATACCTATATTTTAAATGAGTGAATGAATCTTGTGCCCAAATTTGATGCTAGTAAAGTTGCTGTTTCCCGTATCTCAGCTGTTTTAAATGCAATTTTCTCTTCACTGGATATCTTTTAGCATGTCCTAATTGGAAAATATTACCCATTTTTTTTTAAATTGAGTGTTTTTATAGCATTATGGTCACAACTTTGTTCTAACACATTATGCTATATACTGAAATCATTATTTTTTTTGTAGCTCACTCACTGGCTTATGTGTTCATGCCGAGTTTGTGGTAAATGGAATAAAGGTTCAGCTTTTAGGTCTTTAGGGATCTTTTTTGATCCCTACCGCTTACCAAATATATTGTATTTCTATGAAATATTTAAAGATCTGCAGTGTTCTACAGAGAGAATTTGACTAGGAAAATATGGTAAGAATTTTGTATGTAGTTTTTAAAGATACAGCTAATATGACATATTAATGAACAGAATATTATGGAGTGTGTGAGATAGAGAAATATCAAAGACAATTTCTAGTTTTTATGTCAGATGTTTAGATGACAGTGCCATTTACTGAAAAGGGTAAATCTTGGGGGCTAGCAGGATTGGGTATAAAAATTATAATTCTGTTTTGGCAATATCAACTGTGACATGTCTATTGACTTCCGCGTGAAGACATTGAGGCTGTTACATACATGAGAGTCTCACACTCAACAGAGAGGTTAGAGCTAGAGATCTGAATTGAAAGCCTCCATATTACAAGTATAGAGAGTGTTAAAATCTCTGAGACAGAACAAGATCATGTTGGGAGAGAGAAGAAATATAGAAGAGCTCTGGGTGAAGTGCTGAGCTCTCAAGCATTTATACATTTAAAGGTCAAGTGGAGAAGGCAGAGGAGTCATTGCTGCAGACTAAAAGAATTGCCAGTGATGTTTGGGGAGGCGGGGATGGGAAATTAAATAAGATTTTGCTATTTCCCTTAGGAAGTTAAGTCTAAAATAGAGCTCACTTCCGAATCACAAATATTTGAGAATATATAGCATTGAAGATTTGCAAATTGTGTTGACTTGTCAATTCTCAAACATAAATTCTTTCATGTTCTTCCCTCTTTAGTATGCAACAATGTAGTTTATCAAAAAGAGAAGTTCTTAAATCTTATTCACCTGAATTTTAATTGACAAAGTCATTTGCAGATATTTTGAAAGTTCTACATTTTGTAATAACATACAACATTGGTCTTCAGTGAATAATTAAATTGGGGTAATACTAATATATTTTTCCATATAGTAAAAAAAAAAATCCTTCTTTCCAGAAAAAAGCTTGGATGCTACATGCACCTTGCTTGTTTTCCAGGCCATCACTTTCCTTTTTGAAACCCTGTAGTGCTCCCCTTATTCTCAGCTAAAATTGTGTCATGTCTATCAAGTGTAATTTCCATATCTTTAACTTCCCACTTCTGTAATCAGTCTCCCGTGAATTTTTCAATTACAATTGAGGTCATTGTGGTCTGGATCACATCCAATTTTCTACAACTGTCTCCTGACTCCTTTCCACGTAAGTCTGACATGTTGACTACTCAAATTTTTGGCTATTGAAAGAGAAAAAAAATTAAGTGATGAAATGGCTTTGATTTTTTTTATTTTACAAAAATGTGATGATGAATTTAAAATTATGAATGATCTCGTGTGCTCTTTGATTATTTTCAAATGTTTTACTTCTCAATGACAGTGAGATATTAGACCCACAATAGAAAATGGTCAGGCTCTGTAAAGAAAAGTAACGTTTAGGTATTTAGAAACAAACCAATATATTCCTGCTTCATGTATTTTTGTGGACATAATTTTTTTATTTAAGAATAATAAATAGCAGTCCTCAATGAACTGCAAATACACTTGCAAGCCTGATGTAAAGTCTCAAAATTAATGAAAATATTTTGTGATTTTTTTATAAAGAACCAAGGTATAAGATAACCATTTTGAAATGTTTTCTGGAAATTGTAGTCATAAAGCCAATTAAAGCTGCTTAAATTAAGCAATCTTGTTCCTTTGAAAGCGTATTATGTCAAATAGGAAATTCTTGAATCAATTTATTAAGGATTGGATACCTGGAGAGACTATTTAAATTGTTGAATTAGCTTTCTCTCAGGAGCTACAGAAAGTCAAGGGGGTGTCTTTTTATTTATCAATCAAAATCTTTTAAACAGAATTTTATTTTTTTAATCCAACAAAATTTCTGATTTGTGGAAATTTTATAGATATAAGAAACATAGTGCTAAGAGA
The DNA here is from genome assembly GCF_040939455.1 of Microcebus murinus. NCBI lineage: Eukaryota > Metazoa > Chordata > Mammalia > Primates > Cheirogaleidae > Microcebus > Microcebus murinus. The sequence continues at coordinate 4,270,055 of NC_134126.1, read as the reverse complement.
AATCATAAGCATGAAACTTAACATCTCACAGACTTTAAGATATTGGCTTTCATTTATTTATTTATTTTATTTTTTTTGAGACACAGTCTCGCTTTGTTGCCCAGGCTAGAGTGAGTGCCGTGGCGTCAGCCTCGCTCACAGCAACCTCAAACTCCTGGGCTCAAGTGATCCTCCTGCCTCAGCCTCCGGAGTAGCTGGGACTACAGGCATGCGCCACCATGCCCGCTAATTTTTTCTCTCTATATATTAGTTGGCCAATTAATTTCTTTCTATTTTTAGTAGAGACGGGGTCTCGCTCTTGCTCAGGCTGGTCTTGAACTCCTGACCTTGAGCAATCCGCCCGCCTCCGCCTCCCACAGTGCTGGGATGACAGGCGTGAGCCAGGGCGCCTGCGCCCGGCCAGTTTTCATTTAAATACACACAATACGGCGGGAAATCCAAGGACCGCCAGGAACATCCAAGATCGAGGTCTGACCGCGACAGACTGGAAGTGGCAGGTGCCATCTGGACGGCATTCGCCAAGACTGACTTAAAGCGAGAGCGAGGCCGGCGTCGCGGCGTCCCTGCAGCACGGCGAGTCTTCTAGAGAGTAACGCGCAGGCAGACCGCGGAGCCTGGCGCGGGCGCGGCGAAGGCGAGCAGCCCGAAACTGACGGGGCGCGTGTGGGCTTGCTCACCTCGCGTCCGGCGCCCGCGCACAGTCGCCGCGAGGCTCACAGGGGCTGCTGATCGAGGGGCGCGCAGTCGCCCGCGAGGCTCACAGGGGCTGCTGATCCAGGGGCGCACAGCCGCCGCGAGGCTCACAGGGGCTGCTGATCCAGGGGCGCACAGCCGCCGCGAGGCTCACAGGGGCTGCTGATCGAGGGGCGCACAGTCCGCCCGCGAGGCTCACAGGGGCTGCTGATCCAGGGGCGCACAGTCGCCGCGAGGCTCACAGGGGCTGCTGATCCAGGGGCGCACAGTCGCCGCGAGGCTCACAGGGGCTGCTGACCCAGGGGCGCACAGTCGCCGCGAGGCTCACAGGGGCTGCTGATCCAGGGGCGCACAGTCCGCCCGCGAGGCTCACAGGCGGCTGATCAAGGGGCGCACAGCCGCCCGCGAGGCTCACAGGGGCTGCGGATCGAGGGGCGCACAGTCGCCGCGAGGCTCACAGGGGCTGCTGACCCAGGGGCGCACAGTCCGCCCGCGAGGCTCACAGGGGCTGCTGATCCAGGGGCGCACAGTCCGCCCGCGAGGCTCACAGGCGGCTGATCAAGGGGCGCACAGCCGCCCGCGAGGCTCACAGGGGCTGCTGATCCAGGGGCGCACAGTCCGCCCGCGAGGCTCACAGGGGCTGCTGATCGAGGGGCGCACAGTCCGCCCGCGAGGCTCACAGGGGCTGCGGATCGAGGGGCGCGCAGTCCGCCCGCGAGGCTCACAGGGGCTGCGGATCCAGGGGCGCACAGTCCGCCCGCGAGGCTCACAGGGGCTGCTGATCGAGGGGCGCGCAGTCGCCCGCGAGGCTCACAGGGGCTGCTGATCGAGGGGCGCGCAGTCCGCCCGCGAGGCTCACAGGGGCTGCTGATCGAGGGGCGCACAGTCCGCCCGGGAGGCTCACAGGGGCTGCTGATCCAGGGGCGCGCAGTCGCCCGCGAGGCTCACAGGGGCTGCTGATCCAGGGGCGCACAGTCCGCCCGCGAGGCTCACAGGGGCTGCTGACCCAGGGGCGCACAGTCCGCCCGCGAGGCTCACAGGGGCTGCTGATCGAGGGGCGCACAGTCCGCCCGCGAGGCTCACAGGGGCTGCTGATCCAGGGGCGCGCAGTCGCCCGCGAGGCTCACAGGGGCTGCTGACCCAGGGGCGCACAGTCGCCCGCGAGGCTCACAGGGGCTGCTGATCGAGGGGCGCACAGTCCGCCCGCGAGGCTCACAGGGGCTGCTGATCGAGGGGCGCACAGTCCGCCCGCGAGGCTCACAGGGGCTGCTGATCGAGGGGCGCACAGTCCGCCCGCGAGGCTCACAGGGGCTGCTGATCCAGGGGCGCACAGTCGCCGCGAGGCTCACAGGGGCTGCTGATCCAGGGGCGCACAGTCGCCGCGAGGCTCACAGGGGCTGCTGACCCAGGGGCGCACAGTCGCCGCGAGGCTCACAGGGGCTGCTGATCCAGGGGCGCACAGTCCGCCCGCGAGGCTCACAGGCGGCTGATCAAGGGGCGCACAGCCGCCCGCGAGGCTCACAGGGGCTGCGGATCGAGGGGCGCACAGTCGCCGCGAGGCTCACAGGGGCTGCTGACCCAGGGGCGCACAGTCCGCCCGCGAGGCTCACAGGGGCTGCTGATCCAGGGGCGCACAGTCCGCCCGCGAGGCTCACAGGCGGCTGATCAAGGGGCGCACAGCCGCCCGCGAGGCTCACAGGGGCTGCTGATCCAGGGGCGCACAGTCCGCCCGCGAGGCTCACAGGGGCTGCTGATCGAGGGGCGCACAGTCCGCCCGCGAGGCTCACAGGGGCTGCGGATCGAGGGGCGCGCAGTCCGCCCGCGAGGCTCACAGGGGCTGCGGATCCAGGGGCGCACAGTCCGCCCGCGAGGCTCACAGGGGCTGCTGATCGAGGGGCGCGCAGTCGCCCGCGAGGCTCACAGGGGCTGCTGATCGAGGGGCGCGCAGTCCGCCCGCGAGGCTCACAGGGGCTGCTGATCGAGGGGCGCACAGTCCGCCCGGGAGGCTCACAGGGGCTGCTGATCCAGGGGCGCGCAGTCGCCCGCGAGGCTCACAGGGGCTGCTGATCCAGGGGCGCACAGTCCGCCCGCGAGGCTCACAGGGGCTGCTGACCCAGGGGCGCACAGTCCGCCCGCGAGGCTCACAGGGGCTGCTGATCGAGGGGCGCACAGTCCGCCCGCGAGGCTCACAGGGGCTGCTGATCCAGGGGCGCGCAGTCGCCCGCGAGGCTCACAGGGGCTGCTGACCCAGGGGCGCACAGTCGCCCGCGAGGCTCACAGGGGCTGCTGATCGAGGGGCGCACAGTCCGCCCGCGAGGCTCACAGGGGCTGCTGATCGAGGGGCGCACAGTCCGCCCGCGAGGCTCACAGGGGCTGCTGATCGAGGGGCGCACAGTCCGCCCGCGAGGCTCACAGGGGCTGCTGATCCAGGGGCGCGCAGTCGCCCGCGAGGCTCACAGGGGCTGCTGATCCAGGGGCGCACAGTCCGCCCGCGAGGCTCACAGGGGCTGCTGATCCAGGGGCGCGCAGTCGCCCGCGAGGCTCACAGGGGCTGCTGATCGAGGGGCGCGCAGTCGCCCGCGAGGCTCACAGGGGCTGCTGACCCAGGGGCGCGCAGTCGCCCGCGAGGCTCACAGGGGCTGCTGATCGAGGGGCGCGCAGTCGCCCGCGAGGCTCACAGGGGCTGCTGACCCAGGGGCGCGCAGTCGCCCGCGAGGCTCACAGGGGCTGCTGATCGAGGGGCGCACAGTCCGCCCGCGAGGCTCACAGGGGCTGCTGATCGAGGGGCGCACAGTCGCCCGCGAGGCTCACAGGGGCTGCTGACCCAGGGGCGCACAGTCGCCCGCGAGGCTCACAGGGGCTGCTGATCGAGGGGCGCGCAGTCGCCCGCGAGGCTCACAGGGGCTGCTGACCCAGGGGCGCGCAGTCGCCCGCGAGGCTCACAGGGGCTGCTGATCGAGGGGCGCGCAGTCGCCCGCGAGGCTCACAGGGGCTGCTGACCCAGGGGCGCGCAGTCGCCCGCGAGGCTCACAGGGGCTGCTGACCCAGGGGCGCGCAGTCGCCCGCGAGGCTCACAGGGGCTGCTGACCCAGGGGCGCGCAGTCGCCCGCGAGGCTCACAGGGGCTGCTGACCCAGGGGCGCGCAGTCGCCCGCGAGGCTCACAGGGGCTGCTGACCCAGGGGCGCGCAGTCGCCCGCGAGGCTCACAGGGGCTGCTGATCCAGGGGCGCACAGTCCGCCCGCGAGGGCTCACAGGCGGCTGCTGATCGAGGGGCGCACAGTCCGCCCGCGAGGGCTCACAGGCGGCTGCTGATCAAAGGTCGCACAGTCGCCCGCGAGGGCTCACAGGGGCTGCTGATCGAGGGGCGCGCACCCGTGTCCGCACTGCTCTCCACAGTCACACCGAGCGCCGCCACCGGGCTCCACTGTGCCTCGGCCGAGCCCACCACGCTCGAGCCCCAAATCGCGGGCCCTTCCCGCTACTCGCGGGCCTAGCGTGCGCCGCAGGCCGCCGGGAGCCGCCCAGCTGGACGGAGCCCACCGCCCAGCAGCGGTCAGGTCAGGGCTACAGGGCGGGACGGCCTGTGTGCCGCAGTCACAGAGAAAGCCCAACGTCCCCGACCTTCTCGCCACCCGGAATCCACCCCACTCCGCTCCGCCCGCGCAGGGCGCACGCCTGACTGTGGGGGGGGCTCGCCTGACTGTGGGGGGGCGCTCGCCTGACTGTGGGGGGGGCTCGCCTGACTGTGGGGGGGGCTCGCCTGACTGTGGGGGGTGCTCGCCTGACTGTGGGGGGGGCTCGCCTGACTGTGGGGGGGGCTCGCCTGACTATGGGGGGCGCTCGCCTGACTGTGGGGGGGCTCGCCTGACTGTGGGGGGCGCTCGCCTGACTGTGGGGGGGGCTCGCCTGACTGTGGGGGGGCTCGCCTGACTGTGGGGGGGCTCGCCTGACTGTGGGGGGCGCTCGCCTGACTGTGGGGGGGCTCGCCTGACTGTGGGGGGCGCTCGCCTGACTGTGGGGGGGCTCGCCTGACTGGGCGTCCGTGGGGCGGGGGGCTCGCCTGGCTGGGCGCCCGCGGGGGGGGGCTCGCCTGACTGTGGGGGGAGCTCGCCTGACTGGGCGTCTGCGGGGCGGGGGGCTCGCCTGACTGGGCGTCCGCGGGGTGGGGGGCTCGCCTGACTGTGGGGGGGGCTCGCCTGACTGGGCGCCCGCGGGGTAGGGGGCTCGCCTGACTGGGCGCCCGCGGGGTAGGGGGCTCGCCTGACTGGGCGCCCGCGGGGCAGGGGGCTCGCCTGACTGGGCGCCCGCGGGGCAGGGGGCTCGCCCGACTGTGCGCCCGCGGGACAGGGGGCTCGCCCGACTGGGCGCCCGCGGGGCAGGGGGCTCGCCCGACTGTGCGCCCGCGGGACAGGGGGCTCGCCCGACTGTGCGCCCGCGGGGTAGGGGGCTCGCCCGACTGGGCGCCCGCGGGGTAGGGGGCTCGCCCGACTGGGCGCCCGCGGGGTAGGGGGCTCGCCCGACTGGGCGCCCGCGGGGTAGGGGGCTCGCCCGACTGTGCGCCCGCGGGGTAGGGGGCTCGCCCGACTCTGCGCCCGCGGGGTAGGGGGCTCGCCCGACTGGGCGCCCGCGGGGTAGGGGGCTCGCCCGACTGGGCGCCCGCGGGGTAGGGGGCTCGCCCGACTGGGCGCCCGCGGGGTAGGGGGCTCGCCCGACTGGGCGCCCGCGGGGGTGGAGCAGAGCCGCGCGCGTGTTGCCCGCTGTCGGGCGGCGGGCCGAGGCGAGCGCGCGGCGAGCGTGTGGCCTCCTGGATGCCGCAGCGCCACAATAACCAGAGTAAGGAGCGCGGCGACCCTCGGCGCGGTCGCGCCTGCACGCCCTGCCCGCGTCCACGGAAAGGCGTCTCCCCAGCCGCGCCTGGCGCCGGAAGGCGGGCGCTGCTCCAGCCCCCCACGCTCCCCGGCGCCCCCGGAACCTGAGGATTCCGCGGCCTCTGCGGCGTCCCGCGAGCGCCCCCCGCCCGCTCCCTCGGGACTCTCTGCCCCGTCTGCGTTCTCCTCTCCTCTTCTTCCGTTTGCCTTCGTCTAAAGGAGGGTGCCCTTGCCAGGTCCAAAATTCTGTCCTCGGTCGCGAATTACTCTGCCCTCAGAAGTATCTGACTCAGTTGATCGCTCTCTTCCGTGCAGCTCTTTCTTTGCTTTGCTGGGTCACCACACTCCTGTTTTTCTCCATTTCACTGGTGGTTTCTTTCCTATGTTTTAATGACGCTTTTATCTCTTTTGCGCTTTTAACATTGTAATGCCTCAGGAGTGAGAGCTTGTGCCTCATCTGGTTTCTGTCTCAATCTGTCCTCTAAGTCATGTCATTTAGCCCCATAGTTTTAAAAATAATTTAAAGGTTAATGACTTCTAAATTTATATCTCAGGTCAGACCTTTCTCCTGAGCTCCAGATTCATATATTCAGTTGTTTCTCCATTTGGTTGTCTAATAAGCAGCTCGAAGGCAACAGGCCCAACACTGGTTTGTCGATGCGCCGTCCCTCAATTCTTCCTGTCTCAGTGAATTGCGTTGCCATTCATCCAGTTGCTCCAGAAACAAAACCTTAGAGATAATCTTGAATCTCCCCTTTTCTCACTCCTTATATATAAGCCATAGCATCTCTGAACCATTCTTTTTCAAAATCTTTCCCAAATCTATTTTCTACCACCTTCATAGTTACCATAATTTTCTATGTCATGATCATTAATTATTTGGACTATTATTAATATAAAGTCCACTTTAGTAAACTCACTGCTTACATTCTCACATTAATTTATTTACCACTGGGCAGTCAAAATAATGCTTTTAAAATGTAAATGGTTTAACACTTGCCATGACTTTCATTATATTAATAATAGAGTTCTAAATCCTTGCAATACTTAGGCCTTGTGGAGTCTGGCTCAGGCTATTTCTTCTGTTGTAACCTTCAAATTTTTCCCTAGCTTACATTGTTTCAGGAGATGTCTTCCAGTCCTCTGCCATGTCTCTAACAGGACAAGCACTCTCCCATGGATCTCTGGTGGTTGGAAGACTTACTCCCAAATATGTCCATGACTCACTCCCTCCATTCATTATCATGCCTGTAACGTTCTCCTTGAAACACTCTAAAATAGTAACCCCTATCACTACACTTTGCTCACTCACCCTTTTTATTCTGATATCACTCCTCCACAGACTTCACTTGATTTGTTCTTTGCTGTAACCCTACACCAAGAATAGTACCTGGTGTAAAGGAACTAAATATTTGTTAAAAGAATAAATAAATGAAAATTAAATATTTGTCATGCAACAGATAGAAGGTCTTGTTTACAGGAACCACGTGGTAAACTATTTTTACCATAAGTGATTTTTTTTCTGAAACATTTGGATGGCATTTGGATGGTGCTGGGAGAGCGGGACTCAAAATAACTCAAACCATCTGCAATGTATCTATTCAGTATCAATATTTACAAATCATTAGGTGAATAAAATAACCATTTTAATTATTGTTAATTGAATATTTTTAAATGACTCCTGTGACTATTTTATGTTATATTATGTTTTATCAAATGTGTACAAACAATTGTCTCTTTGATGTTACTAAAGCCTAAATGGGTGCAATATTATTTAGGTATACTTTTGCACTTAGAAAGGCTACACAAAAGATATGAACATCAGACATTTTCCTTTTTTGTTTCTTGTTTCTTTTATTTCCAAGGATACAAAACCAAGAATAATTTTGTAAATAAAAATGTCTTTACAGGCCAGAATGGAAATGGAATACTGAAAAAAGATTCTTGGTCTTACCTCCATAGCTAGGAACTAGCATCCACATTGTCACACACAATAGATTTTATAATTGGCTCACGAATCCAACAGCCACATGGAAAGTGGCATGTTTAACATTGCAAGAATTTATCTCTATATGTATAATCGTCTTTCTATGTTATGCAAGGATAGCCACATGCTTTTTTGATCCACCAAGCAAGCCATTTTAAAGTGTTTGGTCCTCAGCTTATGTAGCTTTCTGAAATGCAAATACAATGAGCTTCCTCACATTTTCTGTTTATATTTTATAAGATATAATGATGTCTTAAAAAATGTATGTTTGATTCAGTGCAGTTATTGTAGTATCAAGCAATTACTTCTCCCTCTAATGAAGAAGATGTTTATATCCACATAAATGAGAACAGGCATAGTGTGGCCATTATTTTGGATTAAAATCATTATCTCTTTTGAACCAATAGATAATTTAGATTAAAATCATAAAATTTAGAACATGTGCTTTAGAAATTTTAGAAAAACAGATTTTATATTAGATATTATTTTATTTTTTATTTTTTTTTTATTTCAGCATATTACAGGGGTACAAATATTTAGGTCACATATATTGCCTTTGCCCCATCTGAGTCAGAGTTTGTGTCCATCCCCCAGACAGTGTGCACCACACCCATTAGGTGTGTATATATCCATTTCCTCCTCCCCACTCACATTTGCCCAACACCTGTTGAATATTACCATATGTGCATTTAAGTGTCGATCTGTTAAAAGCAATTTGCTGGTGAGTACATGTGGTGCTTGTTTTTCCATTCTTGTGATACTTCACTTAGTAGAATGGCTTCCATCTCTATCCAGGTTATTACAAGAGGTGCTAGATCACCATTGTTTTTCATTACTGATAGAACTACACAGTATACATATCCCAAATTTTACGAATCCATTCATATATTGATGGGCACTTAGGTTGTTTCCACATCGTTGCCATTGTGAATTGTGCTGCTATAAACATTTTAGTGCAGACGTCTTTTTTATAGAATGTCTTTTGTTCTTTAGGATAGATGCCCAGTAATGGGATTGCTGGATCAAATGGTAGTTCTACCTGTATCTATTTGAGGTATCTCCATATTACTTTCTACAGAGGTTGCACTAGTTTGCAGTCCCACTAGCAGTGTATGAGTGTTCCTATCTCTCCGCATTCATGCCAACATTTATTGTTTTGGGACTTTTCGATAAAGACCATTCTCACTAGAGATAAGTGATCTCTCATTGTGGTTTTGATTTGCATTTCCCTGATAATGAGGGATGTTGCACACTTTTTCACAAGTCTGTTGGCCATTATGCTGTCTTTTTTTTTGAAAAGTTTCTATTCATGTCCTTTGCCCACTTTTTGATAGGGTTGTTTGATTTTTTTCTTGCTGATTTTCCTGAGTTCTAAATAGATTCTAGTTATCAGCCCTCTATTGGATGTGCAACATGCAAATATTTTCTCCCACCTGTAGGTTATCTATTTGCTCTCATGATAGTTTCTTTGGCTGTACAGAAGCTTGTTAATTTGATCAGGTCACATTTATTTAGTTTTGTTGTTGCTGTGATTGCCTTTGCAGTCTTCTTCATAAATTCTTTGCCTAGGCCAATGTCTAGAAGAATATTTTCAACATTTTCCTCTAGAATTCTTAGAGTTTAACGCCTTAGGTTTAAGTCTGTTACCGAGCATGAGTTGATTTTTGTGAGAGGTGAAAGGGATGGATCCTGTTTCAGTCTTCTACATGTGGCTATCGAGTTTTCCCAGCACCATTTATTGAAGAAGGATTCTTTTCCCCAGTGTATGTTTTTGTCTTCTTTGTCAAAGATTAGATGGCTATATGAGGATGGTTTATATCTGGTTTCTCAGTTCTGTTCCAGTGGTTTATACCCCTGTTCTTATGCCAGTACTATGCTGTATTAGTCACTATAGCCTTGTAGTATAGTTTGAAGTCTGGTAAATTGATGCCTCCCAATTTGTTCTTTTTGCTTAAGATTGTTTTTGCTATACGGGGTCTTCTCTGGTTCCATACAAAGCATAGAATTATTTTTTATAGATCTGCAAAAAATGATGTTGGTACTTGAATAGGGATTGCATTGAATCTGGAGATCACTGTGGGCATTATAGACCTTTTAACAATGTTGATTCTGTCCCCCCACGAGCATGGTATGGTTTTCCACCTGTTTATGTCCTTTGGTATTTCCTTCCTCAGTGTTTCATAATTCTCCCTGTAGAGGTCTTTGCCTCTTTAGTTAAATATATTACTAAGTATTTTGTTTTATTTGTTGCTGTGGTGATGGGTATTGAGTCTTCAATTTGGTTCTCAGTTTGACTGTTGTTATCATATAGGAATGCTACTGCTTTCTGTACATTGATTTTGTAACCTGAGACTTTGCTGAATTTGTACATCAATTCCAGTAGTCTTATGGCAGAATCTTTGGTGTTTTCTAGATATAAGGTCATATTGTCAGCAAAAAGTGATAGTTTGACCTCTTATGTTAGATATTCTGATAGAAATGGTTTTCTTTCACTTGAAGTCCAGAAATATAGTTTAATGAGTGCATTAATTTTCTGTGGTTTCTTTCACAAATTATCACCAATTTAGTGACTTAAAACAATACAGATTTGTTATTGCAGTTCTGAATATAAGAAGTCCAACATGAGTCTCAACAGGGTTAACATCAAAGTTTTCACAGTGCTGCTTTCCTTACAAGAGGCACTGTTGAAGAATTTGCCTCCAAGCTCATTAGATTTTTGGCAGAACCAGTTCCTTGTTTTTCCAAGACTGAATTCTCAGTATCCTTGCTGAATGTTAGTTAGAGGCTCCTAGAGGCTGCCCATATTCCTTCTCATGATTGCCATGAGCTCCTAGAGCCCTCTTTCTTGGCTTTACATGACATCCCTTTCAACTCAGAGCCAGTAACTATGCAGCTAGTTCCTCTCACACTTTGAATATTTCTGACTTTTCCTTCAGCCCCATCTCTCTGAATTCATCTATTGCACCCCTTTGCTTCCAGCTGGAGGACATCCTCAGTATTAAGGGTTTATTGTTATTAAATTCAGCTCACTTGGATCATGGACTCTCCCTCTTGTAAAGTCCATAATTTTAATTTCATCCATAAAGCCCTATTTACAAGTTAGTATTTGACTGAATAACCAGGGGATGGGAATTTGGGGTTAGACATCTTTAGAATTCTTCTTACCACAGTTAGTTTATATTTTGAACATAAAGTCCAGGTTTATTAGCCTTTTAGAGTAACATAGTGAGGAAATGTATGATATGTGCTAAATTTAAAAAATTTGAGGAAGATTTATTTATCCTGTGATTTGCTTTCTGATGATTTGGGAACTTGAATGATTAAACAATATTAAGTCCATTGAATTATATTCAAATTATATTCAAGTTATTTTTAAATAATATTATGTAGTAACTTCATGAGAAAGAAAATTTTCTCCTTTGATTTTCCTTGGTCTCTTCCTTCTTCTCTGCTTTCTTCTTTCTCCTTCTCTCCTTTTCCCCCTCCTGCTTTTCCTTCTCAACTACCTTCTTTTCCCTTTTTATCCTCTTCTCATTATTTTTCTCCCCTTCCAATCAATTATTATTTAAAATATTTTTTGGAAAATATTGCATCTTTTACAAGTACATTTTGTGAGATTTTCATAGTATTTTTTCTAAGGTAGGCATACTTGGTGCTGTTATTGCCATCTGGTTTAACAAAATGGAAAAGTTTTAAATTATTTTACTAAGCCCACATGTTTTGTGACAGAGAAGTCCATAATATGTGCATTTGCTTCTATTGCAATATTCTATTCTATCTTACCCCAACATGACTTGGTCTTTGAAGGGCAAAATTAAAAACATGTCAATTACATATGTTATTAAATATCTAAACATATACATTATACTAAGTTATATATAAACACACACACATACACACACACATATATATAACAAAGGCTTGAATGAGATTAAAATCTAATTAGAAAATATGACTAGAACATGAGATAATAAGTGATCATCATATATTAATAAATAAAGGCTACGTATAATGGTATTAACTTTATAATGCTATAGGAACTCCTACAACTGAGTAGCAAAAACACAAATATTCTGATTTTTAAAAACGGGCAAAGAACTTCAAGAGACATATCACCAAAGAAGACACACAAAGGCCAACAGATATACAAAAAGTATTCAAAACATTAATTGTCATAGAAATAAAAATCAAAACTATAATGAGATATGATGTCATGCCTCTTAGGATGACTATCAAAGAAACAAAAGGTAACAAGAGTTGACAAGGATGTGGAGAAATCTGAACCTATGTATTATACATTGTTGGTGGAAATTTAAAATGGTGCAGCAGCTATAGAAAACATCATGGAGGTTCCTCTAAAATTTAAAAACAAAACTACCATAAGATCCAGCACTCTCACTTTTGGGTGTATATTCAAAGAAAATAAAATCACTACATCTGCAATTCCATGTTCATTGCAGCATTATTCACAATAGCCAAGTTATGGAAACATCCCATGTGTCAACTGACAGATAAATAAAGAAAATGTATGTGTGTGTGTGTGTGTGTGTGTGTACACACACACATATATATATATATATATATATACATATATATATATACACACACATGTACACACAGGCCATGGAATTTTATTTAGCCTTAATAAAGAAGTCCTGCCATTTGCAACAATGTGGGTGACCCTGGAGGACATTATGCTAAATAAAATAAGCCAGTCACAGAACAAGGACAAATAAGGCATGATTCCACTTATATGAGCTTGCACACTTTGATAAAGCAAATGAGTGTGGTGGAGATTTCCACACGGCAGGCACTGAGGATGGCTTCCAGCCAACAGCCACCAAGGAACTAACACCCTGCAGTCCTGCAGCACCCAAGGAACTTAATCTTGCTAATAAGAGCAGCTACTTCCCCTGTCAAGCCTTCAGATAAGACTCTGGCCAGCAACTTGATCGTAGTTTTGTGAGGGACCATGAAGCACAGGAAACCATCAAAGTTGTGTCAGCACTCTCGACTCACAGAGACTGTGAAATAATAAATGTGTGTTGTTAAAAATAACTAAAACTAACCGAATTAAATAAGTAAAATGCTATGGGAGTTCAGAGAAAGTAGAAGTTTTCTGTAGAAGAAAGTGTGTGATGAAATTCATTAAAGTGTGCTAGATCTTGGAGTGTTTATGGAAAAGCAAAGGGAAGTGTAAGTAAAGCAGATGTTGGGGAAGTGGAAAGAAATAAGTTTAAAAGAGAATATGAGACCAAAATATAAATAGACAATAAAGTTAGAGACTTGTAAAATCTTAAATATCTTCAAATTATTTTGCTTGCCATTAATAAGTAGTCAAATTGAATCATTGAGATCATTCAGTTTATACATATTCCCTCTCATCACATGTGTAGTATAGATGTTCTTATGCCATAAAAAAGTTGCTTTAAGCAATAATAGCATAAAGAAAAGGGTAGAAAAGAGAATGGTCACGTAGTAATCTCGATAAATATTAAATATTACTTGACTATTTACCCTGAATTGTCCATATTTTAGCTTTTGACCTTAGCCTCTTATCTTTACCAAGTCAGAGCCTAATATTATTCAAACAACTATGAAGCAGACTTTGTCCTACCTGTTTCCATATCAATATAAGAGAGACATCATACTTTAAAAAGTAACAACCTGCACTCTGGTGTGGAGTATAAAACTTCAAGGAGAGCTAAATTGTAAATAGTCTGCATTCTGAAAGGTGAAACATTTTAACCATGAATTATACAAAATCTATCCTAATTTATGTTAGTATTTAGCACCTATTAACATCATACTTTTAAAACTTCATACTTTTAAAACATCATACTTCTAAATCATACTTTATATTATAATAAAATCCTATAATTTACTCCTAGGTCATCTTCTATGAGAAAAAAAATAAGTTTGTCTTCCTACTTAGGAGAACATATATCTAACAATTTCTAATTCTAAATATTTCTTCTTTGCACAAAATATTTCATTTTGTCTCATTGGCCCACAATTTCTTTTTTAACTTTGGTTTCTATTTAATTTTATTCTCATTTTTCTTCATATCATCTAAAAGGATTTTTTAAATTGAGGCATAATTTGCATACAAAAAGTACATGGATTTATGAGATTTGTCAAACATATAATTATATAATTATATTAGCAGCACAATCAAGATATAGAATATGTCTACCAATGTACTATTTTCTCATACCTTTCTAATTAATGTTTCTCCCTCTCTTTTCTATTATAATAAATTAGTTTTACCTTTCCTAGAAAGTCATCTAAATTATATATTGTAGCATGTGCTCCTTTGTGTGTCATTTTGCTTAACATATCAAATAGTATTTTTATGATTGACCCACGTTCTTTTGTACATCATCACTTTGTTTCTGATATTGATTAGTAGTATTTCATCTTATGAATATACCAAAATTTGTTTATTCATTCTCCTATTGATAGAGGATAGAATGTTATCAGTTTTTGGCTATTAGGGATAAAGCTATTCTGAATGTGAGAATACAAGTCTTTTTGTGGACTTATGTTTTAATTTCCTTGGGATAACTAGAAGTGATTGCCGGGTCATAGGGCATGTATATGGTTGGCTTTAGAATAAACTATTACTCTTTCAAAATGATTGTTACATTTTGTATTTTCACCATTCATGTTTGAAAGTATGGTTGCTTCATATCTTCACGAATACTTGGTTTTATCAGTCTTTGATAGTTTACCCATTTGGAGTGACAGAAGTGTTATTTATGGTAGTTTTAACTGACAATTCCTAATGCTTAGGGATGTTGAGCATTTTGTGCTTATGTGTGTTTTCTTATGTGAAGTGTCTGTTACATCATTTTGTCCAATTTTAAATCAGGTTACTTTTTCTTTATTATTGAATTGTAGGAGTTATTTATATATTTTAGATAAAATCCCCTTGTCAGATAAAGGTATTTCAAGTAATTTCTTTAAATTTGTAGTTTGAATTTTCTTTCTTAATGATAGCTTTTGATGATATGTTTTAAATTCCTAGTAATTCTGGTTCTACAATTTTTTTTTTGTTTCCTAACCTATGCTTCTTTGAGAAGCTTTATAGTTTCAGCTTTCATGCTTAGGTTTATGATTTATCTGAAGTTATTTTTAAATATTAAGTTTAATGTCCTTGTTTTACTTCAGTTGATCCAGGAAAATTTGTTGAAATAAATTTTCTTTGCCTTGGTTACTTTGATACCTATATAATAAAACAATTGACAGGATTGTGTGCCCATCTGTTTAGGAATCCCATTCTGTTTCGTCCATTTTTATTACATGACCATGTTATCTTGGTTACTATAAGTTTATTGTAATTCTTAAAAGGAAGTATATGACCTGCAATATGACAATATTTTCTTCTTTTTTAATGTGCTGAATCATACACACACTCTCTAAAAGAAATACTTTTTGTGTTTATAGACGTGAATTTTAAAATAAATTATTAGCGAATCAAATCCAGCCACGTTTAAAGTATAATATACCATCAATCATGAAAAAGTGAGGGTCATTTTAGAAATCCAAGGTTGCTTCAACTTTAAAAAGTGTGTGCATGTGTGTGTGTGTCTATATGTGTGCAATGTCTGTCAGGTTTTGGTATCAAAGTCATGCTGAACTCATATTTGTTAGGAGTATTTCCTCTTCTGTTTTCTGAAAGAATATCATTAAGCTTAGTACTATTTTTTTGTTAAATGTTTGAAAGAATTCACCAGTGAAATGATCTGGATTTGGCATTTTCTCTGGGTAAATTTGTAATCATAAATACAGTTTCTTTTCTATTAATAGATATGTCTATTCATATATTTTGCTTTTATATTTTATTACATTTTATATTTCAAGGAGCTAGTCTATTTTTTGATTTGTTCAATAAAATGACAGGAGGTTTTTCATAAGATTTCTTATCATTTTAATGATGGAATTTGTATTGCGATATATTCTTTTATTTATTTAGTTAGTTAGTTTTCATTTTTTTTTATTTTAGTGTATTATGGGGGTACAAGTGTTAAGGTAACATATATTGCCCATGGACCCTCCCTCCTTGAGTCAGAGCTTCTTGATAATGGTTTCTTGTAGTTTTTTTTGTGTGTGTGTGCTTGTGTATGTTTATTCATTAAACTTTCTATGTGTTTGTCAGCCCCCAAACCAACTTTCATCTTTGTTGAATTTTTCTATTTTATTTTCTTTGATTTCCAGTCTTTATTTCCAAACTTAACTGAATTCAATTAACCATAACTATTTTTCTCTTTTATTGTTTGGATTTTGAATATTAGACCATTAGCAAACTCCTCTCAAGTCTAACAAATGTATTCTTTTGACTCATACCTAAATACTGCTTAGCTGTTTTTGCTTCTGATAACAGCAAAATCAAACATTGACCCAGGTCCATCTTTATTTTTATTGCCACAGAGAGCAAACTAATCACTGTCCAAGCCACCCGCAGAGGGGCGAATAGTGGCAGAGGGCGCACATGCAGTCTTTTTATTTGAATGAGGCAAGCAGGTGTTGGGCGGGGGGTGTTGCCTTACGTATTTTTACAGGAAGATCTAGATGACTGATTACATGAACATTTCTCTGCTTCAGCCTAACCCCTTTGCACATCTACAATCCTGGCAGCTGTTCAGCATTTGTCTGGAAATCTGTCAAGCACGGGTCTGGCTGGTGTTGAAGGAACCCTTCCGTGGCACATGTTGCTGTCTGTGGTGTCCCTTCCCCACAATTTCAGGCTTCATTTCCCTTACCACCCAGATTTCTGGTCCACTAGTTTCTTCTTTCAAAACTCCCTGGCAAGCCTCGGCAACCTCCAGCGCTAGTGCTAGAACTCACGAAAGCAATGTGAACATGCTAACTCTAACCATTTAGAATCGCACCTTGGTCTCAATTCAGGGAAATAAACAATGTGGGGTCAAGGGAGAAGTGGATTTAGGACATTGCACCGATTCCTCTTTTATTTCCCAACAACATTTTGTGTCTTTTCACAAGGATGCCACAGCCTCTGGTAACATCTGGCTTCCCTGTGATTTCCCCATCTCCCTCAAATCCACTTACCCCCTTTTCTCCACTGCATTTTGGTATCTTCAGCACAGTCACAAAAACAAGTTATAAGACAATACAGTCAAGTGTAGTTGGTGTGTGTGTGCATGTTTCTTATTAAGATTACACCTATATCCTTTTAGAATTTTGCTTCCTTTTATGGATGGAATTTTTTCCCATTTTATCAATTTACTATTTATGTTTGCATCAAGAAACTTTTCGATGTATTCAAAGTTTTTATTAATGAGATTGATTCTATTGATTAATTGATTGATCAATTTTTTCTGTTTCTCTTGCTTTACTTGGGAGGCAAGCCTATTAAATGCAAATAATTGTAGTTTTCTTCTTTTATTTCTAAGAACTCTCTTATTGTATTGGGCAAATTTCCAAAAGCAAATGACAATCACCATCCTTGACTTTAAAGGAAATATTTTAAAACAATACAGAAATAAACCCATGTATTAATACATTTATTTAAATAGAATATAGAGGACAAAGGGAACACACAAAAATTGAACAACTAAATCTGAGAAAATTAAGTTGTTATAATTTTATATGATGTAACATTTATACTCTGCTAAAAAAAAAAAAAAATCCAACATGTACTGCCAGAATCAGACAATACTTACTTTTTCCAGAAGTACTTATAGCCAAAAGGAGTTTATTTTGCACATATGTTGATTATGATTTTTATATCTATATTAGTAATTGTCATATACTTTTATTTTCTTTCTAAATATTTTTATACCATGTCTGAATTATGAAGTGTTTAGAACTATAAACAATACCTTATAATTTTGTATTCATTATAGAATCTAGCTGAGTATCCTGTATGTGATAAGTATTCAATATGTGTTTATGTTGGAAAACATTGTTTATTGTTTATTTTATAGAATTCAAACAAGAGGCACATTTTCATTATCATAATTAGCAGGAGCATCTTTTAATCAAAATTGTTGGTAAGTTAATTTTCTGTGACTCTAAGTGGTTATGCAAAATTCAGCAAAAGCAGAGCCATGAAAAGTTAGAAAGTGTAGAACCTATTTTGAATACTGTTTCCATTTTATTAAAATATCTTTTTAAAAAATATAATTTGAAAATATGAATATATTATGGATTTTGGAGTAGTGCAACATATTTAAAATCAGATGCTCATATCTAGAATTTTTTCCAAACTATTAATGAACTATAAGGGTAGATGTTTATGTAATGTTGTACATTGTATCAAACAATTATACTCTGAGCAATAAATACAGAAAAGTATCTTGTAAGAAGAAAGATATATTGCTTTGTCCAGAAGGCATTTACATTTCCAGAAGAGAAGGATTAAGGAATAGAGATCTTTCTTGCTCATGGGTGTCTTGTCTTTTGATCTAGAGATTTTAGACTGTAGACCTAAACTTTTGATAATGCTTCTGAGAATGAATAGATATTGGAAGTAGCAAGCCACTTAACACAAAATAAATGAGAGACATGGAACATATTACTTTTCCTCACACAAAAGACTCAAGGTAGAGAATATAACTCAAGGTAGAGAGTATAAAACCTGCCTAAGTTCTCTGTAGTGAGAAGAACTCTGTAAACTGTCTTTAATTGGCCCGATGGCTTTAGAGATTTTCTTGGCAAACTGATTTATTTTATACATGAGGCACTCGAGCTTCAATGAAAGTGGCTTATTCAAGTTTAATGTTGGTAAACATCAGGCAGAGCCAAGACTGATATAAACCTCAGTCCCCTGACTGTAGATTCTGAGCATTTCTGTTACATGAAGTCCGTGTGATACTACTACTGCTGCTAATCGTTATTACCACGTGCTGAAAAAAAATCACTGTGTTAAGTAGTTTATATATATTATTTCATTGAAGTTTCAAAACAGTCATTGCTTTGTACATATACCATTTTACAGACTGAAAAAAATTGATTCCATGCACTTTTAGTAACAATTTTCAAAGGTCACATAGATATCAAGTTGGAATGTTGAGTTATGGTCACAAGGAAACAAAATAACATATTTATTATGTATTATATATTCATTGATTCATGTTCAGAATTTAGTGTATCTGAATTTGAAAATTTAAATATTTAGTAAATTTCTCTTACCTATATAAATAATGAATAAAGTCCAAAGATACATTATTTGTGACAACACTATATTTCATGCATAACTTTATCAGTCACATGAGGTCAGCAGGAATGGAAAGTTGTTTGGAGTTAATTCTGTGGGAATACCATTTCTAAATTTATACATGCTGTAGCTGAGTGATTATAAGCAGGCAAGCTACAGAATGACATTTTCTCTCCCTCATCAAAAGCACACAACAAACTTCTAGCATATGGAAGCATTTCTGCACTACAAGTTATTCTGAGATGGAAACACATGATTTATAAATACTGTCAAATATTCATTTCCAAATGCTTGTAATATAACAAAATATATCCCATAGTATAGAAACAGTGTCCTTTCACCACTTCTTAGAATCATAAATGGATGCAACAACCAAACGTGTGGTCACACTTATTCAGGTATAAATCAGACTGCACCATTAGAGATCTGTGTAATCTGAATTTAGTTACTTGACTTCTCCTGATCGTCCTTTTTCTTATCTGTAATGTAAATAATAATAACTACTATATAAGTTTGTTGTAAGAATCAAATTAGATAATATCTGTAAAGCAATTAGCCCAGTGCCTGATATTCTTTTCTCAGGAAAGGTTCTCATCTTTCCTTTTCTCCCTAAAGTTATTAAAAATATTTCTCATAAATATATATGGGAAACACATACTAAAAATGTGAAAGTCATGGTTTACAGTTTCCTCAGTATGACAATGGTTATTCTGCTGTTTTTCATGAGCACTGTCAGCATAAAAACTCTATACTCAACACTCATGTCTACATGATGATAACTCTTTGAGTGTTGTCAGGAAAGAGACACCCTTGTGGAAGGCTAGTGGGCTGTAAATTTCAAGCCTCTATGGAGAGCAATTGGATATTTTCTTAAAAAGTTTAGAAATACATATATTCTTGAACTCAGTGTCTCCATTTTAGACCTAACAAGAATTTATGTTAAAGCTAGGCAGGCATGTCAATGCAACAATGGTTGAATTAGCAAAAAATTGTTGAAGACTCACTAATAAGGACTATATGCATATCATTTGCATGACATAGATACAAGACAAAAAGACTCCCTCTCTCTCTCTTTCCCTCTCTCAGTCTCTCTACACCCACACACACGCACACACACACATTCACACACATGCACACACATATGCAAACGGTAACAGTGATATGGATAGTAGTGTGTATGGGTTGCTTAAATAAGGTTAAAATAACTTATCTTTACATTTTCTTGTTAATACATAAGGAAATTCTGGAAGGATACACAAGACATAAGAGTGGCAGATAAGTGTGGAATAAACTTTTCACCTTTTGCCATTATAATTTTTGATGAATTTGATTATAAGTATATAGAATTTGAAGATTAAGGAAATTAGTGGAAGTCTTCTTAATCTTAATTTATAGATATATAGTTTACCAAATAAGTAATTTTAGAAACTAAATACATGTTTGCAACTTCTGGGCAGTTCAATTCCACAGATACTTTCATGGAATTTGTTAGAAACTTGGAACAAATTTTCTCAGAGGAAAATATTATTTCTCATAATTAAGGTTTCTGGCTAGTCCACAGGAGTTGATAATGCACTTGGGCAAATGCAGTCACAGAACTGTAAAGCTATGATTGTCGAGCTGGAAAACGTTTTTCACATCTCCATTGCGGTGTCTGGGAACACGCCTTTTCCCCCTCCGGGCGGGCCCGGGTGCCCGCCTCACCCCGCCCGCCTCGCCGCGCCCGCCAGGCCTCACTGCGTCCACCCGCCAGGCCTCGCCCTGCCCACCAGGCCTCGCCCCGCCCGCCCCGCCAGCCCGCTAGGCCTCGCCCCGCCCCGCCAGCCCGCCAGGCCTCGCCCCGCCCTCCTCACCCCGCCAGCCCCGCCCGCCCGCCAGGCCTCGCCCCGCCCGCCCCGCCCGCCCCGCCAGGCCTCGCCCCGCCCGCCTCACCCCGCCCGCCCCGCCCGCCCGCCAGGCCTCGCCCCGCCCGCCTCACCCCGCCCGCCCCGCCCGCCCGCCAGGCCTCGCCCCGCCCGCCCCGCCCGCCCCGCCCGCCCGCCTCGCCCGCCTCGCCCGCCCGCCAGGCCTCGCCCCGCCCGCCCCGCCAGCCCGCTAGGCCTCGCCCCGCCCCGCCCGCCCGCCAGGCCTCGCCCCGCCGGCCTCACCCCGCCCGCCCCGCCCGCCCGCCAGGCCTCGCCCCGCCCGCCAGGCCTCACCCCGCCCGCCTCGCCCGCCCGCCAGGCCTCGCCCCGCCCGCCCCGCCCGCCCGCCAGGCCTCGCCCCGCCCGCCCGCCAGGCCTCGCCCCGCCCGCCCGCCAGGCCTCGCCCCGCGGTCTGCTTGGCCTTGCGCGTCCGGAGAAGCCGCGAAGGATAAAGTGTTCCTGCCCATACTCCTAATTTAGGTCGGATGGGAGCATCTAAAATGCCCTGTCGATGGCGAGAGGCTTTCCATCAAAAACTATGATTACAAAAATGTTGATGTTCCCTAGAAAGGGTTGTAGACTGAACATGCAAATGCTGGCTCAGTCGCGGCAGCCCCAGCCCCTCCTCGCCGAGAGGCAGAGGTGCTCACGAAGGCCTGCCGAGTACTTCAGTCTGCTTTGGAAGCTTTCATCTATTTTACTATTACCCAGAGCTTGGGTCAAGTAGAACAATTTTCTTATAGGTAACTTAAATCTGCTATTTTCTACTAAAGAAACATATTGAGACAATTAAGTGGATATATAAAATAGCTGAGAAACAATTGACAATGAAAAAAATTACACTAAAGACTAGGGAAAACAGCTTTCTTGGTTGCTGAAGAGTTTTAAGTGTTATAGAATAAAGGGCAGCAGAAGCATTTCCGTTATAATGAACAGCTGCTAGCTGAAATCAAGCTTCGTATGCGCACAGAAAGCATTTGCGTGGTCCTTGTGGGTAGAATAATAGTCAAAATGATTCTAATAATTGAAATGAAGTAGTCAGTACAGTTCCCAACTGTGACAATAAAAGCATTATGGAAAATTGAATCACTCACACAAGATGAAACATGTAGCAATTTGTTTTTATGGAAATTACACTTATAAGCTTGGTGATAAACCAAAAGTGGGGTCCCAGCCTAGACCTGTCTTCAAGATTTAACATATCCAAGTAAATTAACCTATTTAAAATTCTTCATTTATTTAAATTGATTCACTTAAGAAGTTGCAAAAAGCTTTATTGAAGAGCATTGTGTAAAGTATAAGCTTTTGAATAGACTATATAATTCATTACCCTGTAGCCACATTTCCAAATATAGCTATAAGGGGAAGACCCTACTATCACAATTTAATACCTATAATTGGGGACAGGGCTATGTTTACACATACGTGAAAGTATTGTAATTCAGAGGAACTGGGACTGTGAGAATTACTGTATAATATCTATGTAGTTACATGATTTTTTTATTCTGGATTTAGTTGCAAGAAATATTTAAAAGATCTTGTTTTTTTTTTTTCTTTTCATTGTCATTGGTCTTATTACTTATCCAAAATTACAATATTGGAGGTAACTGAGGTTTTAAGTAATTCTAATTCTCAAGAATTATCTATTCATTCACAAGGTGTGTGGGCACTGTGCACAGGGATGTAGTAATGAATAAGGCAGGCATGGTCCTTGTCTCAGGGAGCCCAGTATTTAACTCCGAAGATAATGGAAACTCTGTGGTGTAGATGAAATTTATAGAAAGCTCAGTGAGGCCAAATCATGAGGACTGACCTAATCAACATAATTTTTTGCTGGCATTGATTTTTGGCTAGGAAAATTAGCAGTGGTTAAAAAAAATAAATAACTTTTTGAAAAAAATCATAAACCATTAGACAAGGAACAATAAGTCTTGAATTTGCATCCTACTTAATGATTAATATTTGTATTATTGAGATATTACATATAATCTTTGTAAACTTCAATTGCTTTTATTAAAGTAAATAAAGACGAGGCCATTAATGTGCTACTGTCTCTGTACTTTGATTTCCTACATGAAAAACCACAACCTAACTTAGATTTATTTTTTTTGAAATAAATTCTTAAGCAGCTGAACTTCAGCCAATCACAAGCAGCCAACTGCTCAGAGTATGCCCAAATAAGAAAACTGTCTCATCACACCGAGTCCAAATAATGCAAAAGCCCAGCTCTGGTCAGTCAGCTGATATCTCTACTGTGTTTCTAGGTTCAGCCTATGAAATCTTGCTACACATGCTGCTGGGAGGATTGAATCACTCTTTGCCCAAATAAACTTTGTTAAATTTAATTTGTCTACAATTTTTCTTTTAATTCCCTATTTCCAATGTAGAGAATAGTATATATACACACACATACACACACACACACACACACACACATATATATACATATATATGTACAGGAATAGATTCTCACTACACTTGTCTAATCATTAAAACGGCATTTCAGAATCTGGTTTGGGGCGGACATTTATAAGTTGAAAAGGCATCCCACAAGGCTCACTTATAAAACTGTTCTCCCTTCTTCTCCTCACTCTGACCTGAGAGTTACTCTCCTGAGGTAGGATGTGCTAGGTATTCTTTGGCCACCCCAAATCTACAGTTCTCCTACTTGTCTGTTCCCTAAAAGGCTGGCCTCTAAGGAAACAGTCACCATCTGTTTACTCTGTGTTTCTGGTTTGGCTTTGTAGACATTCACAGGAGATCAGAGGATGGAATTTGCAGAGGTAGAATATCTATTTGCCTAGTTCCTTGCTCAGTGAGTTGAAGTCTACTAGTACCAGGCATTAATTCCTTATTGGAGGACCATCTCAAGTGGCCAGTCTCCTATAGCTATCGCTCTCTTTGGGCTCGGTATATGTGCAAAGAGGAGACTATGTGAAGAGACAGGGAGAAGACAGCCACCTCCAAGACAAGGAGAGAGGTTAGAATAGATCCTTCCCTCATGACCCCCAGAAGGAACCAACCATGCCAACACTTGGATCACAGACTTCTAGCCCTCAGAACTCTGAGAAAATAAATTTATGTGATTTAAGCAATTCAGTCCATGGCACTTTTTATTGGCAGATCAATATGGATTCCCCTTCTCCTAGTTTCTTCAGACCTAGGGATAGTAATTGCTTCTTGCCATTGGTTTTCTCAATCCTTCATTCAGTTTGTAAATATTCTCTTCTTTGTACTTTCTTTAAGTATCCTTTTCAGGGTGCCATTTCTTCCTGTAGGTACCTTGGCTGAAATATAAAATGATTTTAAAACACATTTTTCTAGTCTTTTGTAGTACTTTTTTCCTTAGTTCCATTTTTTAATATCCAGACCATTCACATTCTCTTTACCTTCCCCACCAAAACAAAAAAATAGCTTTTAAGAAAATACCTAACATGGATGACTCATAGTAGATATTACTATCAGCATGTCAGTTATTAAACCATGACATAAATAACAGTGTCACAGCATTCCAGTTAATCAGTAGTGGAAGATGATTTGAATAATGGATCCTCCTAGAACCACTGATAATAAAACCCCAGTTTTCCTACCATTGTTCATTTTTCTTTCCTGAATTCAAAAGAACAATAAGTCAATTCAAAAGCAAGCAAGCAAACAAACAAATAACACAAACATATAGGAAACTGATCCTAGTAAATGGACTATAATCAGGTGTTAATGGCTATGAGCAGAGAGTTCAATAAAAATATCGACAAATATTTTGTGATGCTCTAACATGGAAAAGGCACAATACTAGTTTTGGAGGACAAAGACATAAGCGGTAAATGCATGGAAATCCCATTTAAAAATCCTTGACATGAATTGTCTTTGTTTTAAAATCGAGGTACAAATTCTGACACTGGATTGTCAGGTTACTTGACGAAAAAGACAAAATAGACAAAAATTGGTTAAAATGCATTTAAGCAATATGAGCAACTGTGTTAGAATACTTCTTATCTTTAACAAACAAAAATAGCCCTATTACTCACAAAATAATATGATATGGAATTCTCCAAGGTTTCTTTTTGAAGAGAATTTATAAAGAAGAAAGGAGATAAAATTTCATTATCTCTAAAGTCTCTCAGGTAAAAAATAAGATGTCTTTTATGAAAACTAATCGAGCAATATATTGTTGAAACTGAAGATAAGATGGGCTAATAATCTATATGGAATAGTGTTGAGCAACAACTACAACATACAGTGCATGTATATTTGAATGTTCTGGGAGAATATACTATAAGCTTCCTTGCAGATTTAGTAAACGGTTCAAAATACCTGAGCATATTCATAATGAGAAAAGTAAACCTTGACTTAGGAAATTTTGACATGTGTAGCCTACAGTTTCTCCCTTTTTTCATTTTTTCAAATTTTGTTTAATCAAGTATTATTCAAAAAATAAGTCATAAATATACTATTTCTTAACATAGTTTCTGTATTCTATTGCTTTACCACCATGAATGGATACATGTGTGATCTATTAATTAAATGCTCCACTTCGGTGTCTTAGTTCATTAGGAGTACTATAAGAAATTGCCGCAGAAATTGAGTTTGCTTATGAACAACAGAAATTTATTTCTCACAGTCTGAAGGCTGGAAGTTTGAGATCAGGGCACAAGTATGATCAGGTTCTGGTGAGTGCTTTCTTCTGGGTTGCAGACTGACAACTTCTCTCTGTGCCCTTGCAAAGCAGAATGGGTAAGAGTCTCTCTGGGGCCTGCTTTATAAGGTTACTAGTCCCATTCATGAGGGTTCTACCTTCATGACCTAATCACTACCCAAAGGCTCCACTTCCTAAGCACTATTAAGGTTAGAATTTTAACATATGAATTTTGGGCGAACACAGACATAATACTTTTTTATTGTTCTGTAATATATAAAAGAAAGAAAATCCTCTAAAGTTTTTTCATTTATACACATGCGCACACACACCGTATACACGCAACTGGTGACCAGTCTCAATGTGTATTGTGTAGAAATTCTAAAATATTACCACTTAGAATTGAAAATGCAAAAAAAGTCAAACAAACAATAAAAAAGCAGGATCATAGGATGCCCAATACCACTATAATTATTTAATATTTTACTGTCAGATTCAGTCAGTGCATTTTAAAAGACTAGGAAGTAGATGCATAAATATAGTTTAAAGGAAGAGATCAAAGTATTTCTGTTCGCAAATTAGAACATAGGATACCTAGGAAATCAGAATGTGGTGACTGAATAATGACCTCCATTTATGTCCACAGCCCAATCAGTGGAATGTCTGAATATGGGATATTATGGCAAAAAGACTTTGCAGGTGTGATTAAATTAAGGCTCTTGAGATGGGAAGATTATCCTGGGTGAGTTTAATGTAATCATGAGGGCCCTTATTTGAGGGACACAAGCAGAGCCAGAGTCAGATGGAAGGTGATATTATAAGGAAGCAGAAGGTCAGAAAGAAAGAAATGTGAAGACGCTACACTGTAGGCTTGAAGATAGAGGAAGGCAGCTGTGAGCCAAAGGGTGTGGGTGACCTCTGGGAGCTAAACTAGGTAAGGAAGCAGATTCTCCCCTAGGACCTCCAGAGGAGCCAGTCCTGTCAATATCTTGACTTTAGTCCAGTGGAACTGATTTCAGACTTTTGGCTGCCAGAATTATAAGAGAATATATTTTTGTTATTTTAAACTATTATTTTTAGGGTAATTTGTTACAGCATTGATAGGAAACTAATACAGAGAGAATCTACCAAGCACTTACTACGACAATATACCAATTTTTTAAGCAAGAAGATACAAAATTAACTTCAGAAGTAGGTAGTTTTAATACATACAAACTATATTCAGGTAGAAGCATGATGAGCGAAAACACCATTTTCTATAACAACACAAAAGAGAAATACATAGGAATATAAACTACAAGAACTGTGCAAAAGCTCTATGAGGAAATCTTTAAAACACTTCTTGAGAGTTCCCAACAGATGGGCCTGGGCAGGCATTCCTTTCGGGAGCAGCGGCACATGTGCTGTTTCTGAGGAGAATGCTTTGGTGATCTCATTCAGTCGCAGGCACTTCTGCAGTGTGCGCTGACTCGCATGGAAACTCTTGTATTTTTGCCATGTCTGTTGGGTTACACATGATTTCCACTGAGCGCTCTCTCTCTTTCTGCTCTATCCTATCTTTCTGGCACATTCACCATTTTTTACAAGTTCCAGGCACCTGAACAACCACATCCAGTGACTCATATTGGAAATTGTCACAGGACCATGATTTGGAGTGAGTGGGGAGGTGTGTGTGTGTGTCAGGGGTGAGTGTTAATGTGTTAGTTCTGCTCAAATGATACATCTCTACAAGTGCTATAAGGGCTGTGCCCAAATAATAATTCACTAGACATAGAATGCATTACTTAGCTGTAAATTTTAGCTATGAGTTCTGGGAATAGATAAGATATCACTATTGCTTTAAACCAACACCATATACACACACATATACACACAGAATCCTAATAAGCATTTATCTGAATTTTACATGAGTGACAGGATTAGAATTTAAATCCAGGGCTACCAGAGGCAAAACTCATGTTGCGACCCTCAAACCATGACACTTCCATTTATTATGACCTTCTTAAATAATATCAGTATAAAATACTATTTTTAATATTTTAGTATTTTATTTTTTACTATATTATAAAATGTCACAAATTCATATTTCTCTTACTACCCTTGTGGTTTTGTTCTTTTTTCATCTATTGTTTTCCTTTTCTTATACTCTGAGGACTTCTTTTTTTTTATTTTTTATTTATTTTTTTATTTTTTTTATTTTGACATATTATGGGGGTACAGATTTTAAGGTTTCAATAAATGCCCATTTCCTCTCCTCCCCCCACAAGTCTGAGTCTCCATCATGACCATCCCCCAGATGGTGCACATCTCACTCATTATGTATGTATATACCTGCCCCCCTCCCCCCTCCCACCTGTCCAATACCCTATTACTGTAGTACCTATGTGTCCACTTAGGTGCTACTCAGTTAATACCAGTTTGCTGGAGAATATATCTGGTGCTTGTTTTTCCATTCTTGGGATACTTCACTTAGTAGTATGGGTTCCAGCTCTAACCAGGAAAATATAAGATGTGCTATATCACCGTTGTTTCTTAGAGCTGAATAGTACTCCATGGTATACATATACCACATTTTATTAATCCATTCTTGGATTGATGGGCACTTGGGCTGTTTCCACAGCCTTGCAATTATGAATTGTGCTGCTATAAACATTCGAGTGCAGGTGTTTTTTTTGTAGAGTGTCATTGGATCATTTGGGTAGATGCCCAGCAATGGGATTGCTGGATCAAATGGTAGATTCACTTGTATCGCCTTAAGGTATCTCCATATTGCTTTCCACAGAGGTTGAACTAGTTTGCAGTCCCACCAGCAGTGTAGGAGTGTTCCTCTCTCTCCACATCCACGTCAGCATTTATTGTTTGGAGATTTTTTGATAAAGGCCATTCTCACTGGGGTTAAGTGATATCTCATTGTAGTTTTGATTTGCATTTCTCTGATGATTAGAGATGTTTAGCATTTTTTCATATGTTTTTTGACCAGGACTTCTTGCTTAAAGAGAGAGCTCAAGATATCATGAGAGACAGAGAGAGAGAGCTCTCAAGGATTTCAGTATCAGTTTGTAGTGGGAATGCTTTCAGCTTTTCCCCATTCAGTAAGACTGGCTGTGGGTTTGTCATATATAGTTTTTAAAATTTTGATATATGTTCTTTCTATGCCTAGTTTTCTGAGGATTTTTATCATGAAAGGGTGCTGAATTTTGTCAAAAGCCTTTTTTGCATCTACTGAAATGATCATATGATCTTTGTTTTTGCTTCTGTTTATGTGGTGAATCACATTTATCGATGTACGTATGTTGAATCATCCTTGCATCCCTGGGATGAAGCCCATTTGGTCAGGGTGGATTACGTTTTTGATGTGCTATTGATTTTGATTTGCTAGTATTTTATTGAAGATTTTTGCATCTATAGCTATAAAGGATATTGGTCTGCAGTTTTCTCTTTTTTGTAGTTCCCTTTCCTGGTTTTTGTATTAAGGTGATACTGGCTTTGCAGAATGAGTTGTGGAGTATTCCCTACTTATTGATGTTATGGAATAATTTCTGCAGTGTGAGTACCAACTCTTCTTCGTAGGTCTGATAAAATCAGCTTTGAATCC
The DNA here is from genome assembly GCF_040939455.1 of Microcebus murinus. Taxonomy (NCBI): domain Eukaryota; kingdom Metazoa; phylum Chordata; class Mammalia; order Primates; family Cheirogaleidae; genus Microcebus; species Microcebus murinus. The sequence continues at coordinate 4,241,189 of NC_134126.1, read as the reverse complement.
ATCTGGTCTGGGACTTTTTTTGGTTAGGAAATTTTTATTGCTGCTTCAATCTCATTGCTCATTACTCATCTATCCATGTATCCTATTTCTTCCTGATTGAGTCTTGGGAGGGTGTATGATTCCAGGAATTTGTTCATTTCCTCTAATTTTTGAGTTTATGTGCATAGACATTTTCATAGTATTCACTGATAATATTTTGTATTTTTGTGGTATCAGTTGTAATACCTCCTTTTTCATTTCTGATTGAGCTTATTAGAGTCCTTTCTCTTATATTCCTGGTTATGATAGCAAGAGATCTATAAATTTTGTTTATTTTTTCAAAGAACCAACTTCTTCTTTCATTGATCATTTGTATTATTTTCTTGTTTTGATTTTATTTAGTTCTGCTATGACCTTAGTTATTTCTTTTCTTCTGCTGGATTTGGGTTTGATTTGCTCTTCCTTTTTAGTTCCTTAAGATTTTTCATTAGATTGTTAATTTGTAATCTTTCTGTCTTTTTATTATAGGCATTTAAGGTTATAAATTTTCCCTCAGGATTGCTTTTGCTGAATCATCACAGATTTTGATAGCTTGTGTCTCTTTTGTCATTCAGTTCAAGGAATCTTTGATTTCCATCTTAATTTCATCACTGATTTGATAATCATATAGCAGGAGGTTGTTTAATTTCCATGACTTTGTGTAAAATTGGTTGTTTCTCTTAGTGTTGATTTCTCATTTTATTCCACACGATCTAGAAGATACATCATTTAATTTCTATTTTTTTGGATTTGTTGAGTCATAATTTGTGAACTAAATTATGAACAAGGCAACGGTGCCCATTGTCAACACTTCTATTCAACATAGTGCTGGAAATCTTAGCCAAAGCAATCAGGCAAGAGAAGACTATTAAGGGTCCAAATTGGAAAGAGGAGGCTAACCTATCACTTTTTGCTGATGATATGATCTCATACCCAGAACACACCAAAAATTCCACCAAGAGACTCCCAGAATTGATAAATAAATTCAATGAAGTTTCTGGGTTCAAAATCAATGTACACAAATCAGTAGCATTCCTATACACCAATAATAATCGAACTGAGAGGCAAATCGAAGAATCAGTACCATTTAAAATGGCAACAAAGAAAATATTAATAAAATACCTAGGAATATACTTAACTATGGAGGTGAAATATCTCTACAAAGAGAGCTACAAAGCACTGAGGTTACAAATCACAGATGTTACAAGATATGGAAAAACATATCTTACTCATGAATCAGTATTATCAACATTGTTAAAATGTCCATACTACCTAAAGTGATTTACCAATTCAATGCCATCCCCATCAAAATACCAAAATCATATTTCACAGATCTAGAAAAAATAATTCTATGACCCATTTTGAACAGAAAAGAGCCTAAGTAGCCAAAGCAATCCAAACAAAAGGAACAAATCTAGAGGCATCAGATTACCAGACTTCAAGCTATACTATAAGGCTATAGTAACCAATACAGCATGGGGTTGGCATAAAAATAGAGACATAGACTAATGGAACAGAATGGAGAACCCATATAGAAAACCATCCTCATATAGCCATCTGATCTTTGACAAAACAGACAACAAAAGAAGCCCTGATCAATAAATGGTGCTGGGAAAATTGGATAGTCGAATGCAGAAGAATGAAACAGGATCCATATCTCTTACCATTCACAAAAATTAAAGATGGATAAAAACTTAAATTTAAGGTATGAAACCATAATAATAGTAAAAGAAAATATTGGAAATAACTCTTCTAGATATCAACCTAGGCAAAGAATTTATAAATAAGACCCCAATGGCAATCACAGCAACAATAAAAATAAATGGCACTTTAAAAAGCTTCTGCACAGCCAAGGAAATAATCAATAGAGCAAGTAGACAACCTATAGAATGGGAGAAATTATTCACAAGCTATATATCTGATATAAGGCTAATAATCAGAATCTACAAAGAACTCGAGGAAATTAGCAAGAAAAAAATTAAACAACCTTATCAAAAAGTGGGCAAAAGTCACGAACAGAAGCTTTTCAAAAGAAGATAGACAAATGGCCAATAAACATATGAATAAGTGCTCAGTGTCACTAATCATCAGGGAAATGCAAATTAAAACCACAATGAGATATCACCTTATTCCTGTTAGAATGGCTTTTATTACAAGTCCAGAAATGATAGATGCTGGTATGGATGTAGGGAGAAAGGAACACTTCTGCACTGTTGGTGGGACTGCAAATTAGTATAACCTCTATGGAAAACAGTATGGAGATACTTTAAAGAACTAAAAAGAGACCTACAATATGATCTAGGAATCCCAGTACTGGGTATTACCCAAAGGAAAAGAAGTCACTTTATTAAAAAGATAACCTGTACTCAAATGTTCACTGCAGCAAAATTCACAATTGCAAAGACCTGGATCAACCCAAGTGCTCATAAATTCATGAGTATATTAACAAAATGTGCTATATGTACGCTATGGAGTACTACCCAGCCATGGGGTAATTTACTGCCTTTTGCAACAATTCTGATGGAACTTGAGACCATTATACTAAGTGATGTATCTAAAGCAGGCATCTTCAAACTATGGCCCGTGGGTCACATGCGGGTGTTTTTGCCCATTTGTTTTTTTACTTCAAAATAAGATATATGTAGTGTGCATAGGAATTTGTTCATAGTTTTTTTTAAAACTATAGTCCAGCCCTCCAATGGTCTGAGGAACAGTGAACTGACCTCCTGTTTATAAAGTTTGAGGACCTGTGGGGCGCGGTGTTAACGCCATTTCAAGATGGCGCCGGCTTCCTGGTCACACCCATACTACAGGACTGATAAACAGGGTGAACCGCGCAGGTGTAGGGGCTTTTCCTGTCTCATCAAGTATGCATATGAAGGATCTTAGCTTGGCCTATCAGTAATAACCCTCGCGCGCCTTTAACCTATCCCCATCACTTCCCTCCTTCCTTAGAGTATATAAGTGTGTGAGAGCTTGTGCTCAGCGTCTTCCGCATCATGTAAGTCTAAAGGGAACCCCATTAAAGCACTGTCAGAAGAACTCCGGTTGCCGCATCTTCCTTGCTGGCGAGGCGGGCGCGACAAGGACCCCTGACTAAAGAATAGAAAAAGAACCACCACGTGTACTCAGTATTAAATTGGAACACACTGATGAACACACATGTGCACAGAGGGAAGTAAAACTCAGTGGAAATCAAGCAGGTAGGAACTGGGAGGAGGGGGTGAGCAATAATCTACTTAACAGGTGTCGCGCCCGCCTCGCCAGCAAGGAAGACGCGGCAACAGGAGTTCTTCTGACCGTGCTTTAATGGGGTTCCCTTTAGACTTACACGATGCGGAAGACCCTGAGCACAAGCTCTCACACACTTATATACTCTAAGGAAAGGGGGGAAGTGATGGGGATAGGTTAAAAGCGCGCGAGGGTTGTTACTGATAGGCCAAGCTAAGATCCTTCATATGCATACTTAATGAGACAGGAAAAGCCCCTACACCTGCGCGGTTCACCCTGTTTATCAGTCCTGTAGTATCGGCGTGACCAGAAAGCCGGCGCCATCTTGCAATGGCGTTAACACCGCGCCCCACAAACAGGCACAATGAACGCTATCTGGGTGACAAGCCCACTTGTGACCATGACTTATAAAAGTGATGCATGTAACGAAAAATATATGTACCTCAATAATACTTTGAAATAAGAAAAAAAGATTCTAGTATTAGGACGCTCTAATTTTCATGGTTTGGGGAGAGAAAAATGTAAGGAAAAAATTATGAAAGGAAAAGTGAGAAAAGTTCATTCTCAGAAAAAAAGTAGTATGAGATTACAGAACCAAGAGAAACAAAACTTTCAACAAAGTAAAAGCAATCAATGATGCCTAATGGTGCATTAGGGTCAAACAGATTGAAGGCAAAACTATCTTTGCAATAACAATGTAAAGTATTTTGAATCAGTAATGTTATTTACATTATCTCTATTGATTTTAGAATAATTTCCAAGTCTACTTTGTCAATTACCTTCTGTATATTTTATGTACTTTTGTCACTAACATTTCCTGCAAAATCATTTAAAGGCTTTTCATGGGTGACCTTATCCTTAATTGTATTTGTAACAGAAACACTAAAAAAATAAATAAAAACCATTAAAGTCTCATTACAAGGTTAAATTATCACCAATGATTAAATTTTGTAGTTACATTTTGTAAAACATGAAATATTATGATTTATGTTCATCATACTTTGCTATCTACAGATATACCAAATTACAAAAAGAAGAGTTAATCTTCATAACTTTATTAAGAAATGGATATGATATTTTGAAAATTACACTTAAGATTATATAATATCCTCGTGTGGTTATAACAGTGTTTGGAAAAAGGAATGGAGACAGAATTACCGTTCCACATTCTTTTGGGTATCTAAATGTCATTATTTCATCCAATGTTAAAGTACCACATTTAAAATCTTAGTGCATGACTTATATCTGCTGAGAGTAAGGTTGTTCAGGGCTAAGGTATGAGACATGAATATATGAGCTTCTGATTTAGTAAAGAGGACAAGATATAAATTCAGGTTCACTACAATTGGTTAGACTAGTGAAAATACTGGCCTTAGTGTGAAAAGCTCATTGCAATTTCTTCCTGATAAGGTTCATTTTTGGTGTATGTAGTTTCAAAATCTTTGACCAGATGGCACACTGTCTGCTGAGTATGTTCTAAGGTTTTGCCCAAAGTTCAGACAAAAGGGAGCAAATTGTGACTATATTTAAATTAGTAAAAATATCCCAATTTTTTTTTTGCTTGGTAAAAAGAATATGTTAAAATATAGAATACTTTTGCTTTAGGTAAAAATGTATTTTTATATCTTTATTGAGATATATTCATCACTGTAAAATTCATTGATTTAAATTATACAATTGAATGGTTTTGAGTATATCCACAGAGTTGTACAACCATCATCAGTAACTTCAGAATGTTTTAACCACCCTAGAAAGAAACCCTATGCCTATTAATTAGAAAGCATTCATTGTAATTCACATTTCTTGCCATGATAGGCAGTCTCTAGTCTACTTTCTGTATCTATATATTTGCTTATTCTGGACATTTCAGATAAATAGAAGCATGTAATGTGTGGCTGTCGGTGACCTGTCTTTGCACTTAGTGTAATGTTTTTAAGGATCATCCATATAGCATGTATCAGCATTTTATTACTTCTTAATGCTGGATAATACGCCATTGTGAGGTATACCACATTTTGTTTATCTGCTCATAATTTCATGGACATTTGGATTGGTTCCACTCTTTTGGCTAGTGTGAATAATGCTGCTATAAATAGTTGTATACAAGTTTTTGTGAACATATGTGTTCATTTCTCTTGAATATATAACAAAGAGTAGAATTGCTGGGTCATGTGGTTACTCTATGTTTAACATTTTGAGGAACTGTCCAACTGTTTTCCAATGTGGCTGCATGAAGAAAAGGCACTTCTGATAGTCTAAAAATAATTCTTCAGTCTACAAGATAAGTCAGCAGAGTTTAGTGGAAATTACACAGGGACTGGGAAGACTCTGGATCCAGTCCCAGCTTTGCCACTAATTAGTTGTTTGACCTTAAGCAACTCATTTACATTCCCCAAGTCCAAGTTTCTTCATTTGTAAAATGAATGTGTGTTTCTTCAAACAAGCACAACTCTTGAATATCATTACAGCTACTTTACTTCGGTTTCCCATTGTCTCTCTAAAACTGCTCTGGGGCCTGCTTTTCTCCTACCCTGAATAGCATCCCGAGAGCCCACGGCATCGCGGACTGCAATAGGTGTTACGAACACTTCTGGTCACTTTAAGTCACAAACACAGTCTCTCAATTCGGTGACAAAGTGTCCCTTCTTATATATAAACAACACTCCAAATCAGATGTGAAGTACGGGCTTCCTCCAGCTCCGGCTCAAACCAGCAGTGGCACCGTCGTCACGGAGCCCGCACAGCCCCCAGTGGCACCGTCGTCACGGAGCCCGCACAGCCCCCAGTGGCACCGTCGTCACGGAGCCCGCACAGCCCCCAGTGGCACCGTCGTCACGGAGCCCGCACAGCCCCCAGTGGCACCGCCGTCACGGAGCCCGCACAGCCCCCAGTGGCACCGCCGTCACGGAGCCCGCACAGCCCCCAGTGGCACCGTCGTCACGGAGCCCGCACAGCCCCCAGTGGCACCGTCGTCACGGAGCCCGCACAGCCCCCAGTGGCACTGTCGTCACGGAGCCCGCACAGCCCCCAGTGGCACAGTCGTCACGGAGCCCGCACAGCCCCCAGTGGCACAGTCGTCACGGAGCCCGCACAGCCCCCAGTGGCACTGTCGTCACGGAGCCCGCACAGCCCCCAGTGGCACAGTCGTCACGGAGCCCGCACAGCCCCCAGTGGCCCGTCGTCACGGAGCCCGCACAGCCCCCAGTGGCACAGTCGTCACGGAGCCCGCACAGCCCCCAGTGACACCGTCGTCACGGAGCCCGCACAGCCCCCAGTGGCACCGTCGTCACGGAGCCCGCACAGCCCCCAGTGGCACCGTCGTCACGGAGCCCGCACAGCCCCCAGTGGCACCGTCGTCACGGAGCCCGCACAGCCCCCAGTGGCACCGTCGTCACGGAGCCCGCACAGCCCCCAGTGGCACCGTCGTCACGGAGCCCGCACAGCCCCCAGTGGCACCGTCGTCACGGAGCCCGCACAGCCCCCAGTGGCACAGTCGTCATGGAGCCCGCACAGCCCCCAGTGACACCGTCGTCACGGAGCCCGCACAGCCCCCAGTGACACCGTCGTCACGGAGCCCGCACAGCCCCCAGTGGCACCGTCGTCACGGAGCCCGCACAGCCCCCAGTGGCACAGTCGTCATGGAGCCCGCACAGCCCCCAGTGGCACCGTCGTCACGGAGCCCGCACAGCCCCCAGTGGCACCGTCGTCACGGAGCCCGCACAGCCCCCAGTGGCACCCTCGTCACGGAGCCCGCACGGCCCCCAGTGGCACCGTCGTCACGGAGCCCGCACAGCCCCCAGTGGCACAGTCGTCATGGAGCCCGCACAGCCCCCAGTGACACCGTCGTCACGGAGCCCGCACAGCCCCCAGTGGCACAGTCGTCACGGAGCCCGCACAGCCCCCAGTGGCACAGTCGTCATGGAGCCCGCACAGCCCCCAGTGGCACCGTCGTCACGGAGCCCGCACAGCCCCCAGTGGCACCCTCGTCACGGAGCCCGCACAGCCCCCAGTGGCACCCTCGTCACGGAGCCCGCACAGCCCCCAGTGGCACTGTCGTCACGGAGCCCGCAGAGCCCCCAGTGGCACCGTCGTCACGGAGCCCGCACAGCCCCCAGTGGCACCGTCGTCATGGAGCCTGCACAGCTGGCAAGCGGAGGAGGAAGCCTGTCCTGTCCTGGGTGGTGGCCGTGATCTGCCTGAGGGACTCTGGAGTGGCAGATGTTTAAAGGTCACGTTTTCTCCTGGTCACTTGTGATAGATTGGATTACTACTCCTGTCCTGGTTGTTAGGGCTGCTGTAACAAAATGTCACAAACTGAAATTTATTCTCTCACAGTTCCGGAAGCTAGAAGTCTGAGATCCAGGTGCGGACGGACGTTTTCTCGCTTAGGCACTGAGAGAGAATCTGCTCCAGGCTTCTTTCCAGGCTTCTAGTGGTTTCTGGCAGTCACTGGCATTCCCTGGATTGTAGACACATTATCCTGATCTCTTCCTGTGAAGAGCTGCATCTTCACCCAGCATTCTCAGGTCTAACTTTCCTTTTTTGTAAGGACAGTAGTCATATTCGGGTAGAGCACTCACTAAGGCCCCCATTTTAATTTGATTATGTCTATAAAGACCCTGTTTCCAAATAAGATCATACTGTAAGGTACTAGGGGTCAGGACTCTAACACAGCATCTTTTAGGAGATGAGGGACACAGTTCAACCTGTAACAATTCCAAAATATGCATCTCTTCTTTGGGACAGGACTATTTATCTGTGACTTTTGCCATATGACTTCCTAGTGCCTCCCAAGAAGCACTTCCTCCCCATGGCTTTGGGCTTGGCCACACTGCTGGCTTTGAACATTAGAAAGGGCAGATGTGGCAATTCTGAGAAGACGCTTCAACCCTTAAGAATTTGCTGTCTGCCATGAGAATAGCACACGCTCAGTGTTTCCTCTTTTCCAATCTGGATTCTGAAATTAAAAGATACATGAATACAATACCTTCCAAAGTCTTAGAGTCTATCCAAGCTGCAGTTAAAATACTGTACAGCCATGATGTGACAAGAACAAGAAATACATTTTCTTATTGTAAATCACCGAGACGTAGGGTCAGCTGTTGCCACGGCAAATCAACTCCCGGGCGCTTTTATTTGGTTTTGGTGATTCCACAACCCGGGCCTCTCGTCTGTGCCTCCTTATTCAGGCGATGCTTCTCACTTTTTGTTGAGAACAGTGCGCCTTGTTCATCTGATGATGTCCTTTGTCTATTTCTGGTTTAGTCACTGTATCAGACAGAGAGGATGGAAGTACTACTCTGCACTGGCATCTTTCTCTTTTTTGGCCTTATCTTGATCCAAGAAAAATATCCGTGCATTTTTTTGCCAGGCCAAACGCTGTGAGTGCAGGCTGTTCGCAGCAGCCAGGTCCTTCCTGATCACAGAGTGGCGGGCAGCCACCTGTGCCTCGCCCTCGGGTGTTTCGGGCAAGGGCCAGGCTCCAGACCTCTAGGTGTCTCTAAACTTTAGGGAATGATTATTAAGAGCTCCAAGATTTTGCATGTATTCTCTGGCAAGTCTGGGCAGCCATGCAGTCATGCTACTTGAATCTTCAAGATCACCCACTGCGGGGCATAGTTGACTGTCAGCCCCATCTGCTACCTTTTCAATTACAACGTTTGCACAAGGCCGTACTCCGGTTCTTCTCAGGCAATGACTCAGCACAGGGTGGTACTAGTGCTAGTCCATTCATTCCCACTTAACAGAGAATTCCTATAATTACGTTTTCCAGATAAAATGCAGGAAAAAATTAGTAATTTTGTGTATGTATAATATTAATACTTACATAAAATTATTTCTTGTTGATTTGAAATTCAAATTTAACTAGGCATCCAATATTTTTATTTGCTAAATATACCTATAATTACAATGGTTGCTTGAGCACATCCTACCATCTTGGCTGCAAATTACTTAGAAATGCACAAGAGTATGAGGTTCTTCTGGCCAATCCTTCTTTACCTCTCTCATTTCACAAGTGTTAAAGCTGCATGATGGTTTGTATGTTTGTCCTGCATATTCCTGCTTGTTCCCCTTTATCCTTGGCAAGCATCTCCCCCCCAAAATGCTTTTGCACCTCTAATCACATCTTGGCATCTGCTTTGCAGAGCACCTGAACTGACACATAGTCCTTTAGAATATGATAAAATTGCATTTTATCTCCATTGCAAGTTCATTTTACTTATGCTATGTGGATATTGGATTGGATGATTGCCGAGGTCCTTCCAGCTATATTTTATGACTCTAAGTTTCTTCTTTTGAGGAAGAGAGAGATCACATTCTTAAAAATATCCCAATTTTACCATATGAAAATGAAAGTAAGATTTAACTTGTTCAGGACTGATTCCCTAATATAGGCCTCCTCTAAAATCCTATGGGATAGCAAAATATTGTAAGTGGTAGTGAAACAAGGCAAGGAATCATGTCACCTTCCCACTATCTCGTGAAAGCTGCACCGTACAGACTGCACTCCAGCTAGCGCCCTCTGACTGTGGATGCCAGAGTGGCACAGCTGGTCCACACAGGCGTTTCTGTTGTGCTGATAAGCTGCAGTCCCGGCTTCAACTTCTGCCCGGCAATCAAGCTCGTGGAGGAATGGGCTCTTCTCACATCAGGCAACTCAAAAATCTCCACTCCTCAAAGGCCAGCTTCTTCTGCTGGAGTCTACATCCAGTCCTGCTGAACGCTAGTGTCCTGGGCCATACTGAGGTGGGTGACAGTGGGGCAGACACACCTGCTGTTCTTCCAGTTTCTAGTGGTTTTCTCCAATATGCTGTTCAGCAAACAAAATGTGTTTTATCTGGCCATTTTCTTTGTGTTACTGAATAGTTACTGTGACCGGAGCATTTGTCTTGGAATCCTACATGGAATGCTAGAAATAAACCAGAAAACAGCCTACCTCAGGAGTGGGGAAGTTTACCTGTGGGGGTGTGGTGTGTCTGAGATGGCTTGATGTTTCAATGGTGCCGCACAGTTCAGTTAAATGGGAGCCATGAGGAAGGAGCCCTGCACCCCATTAGCCATATGACTTCCCTCACTCCCCACTCCCTAGGAAAGGAAGTAATCCAATGAAGACCAAGTTAATCAGCAGAATTACCACCTTGGGTAACCCTATAGAATTATTATTATTATTATTGTTTTGGGAAACGAGGGTGATGAAAAGGATATTGTTCCCAGTCCTACTTAAATCAACTGACCACTTAGTGTATAAGGTAGGAAGAATATTCAGGGAGGACATGAACAACCTGAAGGATGGGGGTGAGAAGTGGAGACAAAAGTGTGTCTTCTATGTATCACATTAGGATGTTAAAGCAGCTGGTACAATGGGCTGTCCCGGACCCACTGAACTGTCTCAGGACCTCATTATCAGGCATGGGAGTGTGTAGTAGACACTATTGTTGCTCCCCCCAGATCTCTTTCGCCAGGCCAGCACCTCCATCCTGCCGCTGCTTGAGTGTTGGCTGTTAACAGCTCACAGTTCTGTCCTCCTACTGAGAATTGTCCTTGACTGGAGGGAACGACTCACCCAGCAACGCCAGGGAAGTGAAGGCCTCCCCCAGAGGCAGCTAAAAGCCAGTCTCTAGCAGACACGGGCTGCAGAGTGCCAGCCCCACTGCCTCCAGCTGTGGCAGCCCTGCAGAGCTGGGCATGCTCCAGGACGCCCGTCAGCTCGGGCTTAGGGAGGCGTCACTTGAACCCCATTGTTTGCTCAGCTTCTTCCTCAGTTAAGTCCTGTTACCCACTCCTGTACTGTATCCAGCTGAAAGCAGTCTCTCTATAAATCATTTGCTCAAGAATCTTTGTCTCAGGCTCTGCTTCTAGCCAAACTGACGGAAGGCAGAAGGGCCTGTGCTGTCACAGCGGGTGAGTGACAATATAGTGGAGCTAGGAGGAAGGTCAGTGATTTGTTAAGTCATACTGCTGTTGGATCCCAGCCCATGTCCTCACCAGGATTGAGGTTGATGTTTCCCCAATCATAAAACGTAAGCTTCTCCATAGTTCAAGGCCAGGGTTCCTCTCCAGAAATCTGATGTCTGAAAAGCCCTATTAAATTCCTCTATGCCGCTTCAGAATAGAAAGGTAATGAGGAACCACACTCCTGATCTTTCTCCTGGCTGTGTCTTTGATTTTCCCCAGTAAATACTAACCAGAAAGTCTGATGAGAATCATGTCTTATGTGTTTTGTTTCATCAACAGCAACTATCCCCTATAGCTACTAGTAAGAGAGGATTAAAAGTGGAAGGAAACTAATTGTGGAACTCCCAAGCTCTTTGCATCCAAATTCTCAAAGGTGGACAGAAAGATTTTGTAGATTAAATTATTCTTATTTCCATCACTCTCAATAGCTTAGGCTTATTGATGGAAAATCAGTCTCCCTCCCCCCCTTCTTGGCTTTGAATTATCAGTTTGTCACACACTGCTTGGGAAATAATATTCAGGTGCTATTACTCTCAGCAAACAAATAATTGAAGTATAATTCAAATTACGATTTCATGATTTCCCTGTAGGAAAAAGCACAGGTCTAAATATAGAAGTATAACTATAGAGTTAGAGAAACTGTGAGCTGTACGTTTAGATTGAACTTCACTAATTAGAATTTGTGGACTTGTGAGTGGTAGAGATATTTTAATAATCTTTGTCAATATACTACTTTTCATGTTTCTACCAATCAATCTACAAAACCTCTTACACTTCCATTAATAAATGTCAGTTTATCGACAAAAAAGGAAAGAAGGGAAATAAAAGACATCTTACAAACCCAGGGTTAGTATTAAAAGATAATGACCTTGGGATCAGAAGGGGAGATGCACCTCCATACTTTGAAAAAAAATACTGAGCTTACCAGTGGTAAGGGACATTTTAACGTTATGTAGGTCACTACCTACTCGGCTGTGGATGAATATGTGATTCCTCCTTTGATATTGTACTTGTCACTACAAGAAGATGATATCTTATGGTTACAATGAGCTTCATGGCAGGTCTGGATTTTTCTCTTAGATTATGCATATTTGCTCAACCACTGACTAGCTTACAGGGAACTAACTACATTTCTTTGTGTTAAAAGTTTCCTCATCTGCAATATGGGGATAATAATAGTATACATCTCAGAGCACTGTCAAAAGTAATGAAATAATATAATAAAACTGCTGGCACATAGTAATGGATTAACAAATTATACCTATTTTTATGTTTCTGTTTGCTTTTCTATTCTTATCACTTACCTAATTTTTTCACTTTTATCAAAAAGTTTAAAGCTTACTTGACTATTTGAAAGTCTTCGGCTAAAATAACAATGAATGTTTAGTCTTTAATACCACTTTACTCCTTTCCTATAATGTTCTTCTCAAATATTAGAAAATATGTAGTGATTTGGAACACCTAGAATACTACATCCTAATCAGTAATTTAAACTCCCTCAAGCAGAGGGAAGGAAATTAACATTCTCTGAACAACTACTGTGAGTTAGTCCGAAAGTAAGATGACTTAATTTTATTTCATTGTTTTCTAATTATAAATATATCTATAAAAAATATTGTCAAAAACAAACAGATTTGAAGGAATAAAGCAAGTGCTCCACAGGCCCACTAATCTGTGAAGTCATTTTCAGAATTTAAATATATTATATTTGCCTTCGATTTTTATGTTAATATTATCATAAGTATTAGAATAATACATTTGATCTTGTTTTCTGAATTTGTGTGCTCTTCAAATTTACTATATAATCACCAATTTTTTTTGCTTTATCATTATAACTATCTTATTTTAGGTGTTGCTCTTGTAAATAGAATATATTCTATTTACAATATAGATTGTATATATATTCTATATACAAATAAATTATATTATATTTACTAACTGTGTTTTGTACTATTTATCCTACCTGTGTTTTGTTACTCAGTGTTTTACTTGAAGAATTGCATCTGCTTATACTATTTGTGATTACTGACACATTTGGACCTATTTTTGTTAATCTATTTGCTACTTTCCTTTTGACTTTCCCTTCCCTTTCCTTTCCTTTTCTTTCCTTCTCATTCTTTTCTCTCTCTTATCTTCTTTTGGGTTGACTAGGTTTCTCTTCTATATCATTTTTTTCCTACTACTTGTGTGAAAATATACACTTAGTTCCTAATATTTTACTTAATACTGTATAAATTCAATCAATATTTTTACTTCCTCATCAATAATTTTATTTACCAACTGCTTTTCTTCATATGATATTATGTTTTCAGAATTATTGCTTCAACTTGGCTTCATCTGCTAAATTAGACATTTTTTACTGTTATTCATTCTGAATTTAAACATTTGTATTTACCATTTTATTTCTTGATTATTTTTTCTTTTATTATAAACCTTTCATCTAAAGTTATATTTCTTCTCCATTAAATTTATTTTCATATGGAGTTCCTATAATGTGAATCTGTTGGTTATAAGGCCTGGAAGATTATATTCTTTAAAAAATGCCCTTATTTTGCTCTTACTTTTGAAAGCTAACTTTTTTGAACATAGAATTTCAGGTTGATTATATATTCTCTTATCTCATTGAAAATAGTATTTCATTACATTACCTTTAAATTTCCAAAAGTTAGTTGTCAGTCTATTTGTCATTCTTTTTGCTTTTGAATAATCTTTTCTTTATGCCTTCATTTAAGTTCTTCCTTTGTTTTGTTTCCCTATGCTCTATTTGGCTTTTTTTAAAATTTCAAAATATTAAAGGGGTACAAATGTTTTAGGTTACATGGGTTGCTTTTGTAATGCTTGAGTCCCAGCTATAGGTGTATCCGTCACTAAGTGTTCATAGTACCCATTAAGTAGGTTTTTCCCCTTCCTCCTCCCTCCTGGCTGATTTCTACTGAGTTTTACTTCCCTCTGTACACATGTGTGCTCATCAGTTAGTTCCAATTTAATAGTGAGCACATGTGGTGTTTATTTTTCCATTCATTAGATACTTCACTTAGGAAAATGGTCTCTAGTTCCATCCAGATTGTTGCAAAAGGTATTAATTCATCTTTTTTATACCTGAATAGTAATCCATGGTATACTGTATATACATTTACTAATATACAGTTAGTAATACACTCATGAATTGATGGGCATGTGGCTTGATTCCACATCTTTGCATTTGTGAGTTGTGCTGCAATAAACATTCAAGTGCAGGTGTCTTTTTCTTTTTTTATGGAAACACTTCTTTTCCTTTGGGAAAATACCGAAGACTGGGATTGCTGATCAAATGGTAGGTCTACTTTTAATTCTTTGAGGAATCTATATACTGTTTTCTGTAGAGGCTATACTAATTTCCAGTCACATAGGGGATAAGCATTCCTTTCTCTCTGCATTGATGCCAGCATCTATTTTTCTTGGACTTTTTAAAAAAAGCCATTCTGACTGGGGGAAGGTGATATCTCATTGTGGTTTTAATTTGCATTTCCCTGATGGTTAGTGATGTTGAGAGTTTTTTCATTTGTTTCTTGGTCATTTATCTTTCTTCTTTTGAGAAGCTTCTGTTCATGTCTTGCCTACTTTTTAATAGGGTTGTTTGTTCTTCTCTTGCTGATTTGCTTGAGATTTTTGTGAATTCTGGTTATTAGCCCTTTATCAAGACGCGCAGCTTGTGCGTGTTTTCTCCCGTTCTGTAGGCTGCCTATGTGCTCTGTCGATCGTCTCATTAGCTGTGCAAGCCTTTATCGCGGTGTCTGGAGGTTCTCCTCTGTTGGCTCCTACGCCTCAGAGAAGGGCGCATGCTCAGCGCTAGTCACAGGCCCTGACACTGCGGAGTGTCCGTTTGCTGGCGGGGGCGATGAGAAGGCTATCGCTGAAAGGCTGGGTCTTAAGTGGACCTGTCTCCATGTGCCAGAGAAATCATGATGGCATTGGTTGCAGAAATCTGGTATTGGCAGGTACCAGATCTCTGTTGCTCCCGCTTTCCAGTGGAATGTCCCTGCACATCCTCTGATCAGCTTTCTGATCGGCCCAGACATCTGCAGTGATTGAGGGAAACCCCACATAGATCAAGTTGTCTATAACTTTTGTCTCTCTTCTAAAAAGCAGTGTCCCCTCAGATTGTTTCTGTCCTGCTTTCTTCACCTCTTCCCAGCAGTATGAATTGCATTAGGACGCCCAGCTTAATCTCTGAGATGGTAAGAATCAGCCACACCCTGTTGTGCTGAATTTTGCATGCTGTAATGAGCTATAGAGTTCTCCCTGTCAGTGGTTGATGCTTGCAGCAAAAAGCCAACTGCAGAGATGTTATTTTGTGCCTGTGATAACCTCTAGTTTGTCCGATGTAGCACTTGAATGACCCAGGCTTTGGGAGGGACCCTGTATCTCCCAGGGGATGGCTTGAGCTCCACAGCAGAGGCGAGTAGGGGAGCAAAGCTCGGCTCAGTTAGGTTATGTGAGCCTGGAAGGCTTTGCAAAGCCTCAACAAGGCTTAGAGGTTGTTTTCATGGTTGCTAGAGGGAGCCACTGGGAGTAGGGTCAAGGCTGGCTATGCAAACCAGGATGAGCAGTCATGAGGAAGGGGCTGCAATTCCTGGACTGGCTACCGTTATTGGTATTGGGTACTGAGTGCCACCACCCTTGTATTACCTTGATCCTCCAGTATCTGATTGCACAGGGTGTGCCTGAATGTCCCACAATTGGTTGCTACAGTGATATGGGCTGGTATCTTCCCTGCTGGGGAACCCTCCCTAATCTGGCAGAGTGCTTTGAGCTGCAACTGGGCTCAAAATTCATTTTCCTTGCTGCTAGGGGGAGCTGCTGTGAGGAGGGTCAAGACAGGCTCTCCAGACCCGGAGGGCTCCTTGTGAGGGAGGGCCTGCAATTCCCTCACTGGCCGTCAGGAGTGAGGTCCACCCCTCCTGCATTACCCCTTCCTTCCAGTGTCTGGTTGCAAACGGGCATGCCTGAACATACTGTACCCGCTTGCTATGGCGCCCTGGGCTGGGATCTTTCCCACCAGAGGACCCAGCCCAGTCTCACAGTGTGGCTTTCCTGGGAGGGGGTTGGACACTTCCCCAGATGTTCAGATGTTACCTCCACAGTGTTCTCCCATCAGTTCTGCCCATGTGGGCTCCCTCCCCTCCTGAGTCCAACTCCCAAACCTCCGCCCTGTGTCCCCTGGAAACCTGCTTGAGCCCAGGGGGCACAGGATCCAGCCTGTGTGTCTGACCTGCTGGTGTGTGTCTCCAAGGAGTGCCAGTGGGCAGGGAGCTCCCAGGGCCACCGCAGGTCCTCAAGGGGAAAGACATGGGCCTCGTGCTCTGTGGAAACCTCAGATTGGAGGATGCACCAGCTGGGGAGAGGTGGCTGCTTGCCAAATTCTTGGCTGAAACTGCTCTCCGGGTTGCAGTGGGCAGGGGAGGGGCAGGGAAAGACAAGAAGCTTAATGGAATAAAGCCAGCTCTTCGGCCTGTCGATCACTCTCCTTGGAGACAAATCCCACACGGAATGTGCAAGCTCCGGGATTACACAGTCTCTCCTCACAATTCCATGGTTGCTGCAGTGCTTGGGCTTGTGGGGGTGGAAAAGCCTCCAATTACCTTGGTAGCCTGCTGATCACTGAAGGAGTGTGAGAGGGAGAAAGGGATCCCCCTGTTCCCCTTCAATGGGCTCCAAGCCCCTCTGGGTTTGATCCTCACCGGTATCCTTTTCTCCTTTATCATCTTCCTTCTCTGCCTCTCAGTTTTCCTGTGAGGTCCCTGGCAGGCGCCAGCACTTTTCCTTCTTCCTACACCTGAGCTGCATCCCCTCCTTCCTTTGGCTTTTGGCCATTTCTCTATTGTGTTTCTGGGTGTGGAATTTTTAGAATTCACTGGGATTCTTGAATTTAAGAAAGGCATTTTAAATCACTTTTGGAAAAATTTCAGCCATTGTATCTCTTATTATGGCCTCTTCCTCATATTCTCTGCTATCTCCTGCAACTGTGACTAGTTTATATTAGTCCTTCCCTCTCATATAGTCCCTGTAGCTCACAAACCCTCTCCTTAGTTTTGCCTGACTCTTCTGATTAAATCATGCTAATTTGTTATTAATTATAATTTTTCATTTATATATTTATTTTTTCTACTCCTAATCAATGTAAATGGAAGGTTTCTTCCCTCTGTAATATTTTAGTTTATTTTGTTATTTTTAAATCTAATAAATCTATTATAGTTATTTTAAAGCCTATATCTGGTAACTCCAGTATCTTCAGTCTATAGCTTTGATTCTATAGAATACCTACCACTCTCATCCATGTGAACTCCTGCTCACGACAGCCTCTTTGCTACCACTTGAAATTAATGTGAGATTGGAATTCATGCTTCTTAAACCTTAATTTTTGAGAATAATTTGAGTCCTGAGTTTAAGGTGAGTTCATTCAGCAAGGATATGGGTTTGCTTCTTATAGGTTCCTATGGAGAAACATCAACCTAAGAGCAGTTTACAAAATGTTTGCCTCAAGATTTTATAGGTCACATAAGTAAGATGAATTATAGGCATAACTCCTTGAATGAAAGGTTTTTTCTAAGGAATTCTCAGGGAGAATTTTATTTCTGCTTTTTTCTGTACTCAGAACCGAGGCTGAGAAAAGAGAGGATGCATAAAATTGTCTTTTGGTTTTCTATCATTATCTGAGAGAACTTTCAAATCACCTTGGTCTTTGCAGGAGTCTCCATTGGACCTCCCAACATATTTGGTATTAAGTCTTTGTCTCCTTCACCTCTAATCCCATATATGTCCCCATAAAACCAAGGATCTAGGCCTGCTGTAAATCTACCGAATAGAAAAAAAATGGATTGTACCCATTTTTTTTCCATTTTCTTGCTTACATTCATTCCCTGCATTTTTTTCCTTTGCTATTCTTAAAAAAACAAACAAACAAACAAAAAAAAAAAACCAAAAAAAAACACAAAAAAACAAAAACAAAAAAAAAACACCTAACCCTAGAGACTGCATCATCCAAGCTTTTTGAACACTGGATGTTGCTGGGGTTCAAGCAATGGGGGACAGAAGATTGAATAACAAACAGGGTTTCTTTCTTTGCTCATTCTTTGCCTGGCTGCAGTTCTGGGAGTGCTGCTGCATTTCATGTTCACAACTCCTTCTGGATGGTCCTCAGCTATTTTTAGTCTTTTCTAACACCACTACCTTTCTTTGCTCCTTCAGACCCAGAATTGAAAATAGTGTACCACTGTTGTTATTTTCTGGAGTTTTCACAACGGTTTGATTCCCTAAACCCTGTCCAACTTTGATAATTAGTGACTCCATGAAATCCTCTACCTTTGAGTATTTCATCTGCTTTCTGCAATGACGCTGACTATTAAAATATTAACACTCATTTTTTCAGTTAAGAGAAGTGAGACTCAGAAAAACGAAGTCTTTTTAAAGGAGAGAAATATGGTGGGTTGAATTGTTTCAATCTGGTTAAGCCAGAATCTATGCTTCCCAGAGTTCTTTTCCAAAAATGATTCCAGGTTAAAGTTTGCTAGGGAAAAAAATTGCATGTGACTTGAAAAGCAGAAGTGAAGCAGTGCCTATTATTCTCTGAAGTTTGTGGTGGTCAGATGTAATGAAGGACAAATGCAGAGGTACCTGGCAGGTCACAGCTTTTCCTCACTCTCTTCTATATCACACTTCACTTTTTTCTGGCTGCTGATTCCTTTGACAAATAGTGGCCCTAGGCCTACTACCAAATGCTTTACTGCAAACTTACAGAGTAGGTGATAGACACAGGCAAAGCTCCCATTTTCACTATAAAGATGCCTGTGATGAAAGACCATGTGGGGAGAGAGGGCCGGCTATCACAGCCATTCCAACCATCCCAGCTGAGGCCAGAGACAGGCCATTAGATACCCTTCAGCACCAGTCGAGGCTTTCAGATGATTAGGGCCAAAAGTGAATGGCCCGGGCAAGACCAAAAGAAGAATCAAATCTTGAGAATAATGCATTATTGTTAGCAATATTTTTATGCCACTAACTTTTGGGATTGTTTTATGCAGCATGTAGAAACGGGTACATATAAGTGGAATGTTGCTATATTAAAAGCCCAAAATATATGACCTTGAATTTGGAAATTGAAGATAGGAAGAAGCTAGAAGGGTGACAGGGGAAACTAGTTTCTAATAAACTAGAAAATCCCAGATAAAACCATCAGAGGCTGGAGAAAAGGCAATCTATGTTATGTGTTGGCAGGGAAATTGGCCGAAATGTTGCCTGTGGTCATTTGGAATAGAAGCGAGTTAGAACTGTTGGATCTGTCTAAGGAAGCTTTCGGGGAGCATGTTGAAAATGCCAACTGGCTTTTTTCAGTATCATCTCGTCAGATGTGGGAAGAAAGAGATGATCTAAAAATAGAATTGTACAGTTTTCAGAGTTTTGAAGAAATAAAAGAGGATCAATTTTTGTTTGGTTGGAAAATAAAATTATGTTTTATTTCTAGTCTCCCCAGCCAATATAACCTGATTAAAGCATAATGAAGGCGACATCTGGGGTCCCCTCTCTTGGGGCCCCAGAACCTTGTCCATGAAAAAAAAAAAAGCATAATGAGACGGAGGACTATAACTGTAATACAAGTGTGTCTATAAGACCTTAGGTTAAGACTTCTGAAAGATGTGAGTAAACAATTAGCCTCTAGAACAGAAACATTCTAACCATAATAGAGTTGTTAAAATAGCCTCACGTGCCCCCAAATAAAGTGAGGTCATCTTGGCTACTCTAGCCCCAAACTGTTTGATATGATCCCTGGTGACAGGAGTAATCCCAACTGGCACCAATAGAGGAGCTACCCAGATTTCCATCACGCTTTTGAGTGGCTTATTGTGTCATACCAGGTAACTAATGCAAGCTAACTCTTCAGAATTATTTGTAACTGGAAATGTGATTTAATAATCTTTTAGTACAATAAAATAAATCTGACCCCCAAACTCCATTTTAGAACTAGAAATATGTCTTTTTCTTATTCTTAGGGTTAAAATTCCTGGGATGATCTTACTCCCCCAAA
The DNA here is from genome assembly GCF_040939455.1 of Microcebus murinus. Taxonomy (NCBI): domain Eukaryota; kingdom Metazoa; phylum Chordata; class Mammalia; order Primates; family Cheirogaleidae; genus Microcebus; species Microcebus murinus. The sequence goes on along the minus strand of NC_134126.1, from coordinate 4,220,923 downwards.
GGCTTACTCTGTCAGTGTCAGTCATTTTTCCTTAGCTTGTAACGTGAGCCCCTCCAGGGCGAACGACACCCACAACCACTACCGGGAGCCAGGAACCTGGTGTAAGTGAGTATACTGCGGATGCCACTTCCAAATCTAGAACGGGCGTTTTGTAACACAAACAGTATACCCAGATTTTCCAGTCACCAGCTCCATCTTCGTCACTTGCGCGAGAACACCAAGCAGCGGGCCCTGCTTCGCTGCTGGGTGCCTGACTCGGGCCAGCCCCGCCAGCCCCGCCAGCCTGCTCTCGCGCGGCGCGGGGTCTCGCGTGACCGGCGGGCGCCATCTTGGACACGTTCCCTGGCGGCGCCGCTGGTGTCGGCACCGTGGCTGCCGCGGCCGCGACGCGCGGTCTCCGTGCAGTCACCCTGCTGAGTGTCGGCCCTGCCCACGGCTGTGGCGGCCACCTTACTGGTTTAGCAGTGGCCTCTCGCGGGGCAAAGGGTGGGCGGGGCGAGGAGAAGGTCTTCCCCCTAGCGCCAAACCCGAGAGTCGTCGCCCTCCCGAATGCGGGGCTTGGCGTCCGCACGTCGGGACCGCGCGTTCGCTCGCTCGGCCGCGTGGGCGGGGCGCAGCCGGAGGGCGCGCGGCAGGCGGGGCTCGGGCCGTGCGGGGCGCAGCCGGAGGGCGCGCGGCAGGCGGGGCTCGGGCCGTGCGGGGCGGAGCCGGAGGGGGCGCGGCTGGCGGGGCTCGGGCCGTGCGGGGCGGAGCCGGAGGGCGCGCGGCTGGCGGGCCTCGGGCCGTGCGGGGCGGAGCCGGAGGGGGCGCGGCTGGCGGGGCTCGGGCCGTGGGGGCGCAGCCGGAGGGGGCGCGGCTGGCGGGGCTCGGGCCGTGGGGGCGCAGCCGGAGGGGGCGCGGCTGGCGGGGCTCGGGCCGTGCGGGGCGCAGCCGGAGGGCGCGCGGCAGGCGGGGCTCGGGCCGTGCGGGGCGGAGCCGGAGGGGGCGCGGCTGGCGGGGCTCGGGCCGTGGGGGCGCAGCCGGAGGGGGCGCGGCAGGCGGGGCTCGGGCCGTGCGGGGCGGAGCCGGAGGGCGCGCGGCTGGCGGGGCTCGGGCCGTGCGGGGCGGAGCCGGAGGGGGCGCGGCTGGCGGGGCTCGGGCCGTGGGGGCGCAGCCGGAGGGGGCGCGGCTGGCGGGGCTCGGGCCGTGGGGGCGCAGCCGGAGGGGGCGCGGCTGGCGGGGCTCGGGCCGTGGGGGCGCAGCCGGAGGGGGCGCGGCTGGCGGGGCTCGGGCCGTGCGGGGCGTAGCCGGAGGGGGCGCGGCTGGCGGGCCTCGGGCCGTGCGGGGCGGAGCCGGAGGGGGCGCGGCTGGCGGGGCTCGGGCCGTGGGGGCGCAGCCGGAGGGGGCGCGGCTGGCGGGGCTCGGGCCGTGCGGGGCGGAGCCGGAGGGGGCGCGGCTGGCGGGGCTCGGGCCGTGCGGGGCGGAGCAGGGAGCGGTTCTGCCGCGCGCACGCGGTCTGGTGCTGTTGAACCTTGACAGGGAGGAAATTTGAGTTTCTCCTTTGTTTTATCTGCTAGCACATCGGTCTCTATGCAGATTTATTCTTCCTAAACAACACTTGCGTTCCACATCTAAGGAGAATAGAAGTAATGTGGTCGGTGTGAAAGAAATAAAAACTAATAAAAAATCATTTCTAGTAGGTGGTCTGTCATTATCAAAATTGATTCATTATTTCACAACACCTGCAGAGATTGTCATGCCCCACTATCATGGGCTTAATATTTTCTATCTATGTCTAAAGTACAAGAGAAAGATTGTTAAAGGATATCTTAAAGGTGGAAAAGAAGCTGTAAGGATTTCTTGTCATAAAACCTAGAAAGGACTATTATGTTTCTCAACTGTTAATCTAACATCTACTAAAACATTTTGGCAGTCGTTTCCCTCAGAGTTGTCAAATGTGTCATTGATAATAGTTTTGCACCATAGAGGGCAAAGGGGATATTAAGAACTTAATTCTCAACACTTGTCAGTTAGTGGTGTCACCAACAGCTTAAAGCAAGAGGTAGTCTAATTCATCCGAACGTGTAACCTGAGGTCTTGAAGAGTGATGGAGTGTGTGAAGGGGTAAAGGGAATCAGAATTTATTGAAGGTCTATTATGTGCTCAGTGCTTCCATATTTCAAATTGTTCACAACCCTGTGGGACCAATCTTGTTATCCTCCAGTTCCATAAGAGACAGCTGAGACCCAAAAAGGTCAAGTAAATTTCCAAGGTCCCATACCCCTTAGGGTTTTTTGGGATGAGTGTTCTCCTCACTGAATCATGTTGCTTAGTATATGTTTGGTAACACATGTGTATTGCTGGGGCATACCTATACTATTTCTTCATAAAACCATAGGTAAATAACAATTATAGTAATCAAAATTATCAGAAAATGGATGGGTAGCCAAAATCCCTAAATGATAATATTATGTTATAAAACATTGAATATCGTAATAGATTGCACCATCATGAGTGGTACTGCTGCTGCCAACAAGACTATCATTTTATCTCCAACAGAAAATTATTTTTAAAATAAGTGATGTGTTTAGTGTAAAGCCCCTGGGCATAAGTACAAGAATACAAACAGCATTTACATATCTATTATCTATTAACTGACACTGCATTTGCCAAGCATTTGACACAATTAAGCAAATGCTTGACTGAACAGATGGGTCTTATAAGGATCCCTAAGGGCACGTCCACATTAACTATGCCAAGGGGGGTTAATCCACCCATTTGGCATCTGCATGCAATTTCCCATCAGCATATACACTACTGCTTTGCATGATTGCAAATGGGCCCATTTTTGTCGCAGAGGACAAAAATCTGTAAATGGCTTGAACTATCTCCAGTTTGTTCCATTTTTGTCTTTTGTTAGAAATGTGTCCCTAATAATAGATTACATCCTGTGATTGTTTCTTATATTCATTTACTTAAAAATGGGTCTGGTGCTTTTATTTGCTTTACAAGTGGTGTTAGGAAACAGAAAAATTTCTTAAGCAAAACAGATAGACTTTTAATTTTATGCCTTAGTTTGTATGGCTTCTAATGCCAGGTTATAATAGTTAACTGTGAGGGGGAAAACAACTCCTATGTTAACAGTAATAATAAAGAACTTAACATTATAATACCTGACAAAAGAAATGTGTATCTTTCGGGAGACTATTTCATGGCCTCTAAATTGAAGAGACAATCCCAGACATAAATACTTAAGTCAGTATTGTAGAATCCATTTGCTGTTTGTTGTAAATGCATACATATCTCTTGGAAATGATCATTAACATGTCCGTAACATTAATTTCCTTGGCCACGTCTTCAGGGCTTCCTTCAAAACGTCTCATAAAAGGAGTATATTCAGGACCTGGTCTGGGAGTAATTGATGCTTTGGCAGTTTGTATGTCACAGAAAAAGAGCTGCACCATGAAACAAAATATGGATGGTATAAGTATTAATAATACACAACACAGCATGGACTTTATTCTTTGAATTTTGCATTGGTCTATAGCTAGACAAAATGGGTTCTGTGCCATCCTTCGAAGCTAACGGAGATTAGCACTAACAGGAAAGCAACCATGAAAGTATATTGCATGATGCAGGTCAGTATGTCAGAGTATAAAATTTAAAAAAATGAATAGCTCCACATCATTTCAGCTTTATAAGGCAAGCAAATATACACAATGAATGAAATTATTTAATTGTATTGTCAAATCAGGCAATAGGAATGGAAATTAGCTTTTTTCTATTCTCTTCCAAAAAGATTCCTTTAGCAGTATTTTGTCAAAAGATATATTTGATTTGTTGAGTAGGAGATAAACTCACACTAAGCAAATCCCTTCTTTTAACTTTTCTTCTGAAGCCTATGTTTTTATTTCTTTTGGCTACTAAAAAGAAAAAAGACAGAAGAAAAGGAAAGATTAAATCCTCTGGAGGTACCAATGTGTAAATGAGCCTAAGGATTTGTTTAACTGCTCTGCGTACATTCTTAGTTGTTAGTATAGTGAACTAAAATGTATTTCATGTAAACAGCACAGTAAAAATTATGGTGGGCATATTATAAATTTTTTAGTGTTTTACCAATTTAAAGAATAACAAGATTAATTCAGGATTCTTTTATTGTTTCTACTTAGTGCCCACACTACAAGATATCTCATAAAGATTTCAGGTTAAGCACTTGGAATTGTTGATTCTAGAGTAAAAAGAGACCTTCAAGTATTTCTACTACAAGTATTTGAGGCATCTGCAGTTTGTGACTCAAACAACTATTTTGTAATAATCAGATTTAAAATTGACTATCAAAACATAGCATTTTTTTTGCCTAGTACAATGCTACTCTGTTTTAGAAAAATTTGGAATTTTAATTTAATTAGTTAATACATAAAACATATTTAATAAAATAAGTAGAATGTACTCATATAAGCACCCAATTTAAAAATAGAACTTGAACAATACAGTTAAATATTATATGTCCTGTCATATTAATTAAAATGTACTACAAAGTAATACATGTATCACCTCTCTAGATGTATTCACTGTTACTAATTTCACCTATATCCTTCCAGTCCTCTGTGTGTGTGTATGTGTGTGCATGTGTATTTAATTTTACAAAAGTAGTGTCACATGATAGATGGTATTTTGCCTTTTTACCTAACAATACATCATAGGTATAATATCTACCTGTATTTCTTTTGAAATAAATGTTGAAATACCCATTCTAGTTTATATTTCTTTGTCCACTGTGCTAAATTTTATAGAATAGATTCTGGATTCATGGAGGACATAAGGCTGATGTTTCATTAGACTCTGTATCACTTTTGAGTTAGTTGGCCTAGAGCAAGCATATGAACTCTTCTTTAAGATTAAGTGAAATTTGGCCGGGCACGGTGGCTCATGACTGTAATCCTAGCACTCTGGGAGGCCAAGGTGAACAGATCAGGAGCTCAGGAGTTTGAGACCAGCCTAAGCAAGAGCGAGACCCCTGTCTCTATCAAAAAATAGAAAGAAACTAGCTGGACAACTAAAATATATATAAAAAAATTAGCTGGGCATGGTGGCGTATGCCTGTAGTCCCAGCTATCTGGGAGGCTGAGGCAGGAGAATTGCTTGAGCCCAGGACTTTGAGGTTGCTGTGAGCTAGGCTGATGCCACAGCACTCTAGCTGGGGCAACAGAGTGAGCTCTGTCTCAAAAACAACAACAACAAAAAAAAACCAACAACAACAACAAAAAAAACAAACAAACAAAAAAACTACATTAAATGAAATTCATATTCTCTTGGTTTACTCTGACAAAGATAGTAAGATATAGCTATAGTTCTGCTAAGTTCAGTTGTAGGCTTATTAAAATTTAAGACTGATTCACAAAATACTGAAAATCAAGTTAATATCTTTTAAAAAATAATCTCTTTGGGTTCTGCAGGCTTAGGCCAGAACTCGATAAAAATCCATGGAGCTTCGGTAGCGAGTCCAGGCAAAACTGTCAATGCAAATGCCCAGTACAGAGTAGCACTGTAACCCTAAACACTACACAGAGAGCAGAGGCTTTTAGTTATCTGACCTTTCTTCTGCCCTAAAAATACATCAGTGTCAGCCATGGCCATGGAGGTGAAAACAAAGCATCCTTGAACTCAATCTAGCAAATCACACCCAACAGAATGTGTCTCAGGGATCAGATCAAGTGAGAATTTGCATTTGCTGTCTTCTGATGTTTTCCCTTTTCCATGTCTTCTAACTTATACAACTGCATATTTCATATTTAATGAGCTCTTTGAAAAGATGATATAATACAAAGCCAAAAACATCCATTTGTCTCTTAGTTGTTATATTATTATAAATTAGTAATAAGACATAGTGTATGAACTGGATTTATTTTTATTAACTTGTTTTCTTGTTCCAAGAGGTAACATAGATCTATGTGTGACACAAAGCACTAAATTAGCTATAGTATATTCTCACCTGCTGTTTTCCTAGAAAGATCAACCATAGTTTATTCCCTCTATTTGAACTATTACAAAGAAGTTAAGCAGTTTCTTTTGGTTAAGGCAAAATGCTTCTTATGACTCATCAGAGTACAGTGCCTAGTTAGTAGTACCTATCACTGCTTGTCATCAATGGACAGACATTGGTCATATGTACATCTTGGGAGTACTTCTGGCAAGATTAAAGAGCTCCTAAAAGACATCTAGATCTGATCCTGTAAAATATTATAAGCAAAGTTTCTCTGGTGGTCAGCCAGAGGACTACTTTTTTTTTTTTTTTAATTTATCATTTTCTACACACACACACATACACACACACACAAACATATTTTGTGGGGGGTGGTGGTGAGAGAGAAGTAAAGTAAAAGTAATTTAAGAGTTCATGGAAATATTCTTGATTGATTTTTAGGATAGTGTACCATGAATCCTGCTGAAAATATTAGTTCCTAATTCTACACTAATTCTGATAAAGTTTTTACTTTTCTCAAGACTAGTTTTGGGAGAAACTCAATATGCTGTAATACTGCAGTTTGTAAGGGAAATGAATGTCCCATTGGAGTCTATAGCTTTATTTCCGTGTTTTATTTTAGAGACATTTTATGCTTCTGTACTGGTTAAGTTCTAGTAGAACCAGAGGAGTTAGTTGTATAGAGTGGTTCAGACATAGTGTGGCAGAGTACAACTATTATTATATGCTTAGATTTCTCTCCCTTAAGAATTCAAAAGTAGCTGTATACTGAAAGAAGGCAAGAATTTTGTCTTATGTAGCTCCTCTATGTATTGATCAAAGACATATCTTACTTTTTTTCACAAAGTGAGAAATGTAGATTTTTTTCAAGACAATGGCATAGAAATACCATAGACATCTTATTTTAAATTTGTCAATTTAGTCCTGTTTTCATTAGTGACAATTTGACCATAATAGTTTACAAACAATTAACAAATTTCATGAAATGAAATGAGATGAAAAATCAAATTGTTTTATTTGTTATTCAATTTTTTTAGATTGGCAGAAAGAAACAGGATTTGGAGACCTGAATAATTCTTATTCTCAAGACTAAATCTCAGTTTTTGCTGCCAATCTATGCAACCTCGGGGTCCCTCCATAGATGTTTTTTCTAACACCACCCCTTGTGAATTTAAGCCAACTATTCGGTACGAAATTTCATCCAAATACAATAGTGGGGAGAAAAGTTGGAGCATAGTTAAAGGTAGTGTAAGGAAATGTGATTTACACTATTTTTGAAATATTATAGTTTCTAATCTGTAGTTTAGTCTGTTTTTCTATTATGTGTGCTAGTGCCTTTTGAAAAACTGATCTGTTTCCTTTAAAAGGTTGATGATTTGTACCTTAATATGTGCTATTTGAAAGATCACTAAATTTAACATGTTTTAACATTACTTTCCCAAAATGATGTATGTTATTTTCTACTAAGTTTTTAATATCTATATTTAATATTATCCTGAATGCCAACAAAGCATGTTACTATTTACTTATAGAAAATAAAAACTATACCAACTTCTCTTCGCTCAAATTCTCATTCCTAGGGTGGTGGAATGAGAACTAGATGTGATCCTATCCACAGTGGGGTCTATTGTGAGTGAAGAGCCTCCAAAATAAGATTAGGCATTTACACGGAAAAGGGAAGTAATTGCCCCTCTTTTATTTTTGTTTGAGAGAGAGAGTATCCTTAGACATAATGGGAAGGATCTTGGTTCTTCACTCTTGGGAATGCAAACTCGTTTCTTCAGTAGGAAGGAAAGACTAGTGTCTCGACCTTTGCAATCCGGGAGTTGTCATCACTGTTCATTATCCTGGGTCTTATTCTCCTTGAAACGGTAAACATGCCCCCCGGAGGTAAATCTCTCTGGAGTTCTAGCTACTCAATCATAGCTTAACCTTCAGGCTTGTTTTGGGGCCCAGGTCCCAACTTTCAGCAAGATTTTCTTAGGATGTCCCCACTTTTCGGAAACAATAAAGGAATATTTTCTGTATAGATTCACATCTTCTAGGTAGTTTTTGGTTATTATTATTATTATTTTTTGAGTCTGCTTAGCTGGCAGATTTATGAAACCGGTTTTATTTATTTTTTATTTTTTTATCTTTTTTTTTGACACAGAGTCTCACTCTGTTGCCCAGGCTAGAGAGTCAGTTCCATGGCGTCAGCCTGGAATATACCACTATGCCTGTATATATTTTTTCTCTATATATTAGTTGGCCAATTAATTTCTTTCTATTTATAGTAGAGACAGGGTCTTGCTCTTGCTCAGGCTGGTCTCCAACTCCTGACCTCGAGCAATCCGCCCACCTCGGCCTCCCAGAGTGCTAGGATTACAGGCATGATCCACCGCGCCTGGCCAATGAAACAGGTTTTAAAGCTTTTTATTTCCTTTTCACTTTCATAAGAGGAAGATGGATCAGACATCCTTGTAAATATGACTATCAAATGTATTGAATAACAGTATAATTAGCTAAAATCAAGCAGGTTGAACAACAATTACCATAAGGTATTGGTTAATGCACTGGGTTCTAGCTACTTCAACGTTTTCATCATCCAGTTAAGCAAAAGGTTTGAGTCAGCACCACCATCTTGAGAGCGATTGGTTTGAAAGAGGTAGAAGGAAGGCTGACTCAGAAATCATTTTACAGCACCGTCCCAGCCTGAGAGGCCATTTTGCATAATAGCAGGGGGACATTTATTCTTAAGAACTATGTAGTATCATTGCACATGATAGGTAAAACGAGGATAGAAATTACATGCTGCACTAAATTAACATTTGTCCTATTGGCATATGACCCACAATGAGGCCAACTACTGACCAGAATATAAATTCCCAGAGTATAGAAACTTTTTCTTTTTAACTGATTTGTTCATAGTAGGCTCCTAATAAATATATGTTACATGAATGAATGAATAAACAGTAGAAGAAAGTCAGGCAAAGCAAAAAAGACTATTATTGTCTGAAGGATGCTAGTGTTTTGATATTACCTTATCTAGGATTAGTATTTAGTATTTAAATACTACTAGTATTTAACACTTTTAACTTTTCTTTCCTTATTAAAATTATATTCTTCCTTTTGCCATAATGTTCTCTCTATTCTTTCTGTTTCTATGGTCCTCTTCTTCTTACTTTATTGAGTTGCAACTCTTGGGCTCAATTCTTAAACTATGACATACCCAAAGACACAGGCTGTCTTTGGCACTCTTCTCTCCCTTTGCCTTTTCCCTGGATTATGTCACCCTAATCCTTGGTTTTAACTACCCACTATATACACATACTTTCTAAAACTCCAGCTTGACTATAAACATCCTTTCCAACTTGTTCTTCAATTCTTTGTACTGAGAGTGTATAAAGCTGAATTTATCATCTCTTTTGCCCAGTATGTTCTTGCCCTATATTTCTTCCTTTTGTGACTATAACCAATCTCTACCTCAGAGCACAAGCCTAAAACAAATTCCATCTCCTTTCTCTTCCTACCCTAGGAATCTATTTTGCAAAATCACTCATCCCCTACTTCCCATGGCCTCTGGCACTTTCTTATTTCAGACCCATATCAATCAGCTGGTGCCCTCTTGTTTCTAGGATTTTTTTTTTTTGTTGTTGTTGTTTTTGTTTTACTTTCCTTCCATCCTCTATACTTCTGCCAAAGGGATCATTCTAAAAGACAAGTATGATCACATAACTGATTAAATTTTTAATTATTAAAATTAATCAATATGCTTAGCATTCAAGATACTCCTCAGATCTTCATCATCTGAATTCTGTCTTCCTTGAACTCCTCAGATGTTACTCTGTCTTCTTATATATCCTTTGTTCTTATCAGTAATTAATTAATTCAGTTTTTTTTTCTTATTCAGCAATCATTAAATGAGAACTTATTATGACCCAGGGGATTTAGCTGAGAGCTTAGTGTAGAGCAGAAACAAAACAGGAATGATCTTTTTCTTTAAGGAGTTTATAAACTAATAAGGATGATTGTAGATAAAAAAGCCAAGTAGCCGGGCGCGGTGGCTCACGCCTGTAATCCTAGCTCTCTGGGAGGCCGAGGCAGGCGGATCGCTCGAGGTCGGGAGTTCGAAACCAGCCTGAGCAAGAGCGAGACCCTGTCTCAGACAGCCCCACCCCACAAGCAGACTTTCTGGCTGAGCGGGGCCATTCCAGCCCCTCCCTGGCAGCCTTTCCTGGAAGCAGAGAACAGAACTTTGACCCCTGCTAACAGCACTGGTGGTGCCTGAGGGCAGGCTTACCCAACTCAGCTCTGCCCAGACTCTCTCCTAGACTAGCCCTCACTGAGGGGGAGAAAAGGACACACCTGGAAGTCCCAGGGCCCCAACCACCACCTGAGGTACTAGAGTGCCTCTCTACAGGAAGGAGAGCTGATTTACAGGACACAAAAACAACAGTGTATCCTGTTCCTCCAAGCAAACGCCACCTACTGACAGGGAGAGCATCCTGCACACCCTTTTCATGGCACCTACTGACTCATTATACAGGGAGAGGTCGAATCTCACCCACAGACACCACCTACTGGCTCAGAAACTAAAGAAGGAATGTGAATACTCAAACAAAAACCTAAAGAAAAGAAACAAAAACTGATCAACATGGGAAGAAATCAGTGAAGGATCTCAGGAAATATGAAGAAACAAGCAGAAAACACACCCTCAAAAAGGAAAACCAGCCCCCTAGAAACAGGCATGAACCAAAATCAGGCAACCAAAATGACAGAAAGGAATTTCGTATGTGGATCATAAGAACACTCACCAACCTGCAAGAACAACTCAATAACCAACACAAAGAAACCACAATAAGTCCATGATCTGGAAAAACAGTTCACTAAAGAAAAAGACACAATGAAGAAAAGTTTAATGGAACTCCTGCAAATGAAGAATCAATTCAGGGAACTACAAAGTACAGTGGAAAGCCTCAAGAACAGGGTAGATCAAAGAGAAGAAAGAATCTCAGAGCTTGAAGATAACATCCTCCAATTAAATAAACCAGTCACAGAAATAGAGCAGAGAAACAAGAGAAAAGAGCAAAGCCTACAGGAGACGTGGGGTTATGTGAAGAAACCTAATGTGAGGGTTATAGGGTTACCAGAAGAGTAAGAAGACAACACTCACGGGTTGGACAAGCTATTTGAAGATATAATAGAGGAAAATTTCCCTGGCCTTGCTCAAAATCTCGATATAAAAGTTCAAGAAGCTCAGAGGACCCCTGGGAGGTTCAATGCAAACAGGAAGACATCACGACATGCAGTCATCAGACTGACCAAAATATCAACTAAAGAGGCCTTTCTAAGAGCTGTAAGACGAAAGAAGCAAGTAACATACAAGGGAAAGCCAATTCGAATAACACCAGACTTTTCTAATGAGACTTTACAAGCAAGGAGAGACTGGGGCCCCATTTTCACTCTTTTGAAACAAAACAATGCCCAGCCTAGAATCTTATTCCCTGCAAAACTAAGCTTCATATATGAAGGAGAAAGAAAGACATTCTTAGACAAGCAAAGGCTCAGAGAATTCACCAAGACAAGACCATCCCTACAAGAAGTACTCAAAACAGCATTACGCACGGAAAATCATAATAATAACCCACGAATATAAAAACAACCAAAACCCAAAGATTAAAGGCCAGATATTACAATGGCTCAAGACAAAAATCATAGCAACAACAACCAACCCAACAGAATGAACAGTAATCTACCTTACCTATCAGTTCTCCCAATAAATGTGAATGGCTTAAACTCTCCACTCAAGAGACATAGGCTGGCTGAATGCATAAGAAAATACAGGCCAAGTATATGCTATCTTCAGGAAACACATCTAACCTGCAAGGATGCATATAGACTAAAAATAAAAGGATGGATATCAGTATTCCAAGCAAATGGAAGCTAAAAGAAGGCTGGCGTGGCAGTTCTAATTTCAGATGATTTAGTTTTTAAACCAACAAAAGTAGTGAAAGACAAAGAGGGTCATTATATCATGGTGAAGGGCACAGTTCAACAAGAAGAGAAAACAATTTTAAATATATATGCACCCAACTTAGGTGCATCCAGATTCATAAAGCAAACCTTATTGGAGCTAAGCAAATGGATTAATAGCAACTCCATAATCACCAGAGATTTCAACACCCCACTGATGCCACAAAACAGATCCTCCAAACAGAAAATTAATTAAGAAATAATGGACTTAAATAAAACTCTAGAACAATTGGGTCTGACAGACATTTACAGAACATTCTACCCCAAATCCACTAAATATACATTCTTCTCATCAGCACATGGGACATTCTCTAAGATTGACCATATCCTAGGACACAAAGTAAACCTCAAGAAATTTAAAAAAATAGAAATCATACCATATATCTTCTCAGATCACAGTGGAATAAAAGTAGAAATCAACCGTAACAGAAACTCACATTTCTACACAAAAAGGTGGAAATTAAACAACCTCCTACTAAATGATTACTTCATAAATGAAGAAATCAAGATGGAAATAAAAAAAATTCTATGAAGAAAATGACAATGGAGAGCCAAATTATCAAATCCTCTGGGACACAGCTAAAGCAGTTCTGAGAGGAAAGTTTATCTCCATAAATGACTATATCCAAAAGTCAAAAAGATCACAAATAGACGATCTAATGAAACAACTCAAAGAGCTGGAAAAAGAAGAATAGCCAGCCCCAAACCCAGCAGAAGAAGTGAAATCAACAAGATCAAATCAGAACTAAATGAAATTGAAAACAGGGAAGCTATTCAGGAGATTAACAAAACAAAAAGTTGGTTCTTTGAAAAAATAAACAAAATTGACACGCAACTGGCTAAGCTAACGAAAAGCAGAAAAGAGAAATCTCTAATAAGCTCCATCAGGAACAAAAAAGGAGATTTCACAACTGATCCCAAAAGATACAAGATGTAATTTATGAGTACTACAAAAATGTTTATTCACACAAATTGGAAAATGTGGAGGAAATGGACAAATTTCTAGAAACACACAGCCTCCCTAGGCTCAATCAGGAAGAAATAGATTTCCTGAACAGACCAATCTCAAGAGCTGAAATAGAAACAGCAATTAAAAATCTCCCTAAAAAGAAAAGTCCCGGTCCAGATGGCTTCACACCCGAATTTTACCACACTTACAAAGAAGAACTAGTACCTATCTTGCAGAAACTATTCCACAACATCGAGAAGAATGGAAACCTCCCCGACACCTTTTATGAAGCGAATATTACTCTGATACCCAAACCAGGAAAGGATACAACAAAAAAAGAAAACTACAGACCAATATCCCTAATGAATATAGATGCAAAAATTTTCAACAAAATTTTAGCTAACTGAATCCGCTTATCAAAAAAATTATCCATCACGACCAAGTGGGCTTCATCCCAGAGATGCAGGGATGGTCCAACATATGTAAATCTATAAATGCAATTCACCACATCAACAGAAGCAAAAACAAAGACCACATGATTCTTTCAATAGATGCAGAAAAAGCTTTTGACAAAATTCAACACCCTTTCATGATACGAACACTTAAGAAAATAGGCATAGAAGGGACATACCTAAAGATGATACAAGCCATATATGACAGACCCATAGCCAACATCATACTGAATGGGGAAAAACTGAAATCATTCCCACTTAGAACTGGAACCAGACAAGGCTACCCACTATCTCCACTTCTATTCAACATAGTGCTGGAAGTCCTGGCCATAGCAATCAGACAGGAAAATGGAATTAAAGGTATCCAAATAGTGGCAGAAGAGAATAAACTTTCATTGTTTGCTGATGCTATGATATTGTATTTAGAAAACTCCAAAGATTCAACCAAGAAACTCCTGGAACTGATCAATGAATTTAGTAAAGTCTCAGGATACAAAATCAATACACAGAAATCAGAGGCATTCATATACACCAACAACAATCAAATTGAGAACCAAATTAAAGACTCAATACCCTTCACAATAGCAACAAAGAAATTAAAGTACCTAGGAGTATATTTAACCAAGGAGGTAAAAGACCTCTACAGGGAGAACTATGAAACACTGAGGAAGGAAATAGCAGAGGATGTAAACAGATGGAAATCCATTCCATGCTCGTGGATCAGCAGACTCAACATCATTAAAATGCCTATACTACCTAAACTGATCTACAGATTCCATGCAGTACCTATTAAAATCCCATCAGCATTCTTCACAAATATAGAAAAAATAATTTTACGCTTTGTATGGAACCAAAGAAGACTCTGAATATCAAGAGCAATTCTAGGCAACAAAAACAAAATGGGAGGCATTAATATGCCAGATATCAAACTATACTACAAAGCTGTAGTAATTAAAACAATCTGGCATTGGCACAAAAATAGGAATATTGACTAGTGGAACAGATCTGAGAATCCTGATATAAAACCATCCTCATATAGCCATCTAATCTTTGACAAAGGAGACAAAAACATACGCTGGGGAAAAGAATACCTTTTCAATAAATGGTGCTGGGAAAACTGGATAGCCACTGGTAGAAGGCTAAAGCAGGACCCATACCTTTCACCTTTCACAAAAATCAACTCACGCTGTATAACAGACTTAAACCTAAGGTATGAAACTATTAGAATTCTAGAGTAAAATGTTGGAAACACTCTCCCAGACATCGGCCTAGGCAAAGATTTTATGAAGAAGTCCCCAAAGGCAATCAAAGTAGCAAGAAAAATAAATAAATGGGACATGATCAAACTAAAATGCTTCTGCACAGCCATAGACACAGTCATGGAAGTAAACAGACAACCTACAGAATGGGAGAAAATTTTTGCATCCTACGTATCTGATAAAGGGCTGATAACTAGAATATACTTAGAACTCATGAAAATCAGCAAGAAAAAATCAAATAACCCTATTAAAAAGTGGGCAAAGGACTTGAATAGAAACTTTTCTAAAGAAGACAGAAGAATGGCCAACAAACATATGAAAAAATGCTCATCATCTCTAATCATCAGGGAAATGCATATCAAAACCACAATGAGATATCACTCAACTCCAATGAGAATGGCCTTTATCAAAAAGTCTCCAAATAACAAATGGTGGCGTGGATGGGGAGAGAGAGGAACACTCCTACACTGCTGGTGGGACTGCACACTAGTTCAACCTCTGTGGAAAGCAATATGGAGATACCTTAAAGCGATACAAGTGAATCTACCATTTGAACCAGCAATCCCATTGCTGGGCATCTACCCAAAAGATCCAATGACACTCTACAAAAAAGACACCTGCACTTGAATGTTTATAGGAGCACAATTCATAATTGCAAGGCTGTGGAAACAGCCCAAGTGCCCATCAATCGAAGAATGGATTAATACAATGTGGTATATGTATACCAGGGAGTACTATTCAGCTCTAAGAAACAACGGTGATATAGCACATCTTATATTTTCCTGGTTAGAGCTGGAACCCATACTACTAAGTGAAGTATCCCAAGAATGGAAAAACAAGCACCACATATACTCACCAGCAAACTGGTATTAACTGAGCAGCACCTAAGTGGACACATAGGTACTACAGTAATAGGGTATTGGGAAGGGGGAGGGGGAGGGGGACGGGTGTATATATATATACATAATGAGTGAGATATGCACCACCTGGGGGATGGTCATGCTGGAAACTCAGACTTGTGGGGGAAAGGGCATTTATTGAAACCTTAAAATCTGTACCCCCCTAATATGCTGAAATAAGAAAGAGAGAGAGAGAGAGAGAGAGAGAGAGAGAGGAAAAAAAAGAAAACATTTTATGAAAGCACTACAAGGTCTCAGCATAGCAGAAGCCAAGGGACACAAAGCCAATCCCACTGCAAAGTTTCAATTTATACTTTCTAGCCTTCACAAACGAAATTTTAAGGGTGTTATTAACAGATGTATGTTTCAACTTGTAAGTGCATTCATCTCCTTTACACTATGTGTCTGGGGTTCAACATAAACAACCACATGTGACAGAATTCTCCTGTGCTTGAGAGTTTTGTGACTAGTTTGCATCTCTAAAGGGATGGCCAATCATTGATGAGGCCTGCAGAGCTACAGCCTATTCAAACTACAAATAAAAGTTAAAGTGGTACATCTTTGGATTATCTATATAAATAGGTTGAAAATGACTGGGATAGTGGTATGAATTCCCATTTGGAAAGGGGGATATTATTTTGCTGAGGCAGTTAATTGGCATTGTATGCACTGGGTTTGATTCTGTTGAAATAGTTAGAAGCTAATATAAATAAAAAAAGCTTAAATTTCTTGTGGATATGTATACATATATATGCATAATATATGCACATTTATATGTAAATATATCTTTTAAAATTAACTAAAATGAATCATTCTTTTAGACCACTGAGGAGTGCACTCATATTTGCCTATGCCTTTATATAAATCTTAATTTTAATTCTAGTTCTATTTCTCCTCTTGTTAATGATAGACAGCTTTTATTGAGCACCTGTAATGTTCAATCACACATTACATACATCAAAATGAATTCTTACAACAGTTCTATGAGATGGATAATTTTGTGCTCATTTATGAATATATAAATTGGGATTTGGCCAAAAGTTACATATTTGTGTAACAGGAGGTGGGCCTAGATTTTAGAGTGAATTTTTCACATACCAAAAAATGAGAAATATTGCTACTATGTATAATATGGTCTAATATTAGTTAAGTTAAATATTAGTATAATTGTTATTTACTTTGTGGCAGGCACATTTTCACATGACGTCTGAGATATTATCATTATCATTACCACTTAACATGAATATTAGTATTCCTTTTTTAATTGATGGGGAAATTGAAGTTATATCGGGTCAAGTAAATTGCTGACACGGATTGTAAGTGGCACAGTTGGGAAGCAAATCAGGTCTGTCCATTTCTATAGACCATGCTCTTCCACATACATCATGTCTTGGACAATTCTTGAGTGTTTCCCGTATTTCCGTGAAATGCGCTTTCCACTATAGATAATGCAGTATACTAGCTATGCATGTTCCTGTTTTCCTGAAAATAATCTAGCGGGAATTACAATGTATTGATGATTAATGCACTAAATCATACCTTATCTGAATCTTGGGATGCCATTAGAGAATAAAGGCAAGAATATTTGTCTTGGTCTGCAGGGGATGGAATGTCTTCTCTGATGAAATTGAAACTAATACAGATTCTGAAGGACATGTTTGACCTAGCTTTGCAGAAAGGAGGGAAACTATTCACTTGAGAGAGACAATGTGCCCGTTTTGGGACTTCAAAGACATCTAGGATAGCTGGGGTTTATGTGGTGAGAGGGGAGTGGTATGAAACAACCACAGAGGAAAACACTGGACACTCATCATGCAGGGCATTTGTAGGCCATAATTACAATTTCAACTTTATTTTAACAGCAGTAGAAATGAGTAGATTTTTATATTTGCATATAAGAATACTAATCTGTCTAAAACATGGAGAATGTATTGTAGAAAAACAAAGTTGATGATTATAGTTACAATGATGCTAAAAATTTGGTCCAAAATTGCAGAGAATGGTTTCTTGAACAGTATGGTAGCAGTGGAAATGGCTATAAATGGATAGATTAAATCTCTTTCTTCATTCAGTAAACATTTATATAGAGCACATATGTCCCAGGCATTATTCTAGGTATTTGGAATGTAGCAGTGAATAGAAACAGACAAAACCTTGTTTTGATGACATTTACTTTGGGTGATATCAGAAGTCATTAGAGAGTTTTGTGCAGAAAAGTGACATAATGTGATATATTTTTACAGAATCATTCTGCGAGTTTTGTAGGGAATAAGGAAACGTGTAGAAACAGGAAGAAGAGTTAGGAGGCGCTTTCAGTAACACAGGAAGAGATGTTGGAGGCAGAATGGTGAGAAGTTTGTGGATTGTGCCGCATTGTATACATTGAGGAGTGCATGGGGCAAAGAGATAAGTTAAGGTAGATTCCCAAGACTCCGGCTTGAGCAAGTGGGTAGAAATGGGTGCCATTTACTAAATAAAATATGGAACACTACAAAAGGCATATTTTTGAGAGGAAAATGATGAATTTTCTTTAAGTTTGAAGTTCCAATATAATATCTAAGAACAGATTTTCAGGAAGTATTTGTTTTTCAGGTGTAAACTTCAGAAGAGAGTTTTAGGCTACCAGTATCATTTAGGAGTATGTTAGTGACTGGAGTTGCTATGGTTTGAAAGTCTCCAGCTTGGTTATTTGTGATTGTTTCTTGCACCTAATTCATATTTTCAAGTTTTAACTTTTTAAAACATACTGAAATACTTGGTTCTCTGTGTCTGGAAATCTCATTATTTACATTATTTTTGCATTTTGTTCCGCCTACTTTTCAAGATTTTATAAATTTTTAAACTGAATTATCACTTAATATAGAAAAGTGCAAATATAAGTGCAAAGAAGGCTGAAGTTTTACAAAGTGAATTTGTACTTGTAACCAACACCCAGATCAAAAGACAGGACATTATTGGCACCACAGAAATCCCCTTGTACACTTCTCTTGGCCCTAGGGGACTACGTTATCCACTGGTATAGCACAGGTCAGCTTTACCTGTTTTATACAATAATGACACTTTGTTTCTGGATATTTTTGCCTTTTCATTATTCTGCAAGATTCTTCCACTTTGTTTGCTGCAGTTATGGTTCATTCATCCCCACGGCTAAAAAGTATTTTGTTGTGTGTGAGCAATTCTATTGCTGATGGACATTTGCATAGTGTCTATTAGCTTGTGGCTATTCCTAATACTGTTGCTATTTGTAAATTTTTTTTTTTTGCAAGCTTACACATGCATTTTTGCTGAGTATGTCCTAGAAGTAGAAGTAGAATTACTGGGACATAGGATAGGCACATGCTCAGCTTTAGCAGGTACTTCCAGTTTTACAAAGTAGGTAAACCTACTCACACTTTCACCAGTATCATGAGAATTCCAGTGGCTATTCAACCTCACCAATACTTACTTGTTCCCATCTTTTTAATTTTATTATCTTTTTAATAATCTCTTACATTTTAGAATATGGTTTGATTTAAAAAACTTGAGATAATAGTACACAATTTGTATATATTCCACACCTAGTCTGCTGTTTTATTTTCTGGCTCTTGTTATTTGGAACCTTGTTGGTGTGCGGGATTTGTTGTTGTTGTTGTTTATTTGTTTTCCTCCATTTTTTGGTTTTTTTTTTCCTTCTATTATAGATTTCTTAAAGTTCTTTTTTCAGCAGGAAGGTCAAGCAGAGAATCAAGTCCTCTGTTCTGCTAGAAAGAGAAGCTTAAATTCATTCTTGGATTCACTTAAATATGGCCTCAAACCCACCAAGGTTTTGTTACTCAATGCAATGAAATGCTTTTCTTCTCTTATCTCAGACTTTACCTAACAGTAACTTTTTAAAAAATCATATAGTGCTTTGTTGTTTTTTTATTGTTTATATTTTCAGATTTTTAATTTTTAAGTTTTATGGGTACCTGATAGTTGTATATACTTATAAGGCACATGTGATGTTTTGGTACAGACATACAATGTGTAGTAATAAAATAAAGGATAATTGGAGTATCCATCACCTCAGGTATTTATCATTTTTTTGTATTAGTGGAACATTCCAATTCCACTCTTTTAGTTATTTTAAAGAATACCCTAACTTATTGCTGATTATATTGACACTGTTACATTGTCAAATGTTGTTCATTCTAACTATCTAACTATATTTTGCACCCATTAACCACTCCTACTTTACGCCCCTCAATCTCCAATACACTTCCCAGCCTCCGATGGCCATCATTCCACTGTCTGTATCCAGAGATCAATTGTTCTAATATTTAGCTCCCACATGTGAGTGAAAACATGCAAGATTTGTCTTTTTGGGTTTGGCTTACTTCACTTAACACAGTGTTCACCAGTTCTATTCATGCTGTTGCAAATGGCAGGGTTTCTCTTTTTTATGGCTACATAATATTCTACCATGTCTATGTAACACAATCTTTATCCATTTATCCATGGATAGACACTTAGGTTGATTCTAAATCTTGGATATTGTGAATAGTGGTACAGTAACCATGGGTGTGCAGATCTTTTTAATAGATTGATTTCCCTTTTTTGGATGTAGACCTAGCAGTGGGACTAAGGGGTCATATTTGAGTTCTGTTTTTAGTTTTTGAGGAACCTCCATACTGTTCTCCATAACTAATTGCACTAATGTGCATTCCCACCAACAGTGTACAAGGGCTTTCCTTTCTCCCCATCCTCACCAGCACTTGCTATTTGCCTGTCTTTTTGCTAAAAGCCATTTTAAATAGGGTCAGATGATATCTTATTGTAGTTTTGATTTGCAGTTCTCTGATGACTAATGATGTTGAGCATTTTTCCATATACCTGTTAGCCATGTGTATGTCCTTTTTTGAGAAATGTCTACTCAGACCCTTTAGCTATTTATTAATAAAATTATTTGATTTTTTTCCTATTGAATTGTTAGAATCACTTATATATTCTAGTTATTAATTAATCCCTTGTCAGATGGGAAGTTTGAAAATTTTTTCACCCATTCTGTGAGTTTTCTCTTCCCTTTGATGATTCTTTTGCTGTGAAAAAGTATTTTTTAGCTTGATAGGATCCTATTTGTCCAATTTTGCTTTGGTTGCCTGTGCTCTGGGGCTATTACTCAAAAAGTCTCTGCCTAGACCAATGTCCTAAAATGTTTCCCCATTTTTTTAGTAGTTTCATAGTTTCAGGTTTTATATTTAAGTTTTTAATACATTTTGATTGATTTTCGTATTGTAAGAGATAAGGGTCTAATTTCATTTGTCTGCATAGGTATATCCAGTGTTCCTGGCACCGTTTATTAAAGAGACTGTCCTTTCCCCACTGTATGTTCTTGGCAGCTTTGCTGAAGATAAGTTCACTGTGGATTTATTTCTGGGTATTCTATTCTGTTCCAGTCATCTTTGTGTCTGTTTTTATGCCAGTGCCATGGTATTTTGGTTGCTACAGATCTGTAGTATAATTTGAAATCAGGTAATGTAACAGCAACTTTTTTCAAAGTCACTTATTTCTTCATTCTTGAAACACTCTTATCTTTTATGTTTCGTTGTTTTCTTTCTCCCCCCACCCACTGGCCACTCCGTTATAGACTCATTTTACTGCTTTCTTTTCCACAATGAGATCACTAAATTTTGGAGTATATCATTGTTGTCTGTTCAGTATATCATCCTGCTCCAAGTTTTTAAAAATCTATATTAAGCACTGATCTTATCACTGAACTCAAGATCTTTTACCTAACTGCTTACAATACTCTCACTTGAATATTTCATAAACTTTTCAAATTTGTTATATCTAAGGGAACTCTTAATTTTCTCTGTTTTCTCAGTTTAAGACTTTATGTGCACTTTCTTCTTTCAGGAATACTCTTTGGCTTTTTTTGTTTTTCCACCTCTGGTCTCATCTAAGATATTGCCTGCACAGATTGGCTTTTCCCTCATTAAATATCTTTCAAATCTGTGATCTCTATTTTATTACTGTGATTGTTTTTTTAATAGCAGTTCTCACAGCCCCATTTTTTTATTTGATTATATTGTGTCTGGCATATTCCTGGGTAAGCTCCATAGGAGCATGATGACTCATGTAAGTCTTTAACATTACAACATCCCTAGTGCTTGTTACAATCATGATTAATATCCCCTGATAAACACTTATTAAACACTCATTAAATGAATAATGCTCTTGCTTTTTAAGTCTTCTATAGGATACAGTAAAGTGCTAAAGTCTTAGTGACTTGGAAAATGGAATAAAAGCAGGAAAATTGCAGATTCTACTGAATATGAATTTCTTAGAGAATCTTAATATTTGAAAATGCATTCCTTGTCCTGGCTAATGTCAGAGAGCTAGGTCTTGCCATTGATGATATATTATTTAGAGAATATAGGAATTGTTCTGACTGCAACTCAAGAAATATTGGAAAATTTCAATTTTGCCTTATCCAAGCCTATGCTAGAAAATAAAGAGCTGTGATGGGGGCATGGATTTCACTTATTAATAAGTGTTCTTGTGAGACAGTATTTTCTTTCTATATTTTCCATCAAAAGTGAATTTCAGAATTGACTGTCAAAAATAATGTGTGTATTGTCAGGTCAAAAGCAAATTCAAAATTCTAATTCCAAAGTTCTTTATTGAAATTTAGTGTTTGAGTGGAATTGCACTTTACTCTTTAATTTACTAGAATATTTGCAATTTACTTCAATTTTTTAGAAGGTGGCTGTTTTTCTATATGACCAAAAGAGGTAGATAGCCAAGATTAGTTTTAAATTTCAGCTTGTACAGAAAATATTCTTCCAATAAAATGATATAATTTTATTTTAATTTGCATTTTGCTGAAAGGAGGTAAGAGAGGAGAAGGGGGAATGAAGATGAGGTGGGGTGGTAACAATTTTTCTTTTTTTTAAGGAGACCATCAAAGGTACCTGTTAATCAAAAAAAAAAAAAAAAAAAAAAAAAAAAAAAGAATACCACATCTATTAAGCCACGCTTAGTGCATTTAGTTCTGATTTTTACCATTAGCTTTACTATATTTTGGCACATTTTTACAGTCATAAAATTACTTTCAGTCATTAAACATATTTTGTTCCTCAGTGCCTGATTCTGTGGGGATAAAAAGGCATAATGGCTATTCTTTTATCCACTTTTGGAAGCACTTTTGTTAAAAGTTAATAGAGAAAGGTGGGAACACTAGGACATTCTCAAGAATCAATATTTGTCTGTTAAAAGAAAATTGAATTTATTTATATTTGTTCTAAACCAATTATTTTAATCATGGATCAATCAGAAAATTTAACCTTATTTATAATTATTTAAAATGATTCTTTATTTTAATAAAATTTCATTGTGAAAATTCCCAGATGAGTTTATGTAATGATATTTATTACATCATAACACTTTGTTCAAATTAGTCGCTTCTTTGTAAGATGTTGGCAAGCTACTATGTAAACAGCATGTCCATGCAGGCATTTAGAGGATGAAGATAATAAAATTGTGGTTTAAAGTACTAATTAGGAAGCTATTGGGGCTGCCTTTTTCAATAGTTTATAGTCTAGCTGAGAGGTCAAGCAGACAGAATGTGCATGTTTTTGTTAAAATATTTCCTATTATTAAGATATATGCAATGATTTTATGGAACCCACTAATTTCTAAGCTCAAATGAGAACTTGAAGCTAGATTAAGTAAAGAAAAAAGTATGATGTTAATATAAAAGAGTATAAGAATTTGAATAAAAATTAAGTTACTGATATATTGTTGCCAGTTCCGTCTACATTATTGTGTTAATTATAAGCTAATTTCCAATAGTTAACATTTTGTTCCATTTTTAATATGACACCACACATGCAAAATTATCTTTGTAATTCAATAATGATTTAAAAGATTATTATTTTCAAAACTTTACACAATTTTCAAAGAAAATTAGGGCAAAGAGGTTGATGCTTTTTATTTTCACAAAAAGTATGTATTTTAGACACTAAAATAACAACAACTTACCATTTATGCATCGATGAATAATATTGTCTTTTTTGTGGTAATAATAGTAATTGTGAGAATTTGGTGAATAAATGGGCTCATCATTTCCATCAATGGCAAAGGATGTGAGTAGATCCTCCTAGAACTCTGCCTTCATTTCTGAGAGCTGCTCTCAGATCAGCCGCAGGACCTTCCTGACGGTGCTTCACCCATGAGCGTGCACTTGAGCACACACCCACGTGCAGGACAAGGTTCTCCTTTTTTATTTTCAGGCATATGAAAATGAAACAGGACTATATTGTTATATATTCATGTCACGATCTTTTTAAACAAATGTGACTTTGAATTAGATTTAATGATTTCTAAAAATAAACGAAATCAGATTAATTGATTTTTGGCAACTTAAAATATTCTCCAGGACAAACAGAAAGAGACAAAAAATATTTGTAGTAAAGGGTGCATAATGTAATACAGAGGAATGAAAGCTCAGGATTTTAGAGTGGAAAGAGAATTTAGAGATATTCTAGATTATTCTTTTCATTTTAAAAAGGAGAAAATGTGGTCTCCAGAAGTTAACTGATTTACAAAAGAACAGATAGTTATCTAAAAGGCCACCTTACTTTCAGTTTCATATTATTATTTTTTCTATTATTTTTCTCCTACCACTTTATTCCTTTTATAGCATGTAATGGTTAATTTTATGTTTCAACTTGATCCAGCTGAAGGATTTCCAGACAGCTGGTAAAACAGTATTTCTGGGTGTGTCTGTGAGGGTGTTTCCAGAAGAGATTGGCGTTTGAATCAGCAGACTGAGCAAAGATCTGCTCTCTCCAATACACTGGGGGGCAGCGAGAACAAAAAGTAAAGGGAAGTCAAATTCTCTCCTTCTGAGCTGGGCATCCACCTTCTGAGTTGCACCAGTGGCTTCTCTGGGTGTCTAGCTTGCAGACGGTGGGACTTTTTAGCCACCAAAATCATTTGGACAAATTTTCATAACAAATTTTCTCTCTTTCATGGCTCTGTTTCTCTGGAGAGCACACAGCACTAAAATTAATACATTATTTTACTCATTTATTCATTCCTTCTGTGTCCATTTCTACTAGAATATAAGTTCTGTGAGGGCAGAATCTTGATTACTATATCTTCAGTGCTTGAACAGTGTTCAACAAAAATGTGTGTTCTTAAATGAACGTTGTACGAATTAATTAATTCATGAATATAAATTACCATTCACTTCTTAAATTATTGTAGTATTACTTCTATCCACACTACTCTAGAGGTAGTACTCTGGCAAAGTTTACCATCATCTCTTGGATATTTCTGTTAGATTTATGTTTCTCAAATGTCTTACTCTCTCTGAGACCAAAATCGGTGTCAAAGGACCAGAAGCCACTAGTGAGTGTCCTGTTCTTTGGATCGGAGGCCTGGGTTATTGGCCCTGCCACAACACATCTCGACATCTCTGTGCTCTCCGGACACGGCGTGGACTGGGAGGCCTGTATGGGACTCTTTTTCTGCCACAGTGATATCTTCACCTATGTTTTACTTCATTGACTCCATTATAATTTTTCCCCAGAAGCATGAAATTCTAGACTCTTGAAGCCAGGGGGAATTGCAAATTCTAGGAAAACAAGCTGTACTCAACTTCATGACTTGTTATTTTCCCCAGCAATATAAAATGGCAATCTTTCCAGGTATTTCCAAGTCCTGTTCTGTAATACTCCTAATAAGGTACCTTTTGTTTTTCATTCACATATATAATCATTTCCTATAATAAATACTCAATAATTATTTCTTGAATAAATTAATTAATTTTAAATATTTATTAAGCATGTATATTGTATAGATACTTGAAATAGGACAATGGCAAAAAAGGACAAAAATCCCTGATCTAATAGAATAAACGACATTTTCTATAGATGTATACCTGTATGTGTAAGTGAACCTTAGCTCATTAGATTTCGAATATCTCAGTCTTACTGAGCTGAGTGACTCTGTCTCTGATCACAGCTTCCTCTGAATCACTAATTTGTCCAAATCTTATGGCCATTATAGGCAATTTGTACCTAAACATTGCTTAAAGAGATATTTTTTTACCAAAAATTCCATAACGATAATTTCTGCCATATTAAACTATATTTGCATGGGATATTGCCAAATACTGATGATTGAATAAGCATAGAAGAAATGCTTTTGCAATTGGAATTCCCACAACTGCCATTTGAATATCAGTAGAACAAGATTTGAAAACAAAACAGCATAAAACATTTGAAACATTTTATCCACTTTTAAAATGGTTAATAGCTTTTGAAAATAATGAACTTCTTGATATAATTCATAAACTTCATAATTTCCTATGAGATTTTATTTTGTACCAACACAGGTGAAAGCAGCTATATGATTTTTAATATATTTTAAAATAAGTTCTATGGAATTGCTACAGAGAATGCTAAGGCTAATTGGAAGGTCCCATAATCAACAATCAAATATAGTCAATCCTTTGCTGTGAGGCAGCATTAGACTTTTATAAGTTTAGCAGAACCATTTTTTTTTCCTACTACAAAATCCTTTGCTGCAATGACTTGCCATTAGTTTTAAATGAAGAAGTACCAGTATAATTTTTAAGGTAAAAGAAAAAAGTATAATAGTAGCTAACATTAGTCAAACACCTCTAGTACATTAAGAACTTTTCTTACTTTGCTAGTGGCTTTCTTACTTTTTTTAGTGCTTTTCTTACTTTAGAGAATAGCCTATGGAGGAAAAAAAAAAGATTCAGATTTGGCTTTGCTTCTTCCTAGCTGTGTAACTTTGGGAAGGTTTCATTGGTAAAGTGGAGGTAATAAGGACTTTAAATAATTGTTTTGATAATTCTGTAGGATGTCTACAAGGCACAGTGGTATACACACAGTTGGTACCCAACACTTTTCTAATTATTTTTAATGAACCTTAAAGTAGGGTATTATTTATCCTTATTATAGATAAAGAGACTGAAGGGCAGAAACATTAGGTAATAGAATCAAGCAAACACAGCTACTAAGTAAGAAAGTTGAAATTCTAACTCTAAATATTTCCAGTCCCCAAAGCTGCCTTCAATTACAAGAATTGAGTCATTTTTTACCACCTAATCTGAAAGGTAGAATGGGAGGTCACTTAGATTTAACTAGTCTGATTTGAAATGGTAAATTTTTAGTGACCAATGAATTCAAACCTAGTCTAACACTAAACACTTCTAGAGTCCCCAGATAAGTCAGCCATACTTGCCACTGACACATTGTGTTATAGGAATTGTACACATACACATGCACATGTTTAACATTGGGCCCCCACATGTGTTTAGTCACTTAATTTCCTTCGTTATGCTTTTAAATAAAACATTTTCCACATCATATTCAAATTGGAATATAAAGTTCACTTAGTTACTTATATATTTTTAATGATACTAAAGACTGATAACTCTAGAAATGATGGTTTTTATGCACATATGGAAGTAAAACATTCATCAGGTGGCGGGCAGGTGGCGGGGTGAAGGGGGTGTGGAAGTTCACACCTGATGGGTGTGGTGCGCACTGTCTGGGGGATGGACAGGCTTGTAGCCATGGCTCAGGCAGTATGCTACCACAGCATCTGTACCCCCATAATATTCTGAAATTTTTTTAAAAATGTTTTTTCATGCATTTAATCTTTTAATTTTAAATTGGCTCACTTTCAGAATACATTGTGTCTTATTTATAATATACTGAATGTTTTTCTTCAAATATTATTGTAGGCAATTTAGAGATCTCTCTTTTGGTTTTAACCCATATGAAAAGAAAGCAGTATATTATGCTACCAAATTTTTAATACAAAAGATGAGTAAGGGCCGGGCTCGGTGGCTCACACCTGTAATCCTAGCACTCTGGGAGGCCGAGGCGGGTGGATTGCTCAAGGTCAGGAGTTCGAAACCAGCCTGAGCAAGAGTGAGACCCTGTGTCTACTATAAATAGAAAGAAATTAATTGGCCAATTAATATATATAGAAAAAATAATTAGCCGGGCATGGTGGCGCATGCCTGTAGTCCCAGCTACTCGGGAGGCTGAGGCAGAAGGACTGCTTGAGCCCAGGAGTTTGAGGTTCCTGTGAGCAAGGCTGATGCCACGGCACTCACTCTAGCCTGGGCAACAAAGCAAGACTCTGTCTCAAAAAAAAAAAAAAAAAAAAGATGAGTAAGAATCCTCATCAATCTTCCTGTCCCAGTAGTTCATTATAATAGTTTTCTACTTGGTTCACTAGTGACCCCATGTATTCATTTTTAAATTGAAATTTGAATCCTTCATATTAAATCATTTTAATAGTATAATTTTTTTCCTTTGGAGATTAAAGAACACAACTCTTGACTCAGTTGAAACAAATAATTCTCTTAATGAGAAGATACACTCAGCCACAGTATTTCTTTGATTCTTTTCGGTACAAGTATGTTAATTAGAAATGAGTCTAAGGCAGCAGGAGGAGTTGATATCCAATTTAATTACATTTCCTTGAAATAATAGCAGTGGGTAGCTGATACACTGTATTCTCTTAGACAAGCATTAAGAACAGTTTTGTATTATTAAGAATTTAAGATAGCACAAGTAATAGTTTAACTTGCATTAGATACATCTTTCCAGGTTTATTTTTTAAATTGAAGCATGGTAAGAATAACATTCCTTCAGAATTTGTCTGTGTTTAAAACTTTTTCAGAAAATGAGAAAAATCTTTGTTAAAACCACAGGGAATTTAACACACAAAAAAATAGAGTAGTAAATAAAGCAGCATCTTATTTTAGCACTGATTAGAAAAATAATCTTGAAACATCTTAAAAGTCTTAAGGAGATTAATTTAAGAGTTGTTGCTTAAACAGGTGCTAATATAATTATGTTTTCATATGTCCAAATATTACATATATTCTGAATTGCATTTAGATTGCATTTGAGCAAGTTACCTAAGGTTTATACTCACCTATGAAAGTTTTTTAATATCTGAATGTCATTGGAATATATCTAGTTCAGTGTCCTTAATTTGATTTTGTAAAACTTTATGGGCTCTCTATACTGTGGCTGTGGAGCCAGCATTTGGGGCAGTTAGTACAAAGTCTGTTTCTCCGATATACTTCCAAAGAAATTGTAAGGATATAATTCCATTAGATGAATTAAATTCCTTTCTGATTAAATGATCTAGGATAGATTTTGTAAACTGTAAAGATCCATACTTTATAGAAACCTAAATACTCTCTGATATGGGAATAGTTGAATGAACTGTGGTATAATTATTCTGTGGCATGCAATGTAATATTACAAATACTGTATTAAAGTTATATGTATTGATGTGCATACAGGAAATATATTATTATGTTAACAAATGATTTGTAAAACAATAATTGTTTTTAATTAAAAATAGCAGTGTCAACAAAGCTACAAAGCTGCGTGTGTGTGTGTGTGTGTGTGTGTGTGTGTTTGGAAGGATTCTCACTTTTATTTTAATAACGAGTTCTTCTGGATAGAGAAGTGCCTATTGAAGATTATGAAAAAAGCGCATGAAAAATTTAGATTTTTTCCTCTAAAGTTGTATGTTATTTTTTACAGTACAGTCACACAAAATACTATTTGTGTTTAGTAACTTAAATATTTACTATTTCATGAGAGATGTCATATTGTACACACCTCTTGCCATCCTTCTAGGTCTTCCTTTATTTCTCTCCCAAATCATTTTTTTCACCTGTTTCATTGTTAAATAGTTTGACCTCCTTCTCTAGAGGCTTGTCACCGACACCCTTAGATAGCCCATAAACACTCAGCGAAGAAATACAGGTTTACCACGGCATTTTCTCAGCAAAAGTGTTTCTCCCACTAACAGGAAGCCTCTTAATATTTTAGGCCACATGATAAGAGAGTAAAACTCTTCCAGCGGACAGTGGTGAGCGAAGAATTTAAGATACAACCACTTAAAAGTTATATCTTTAATTCAATCAATATAAAAGTTAAGTAAATTCTCTGGATCAAGACGAAGTTATATTAGTGTGTATCTACCACTGCCAGGGATTTCTTCAAGGCTCAACTCTGTTGTTCATAACTGCATTGTCAGCATGCTGATCAGTGCTTGGCACATGATTGGTTCATAATAAATATCTAATAATAAACTCTTGAATAAATTATTGCCTTTTGTGCCAAGGTATTTTTTTCAGATCGATCACTTTCTGTGAGATGCTTCACTTATGAACTGATTAAGCACCCAGAGTTTTCCATGTAGTGCTGTGCCTGAATCACAGTCGTGCCTTCCAGCTATATAATGAATGAATGAATGAATTGATGGACAAATAGATGGAGTATCGGTTGATGAATGTTTCTTATAACTAGATCTTTATACTATTCCATTTAAAACTGATATAAAACTACCAAAGAGAACGTTTTTGCTGCCAAGCATCTAACCTCATGTTATATTTATTTCATTCAACTTTTTTAGTAACTTAAGTAAAATTAATTTTTTATTAGAAAACTCTCTTATATGTATTTATTTTTGGTAAAAAATACTATTTTACTATGGCATAGATAAAAATAGTATTTGTATTGAGCCTTAATGATGATGGCAACTTTGACTTATTTCATTGTTGAATAAGGCTCTATAGAGAAATTATTATTGAACTTGCTCATAAATTTATGCTACTTTTAAGTCTTAGAAAATGTTGTGATTACAACGTAACAAACTAATTTTTCCACAAAAATGTTACATGTTTTTAAAAAGAAAGAAATTTTGGAAATATAATGCTTTTTTATTATTAGTTTGCCTTTTGCATAGTGGGCCCATAATCTTTTAAATTTCAGAGGCATCCATGTACCTCTAAGGAACTACTGGATGGCTATCAGATAGTTCAAGAGTACAAAATTCAGTATTCAGGAACTTGGAATCTATATAGACAAATGGTTGGAAGTCTGACCTTGGTAAAACTATATGCAATTTTTTCCCTACTCATGCCCTAAGGGACATTTAATTTTATTACAATCCAGACAAATATCATGATTGATCAGGAATTAGGAGATAATAGATAGAAAATATCTGTCAGAAAGGGAGGAATGCTTGAATAACCCTTTAATACTGTAGGTTATGGGGAAAGGAAAGAAGTTGGAGATAGGAGAAGCAGGAGGTGACCATGTCACTGGTTGTCTTGTCTTTCTGAAGTAGAGCCCTCCATGACTTGATCTTTTAGATAGATTGAGGGAAACTGAATGCAGAAGTGTTTTGAACCCTGGGAGGAGATGATCAGCAGGGAGTAAGTGAGCACAAACACGGTGTGAGGAGGTACTGAATGTATCTGTGGTGGAGGAAGATGATCAGCCAGACTAACCTTAATTACTTCCATGTGACACTGCAGGGACTGAGCCTTTTCTTCTAATTTATTGTGAAGCAGAAAAGAAGAGGTTATATTAAATATTACCGAGAATCTGGTTAGAGGCACGCAATGGCCTTGCATTTAAATACTTGAGGGCAGGCTGTCTAGACTTGACACTCACAGTCAGACCCCAGAGCATCCCAAAAAGCAGAATAACAAAAACAGTCTGAGTTTCCCAGCCATAAACTGCAGGTGCAGAAAACAATAGGATTCCCAGGACAGAAGGACGCTACCCACACCCAGTGAACTCCAGATGGCACTCTCCCGGAGAGGTCTCCCTGTGCGCAGCGGAGTCCAGCACTAGAGATGCAGGGAGACACACTGTAGGACAGAGGACAGGGAGGACGGACTCTGATCCCATCCTTTTACTTTATTTCTGTGTATCTTTAAATGAGAATATATGTTAAAGCTAGGAGAACCTGAGATACTATTAAATGATAAATGCACACAGTGGGATAATTAGGTCACTTAGAATAAACTACCACTTCTTTGTGCATCTGAGTAGCACTATTAGAAAATTTCCAATTTCACTGTAAAAATGATGATAAAAATACATTACTTTAAATAAATAAATATTTGGTTTTACAATCACAGTTTTTTGTCTGTGTATGTGTTTAAGTAGACCCTACGTACAGCCTCGTGGATAAGAAAATTCTTTGGTTTCAAGTAAATTTAGTAATTATAAAACAGAAGAAAATAGATACAAAAAGCTCTTTATGATAGAAGATAGTAATCGTAGTAAATATCAAATATACAAAAAATTTAAAGAAAATCAATGATTATGGTTCCAAATGTATATATTTAAATTTATAGCAGCAAAACTGCCATTTTAAACATGAAAGACTTACAAAATAACATTGTTTTAATGCATAACTTATAGATGTAGTTTTGTTCTATAGTTTTGTTATGTAATTTGAGACAAACAAGCATAATGGGAAAATACACTCTGGAGCTAGAGTGATCGACTCAGTCCCTTAGTAGTTGTGTGAACTTGGTCATTAACTAAATTTTTTTTCTTCAATTTCCCCATTTGTGAAGCAGTAACAGTACATACCTCACTGGATTATTTTGTGGTCCAAAATTAAAAATTATTCTAAGCTAAGTAAAGTGATGAGAATGGTATCTGGCACATTGAAAGCACTATACGAGGCTTGACTTTTATTATCTTCAACCAGTGGTCAGAAGATATAGTCCATAGCCAACAAAGGATAATGCAAACTTCTGAAATATTAATTTCATAATCATGCATATTTACATATCCTTTCTCATTTCTGACCTTAGAAATATTAAAATTCTAATTTTATATGTAGAATCACCAGGCCAGTGCATTATCGTCCCAATTTAAATTTTCTTCTAAGTGCTTTTGGCTCTGAGTTTTGAAGCAACTTATTAAAAAATAATTAAAAAATTATAGAAATTTTTGATAAGCTGTGCTACCTGTTTTCCGGAATGATTATTAAATATATTACTTAGAATTCCTCAAGAAGATTGTGAAATATTCCCATGCATATGGTGCTGATTAAAAGGTAACATATGCTTTCATCTTTAGCTTAGAGGTTTTATAAATACAGCGCATAATAACGGGCAGAATCTGGAAACTGATGCTCATTGCGGCATAGACAAACTCACATGTCTCTAATAATTAAAAGTTGGCAAATTCATATTTTAAAAACATTTCGAAGCAGAGACTCTGTTTGATTTTGATGGTATAGAAATGCTTCTCTTACCTTCAGGGCTATGTTTGGCTAAAATATATTCATTAACTTAATACTGAAAATTGGCCTCCGCTGTGACTGCTTCTGCCTCTGCTACAGAAGAAGGAAGCGGAAGAGAGCGTCGCTTCTGCTGAACCAGTCGGGACAGTTAGATGGCCTATGACACCATAGTTGCTTACGACACCATAGATCCTTACGACACCATAGTTGCTTACGACACCATAGATCCCTTACGACATCATAGATCCTTACGACACCATAGTTGCTTACGACACCATAGTTGCTTACGACACCATAGATCCTTACGACACCATAGATCCTTACGACACCATAGTTGCTTACGACACCATAGATCCCTTACGACACCATAGATCCTTACGACACCATAGTTGCTTACGACACCATAGTTGCTTACGACACCATAGATCCTTAGGACACCATAGTTGCTTACGACATCATAGATGCTTGAGGTCTCCCGAAGAGCTGAGGCCACGAAAACTCATAAATGAACAGGATCCATTAAGTAAGAAGCCCTCCTAGGAGAGAAGAGACCGAAACTGCTTTTAGCCGTGGTAGAGCAAAAGGAGAAGAAAAGCCTTGGTCGATGAGGGTAATAAAAAATAGGAGGGTTTCTGAAGAGTTTGATGTTTTAGCGAGGACGGGGGTGAGGATTTAGGGTCTGCGGGCAGGGCGCGGAGTCTGCACTCGGCTCTTCCGCGGCGGGAGGGGCAGGTGCGGCACCGGCGGGAGGAGACTGGGAGGAGACGGGACAATGGCCCCTGCCCGAGGGAGGGCGCGAGGAGACAGCCGACGGCCCCTGCCCGAGGGAGGGCGCGAGGAGACGGCCTACAGCCCCTGCCCGAGGGAGGGCGCGAGGAGACTGGACAATGGCCCCTGCCTGCGGGAGGGCGCGAGGAGACGGCCTACGGCCCCTGCCCGAGGGAGGGCGTGAGGAGACGGGACAATGGCCCCTGCTCGAAGGAGGGCGGGAGGAGACGGCCCACGGCCTCTGCCCGAGGGAGGCGCAGCCACGTGGGCGACCCCAGGCATGCGCAGGGCATGGCAGAGGCTGCTGCAGCAGGGATGAGTTAGCCTTGCAGAGAAAATCCCTAAGTTACAGGCGCAGGGGTTTCTGCTGAACTCTCAGGGTAGACAGAAGAAATGCGAAAAAGTCTTGAGGCCCTCTGGGGCCCACAGAGCCATATGACTGCCGGGGCTGGACGTGGACCGGGAGATCTGGGAGAACGCAGGCAGGCAGGACTGCTCCTGGCTGAGACAGGGTAGGAGAATTAAGAGGGCCCTCCACGCCCCCTAGGTCTGAGCACAAAGACGTAGCCTCTTGGACTTAAGGGTAGGTCAGGAGGACAGACAGACTCCAAAATTCACACGTTGAGGTTTGGTTCTCTGGGCCTTCTGAAGTGTAAGGGCAGAGCAGGAAAGCTGAGAGCACCCCCGCGGCACTCGGATATTGAACTTTGCTGAAGGCTCTAATGCATTAGCCCTAAATGCATTTGGAGCCGGTGGTGAAATAAATCATGATAAGCAAAAGGAAGTCCAGGTGCAGCTCCTCTAACAGAGTAAGTTGACTCAGCCATTTACACTAACACCTTATAGAAAAGGGAGTTTCTCTTTTTGTAATACAACTAAAGTTTTATTTAGTCTCTGTTATTCTTTTAAACCAGTTCCACTCCCATGATAAACCATTAATCCATTAATCTATGAATGGACTAATCATGAGTGCAAAATCTTGAACCAGTCACCTCTTAAAGACCTCACCTTTAAATACTGGGGCTTAAGTTTCCAACAGATGAAATTTACAGGACATATTCAAACCATAGAACCAGCCTTTCAAGATTTTATTCATAAAATATTTATCATGCACCTGTTCTGAGCTGGTATCTGTTATTAGTGCCAGTTTATCACCACTTATGTTATAATTTGAAGACGAAAATTTTCTCTCTTAAGAAAGCTGTTATCTAGGTTAATTTTGTGCCCTTTTTTATTCTTGTTCATTTCTTCCTTTTAACACATTTTTAGAATTTTAATACTTTTTAGGATTTTAAAATGTTATTAATTGATTATTTAAATTGTTGTATCTGTGGTATATAATGTATTTTAGGATGGAATTATATTAATCACTTGAATATCTTCATATTCTTCCCATTT
The DNA here is from genome assembly GCF_040939455.1 of Microcebus murinus. NCBI lineage: Eukaryota > Metazoa > Chordata > Mammalia > Primates > Cheirogaleidae > Microcebus > Microcebus murinus. Next base: position 4,186,127 of record NC_134126.1, on the reverse strand, counting down.
TTCTTGATATTTGTCCATTCATGTTGGACTGTTCTTACTGATATATAGCCAAAAAAAATCCAAATGGTTCATGTCACGGAAAAGTGTGTACATACATATAAATACACACACACCCCAAGTCTAAAAACTGAAATAAAAGAATAAAACAAAAAGTGAACTTAGTCTATAAATGCAATTCACCTCATAAATAAAAACAAGAACAAAGACCACATGATTCTGTCAATAGATGCAGAAAAAGCATTTGACAAAGCCCAACACACCTTTATGCTAAAAACTCTTAACAAAATAGGCATAGATGGCTCATACCTTAGATATATCAAATCCATTTATGACAAACCCACTGCTAATATCATTCTGAATGGGGAAAAATTGAAATCATGACAAGGAGACCCACTATCTCCTCTTCTGTTCAACTTAGTGCTCAAAGTCCTAGCTATAGCAATCAGGCAAGAAAGGGGTATTAAGGGCATCCAAGTGGGGGCAGGTGAGATCAAACTCTCGCTCTTAGCCGATGATATGATATTACACCTAGAAAACCCCATGAATTCATCCAAGAGACTCCTAGTTTGATAAATGAATTAGGTAAAATTTCAGGTTACAAAATCGATATACACAAATCAGAAGCATTCATATATTCCAAGAACCATCAAGTAGAAACTCAAATTGAAAATGCAATACCCTTTACTATAGCCCCAAAGAAAATTAAATATTTAGGAGTATATACCAAATGAAAGATATGAAAGATTTATATAAGGAGAACTACAGAACACTAAAAACAGAAATTACAGATGATGTCAGCAGATGGAAAAATCTATCTTGTTCATGGATTGGTAGAATCAATATCATTAAAATGTCAATATTACCTAAAGTGATCTACAGAATTAATGCAATCCCCATCAAAGTACCACCAGCATTCCTTACAGATCTAGAAAGAATAATTCTTCACTTTGTTTGGAACCAGAGAAAACCTCGTAAAGACAAAGCAATCTTAAGTAAAACAATCTTAAGTAAAAAAAAAACAAGCTGGGAGGCATCAGTCTTCCTGACTTCAAGCTGTGCTATAAAGCAATAATAGTAAAATCAGCCTGTGACTGGCACAAGAACAGAAGCATCGATGTTTGGAATAGAACTGAGATTCCAGAGCTGAAACCATCTGCATACAGTAACCTAATCTTTGATAAAGCAGACAAAAATATACAATGGGGAAAAGAATCTGTCTTCAATAAATGGTGCTGGGAAAACTGGATAGCTACACGCAGATGATTGAATCAAGATTCCTACCTCACACCTCTCACAAAAATTCCCTCAAGATAGATAACAGATTTAAACCTAAGGCATGAAGCCTTAAGAATCCTAGAAGAAAATGTTGGGAAAACCCTATCAGACATTGGTCTAGGCAAATAATTTTTGAGGAAGACCTCCAAGGCAATCGCTGCAGCATAAAAAATAAATGGGATCTGATCAAATTAAAAAGTTTTTGTACAGCCAAGGAAACTGTCATTAAAACAAGTAGACAACTCACAGAATGGGAGAAAATATTTGCTCTCTACACTTCTGATAAAAGTCTAATAACAAGAATTTATCTAGAACTCATAAGAATTAATGAGAAAACATCAAACAACCCCATCAAGAAATGGGCAATGGAAATGAACAGAAACTTCTCCAAAGAAGACAGAATAATGGCCTGCAAACATATTAAAAAATGCTCAACATCTCTAATCATTAGAGAAATGCAAATCAAAACCACAATGAGATACCACCTAAACCCAGTGAGAATGTCCTGTATCAAGAAATCCCAAAACAACAAATGCTGGTGAGGATGTGGAGAGACAGGAATACTCTTACACTGCTGGTAGGACTGTGAATTAGTGCAACCTTTGTGGAAAAGAATTTGGAGATACCACAAACAGAAATAGAAATACCATTCAACCCAGCAATAGCATTGTTAGGCATCTACCCAAAAGAGCATAAGACATTCTATAATAAAGACATCTGCACCCAAATGTTTATGGCAGCACAATTCACTATTGCAAGGACATGGAAACAACCCAAGTGCCTGTCAATTCATGAGTGGATAATCAAAATTTGGTATTTGCTCCCAATGGAATATTACTAAATTCTAAGAAATGACAGTGAGCTACCACTGTTTATGCTGACCTGGAGTAAGCTTAAGCCCGTTATCCAAAGTGAGGGGACACAAGATCAGGAAAATGGGCTCCACATGTACTCTCCATCAAATTGGTACTGACTGATTAAAACTATGGTGCTCAAATGGTGGGAGTGCTCACCAGGAATTCAGGGGTGGGAGGAAACCCACATCTTAGGAATATGGAGAGCATTGTGGAGGGGGTGAGCTTACCTCTAACCCTAGAGAGAGGCAAAGATATAAAATGTAACCAAAATGTCAAAGAAAACCAAAACGTTTATGGGGTGGTGGGCAGGTGGGAGGGGAAAGAGGGGATGGGTGTATACTTACATGAGTGTGATGCGTACCACCTAGAAGATGGACACGCTTGAAGCTTTGCGGGGTGGGGGGTCGACAAGGGCAATATAGGTAACCTTAACAATATTTGTGCCCCCATAATATGATGAAATAAAAAGAGAAAAGTGAACTTAATGAATTTACAGGTTACTGGAACAATTTTATTATGTATTAATGCATAAGTACATGCTATATTAAAAATTTCAAATAAAGAATCCTAAATATAGTTTTGCAAAATAAGAAATAAAACATTAAAATAAAATTCTTTATACTGATCAATTCCCTTGTGAAACAATGAATTTATTACTGATAATGAATTTCTGATATTAGTTGCATTTTTATTACATTTTTAGCCATATATTGCTTTTCTTCCAATTAAGTGGGAAATGTATAGGAAGACAAAGAGGTTTCTTATATTCTTGGAAATTATCTAAATATACAAAAGCAAGGGAATGATTGATAAATGTATCTTTAGCTCACATATTTCCTGATTCATTGATAAGACCAAGCTTTGTGTGTCTGTTCAAATCTCTGTTCTGTTCCCAAAGATTTACCATCCTGATTTGGGGCTATCTCATGTGTGTGAGTTTCAGAGGTTAGGCTGAGATTTTGCAGATAGTTCAAATGTCAATTCAGCTCTCAAAGCCTTGTTGTGCTGATTTGTATCTATCCAGAGAATGTGTGATTTAAACATTGGGCTGGGAATTTTATGAGTTTCTGGACAGAAAAGCTGGGTTCTGTTTTCAGACTCTCCCTCCTGTAGTATTTCTTCCACATACAGCACTCTAGCCTGTCCTAGCTTTTTTCATTGTTCCCTCGGACAGAAAGATCTAGTTCAGACTTTTTCAGACTTTTTCAACAGGGGGCTAGTTCACTGTCTCTTAGACAGTTGGAGGGTCCAGCTGCTTGGCAGAAAGTAAGGTTGTGAGACCAACTTTCATGTCTGCTCTTCAAAATTACCCATACCTATTATTTTGGAATTTGAGCAGCTGCTATCTCTTCTGAAAATTGAATAAACACATCTGTCTAGGAAAGCTGCTAGATTCAAACAACAACAAAGTTTCTGTTAGAGTAAATGTTTAAAAATAGATTATATCCTATTGCTGCTACAGCTCTATCAGGTACTCTCACATAATTTACTTCTTTAACTAGAAAAAAATTTTTACTGAGGTTAACGCACATTCTTATGCTTTGTAATTCATTACTGAAGGGAACGAAAAATAATAGAATTATTTATTAGTTGAGTTTCTAATTTTTAAGTGGGAATGGCATAGTCAAATATAAATTAATGATTAGACTTCCAAAAAAAGATTTTTTTAAAACTTACTGATGGCAGTAGTTCTGGCATCCTGTATTTGGACACTGTTCTTAGATATTTTGAGCTAGCAAAATATTTTAAAACACACAGCAGTAATAATCAGTATTGATTGAATTATTCATGTTTATTCCCAGGATGCAGATAGGGAGAGTAGCATGGCATCAATAAATACAGGATATGATTCTATTTTGGTTATCCTCTGAAGGTCATCCTGCAAGTCTGTAACAATTTTCTCACTAATTCTCCCTTTACTTAAATGTTACATCCCTTGTGTTGGGTAAGTGGGTGTGTAATTGATTTTAGTTTGTTATAACATCACACATTGACTTCTCTGCTTTTCTCATTCAGAGACCTTTTATCTTTATTTATTTTATAGTTTATCAACACTCATGCCCTTAAATTGAATATATTATGTATATAAATTTACAATTGTTAGAATCAAAATAGCACTGCCATTTTATGTTGTATAGAATGTGATAATGAAATGAAGGAATTTTCTTTTTTCTATGAAAACAACACTATTTTCAGAAAAAAACTTTAAAAATAGAAACAGTCTTACAGTTACAAATAAAAGCATATTAGAGTGAATGAGATATTTGTAACTTTTGAAGGATTCTTTTATTCCTAAAATATAGCAGTTAATTATGTCATAAAGAAAATAAATAGTATTAACAGCAAAGTATCCTTATCTAGAAAATGATCAGGTCTGTAGGCTCCTGTATTAGTTTGCCATGGCTACAGTAACAGAGTGCCACAAACTGAGTGTCTTAAATAAGAGAAATTTGTTGCCTCACTTCTAGCCTTCTGTGTGCTGAAGGTGCAAGACCAAGGTGTCAGCAGGCTGCTTCCTTCCGGAGGGCTGTGAGGGAGAAACTGCTGCCAATCTGTCTCAGCTTTTGGGGGTTTGCTGGCAAAGGCTCGCATTCCTTAGCTTGTGCGTGCTTCCGCCATTCTCTGCCTTATTGTCAAGTGCTGTTCTCCCGGCATGCAGGCCTCTGTGTGGAAATGTCCTCTTTCATAAGAGGACAAGACATAGCAGCTTACGTTGCACCCTAATGAGTTCATTTCAAATTGATTACCTCTGGAAAACCCCTCTGTCAAGTAAGTAAGTAAGCAAGTAAGTTCACATGCTCGGGTACTGGCAGTTAAGACTGTAAATATTGGGTGGGGAGTTTGGGGAAAAACAATTCAAGCACTAAGATTTCAAAATAGAACCGCATATCAGGGGCCATGCTAGCTGGAAATTTATTTATTAGTCATTCCCTTGCTTTTGTACATTTTAGGTAATTTCCAAGAATATAGCAACCCATTTTGGTTTGTCTTTCTATTCAGTTCCTACTTGTTTTGGGGAAAAAATATACTGCTGAAAATTTAATAATGCAAATTATTTAGTTCTATAAGTGCTTATTTCAATATAAGAATAATTCTTTTTTTTGTCTTTCATTTAAATAACAAATATTTCTGAGTACTCTGGGCAAACAGACTTTCATTTAATTAAGAAGAATTCAAAGGGGTCCACTTACTGGTGTGTTGCTGTCTCTGGATTTCTGTTTGACCATAATTCATTTCTGTTTAACATAATAATAGGTAAGGATTTACTATTACCATTTTTTAATTGCTTTCTGACTGATTGTAGTTTCTTTGTTTCATTCTTTCTATCTTGTTCTCCTCTATATTTTATTTTATTATTTTTTTTTGAGAAAGAGTCTCGCTTTGTTGCCCAGGCTAGAGTGAGTGCCATGGCGTCAGCCTAGCTCACAGCAACCTCAATCTCCTGGCTCAAGCAATCCTCCTGCCTCAGCCTCCCAAGTAGCTGGGACTACAGGCATTTGCCACCATGTCCGGCTAATTTTTTGTATATATTTCTTTCTATTTATAATTAATTTCTTTCTATTTATAGTAGAGACGGGGTCTTGCTCTTGCTCAGGCTGGTTTCGAACTCCTGACCTCGAGCAATCCGCCCGCCTCGGCCTCCCAGAGAGCTAGGATTACAGGCGTGAGCCACCGCGCCCGGCCTTTGTTCTCCTCTTTGTAATTTGATTTTTTTTTTCAGTAATGGTATGCTTTGATTTCTTTCTCTTTATCTAGTATAGGTTTTTGTTTGGTGGTTACCATGAGTTTTACTTAACTATCTTATTGTTGTAATAATCTATGTTAAGTTGATAATAACTTAACTTTGATTGCATACAAAAATTCTACATTTTAACATCTCCACCACATTTTATGTTATCGATGTCACGATTTACTTCTTTTATTTATTATGTTCCCACTACCAAATTATTATAGTTCTAGTTATTTTAAATACTTTTGTCTTTTTAATACTAAAGGTAAAGATGATTTGTGCACTATCATTATAGTTTTAGAGTATTTTGAATTTTAATATATTTTTACCTTTGAAGTGAGTTTTATACTTTGAAATGCATTCATGTTGTTAGTTAGCATCCTTTTTGTTTTGACTTGGAGAACTCCTTTAGCATTTCTTGTAAGGCAGTTCTAATGGTGATGAACTTCCACACTTTGTTTGCCTAGGAGAGTTTCATTATATATTTAGCAAGATAGACTGCATGCTTGATAATAAAATAGATCTCCATAAATTTAAGAGGCTTGAAAACATAGAGACTATGGGTTTTTACCACAACAAAATTAAAAATCTACAACAATATAATATCTGGGAAAATTCAAATATCTGGAAATTAGACAATATATTTTAAAATAATTCACAAGTCAAAAATGAAATAAAAATGATTATTTCAGGATATTATGGAGGTACAAATGTTGTACAAAATGTACAACATTTTGGTTACAGGTTACAACTTTGCCTCACTCAAGCCAGGGCTAGAGGCATGCCCTTAAAATGCTCAACATCTCTAATCATGAGGGAAATGCAAATTAAAAAGTGATATTAAAAGATTTTTTTAAGTGAATGGCAAAAAAAAAAAAAAATTCACTGAATATAGGGAAAGAAAGCAGTTCATAGAGGGAAACTTTAAATACTAGCTTTAATGCTTTTGAAGCCAGTGACCTAAGGACCTGCATTAAGAAGGTAGTGAAAGAAAAGCAAAATGAACCCAAATATGTGGAAGGAAGGAAATAATAAATATAAGAATATAACTCAATTTTTAAAAAGCACATGGACAATAGAGAAAGTTAATAAACCTAAGAGTGGGTTCTTTGAAAAGCTTGACAAAATTTACACACTCCTCAAAACACTGACCAAACAATAAAGAGAACACAAATCAATAACATCATAAATAAAAAAACAAGGCTATCACAACAGAGAGAGTGAGTGCAGTATAATTATTAAAATAGCTTTGACTTCAAGAGCAGGATATTTTTAGATTTGATGAACCCAGAACAGTTTTTTTGAGCCTTTAGTTTGTCATACTATTGGTTATAAAAATTATTTTCTTCTTTAAATCCTCTTAAAGGTTATTTTCAGATCAAACAAATCAATCAAATCATGCTATTTGCGTTTATTTCCATTTTTCTTCCACAGACTGATTCAGTATATTTTTAAATATGCATATTATTTAATGACTCTCAGCTGTCCACTTTAACAAATTGTTTGCTAGTTTAAAATATGAATAATATGCATTCACATCATTTTACTTTTGCCCTAAAAAATGTTAACTCCTATTTAAGAATAATATCAACATTAAATCAGGTTATAAACTTTTGGAATGCCTCCCTCATCTCCTCTGTCTTATGTCCACTAATTAATTACCTCTGAGACCCATCAAACACTAAGCTGTATCCAACCCTCTATATTTATTCCTAGAGATAAAACTATTCAGAATCCTTATAAATTCTCCTTCCCTGGGATACTGAACTAGACTACCCAGATGTAGATCTTTAGGGTTTTATTAAGAGACAGGGTCTTCCTTTGTCACCCAGGCTAGAGAGCAGTGGCATGATCAGCTCGCTGCAGACTTGAGCTCCTGGGCTTCAGCAATCCTGTCACCTCCTGAGTAGCTGGATATACATGGGCATACCACAACACCAAGCTAATTTATTATGATTGTCATTATTATTTTAGATATGGGATCTTGCTGTATCATCCAGGCTGGTCTTAAGTGATCCTCTTGCCTTGGCCTCGCATGTAGCTGTTGTTACAGGTAGGTGGGAGCCATGGCACCTAGCTGGATTTTTATTTATTTTCTTTCTCAAGTAGAAGGCAAATCCCTTCAAAAAGCCTTAATATTTGTAAATTATGGCATAACCAATAGTAAATAAATAAAATTATTTTTAGTTTATCCATGTGTTTAGAGACTTGTGTTTAGAAAATGACAAAATCTTCTAATTTGAAAAGCAAACATTTATTGAATAACATTTAATCTTTAAATATTGTTCTATGCCTATGACCTTTTCACAGTATAAGAATTGTAACTTCTCTTTGTTTTATTTGTGCTCTTCCATGATATTGTGCTAAATGTATCTCAAGAGAAGAAATTCATAAAATCTCAAATTGCCTCTAACCCAAAAGAGCACAGTTCAGCCTGTCCCACCTTATATTCTTTATTAAAGATGAAACCCTGTTGCCCTGGCCACAAACAATCAGGTCAATGATTCATGTAGCTGTCAAGACAATTATATATCAGCTTGCTAAAAGAAAGAAACCAACCAACTCGAATGTGTGAAGTGAATACTTTCCAAATGTGTTAGTCTTTGCTGAGTAGTGCAACTATGAATTATAAGTGAAGAATCTGCTATTTAAGCTTGCTTCTTTGTATGTTAAGTTTATATTTTAGCTTTGTTAGATGCAAACAATAAATCTTAGAACATCTCAAACCCAGGATTTCTAAGTGAGTGAGAAAGTGACTTTCTATACTACCCTTATGCTACTTTTTTCTGGATTTAAACCAAGATGCCAGAAGGTGTTATTATTTTCTTACACTTGATATACTTCTGGTTATCTATCCATCACACAGTAGCTTCCTCATTTGTGTAGAATGTTCCTGGCCCACAAAAAAGTATTTTCACTGGAGTCAAAATTGGATTTAATAATTATGTGTGTTTATATTAAAATTATATAATGCTTATTATTGTTAGTATAACTGAAGTCACGATCAGAAATACTTGAAATAGCTGAGAACATCTGAGACTAAGAGGCCTCATTCAGAATCTGATACTCTTGCTGAACTGCATCAGTGAGGTAGGTATCTGGAAGGATAGATGAGGGTAATTGAATAGGTACATACATAATGATTCACGGTAACGTTTTCTAGATATGTATATATATGCCAGCCATTGTGTTAGATGCTTTATATTCAGTACATGGAATCCCCACTGCAGACTCTGGAAGTGGCACTATTTTTATCTGAGAGAGGCATGGCAACTTGCCCATGACCATAATTATGGTAACATTGGAACAAGTGTGCAAGTGTACTAACCCTCACATGGACTGACTTCAAAGGTGATAATCCTAATTTCATATCTACATATCCATGCACTATCTTCATCAGAAGCAACTAGGTGCTCATTAAAAATACATATTCTTGGTATCCATATCAGATATTAAGTGCTTCAGTCTTTGAGTTCCAGTTTGGAAGTATAAGTACCTAACAAGTAACAAGAATCTCAGGTGATTTTGATACCGAGATTTGTAGTAAGGTATGTTGGTTCTAGACAATGAGACAGGATATCAAAACTAAGAAGGGAGGCTTCAAAGGTGTGTAGAGAAATAAAGCAGTGCAATTTTCATTTGAAAAAGGCTCTATGAGAGAATCACTTGGGGGACTTTTAAGAAGCACCCATGTCGCAGCTATACCCAAGACCCGTTATATCTGAGTCCTGCACGTCTGTACCTTAAAAATGCTCCCCAGATGATTTTTAATGAGAAACCAGGTTTTTCACTAGCATAAAACTCTAAATATTTTTGGAAGAGTTTCTATTATTAAATGTGATCCTTTCAAAAAAATTTACAACAGTCCCTCTCGTCTTGTCCGTTACACCAGCAGCGGGTCCCGCGGGCGGGTCGGAGCGGCGGCCGCTGTTCCCGCGACGGTCGCTGGCACGGCGAGTGCAGTCCACGCGGCCGGCAGGCTTATTGCTGTTTAGCAAAATGACGCCAGTTAATCACGATAAACTTTATTTTCCTATCTGACTTTTGAGGGTGTAAGAATAAATGATCTTTAATTAATGTTTCCTCACAAAGATTCTCACTATAATTTCTTGTCATTGCACAAATTCCTGATAAGATGATGGTATATTTTACAAATGGAAAAGTCAGATTAAAAGCAAAGATTGATCTAAGAATTTTTAGATAAACTAAGCTTCATCACCACAGCAAAACCACTTCCTGCTCTCAAATAAACACACGTGCCTACATCCAGGACACACAGGCCTTGAAATGAGCCATCCTAGTTGACTGCAAGTTACCAAAATGTTTTCTGTCCTCTCCTTAGAAGTTATAAAGAACATTTATTGTTTATTTTAAAAATTATGTATTTTCCTCATGAGGGAAGGAGGGAGAAGTAGGAAAAAGTAATGTAAGGCAGCAAAATATACTTTAGAAATTATGTCTTTATTTAGAAACTCAGTGTTAAGGCATATGAAATGAGTAAACAAAGTATGTAAGAAATTATTCAAAATAATTTGGTTCTACCATACTTTACTGAAAAGTCTGGCAGGTACTCTGTTTCACTGATTCCTTTCTAGAAAACTGCTAGAACTCTTAAAGAAATAAAATTACCCTTTTAGATAAATATTTATGTGCATAATTAATGCAATATGACTGTGAATGGAAAAATATCATAGACTTCCTTTTTACTTCAATAACTTAGAATATTTACACCTTAGTTTTCTAAATGTATTTTGCTACCTGAAATGGCTGCAATTGCTATATTATTATATTTGCAAAGTAGATAATAAAACTTAATGTTGAATCTTAGACTATTGATACTTTAAAATAATCAGAGGCTAGAAAACTTATATAATTTTTGAATTTATTAAGTATTGCAACATTATTGGACCTGTTTCATAGAATGGTTATGTCCAGAGCCTCCCTAGAGGAAAATCAGTCTTTCTCCGTAGGCAACCATCATCACTCCAGAGTGACTGCTTATAACAAATGCTTTTCTGAATCTCTTGCTGTGGAAAGGACCAGCAATACCAAAGTTATCTGCTGACTTGCAATTTTTTCCAAAGATATATGAAATTCTCCATTATTAAACTGAAGTTAAAATTACTTTCACAAAAATACTTAGTAGTTTCCTTTGCAAGGGAAAAGGTAGCAACAGACCTCATATTTTCAGAGTTGAAGATGATATTAAAGTTCAGTTTCAAAATTTGTTAAACAAAATTTAAGGACAGTTTTTAAAAATCTGGTTTTAAAAAGCAAATGAGTATAAGGCTTTAGCAAATTCTTTCTGGGAAAACATTCATCAATTAAGATAATATTCAAATATTTTCCTCTATTTTCCATAATGCTATTTATGTTTTCATTGTTTTGGTCAATTCTCAAAAGAAATCAATCACTACTTGGCAGTTTCAATGTATTATGTATTGCATATTTTCAACTGATTTTAGTTCTTTGGATGAATTTCAAGAGAAATAAGGCATTATTAATTGATCTACATATAACTGAATTATCAATTCCTTTTTTAGTGTCCAACCTATCATTATATAACATGCATAGTTTACTACCATATACAAATGTTTCATTGTTTCTTTCTAATCATCACCTGCAACCTGATATTCAGGTGTCCTAGTTTTGTATGAGCCTTTACATTTGATCAGTAGGGACACACTTTTAGGAGACAATTGACTATGATTTGCAACAGAATGAGTTTAAACTATCAAATAGGAAATAACACATCATTGATGAGACTGATTATATTTGTTGTTAAATGAACTGGTTGAAGCTACCTCAGCAAAATCCCTGATTTTAAACGTATATATAAAATGCAACTAAATATTTGTTAACTATAATATTTACATACCAGTAGCAGATTTAAGTACACTATTTAGTGGTAGCTAATATAATCTCACCCAACACAATCATCTATGTAATTAATTTAGCTCTTAACTTATTTTTACTTTATGATAGTCTATACATGAACTAGTTAATACATTATAATGGTAGAAAATATTAAAAGTATGAAAAGATATATACAGAAAAGTTTCCCTTATAGTTTTGCCTTCCATCAACCCAGTTCCATCTTCCTTTACACCTTGGTGATCAGTGAGCCTAGCATTTTGGGGGGAATGACTCCTTAAGAACATTTGCTGCTATTCTTTGGCACTGTCTGTTTAGATTTTTCTGTCTCTATATATGAGATTTATGGAATATATCTCCATATATGTGGTTTCATTTTGGCTTCTTTTTCCAAGGTTGGAGATCTTTTTCCCTCTTACTACAAGGAAAAATATTCCAAGACCTAAGTGGATGTCTGAAACTGTGAATAGCATTATATACTACATACTACCCTATGTATACTATGTTTTTTCCTATACTTATATATGTATGATAAAGTTTAATTCAAACATTAGGCACAATAAGAGATTAACGACAATGGTAATAAAATAGAATAATTCGGTAAAATAAGGGTGATCTGGACACAAGCATTGTGATACCACAGTAGCCCATCAATAACTGGGAGGGCTACCAAGTGACTACTGGGTGGAGCGTGCACAGTGCGCATGTGCCGGACCAAAGGCTGACTCACGTCCCGGGGGGATGGAGCACAGCAAGTGCGATCTCAGCACGCTCCTCAGAGCAATATGCGGTTTAAAACTTTTCAATGGTTTGTTTCTGTAATTTTCCGTTTAATATTTTTGGACTGAGTGCAACTATTTGAAACTGTGCAAAGCAAAACTTCAGATGGGGGTGGAAGGACTAATATATCTTATATACAGAAGAGAGTTGGCTTAGCTTTGTGACCCACACTGAATATTTTTTTCTCTTTAACACAAGAGGTAAGCCCTTTACATTGTCCATATGGCAGAAGTTGTTTGTCATAGCTGTTGTCATGTTGTTTTGTCATCTTCTAACTGCTATCAGGCTCGGTAAAAAGTCTTTCACTGGTGAGTCACCTAGTACTTTACTTCTTAAGCCAGTTATCTTTTTTTTCTTCACATGAGCATTTGTAAAATTAGTTTATGTCTTTAGCAATATTTTATTTCTGCTTTTAAACTTATCTTTTAAGATTTTTATTTTTACTATTAATTTCATAAAAGTATTGCCTGATTTGTTAGCTTTACATAACATTCCTTTAGTCTAAGTTGTTATACGTAAAGAATTAATAAATATATTATCCTTACTACTGTCTTTTTCCTTCTTTTATCTCTAATTTTATTACTGTGGTTAAGAAAACAACATTTATATTCGTCCTCGCTAGTCCTAAATTCCGTGATTGCATAGTCACATCTGGAGAGCGAGATTCAGGCTCTAGAGAAATTGCAGGTTTGGTTTCAGACCACCGCAATAAATGGAACTCTGAAATAAAGCCAGTCACACAAACTTTGATTTCCGAGTGCATATAAAGTTATATTTGCCCTACGTTGCAGTCTATTGTTTAATAGCATTATGTATAAATATGTGCATACCTTCAGTTAAAAATAATTATTGCTAAGGAATGCTAACAATCATTTTCACCTACAGGAAGTCGTAATCTTTTTATTGGTGGAGAGTCTTGCTTCGATGTTGATGTAGCCATCAACGGCTCATCACCACTCATCATCGTGGTGGCTGCTGAAGTTTGGGATGACTGTGACAATTTCCTAAAATAAGACAAAGAAATTTGTTATATTGGTTAACTCTCCTTCCATGAAAGATTTCCCTGTAGCATGTGATGCTGTCTGATAGCATTTTATTCACAATAGAACTACTTTCGAAATTGGAGTCAATCCTTCAAACACTACTGCTGCTTTATCACTTTTATGTAGTATTCTAAATCATTTATTGTCACTTTAAAAAGTTAACATCTTCATTAAGAGTAGATTCCACTTCAAGAAACCACTTTCTTTGCTCATCCTAAGAGGTAACTCCTCATCTGTTCAAGTTTTATCACGAGACTGCAGCAATTCAGTTACATCTTCAGGCTCCACTTCTACTTCTAGTTTTCTTGCTATTTCCACCACACCCACAGTGACTTTCCTCCACCAAAGTCTTGAACCTCACAAAGCCATGCTTAAAGGTTGGAATCAACTTCTTCCGAACTCCTGTTTGGTGACATTTTGACTTCCTTCTATGAATCACAAATGTTCTTAATGACATCTAGAATGCTGAATACTTTCCAGATTTTCAATGTACTTTGCCCAGATGCATTAGAGGAATACTATCTATGACAGTATAGCATTATGAAATGTATTTCTTAAGTAATAAGACTCGAAAGTCAAAATTAGTTCTTGATCCATGGGCTGCAGAATGGATATTGTGTTGGCAAGTATGAAAACATTATTCTTCTCCTTGTACATTTCCATCAGAGCTCTTGGGTGACCAGGTGCATTGTCAATGAGCAGTAATATTTTAAAAAGATTTTTTTTCTCTTGAGAAGTGGGTATCTACAGTAGTAGTAAATATTTAGTAAACCATGCTGGAAATAGATATGCTTTCATCTAGGCTACTAGTTCCATTTATAAAGCACAGGTAGAGTAAAATTAGCATATTTCTTAAGGACCCTGGGATTTTCAATATGGTAAATTAACATTGCCTTTAATTTTAAATCACCAGCTGTATTAGCCCCTAACAAGAGAGACAGCCTATTCTTTGAAGCTTGAAGGCAGGCATTGACTTTTCCCTAGCTATGACAGTCCTAGATGGCATCTTCTTCAAATAGAAGGTGATTTTTCTGTATTTAAAAATCTTTCCTTTACTGTAGCCATTTTCATCAATTACTTTGGCTAAATCTTCTGGACAACTTGTTGCAGATCTGTTTTGCACTTTTATGATATGCTGATGATTTTTTCCTTAAACCTCATGAACTAACCTCTGCTGGAGTCAAACTTTTCTTCTGCAGCTTTCCTATCTTTCTTAGCCTCTATAGAATTTGAGGAGAGTAAGGGCCTTGCTCTGGACAAGGCTTTGGCTCTAGCAAATGTGGCTGGTTTGACCTGCAGTGTAGACCACTCAGACTCTCTCCATATAAGCCATCAGACTGTTTCACTTTCTTACCATTGTTGTGCCCACTGGAGTAGCACTATTAATTTTTTTCAAGAATGTTTTCTTTGCATCACAGCTTGGCTAACTGTTTGGAGCAAGATGCCTGGCTTTAGGCCTATCTTGGCTTTCAACAAACCTTTCTTATTGAACTTAAATAATTTCTAACTTTTGATTTGAAGAGAGAGGTGTGTAACTCTTCCTTTCACCGGAATACTTAGAAGCCACTGTTGTGTTATTCATTGACCTACATTCAGTATTGTCTCTGAGGGAATAGTGAGGCCCAAGGAGAGGGAGATGTACGGGAGAATGCCCAGCTGGTAGAGCAGTCAAAACACAGAACTTAGGAATTAAGTTCACTGTCTTATATGGGCATGGTTTGTGGGTTCCTGAAACAATTGCAATAGTAACATGGAAAGTAACTGATCACATATCACCATAACAGATATAATAAAAACAAAATGTTTTAAACATGGCAAAACTTACCAAAATTTAACACAGAGACATGAAATAAGCACATGCTGTTGGAAAAATGTCACAAGTTGACTTCCTGGTGGCAGGGTGGCCACAAACCTTCAATGTGTAACAATTGCAGTATCTGCCAAGCACAATAAAAGAAAGCACAATTAAGGGAGGCATGCCTGTATATTTAATACCCACTCTTAGTTCTGGTATAACAATTTTCCTCATCATCTTTCTTGAAATCTGTACTCTTATTATTTCCTAGAGAAGGATGAAAAGGAAAAATATTTTCTGAATTTGTATATACCTTAGTGTTTGGCCAGTGTCTTTGTTCCTTAAAGATGTTTTATTGGGTTATAGTTTATTTTTCTAAAGGCTACATAAATGTTATTCATCAATGTTCTAGCATTAAATGGAGAAATCTGAACCTAGAATGATTTTTGTCTGTGAAATTGATTTGATTTTCCTCCTTAGATACTGAAAAAACCTTTACTTTATATTTAAAATAGGTCTCAGTAGAATATCTTTGCATTAACTATTTTTTTTATTTATTCAGGGTATTATGGGGGTACAAACATTTTGGTTAAAACATGCACCACATGTACTTGCATTAACTATTAAATCTCAAAATTCCCTATACTATAGTGGTTTCTTTCAGTATGTAGCACTAACTAATCTTTTATTTTAGATAATTTTGTATTGAATTATAGCTTGATTTTCTTCATTGGAGACTGTTTTTTGCATATGTTGGCTCTTTTGTATATTGTTCTACAATTTCCTTTCTGGTATTTATTAACACTGCATTTAAATTTTTATTTCTTCTTTCCTTTGATTCATTTCATTGATTCCCTTTTTATCTTTCTTTCATTTTTTTCTTCTATTTCTATTATTGAATCCCTTGCTTTGATTTCCATAGTGACAATTATTCTTTCCTTTTTTTTCAATTCGATGTTTTTGTAACTATTTTTTTTTTAGGTATTTCATACTTTATTTCTGTCAGCTCATATTTTATCTGCTTCTGTTTTCTTCATTGCTTACCTGAATTCTCAGAATTCTCCCTTGTGATATTTATAGAGCCACTTACTTTGTAAATTATATTTAAGTTCAAAACAAAATATCTGTTAACCATATTTTGGACATTTTTTTTTGGTAAGTGTTCTTCAAAGAAGTGTGATTTCTTTTGGGGATGTTGAAACAGCTGCCCAAAGTGATTTACAGATTCAATACACTCCCCATCAAAATACCAATGTCATATTTCACAAATCTAGAAAAAAAATAATTCTATGCCTCATTTGGCAGCAAAAGAGAGCCTGAGCAGCCAAAGCAATCTTAAACACTTCGGTTACAGCTCTCACCGGCTATGAAACCTTGCCCACAGCTGGCACTCACAGTCCGCACAATAGCTTGTGCTGTGCATTGACGACCAATCCGTTTTGCTCTTGTGTAATGAGGAAAGCTTTAAAGCACTGACAGCTTGTTTTACTTTACAGGCAGATTTACTTGTAATTTAAATCACAATGGGTAACATATACATATATGTTTTCATTACATTATTTTTAAATGTTCACAATTTTATTTTGATAAATGAAAAATTAGAAAAGTCATATCACGGCTGTCAGCTAAAGTCGCTGTGCGTGTTCATCTGTGACTATTGACTATAGTCGATGTTCATACTGAAGTGGTTTAGCAGAAAAGAACAAATATGGAGGCATTACATTACCTGACCACAAATTATGCTATAAAGCTTTAGTAACCAAGACAGCATAGTATTGGTATAAAAGGAGAAACATAGACCAAAATAGTGAACCCAGAAATAAAACCATCTACCTACAGTAGATGGTTTTATTTACAACCAACTTATCTTCAACAAAGTAGACAATAATACACACTGGGGAAAGGAAGCCCTATTCAATAAATGGTGCTGGGAAAACTGGATAGCCACATGCAGATGAATGAAACAGGACCCCTGTCTCACACAATATACAAAAATTAATTCAAGATGGATAAAATGCCTAAATGTAAGGCATGAAACCATAACAATTCTAGAAGAAAACATAGGAAAAACACTTCTGGACATCAGCCTAGGCAAATAATTTATGGCTAAGAACCCAAAGGTAAATACAACAACAAAATAAATAAATGGGACTTAATTAAATTAAAAAGCTTTTGCACAGCAAAAGAATTAATCTACAGAATTAATAGACAACTTACAGAGTGGGAGAAAATATTTTAAAACTATACATCCAATAAGGGCTAATATCCAGAGTCTACAATGAACTCAAAAAAATCAGCAAGAAGAAAACAACCTTATTAAAAGTGGGCAAAATACATGAACACATTTTTTTTCAAAAGAAGATAGATAAATGGCCAAAAAATATGTTAAAAATGCTCAACATCACTAATCATCAGGGAAATGCAAACTAAAACCGCAGTGTGATACCACCTTACCCCTATCAGAATGGCCATTTCTGAAAAGTCATAAAACAATAGATCTTGGTGCAGATGTGGTGAAAACAGAACATTTATACAGTATTGGTGAGAATGTAAATTAGTACAACCCTTTTGGAAAACAATATGGAGATTCCTCAAAGAAATAAATGTAGACTTACCATTTGATCTATCAATCCCACTACTGGATGTCTATCCAAATGAAAAGAAGTGATTTTATCAAAAAGGTACCTGCATTCAAATGTTTGTACAATTTGCAATTACAAAGATGTGGAAACAACCTAAGTGCCCATAAATTCATGGATGCATAAAGAAAATGTGTGTGTGTATATACACCATGAAGTACTACTCTGCCATTAAAAGGAATGAACCAATGTGTTTTTCAGCAACTTGGTTGGAAACAAAGACTGTTATCCTAAGTGAAGTATCTCAGGAATGGAAAAAAAAAAAAAAACAGCACATACAGTCTCTAATAATCAGGAGCTAAACAATGGGCACACAGGAGCAAAAAGAGATGTAAAAGATATTGGAAACCAAAAAGGGGACAAGGTGGGAGGTGTTGAATGGTAAAAATCCACCTATTGAGTACAATGAACACTATTCTGGTGATGGGAGCAATAAAAGTTTCAACTTAAGCATTATACAAGGTAGCCCCTTAATATTTTGAAATTTAGATTCTGTGAAGAGACTCCTGGAATTGATAAATATTCAGCAAAGTCTCAGGTTACAAAATCAATGTACATAAATCAGGACTCCTATACACCAACAACAGTCAAGCGGAGAATCAAATAAAAAAAATCAATACCTTTCACAATAGCTACAAAGAAAATAAAATACTAGAAATACATTTAACCAAGGAGATGAAAGAACTCTACAAAGAGAACTACGAATCACTGAGGAAGGAAATTGCAGATGATGTAAACAAATTGAAAAACCTATTATGCTCATGGATGGGCAGAATCAACATTGTTAAAATGTTTATACTACTCAAAGTTATTTACATATTTAATTAAATCCCCATCAAAATACCAATGTCATTTTTCACAAATCTAGAAAAAATAATTCTATGCTTCATATGGAACCAGAAAAGAGCCCTAACAGCCAAAGCAAACTTCTGCAAAGGGAACAAATCTGGAGGCATCACTTAGCAAACTTTAAGCTATACTACAAGGCTACAGTAACCAAAACAGCATGTTAATGGCACAAAAATAGACAGATCAATGGAACAAAACAGAGAACCCAGGTATAAAACCATCCACATATTGCCATCTGATCTTTGACAAAGTAGACGGCAATATACACATGGTGCTGGGAAAATTGGATAGCTACACGTGGAAGATTGAATCATATCTCTCACCACTCACAAAAATTAATTCAAAATGGATAACAGACATAAATGTAAGACATGAAACCCTAAAAATGATAGAAGAAAATGTTGGTAGATATCGGCTTAGGCAAAGAATTTATGAAGAAGACCCCAACATTCAGAGCAACAACAAAAATAAATAAACAGGAATTGATTAAATTAAAAAGCTTCTGCACAGCCAAGGAAACAATCAACAGAGCAAATAAACAACCTACAGAATGGGAGAGAACATTCACATGCTACACATCTGATAAAAGGTAAGTGAACAGAATCTACAAAGAACTCAACCAAATTAGCAAGAAAATAAATCAAATAACTATTAAAAAGTGGGCAAAAGACATGAACAGAAGATTTTTAAAAGACGATAGATTAATGACCAATAAAAATATGAAAAATGTTGAATGTCACTAATCATCAGAAAAACGCAAATTAAAACAACAATGAGAAATCACCTAACCCCAATGAGAATGGCGTTTATCAAAATGTCCCAAAATAATAGATGCTGGTGTGGATGCAGAGAGAAAGTGCTTGTACACTGCTGGTGGGACTGCAAACTAGTGCAACTTCTGTGGAAAATAGTATGCAGATTCCTCAAAAAACTGAAAGTATACCTATCATTTGGTCCAGCAATTCCACTACTGTATATTTACCCAAAGGAAAAAACGTGATTTTATCAAAAAGACACCTGCACTAGACTGTTTATTGCAGCAAATTCACAATCACAAAGATGTGGAATCAACCCAAGTGCCCATTAAATCATTAGTGGATTAATAAAATGTAGAATATGTACATAAGAGAGTACTACTCAGCCACTCACAAAAAAACGAATTAATATCTTTTGCAACAATCTGGATGGAACTGGAGACCATCCTAAGTGAAATATTGTAAGAATGGAAAAACAAACACCTCATATACTCAATATTTAATTGGAACTAACCTACTAGCACTCATGTGCACAAGCGGCCATAAAACTCAATGGAAATCATACAGGTGAGGGGGGGAGGAGTGGATGGGCAAAACCATAACTAATGGGTACAATGTATACTATCTGGGTGATGGGCACATTTATAACTTTGACTGGAGAGTATAAAAGCAATCCATGTAACCAAAACATTTGTATTCCCATGATATTCTGAAATTAAAAAAAAATATTTTAAACAAAGAAATGAAAAATTAATAAATAAAGTTAAATGTTAAAATATAATTTTCTGATTTCTTTTTAATTTTTCATATAATATTCTTCTAAGTGTGCTGTGTGACTTCCTTTTTGGTACTCATATTTGACTGTGGAAATTTTCCTGGGTAAGCCATTATGCCAAGATTCCTTAGAGATAGTGCTTTCCTCCAGGCTATCTGGTATTCATAACCCACAGTGTCTCTTCTCATTTGATGCCTCAAATGCAGATGACTTCATCAAAATATTTTTTATTTTGCAATAGCTTGATTCTCTAGCTCCTCTCAGACTCTGAAGACAATTCAAT
The DNA here is from genome assembly GCF_040939455.1 of Microcebus murinus. Taxonomy (NCBI): domain Eukaryota; kingdom Metazoa; phylum Chordata; class Mammalia; order Primates; family Cheirogaleidae; genus Microcebus; species Microcebus murinus. The sequence continues at coordinate 4,165,472 of NC_134126.1, read as the reverse complement.
CTACCCGTTTGTATACCTTTTACTATAAACAGTAAATAAATATTTTGTACATGGGTGTCTTCTCTGTATCTTTAGTATGTTTATTTTTGCTAGTGTTTTCTGAGATTCTCATATTTGTTCTTCCCTTACCTCACTCTGTGTGTGTGTGTGTTTTTTTTTTTTTACTTCCTTTCCCATTGTTTCTACCATCTTTTAGTTGTGACACATTAAAACTACAGATTGTATGGGTTGACTATTACCTAGATACACCAAAAATATAATGTGTATTTTTTTATATTTTTATTTTGGTTATATTTTTATGCATTAAAAGTACTTCCAAAATGTTGAATTTTGAATCCATGTCCCTGTTGAAAATCAAGAAATGTAGTATTAATAATATTTGTTGTACACATGAGGCAATTAGAGCATATAGAATTTAAGCCATATGCACCACATTAGGCAATCAGTAAGGAGCAGAACTAGGATTCTACTAAAGGAATCTGGTCCCAGAAACCACACTCATGGACATATACAATATTTCTGTAAAGATCAAATATGATTCTAGTTCTAGGTTAAAATGATTACTCTAAGTAATGCAACATATTTTTCTGAAAGGAAATAGAAAATATTCATACAGACTATAATTTATTTCAAGAATTCTCTCATTTCTCATACTTGGAAATTGCATTAATATGCAGTCATTGAATGTTACACAAACTAGAAAAACTAGCTATATATATGAATATATACCTACATTTTAAATTTGTATTTTATATAAATTTAAATTTTTTGACAAAATATTAAATGCACTTATCTTTTGGCAATGGATAAATATTGTTTAAATGTGGTTTCAAAGGAAATACATTTTGTTTTTACTCAGGTATCATTTTTATAGCCCTACTGATAACCTAGTCTTTTTATTTTGCTCATTTTTTCATTGAGAAAAAAATATCACTAAAGTTTTTTTTTCTGTTTATCATTTTCTACATGTTATGTTCTCTCTCTGTTCTATTATTCAATTTCTTTTTCAACTCTTTCTCTTCTATGTGTTCTAAAAAGCTGATTGAGAATTCTGTCACAAGTTTATGCTATTTCTTTTAAAAACTCACTCCTTTTTTAGTGTTTACATTTGTAGCTACTAGGAGAATGTCTTTCCATTTATTGCCTTTGATATTAAAGAATAAAACTTCTGTTTATTTCACTTTACTGTTACTTTTTTTCTTCTTTATTACTTTTGAATGGATGTCACCTACGGGCTCTGTGAGGCAACTTTACATTTTTTTTTATTTCCTATATCTCATTCTACTATGACAGTTTACTTTCTTATGCTTTGCAATAGAACTTTCCTATAATCAAATACAGAATAAGTAAGTTGCAAACATTATTTTATACTTTTTAAAATAAATAGTAATGAATATTTTGAATTTTTAAAAAACTTACACTCATATTTCTTATTTTGCTTTCTATAGTTAAATGTATTATGGAGTGACAGAAAACTCAGTGGGATTTCTTTAACATAAGGTCTTTTTAAAAAATAAATGTTAGATTCAATCAACTTTAAACAGCTTGACTAAATATTAACCACTTTGGGACCAGCGTCCACTGTAGGTGACAGCCACAGATGAATGCGCACAGCGACTGTAGCCGACAGCCGTGATCTGAAGGCACACAGCCAAGAGTCAACTTTAGCCGACAGCTGTGATGTGACTTTTCTAATTTTTCATTTATCAAAATAAAATTGTGAAAATTTAAAAATAACGTAATGAAAACATATATGTCTATGTTACCTATTCTGATTTACGTGACAAGTAAAGCTGCCTGTAAAGTAAAACAAGCTTTCAGTGCTTTCAAGCTTTCCTCATCGCACAAGAGCAAAACAGACTCATCAAGGCGCAGCGCAGACCCCCGTGCGGACTGTGCGTGCGGCTGTGGGCGCGGTGCCATGACCGTGAGCGCCTACCGAAGTGGTAAACAATTGACCAGATTTTGTTAGCTCAATGTACATGCTAAATCTTCTTAAAGACATTTTCATTTCTGGTTCATCTTTCCTAAAAATGAAACTCCTACTAGCAGCATTGGTTTATGTATTTTTCTACTTGTTTATAATATTTCATATATAAGTAAATTTATGGGCATTTATTGAAACCTTAAAATCTGTACCCCCATAATATGCCAAAATAAAAAAAAATTAAAAAAAAATAAATAAAACATTATCCATCATAAAAAAAACATTGTTATTCTCAAATTCCACAAAAGTATAATTTATAATAATTTAGCTACTTTTGTCTAAGTCATTACAAAATTAATTATTATTATTGAAAATGTCACAAATGCCATTACTAAAACAATCATGTATATTTATTCAGTTTGTGTGTAGAACATTTTGGGGGGGTTGGAATTATAAGAGAGTTAGAATTTACACTGAGATAATTTATGCATATTTAGTGGTAAATGATTCTTTATAAGGAAAACTCATGCATATTAAAACTGATAGTGTAGAATCCCCATAAGACATATATGATGCCTCACATATAGCCATTCAGAAAAAGTGAATTTTGATCTAGATTTCTGAGGTAAAGGAAAGATTCAAGACTGTTTTAACTTAATGATAACCAATCTTGTATTTTCCCTATGACAGTAAATTCATTACGAATAATAATCATTATAAACCATTTTATTTTAGAAATAAATCTTCAGTCATTATTAAGTTAAATTTCTAAAATTGGGTAGATGCATTATTTTATTAAATCTTAATCACTTAAAGATTTATTTCTTGTGGTAGTAATTGCATTGGGGTAAGTGAAGTTTCAGCTATTATTTCAGAAATCATATTATTAGCATGCACTGCCATTTCTGACTGGAATACTAGGCTTCACTACACTTTTTTTAAAAAAACGAAACAAGATATTTTCAATTAGTATATGGTTTGCCTGTCTTTGTCTAATAGTATTAATTAAGCAGTTAATATGACTAGCTCCTTAATATATTTTTTAAATAAGTATTTTTCAAGATGAAAAAGTGAAATAATAAATTTTAAATTTAAGCTTGGCATTTAAAGAGTTACTCACTATGATCAAGTGGGATTTTTCCCTGGGACATAAGGATGCAAATCAATAAACATGATTCACCATATTAACAGAATGAAGGACAAAAGCCATATGATCACCTCAATAGATGCAGAAAAAGAACTGGACAAAATTCAACATCCTTTCACAATAAACACTCTCAACAAAATAGGCATAGAAGCAATGTTCCTTAAACACAGCAAAGTTCATAGATGACACCCACAGCTAACATCATGCTCATCAGTGAAATTCTAAAAGCTTTTCCTCTAAGATCATTAGCAAGACAAGGGTTCTCACTCTCAATGCTTCTGTTGACATAGTACTGGAAGTCTGAGAAAGAGTAATTAGACAATTTAAAAAAGGCATCAAATAGGAATGGAAAAAGGGAAATTGTCTGTTTGCTGAGGATACGATCTTATTTATTTATCTATTTTTTGAGACAGAGTCTCACTTTGTTGCCCAGGCTAGAGTGAGTGTCATGGTGTCAGCCTGGCTCACAGCAACCTCAAACTCCTGGGCTCAAGCGATCCTTCTGCCTCAGCCTTCCGAGTAGCTGGGACTACAGGCATTTGCCACCATGCCCAGCTAATTTTTTCTATATATGTATTAGTTGGCCAATTAATTTCTTTCTATTTATAGTAGAGATGGGGTCTCGCTCTTGCTCAGGTTGGTTTCAAACTCCTAAGCTCAAACGATCCACCCACCTGGGCCTCCCAGAGAGCTAGGATTACAGGCGTGAGCCACCGTGCCCGGATGAGGATACGATCTTATATATGGAAAATCCTGAAGACTTGTAAAAGAAAATAAAGTTTCTGAACCCTCTAAATTTATTATGCCAAGGGAGAAATTAAACCTTAGAAACTAGGTCATGTAGCATATTTGCAATTCTGCTCCTTAGATTATAGATTAACTCTCTTCCTCATTCTTGTTCTGGAAATAACTAGGAGAGACCAGAGACAAAACCTCTCCCCCTTCTAATGGCCAATCTTTGTTATAGATTAATGCCCTCTTTTATTGTCCTATTCCTAACTCAGAACAGATGGCATCCAAGATCCCATGACTATTACATCTTCAGTTTGGAAGGCTAACTATACCTTTCCCAAAAGAAATAGACTACTTCAACTAATCAGATAGTTGTAACTATGCATTTAGCCTGACATAGAAAGATGTTGAAATTCTGTTAAGTTTGTCTAAACTTTGTCTACATAAATGATCCAAAACTTCTATATTTTAGAACACTGACTTCCATTCCTTGGAATTTGTGCTTTCTGAGCAGCCCATTCTCAAATTTTGCACTTGAATAAACTCTCTTTAAATAGGTTCTGATTATTTTAATTATTTTAGGTTGGTAGACTCCACCAAAAATTTATTAGAAATGATAAAGGACTTCAAGCTGTACTATAAAGCAATAATAGTTAAATCAACCTGGGATTGCCACAAGAACAGAAGCATTGATATTTGAAATAGAACTGAGATTCCAGAAATGAAATCATCTGCATATGGTAACCTAATCTTGATAAAGCAGACAAAAATATACAATGGTGGAAAGAACCTTTCTTCAACAAATGGTGCTGAGAAAACTGGATAGCTACATGCAGAAGATTGAATCAGGATCCCTACCTCTCACCTCTCACAAAAAATTCACTCAAGATGAATAACAGATTTAATCCTAAGGCATGAAACCTTAAGACTCCTAGAGAAGATGTTGGGAAAAGCCTATCAGATGTTGGCCTAGGCAAAGGATTCTTGAGGAAGACCTCCAAGGAAATCACCTCAGCATCAAGGAAACTATCATTAGAGCAAATAGACAACCCACAGAATGGGAAAAAAATATTTTCTCTCTACACTTCTGATAAAGGTCTAATAACAAGAATCTAGAACTCAAAAGAATTAACAAGAAAAAAATCAAACAACCCCATCAAGAAAAGGGCAACAGAAATAAACAGAAACTTCTCCAAAGAAGACAGAATAATGGCCTGCAAACGTATAAACAATGCTTGACATCTCTAATCATTAGAGAAATGCAAATCAAAACCACAATGAGATACCACCTAACCCCAGTGAGAATGGCCTGTATCAAGAAATCTCAAAACGACAAATGCTGGTAAGGATGTGGAGAGACAGGAACATTCTTACACTGTTGATGGGACTGTGAATTATTGCAACCTCTGTGGAAAAGAATTTGGAGATACCTCAAAGAGCTAAAAATAGAAATACCATTTGATCCAGCAATAGCACTATTAAGCATCTACCCAAAAGAGCATAAGACATTCTATTATAAAGATATCTGCAACCGAATGTTTATGGCAGCACAATTCACTATTGCAAGGACATGGAAACAACCCAAGTGCCTATCAATTCATGAGTGGATAATTAAAATTTTGTATATGTTTACAATGGAATATTACTCAATTCTAAGAAGTGACAGTGAGCTAGCACCGCTTATATTATCCTGGATTGAGCTTAAGCCCATTATCCGAAGTGAGGTGACACAAGATCGGAAGAATGGGCTCCACATGTACTCTCCATCAAATTGGTACTGACTGATTTAAACTATGGTGCTCAAATGGTGGTAGTGTTCTCCAGGGATTGGGTGGGGGAGACTCACATTTTATGGATGTGGTGAGCATTGTGGAGGGGAAGGGCATACCTCTAACCCTTCCTAGGAGAGGCAAAGATATAAAACGTAACCAAAATGTCAAAAAAAACCCCAAAATTTATTGGGTGTCGGGGAGGGGGGAGGAGGGGATGGGTGTATACTTACATGATGAGTGCAAAGTGCACCACCTGGGGGATGGACAGGCTGGGAGCTCTGACTCAGCAGGGGGTGGGGGTGGCAAGGGCAAAATATGTAACCTTAACAATATTTGTATCCTCATAATATGATGAAATTAAAAATAATGATAAAGGAATTCAGTAAAGTGTCAGGATATAAAATCAACTAACAAAGAGCAGTAGCGTGTCTATACACTAACAATGAACTAGCTGAGAAAGAAATTGAGAAAACTTTTTCATTTACAATGACATCAAAAAATACCAGAGTAAATTTATCCAATGAAGTAAAATATCTATATACTGAAAACTATAAAATATTGATAAAATAAATTGAAGTAACAAATAAATGGAAAGATATAACATATTTGTTCATTAAAAGATTTAATATTGGTACAATATACTATGCAAAGTGATCTACAGATTCAGCATAATCCTATCAAAATTCCAATTTTTTTTTCCATAGAAACAGAAATAAAATCCTAATATTTGTATGGAACACAAAAGACTGAATAACCAAAGCCCTCTTGACTAAAAAGAACAAAGATGAGGACATCATACTATCAGATTTTAAAGATATTACAAAGCTATACAACCAAAACAGCATGGCACTGGCATAAAAGCAGATACATCAACCAATAGAATAAAAATAAAGAGCCTGGAAATAAACCTACATATCTATAGTCAATTGATTTTTGACAAAGGTGCCAAAAACACACAATGGAGAAAAGGCAGTCTCTTCCATAAGTGGTGTTGAGAAAACTAGATATTCACATGCAGAAGAATAAAAATAGATTTATTTCACCCCTTGCATAAGAATCAATTCCAAATGGATTAAATACTTAAATATAAGACATGATACTGTATAAGTACTAGAAGAAAACATAGGGGAAAAGCTCCATGACATTGGTATAGGTAGTGGTTTTTGAGTGTGACCCCAAAAGCACAGGCAAAAGTAAATGAATAGGATTACATTAAACTAAAAAGCTCTATATACCAAAGGAAACAATTATCATAGTGAAGGTACAATCCACTGATTGAGAGAAAATATTTATAAATCATTCATCGAATATGAGACTAACATCCAAATTATATAAGGAACTCAATCTACAAAATAACAAGAAAACAAATAACTCTAATTTAAAACATAGGCAGTCTGTGAAATTAAATAAATAAATAAATAGGCAAAAGACCTGAATAGGCATTTATCAAAAGAAGATATATAAATGGCCAGCAGGTATATGAAAAAATGCTCAATATCTCTAATCATAAGAGAAATACAATTTAAAACCACCAATGAGATATCACCTTATACCTGTTAGATTGGCTATTATCAAAAAGATGAAAGATAATAAGTGTTGTCAAGACTGGGGAGAAAAGTAAAGTCTTGTACACTATTGTGGTATTGTAAATTAGTATAGGCATTTTGTAAAACAATATGGAATTTCCTCAAAAAACTAAAAATAGGATTATCATATAATCCAGCAATCCTACTTCTGGTTATATACCCAAAGGATTTGAAATAAGTATGTTGAAGAAATGTCTGTATCCCATGTTCATTGCAACATTATTCACAATAACTAGGATACAAAATCAACTTAAGTGTCTATGAACAGATAAGTAGATTTCTAAAATGTGATATAGCTACATAATAGAATACTATTCATCATTTAAAAATGCAGGAAATTAGGTCATTTGTGACAACATGGATGAACCTAGAAACATTATTATGCTAAGTGAAATGAGCCAGGCACAGAGATAAATGCTGTATGACCTCACTTATAGATTAAATCTAAGGAAGTTTAACTCATAGAAGTAGAGAGTAGAATAACAGTTACCAGAGTCTGAGGGATGCGGGGAACTTGGACAGGAGTGAGGCTGGTCCAGGGCACAGTGTTTCAGCTAGACATGAGGAGTGAGCTGGGGTCTACTGCACAGCAGGGGCTGTAGTTAATGATAATGTACATATATTTCAAAATAGCTGAAAGATTGCATTTTAAATCTTCTCACTACAAAGAAATGATAAATCTTAGAGATGATGTTGATTAACTTAATTTGATCATCCACAATGTGTACATGTATCAAAACACCACATTGTACCCCACAAATATATGCAACTGTTATTTGTAAATTTAAAATAAAACCTTAAAAAATAAATTTGTCCTTGGAAATAATATACATATATATTTTATATGTGTGTATATACATATATATAAACATGTTACTTAAAGATATGTATTATTTCAAAGATAAAAACTTTTATTGATAGTTTGAATAATAAATACAGCCCAGTGTAGCATAAATAAGTTGGAAAGCCATATGATTAACTTACTAATAATGCAGCATAAAAATGAATGAATGGAAATGTGAATAAAAATTTATAGAATTTAGAGAATCAATTCATAAATCTGAATGTCTTCATAGGGGGAGTTTAGGCAGAAAGAATGAAAAAAGTAAAAAGGTAAAGAACCACTGTAAGGAATGGTACAGGGAAATTTCACATAATTGAAGAAAAACATGTATTAAAATTAAGAGTCCACTAAGTGCCAAGAAAAGCAAATTAAACACTTCCCATTAAAGGCTTGCAGAAAAAAAAAAAGATATGTGCAAATAAGAATCACAAATTTAATTATCAAATTCAGATGCTAAAACTCAATAGAATATCTTTGTTTTGTTGAGAGAAAATTACACTGAAAAGACATGCCATGTAAAACAAAAATTTGAAGTAAGGTAAAGATGTTCTAAATCATTCTAGGACCCAGAAGTTTCACTACTCACAGAGATTTAACAAAAAGAATTGGCTGTATGTATACTACAAGTAAAAATAATCCAGGATAATATAGAGTAAAAGAAGCAATTAAAAATATAAAGAACAAAACATACAATAAAGTAGCAGGAAAAATTGTAAATATATTTGTATTTACATTATATGAGAGTCACTGAGTATATTGATTAGTGTGTTTTTTATGTTTTCTATCTCCCTCACCCCTCCCAAAGGCCCCAGATTGATCCAATCTGACAAACAAATAAATGACATCAAATACAATTGTAAAGTTATATATCATTTAAAAGAAATAATTAAACATGTCAACTGTATATTTTTCATTTAAGTACAAAAAAGGCCTAAATGATATACACAGGATCTCATTTCTTGCTTTTTCAGTGCTCCCATTCTGTTTCTTTGGGGTTGTCTCCACTCTCCGCTGTAACCTCCTCACATGGCCCCAACACGATCTCACAACTCCTGAGGGTAATTGTGCCTTTTTAACATACAAAAAGAAAATCTCATTCTTTTAATCCAAAATCTTATTATTCCTACCAGTCCTCTTTTTTATTTTGAGCCATCTCTGAATCAATCACATAAACCTCTCTGACTCCATCTTTACAGGTAGAGGTAGGGTCAACCCCACCCAAACCACAGGCATGACATCTTTGGGGTATTGTTGGATAGGATGAAGGGCATAATGGATATGGGGAGACACCCACCAGAATGTACTAGTAGACTCAACTATTAAAGATAGAGACTCTCAGGGTGGATTAAAAATACTGAAATCAGGACTGTGTTTTTTATAAGAGAAATACGTGATCACTATGCGTCAATTATGTGAACTCACAATAGAGAACAATGTACTAAGCCGATGATAGCTGAGAACAGGAGATGTGATAATACTAACCAATTAGAGAATAACTCTAATCATAAAATTCAAAACATTATCAGGAAAAAGAGATAGTTCATATTGATAAGTGGAATCCAGGAAGTAGATGTAATAATACTAAATCTTCATCACCACAAACAGTTTAAAAACTCATGAGGCCTAATCTCATAATCTTCTATATCATTATTTATATAAATTAAAAAAATATATATATATATAAAAGTAAAAAAACTCAAGATCATTTCTCATTTTCTGCATCTAATCACTGCAAGGCTCTGGCAAATTTGACACCCCAAGTCTACCACTGTATACTTGCTTTCCACATTGTTTACTTTATTTTCCACCATGATATTTATAATAATCTCACAATCCATACATTTACATATTTGCTTGTCTGATTCACTTCATTAGAATATAAATTGCATTCCTAATTGCTAGAAAAGTGCCTGCCTTTTGATACACAACAATAAATATTTGCTAAATAAAAGAATAAATAAAACAGAAACTAAGCCGGGCGCGGTGGCTCAAGCCTGTAATCCTAGCACTCTGGGAGGCTGAGGCGGGCGGATTGCTCGAGGTCGGGAGTTCGAAACCAGCCTGAGCGAGACCCCGTCTCTACTAAAAATAGAAAGAAATTAATTGACCAACTAAAAGTATATATACAAAAAAATTAGCTGGGCATGGTGGTGCATGCCTGTAGTCCCAGCTACTTGGGAGGCTGAGGCAGGAGGACCACTTGAGCCCAGGAGTTTGAGGTTGCTGTGAGCTACGCCACGGCACTCACTCTAGCCTGGGCAACAAAAGTGAGACTCTGTCTCAAAAAAAAAAAAAAAAAAAAAAAAAAAAACAGAAACTAAAGTAAGAATATAGGAAATTTGAATTAAACAATGCAAAATTTACTTAGAAAGATAGATTCTTTTCAAACAAATTATTCAAATATTGATCATATATTAAGCTAAATAGGAAATATTAGCAAATTCCAAAAGTTACCATTTAGGGCATATTTACTGACCATTGTATAATAAATTTATAAATCAACAAAAATGACAATTTCTGTAGCCTCTAATTGATAAGAATAGAAAATTTTTTATGTTATATTTAAGAGGAAAAAATAAAAATTATATACTACTTAGAATTGAAGGTCAATGAGAGAAATATCAAAACCTATGACATAACAACAAACTGGTACTCAACATTAAATGCATTTATTACAAATAAAAATATTTCAATTTTAATTGAATTACATAAAGAAAAGAAGAATGATGTAAATAAATAAAAAATAATAGAGGGATAATATAACAAAGGTAAAAGCAGCTGACAAGATATCATGACAGGCATACAGTGAAGTTCACAAGTAGAACAAATGCTAGTGCTTTCAAAATGCCAGAAAAATCAAACAAATTTGATAAGTATAATTAAGGAAATTATAGAGAAGCAGGTAATACACCACCAAGGGACATATTAAAGGGGTTACCTAATTTTAGATCCAGAGGAGATTTACAAAATTATAAGTGACTACTAAGGACAATCCTTTTGAAATAAATGTGAAAAAGAATATATGATGATATTTTATGAAAAAAATTCAAATATTGGTTAACATATAACAAGAAACAGAACACTTGCATAAACCAATAGTAAGAAAAAAGTTCAAATTGTACATTAAATATTTCCACATTTATTTCTTGGCCCCTAACAAAGGACCAATCCAAAACTTTTCCGGGCCCAGTTAAAAACAAAACATAAAAGCACCAATAAATTGATGTTATTTTTAAGCTAATAAATTTGCAGTTATTCAGCAAAAGAAGATAAATAAATCCTCTATGCCTTATTTTTTCACTTGTAAAATGAGGATAATAGTAGTATATTTCTCATTAAGTTGATTGCTGTGAAGATTGTGTGAGTAAATCAATATAAAGCACTTGAGAAGTGCTTAGCAGCACACAATGCTTGATGGGGTAAACACCATATAAATAATAGATTTGTAAAGACTTTAAAGTTTTTTTCTGTTTTATTTTGTTGTTGTTTTTGCTTTTCTTTAACTTTATAATCTAGTTGATAATCGTTTTTGAATAGGATCTGAGGCAGGGATACATTTTTCCTCCCTCCCTCCCATTCTTTCTTCCATGGGGAATCAACTGTGCAGTCACCATTAGTTGAAAATTCCATCCTCTCCTCAGTGATTGGAAATACTGTCTCTTTCATAAGTAAAGTATGTATACATGAGTGAGGCTATTTCTCTGCTCTCTCTTGTGTTCCATTGATTTATATCTCTTTTCTTATACTGATAACTCAACCATTAACAAAAATCTTATTATCTGACAAGGAAAATTCCATTATCTTACTCTTCATCAGTTTTTCTTATCATTATTTTTCTTTTGGAAGAATAAGATATGTATGTCATACCCATTAGTTAAGCTAATGTAACTTTTTACGTGTCTGCACAGCAGGGTAACCATCATCCAGACCAAGATAGAGAATATTTTTATGCATATACCTGATACATATTCCAAGTTTATAAAACTTTTCCCCATTGCAAAGGCAACCATTATTTTTTTCTAAAACATGAATTGTTTTTCTTGTTTTCGAAACTTTGTATTTATATGTATTTCTTATAGTTTTGTTTGTATGTTTTTATTCTTTCGTGTAATACAATATTTTTGAGACTCATCCATTTATTGTGTGCTACATTAATTAGTTTTTGTAAATTGCTAAATGATAACCCATTGTGTGACTATCCTACAGTTTGTTAATCAATTTACCTGTTAATAGGTATTTAGATTGTTTCTAGTTTTTTACTATTTTAAATAATCGACACTAGGAACATTCTCCTACAGCCACTTTTGTTGGCATATGCACTCATTTATCTTGGATATACACATAAAAAGGGAATCACTGAACCATAAAATATGCATATATTTAATCAGAAACTTCTAAACAGTTGTCCAAAATTGTTATATAATTTTACATTCCTAGCAGCAATGTATGAAAATTTAATTTTCTTTGTATTTACATAAATATTTAACATAGGAAGTCATTTAATTTGTAATCATTCTGTTTTGTTTTAGCCAGTTCTTTCATTATAGCTTTTAATTTGTTTTTTTCTGAGATCAACTTTTTATATATTTATTGGTCATTTTTGAATATCTTTTTAATGAAATATCTCATTAGGTATTTGGCCCATTTTTAAGTTGAGTTCATTTTCTTTTTCTTACTGAATATGATTTATTGTATATATGTACATACATATTTTATATAATTTATAAATATATAACATATAATTCATAAATTTATATAGCTTATAAATTATGTATAGAAATTATATAATGTATAAATTTATAGTGCTGCATATGATATTGAAATAAAAGGCTTCATGCAAAAAAAGTTAGGAAGTCATTGATATATTTAATTCACATTTATTGAGCATATAATGACTGATGACACAAACGTTTGTTGAGCACTGACTCCCGGCACTGTACCAGGCATTGAGAATAAAGCAGAACAGAACATAAATGTAATTTCTGGTCCCATGGTGCATGGGATAACAGACAATAAACAAAAAAACAAAAATTAATACATAATTTTAATTAGCATATGTGCTTAAACAAACAAAAAATGTATAGGCTGCTCTTAGAGTGATTAACAAGCTAATGTACCCTAGTAAGAGAGGTCAAGGACAATGTTTCTAACAAAACACAGTTTAAGGTACAGCCTAATCTATGCCAAAAAACAAATATGGCACAACACTCAAGTTTTATGAGGTCCACCAGAAAGGCAAACACTAAACACGTAGTTACGGCAGGGTATGATTACCGTTGTGATAGCCGGGAGGCTCTGTGCATTAGGCAGACACATGGGAGCGCCCAGTGATGTCGTTTAGGTAGAACTTGTGTTGGAGGAAATGCTACCACACTGTGCTGAAAAGGATTTCAGACATTTTAGAGACAATTTCTAAATGTTGAATTTTTATTCTTATTTTACCTTTTTATTTTGCTGATTCATTTCCTCTATATTTAGAAAATCTCATGGTACTTAAACTTTAGGTGTCTAGTATTATCTTCATGGTTCATTAATACCTCACAACAAAAACTACGAATCCCTGGGCTCCAGCACCATGCTGTGATTGCATTTAATGGACTTTGTGAGGGCAAACCGCCAACTAAACAGGTCACTGTTAAAGCAATACAAATGGATTTAATATAAATTTTAATGAAATTGATTGATTTACTTTAGGGTTTTTGCATAATTAGGGGCATGTTTGTGTCAATGTCATCATGTATTTTTGAACAATTCCAGAATTCTTACATTTAAGAGCCTCTATTTGAATTCCATTTAGACCCAAACTTTGCATGCATACAACATACAAGATAAATTAGGTCCTGAATTAATCACCTGGGTAATGCACAGCTATTACCTTTTTTCACATAATCATCAGAAACAGCCTCAATTTCCTTTTTTGAAGCCTAAGATGATTAATTGTATTTTCGTGACTTGAAAACGTAAAATATTTTCTGTTATGGAGATTGACATTATTGCAGTTTTAAGGCTGTGCTCCTTCCCTTTGTCTGGAAACTCTTTAATTCAATAATGCCAATTGAGAGTAGCTTTTAAAGTGTCCTTTGCTCCTTGCTAAACTTTGTTTTATATCTAGCAGAATGCTTGCTTTTGGAAGCAATATTTTTATTATGTCAGATTTCAAATTGTAAGTGTATTTTCATCTAATCACATACCAGAGTGGAGTTAGTGGAATTAATTTTAAATGAAGAGAATCTTCCTGTTCAAAATAGATAGAACTACTTCCTAAATTTAACAATATTTTGAAAATATCAGATATTTTTCTAATTTCTTGAAGAATAAGATATTTTTGTTCAAGGCCTATGGAATAGCTTTGGGGGGAATAAATAAAATACATTTTCTCAATTTCAAATGTCTGTTCTTTAATTTAAACCATTAAAGTATAATAATCTTGCAACATAATTATGATTTCTTTGGTTACTTCTATTTTCTGTGTACTTTACATAAATTTTGAAAGCTGACACTATTTTGCTATTTAAAGTAAGGAACGTATAAAGCCCTGTTGTTATTTATAAATGATTTGTTTTTATGACTCAATGTCAAATAATTTCTTATATTACTTTTGTTTGAGTTAGCCACAAATAAATATATGGAAATATTATTCAGGAAAATTGACCTGAATTAAAGTATCTCTCTGTTTACCCTATCTGGGCCTGTGCAACCACACATAAACAGAGAAAGCAGCTGCAGGGAGTCACAAGTAGAATATTTTTAATTCCAATTTCAGCAGCCAGAGGAATGTCTTGAAGTGTTAGATCAGAAGACATCACTGAGGAAGGAATGTTGGAAGGCAAACAATACCCTTCCCACAGAACATGGACAACAAAACTGCTTAACGCTCAGTTCAGATTGAAATGTGTAATGCAAACAGAAGGGGCATTAAATAATTTAAAAGAGAGAAGCATCAGGAAGGAAAGACTCTTCCTTATTATTGAAGTGAGTTTACTCTGTTTTTTAAATCGTAATAAGTGGACATTGAGCACAGCAGAGAAAAAGGCCTGTGTCTACTGCAGCCAGAACAATTGCAAACGATGCGCACGCCAGAGGGGCTTGCTAAATGATAAAACAGATCTCAGGTGAGAAAGATATATCAGATACAGATGAAGAAGCACTCATTTCACAATCTAAATACACAGAAACATTATCAATTTTTGATCAGGAGGCCACACTTGGAGATGATATGCAGAATGGTTACAGGCAGAGACTGGAATCTACCTGCTGATGTCCAAATCCAGGCTTATCCACTTAGAGTCCTGAGCTGTTTCGTAGGAAATCCGATGCATACATTAGTTATCTTTATTCTTTTTCAAATTAGGTTTACATATGTCTAAGATGATGTGCATACCATACATCTGAGAAGATGTCTACCCCATATTGTGCACCCAGATTCTGGCGTGTGGTAGGCAAACACATGCTGGTTGGTAAATAAATAGATGGGTTATATTTATAATTTTTCATTAGATGAGATTTTATATTTATACCTATTGAATTTTAGTCATTCTAGGTATTTGTCCTTTTATTTTTAAATTTAGTAAAATAATCTATTAATCTAGCACATTATTCCAGTCTTAGTTCCCATCGTGTATATAGATCATATCTACTCGCATTTCCATATATATAATTTCAACTGTTATTTTTGGTCTTAGTTCACCAAAAATGCCCTCCTTTCTACTCATTCTGCCCCCAAAATTCTATATATCTTTCATGTAAAAATCTCATGTACTCTCTCATTACTGAACACTCATTTCCAAGTAATAATAATTATAATAACATTAAGATTGGATGTGAAGTCACTTTAAAATGCAATACTTTCCTCTCACTTCACATTAAGTGTAATTATCCCTTTCTTTAAGCAAAAAAGTAATGTGAAACATATGATTTAAATAGACTTTCTAGCTTATTAGTTTGTATTTGTTCTGGGCATTTTCATTACATAGCATTTATTGCCACATAATAGTATATACATCTTTTTTTTTCTAGCACTACTTTTCGCCTGCCACTCTGGCCTGTAAGTTCTACCAGGGTAGAAATATTTGGGTTCACTAAAATGAATTAGTGAACCAAATACTTAGAAAAAAGCCTGCCACATTCCCAGTATTCAGCAAATATTTTTTTGAGAAAAATTATCTGAGCCTCCTGCCTAAAGAACTCTTAATTCGTAAATGGGATCCTTGAATGCAATTAGGTGCTTATATATAGTCATACTGTGCTTGCAGTGGCGACCTAATTGTCATCATATCCAATGTTACTGCTCATATAGACTGCAATTCTTCCTTGCAATAACCATACCCCCTGTTGTTTTTAAAAAACAAGGTCCAGAGCTGAACAGTATTACATTATAAAGCTGCTCAATTCTAAAGATAAAATGGACTCTGGTTTTATGCTACAAGTTTTTACCCTTCAAATCTGTAAAATGAGAGACATTCTTATTATTCATATTCTTATTTTGTAAAGCAAACTTGTTTTTATTTTTTGTCAATGGTTTTTTGGAGTTGTCACTATACATTCTAATTTGACAAAATTTTATATAAATGATAATAAAGGAATGATATATATTTTCCCACATTTCAGTGTTAAGATAATTTAAGGAAATATGGGCAACTATTATAGGACTGGAACTTTAAAGAGGAGATCAGAGGTGTGAGTATTGTGGTATAATATTTGCCAGATCACTTGAGATCTCATTAAAATAAGTATAATTATATGATAATAATTATTTTATTCATTCATATTGAGGTATAATAAGTGCATTGTAGGTAAAATTTCCCTTTTATAAAGAGAGATGAACAAGAAAGTCAAGAGGTGTACAATCAAGGATACAGGGTAGGTTATTGATTTGAGATTTAATTCATACCATTTTATTAATAACTTTAAATATTTCCACATTCTCAATTAAACATGAATCATCACGATTGATGAAAAATTTTAAGTTTTTTTTTAAAATGTGAAGATCTTTACTGAAGCTCATTTCTAGGATGTTGTCATTTCAAATACACAGTCAAAAAACCAAGATGCTGTGAAGCCTCCAAAATATGTCTGTGTTGGACTCCAAACCTCTGTCTGTCTAGGGTTCCCAAGAAAATTTCAAAGTAATTTAGGTGTTTACAAACATCTTTTTTTTCTAAGACTTACAATTCTGACATTGCTTAGCCTCTCTTTCTCACAGAATTGGGTTGGTTGATAAGTTAATATTATTCCTATGCCATGCTACATTTGAAGTTAGACAATTCAAATCCATAAAAACTTTGTTTTTTCAAATATTTATAATAAATTTATTGACATTAATTATTGAGTATAGAGATAAGAGGATGGTCATTTTATTTTTTACTTTGGCAATTATGCCCAATAAAATTTACATTTGTAATTATTATAATATTAATATAAGCAAAACTTTGTTTTTTCAAATATTTACACTAAATTGTTTGACATTAAATATTAGATTCTATCATTCTCTTGAGTAAATTCTTTGGTGGTTGGAACTTAGAATTATTTTCTGAGTATATCACATTTATATGTTGGATTTTTCTGAAACAAATTTATCTTTTTCTGTATGTTATCATATCTTCTAATTTTCTGAAAAGTTTTAGCCTTGTCCTGGGGTTTGTTTTATTTTTTCTATATCATGATTTTTATCTTGAGACAATTATTAGCTTTGTCAAGGATATCAATGGCAAAAACATCAACAAGCAGTTAAGCTCTGATGATTTTGATACATAAAGTTATTTTTTGTAAATTATTTTACTTCTTTTTTATATTTGGCAACTTGTTTTATAAAATTCACACATTGTTACTTTTAGCAAGACTGTCCTCAGGAATATTTTGGTTTCTAAGAGGCTATTTTGATAATTTTTTGAGAGGCTTTCACAAAGCACATACATAAAATATTTTGTGATATTATATGTCTTAATATGTACTGACTTTGCCATAAAATATCCTTAACTTTTATCATTATCTATTCCAGTGTATCTCATAATGCTCAATAGCCATGCATAAAGCATCTGACAATTATGCTGTTTGAAATCTAGCTTGAAAGATTGCAATTTAAATAATTAGGAAGTTGGTGACATATTTTTCTTGCATGTCATTTAAAAATTTATTCTCCCAACTACTAAAACACATTTCTGAAAAGTACTATAATTTATTGCTACCAACATATACCATGTGTGTCATTTCTGATTCTATTAAAACAGAGATTTGAGTTAGTCACTCATAAAATATTCTTATATACAGATTCTGTGCAAATGCAATGTTTACTTTGATAGAATGAGACAAGTGATGTTAGTATATTGTCTATTGGATCTGATGTACAATAAATCAGATGAAAGATTAGCTCACATACCATGCTGCAAGAAAATGACAACCAAATTTGGAGAGTCTTGGGCTTCATGAAAAATTGATTGTTTCTCTAGATTCAAATATGTGAAAATAATTGTTTTGAACTCAAGGAAGGAAAAAATGGCGGAATAGGGCTGACTTCTTGGCTCTCGGCTCTTGGGGTGAGCAGTGAAGAGGACAGACGACCACACGGAGCCATCTGCACCTACTCTGGAGCAGCTTCGCAGGACTGCAGAGAGACACGGGGATATGGAGATTGTGGACAACAATTAAAGGTGAACTGAAATTCTTGTGGGGAGTAGGAAGTAAATGTGGGGAGTAGGAAGTAAAGTAGGGAGGGGGCGCACCCACACATCAGCCGCCCCACGTGCTGGCCAGAGGAGGCATCCTTCTCCCCCACACAGGGAGACGATCCCTTCCACACTGGTCCCCACACCCACGCAGGCAGGGAGCTGCCTGAAGTTGATGGGAGGTGGCAACATGGGCAGACGAGCGGTTTGGAGGGGAGTCTGGAGGAGACAGCATTGTGAATTCTACACAGTGCCCGGCTGAGGCAGTGGGGAGTGCAGGAAGGGTCTGAACCCAGCACTCGTTCCTTAGCCCCGCTGCCCGCCCCGCGGCTTGGAGACGCTGTGCAGAGCTGCAGGAGGCAGAGGCGTTCTCTGGGCTTCCCCAGTGCCCCAAACCAGCTGAACTGTTCCTGCTTCAGGTGTGGCAGCCTATCAAGCCCACAGTGCCACTGAATTGGTAGTGAGTAAGAAGAAGGACCCAGCTCTGTGCCCGCTCCCCCTCTCTGCTGCCCTACCCCCCGCGGCTTGGAGAAGCTGTGGAGTACGGTGCTGAAGGAGTTTGCCAGGCATCCCCACTACCCTAAACCAGACAAACTCTTCAAGCGGCTGGAGAAGGCATCTCTCTGAACTGCCAGAGCCCCACTGAACCAGTAGTGGGAGAGGAAAGGGTCCAAACAGCCACTTCCAAGCACCGCCACACTGCCCCAAAGCTTGGAGACACCACGGAGGGCCATGCTGGAAGCATTTCTCGGGCACCTCTTCTACCCTAAACTGGCTAATCTGTTTGGGCCTCTGGAGAAACCAACTTGTTGAGCTCCCAGCGCTGCACTGAAGCAGAAGCAAGTGGGAGAGGGCCCGAACCCAGTAGCTGCTTCCCAGCTCCACCGAGCCTCTCCTTAGCATGAAAATGCTGGGGAGGGCTCCCCTGGTAGTAAACTCAGTCTTCCCCTCTGCCCTAACTGGGCAAGTGGCCTTGGAAGCTGAATTTATAAGGGTGGAAAGTTGAGAGTGGTGCTTTGTTCGGCAGCTATCTCACAAGTTTGAACCTGAGTGGTATCTCACTGCACTCAGTGGTTGGCATTCTGTGCCCAGAGAGTAGAGTCTGTCTTAGCAAGGCATAGAAGCAAAGGAGGCTGCTATTTCTGAGGACTCAAAGAACCCTTGTGAGAGATGACACACGACCAGAACACATCCTCCCCAGGTCTTCCAAGGATCATTCCTTTGGAACCCAAGAACTCAGCTTATAATCGACTTCCAGCACCTCTGGTCCTCAACAAAGTATCCAGATGAGGAATAACCAGTGAAAAACATCAGGAACCATGAAAGATCAGAGAGAAAAGTCACCTCCAAAAGAAAATACTAATTCTCCACCAACTGACACCAACTTAAATGATATGATGAAACTAACAGAGGAAGAATTCCGAATATGGATTGTTAGAAAGCTCAACGGAATCGATGAGAAAATAGATTCGCAACATAGAGAAACCACAAGAACAATCCAGGAAATGAATGAAAAATTCTCTAAAGATATAGAAGTAATTCAGAGAAACCAAGAAGAAATTCTGGCAAGGAAGGAAACATTCAAGGAACTCCATAATACAGTAGAAAGCCTCAAAAACAGGATAGATCATCCTGAGGAAAGAATCTCAGAGCTTGAAGATTATACCTACATGCTAAACAAATCAGAGCAAGAAAGGGTGCACAGAAACAAGAGACAAGATCAAAGCTTACAGGAAGTATGGGATTATGTTAAAAAGTCGAACCTCAGAATGATTGGCATTCCAGAAGGGGAAGAGGAACATTCACAAGGGTTGGAAAACTTATTTTACGGCATACTGGAG
Organism: Microcebus murinus; assembly: GCF_040939455.1. NCBI lineage: Eukaryota > Metazoa > Chordata > Mammalia > Primates > Cheirogaleidae > Microcebus > Microcebus murinus. The sequence goes on along the minus strand of NC_134126.1, from coordinate 4,144,962 downwards.
GAAAATATGCTGGGCCTAGCTAGAAATCTGGATATCCAAATTCAAGAAGTGCACAGAACTCCTGGGAGACACAATGTGAATAGGCAATCGCCTCATCATGTGGTTATTAAGCTGACCAAAGTAAATGTGAAAGAAGCAATCCTCCATACAGCAAGGCGTAAACAACAAACAACTTATAAAGGAAAGCCTATAAGACTAACCACAGACTTCTCCTGAAACCTTATAGCCAGGAGGGAGTGGGTGCCTATCCTTAATCTTCTAAAGCAGAACAAAGCCCAATCTAGAATTCTTTATCCGGCAAAATTAAGTTTCATCTATGAGGGTGATAAAATACTTCTCAGACAAGCAATCACTGAAGGACTATGCAAAGACCAGACCAGCACTACAGGAAGTTCTCAGACCTGACTTCCACAGTCAACAGGGCAGTAGACACTCCTCAAAATGAAATTCTCAAAGAATTAAAGTCTAGATCTCGAACTACATGATGGCTCATGCTCTAATCAAACCAACAGGATTTCACCCATCAATATGAATGGAAATCTTCCTCCAATTTCAATCATCTCAATAAACATCAATGGTTTAAACTGTCCTCTGAAGAGACATAGGCTGGCAGAGTGGATAAAATTCCACAAGCCTAGTATTTGCTGTCTACAGGAAACACATCTAAACCATAAAGATGCCGCCCAGCTGAAGATCAAGGGATGGAAAAGTATCATCCAGGCAAATGGAAGTCAAAAGGAAGCAGGGGTTGCTATATTATTCACAGACATCATTAGATTTAAATTAACAAAAATAAAAAATTATAAAAATGGCCACTTTATAACGGTGTAAGGTAAGATCCAACAAGAAGATCTAAACATTCTTAATATTTATGCTCCCAATGCAGGAGCACCCAATTACATAAAGCAAACCTTGTCTGAGCTAAATACCACCCTAAACAATATTGCCATAGTAACAGGGGACTTCAATACACCAGTAAATGAACTGGATAGATCCTCCAAACAGAAATTAAGTAAAGAAATAAGGGACCTAAACAAAGCTATTGACCAAAAAAGGTCTGATAGATCTATACAGAACATTTCACCCAAATAAAGTTGAATTTACATTCTTCTCAGCAGCCCATGGATCCTTCTCAAAAATTGATCACATACTAGGCCACAAAGCAGATCTCAAAAAATTCAAGAAAATAAAAATAATACCTGTGTCTTCTCTGACCATAGTGGTATAAAATTAGAGTTCAACTCTAACAGAAATACACATCACATCACTAAGTCATGGAAACTAAACAACCTACTGTTGAATAACTATTGGGTCAAGAAAGAAATTCAGAGGGAAATCAAGAATTTCTTCGAACAAAACGACAATGGAGCCACATCTTACCAAAACCTTTGGGATACAGAAAAAGCATATCTGAGAGGAAAACTAACAGCAATATATGCTCACATCCAAAAAACAGAAAGATTAGACATCAACAACCTAATGAATAGACTCAAGGAATTGGAAAAAGAAGAGCAAACCAATTCCAATCCTAGCAGAAGAACAGAAATATCTAAGATCAAAGCTCAACTAAATGAAATGGAGAATAAGAGAATAATATGGAAGATCAACAAAACTAAAAGTTGGTTTTTTGAAAAGACCAAAAAATTTGACAGCCCTCTGTCTAGCCTGACGAGAACTCAAAGGGAAAGGACTCTAATAACCTCAATAAGAAATGAAAAAGGAGAGATCACAACAGACTCCACAGAAATACAAAACATTATGTTTCAGTACTATAGAAATCTATATGCCCCAAAACTACAGAATAAAGACCAAATGGACAGATTCCTGGAATCACACAACCTCCCTAAGTTCACCCAGGAGGAAAATGAATTCTTGAACTGATCAATCACAAGATCAGAAATTGAAGAAGTAATTAAAAACGTCCCCAAACGGAAAAGTCCCGGGCCAGATGGCTACATTACAGAGTTCTAGCAAACATTCAAAGATGAACTCATATTTATACTACAGAAATTATTCCACACCATTGAGAAGATTGGTATTCTTCCTAACTCATTCATTCTATGAAGCCAATATCACCTTGATACCAAAGCCAGGAAAGGATGCAACAAAAAAAGAAAATTACAGACAAATATCCCTCATGAATATAGATGCAAAAATCCTAAACAAAATTTTAGGAAATAGAATTCAGCAGCACATTAAAAAAATAATTCACCATGACCAAGTGGGGTTTATTCCTGGCATGCAAGGCTGATTCAACATACGAGAGTCTATAAATGCAATCCACTTTATAAATAAAGTCAAGAACAAAGACCATATGATTCTGTCAATAGATGCAGAAAAAGCATTTGATAAAGTCCAACATACCTTTATAATAAAAACTCTTAACAAAATAGGCATAGATGGCCCATACCTTAAATTTATCAAATCCATCTATGACAAACTAATGGCTAACATCATTCTAAATGGGGAAAAATTGAAATCATTCCCCCTTCGAACAAGAAATAGACAAGGATGCCCACTTTCTCCCCTCTTATTCAACATAGTGCTAGAAGCCTTAGCTATAGCAATCAGGCATGAAAGGGGTATTAAGGGCAGCCAAGTTGGGTCAGATGAGATCAAACTCTCACTCTTCGCCAATGATATGATATTATATCTAGAAAACCCCAAAGACTCATCCAAGAAACTCCTAGATCTGATAAATGAATTGGGTAAAGTTTCAGGGTATAAAATCAATATACACTAATCAGAAGCATTCATATATGCCAAAAACCATCAAGCAGAAACTCAAATCAAAAATGTAATACCCTTTACTATAGCTCCAAAGAAAATTAAATACCTAGGAGTATATCTAATGAGAGATACAAAAGATTTATACAAGGAGAACTACGAAACACTAAAAAAAGGAATTGCAGATGATTTAAACAGATGGAAATATCTACCATGCTCATGGCTTGGTAGAATCAATATTGTTAAAATGTCAATATTACCTAAGGTGATCTACAAAATCAATGCAATCACCATCAAAATACCACCAGCATTCTTTACAGATCTAGAAAAAATAATTCTTCACTTTGTATGGAACCAGAGAAAACCACGTGTAGCCAAAGCAATCTTAAGTAAAAAGAACAAACTGGGAGGGATCAGTCTTCCTGACTTCAAGCTGTACTATAAGGCAATAATAGTAAAATCTGCCTGGTACTGGCAGAAGAACAGAAACATCGATATCTGGAATAAAACAGAAACATCAATATTTGGAATAGATCTGAGATTCCAGAGATTAAACCATCTGTATACGGTAACTTAATCTTTGATAAAGCAGACAAAAATATACTAGGGGGAAAAGATTCTCTCTTCAATAAATGGTGCTGGGAAAACTGGTTAGCAACATGCAGAAGAGCAAATCAGGACCCCAACCTCTCACCCCTCACAAAAATTCACTCAAGATTGATAACAGACCTAAACCTGAGGCATGAAACTTTAAGAGTCGTAGAAGAAGATGTTGCAAAATCTCTATCAGATATTGGTCTAGGCAAATAATTCATGAGGAAGACCCCCAAGGCAATCGCTGCCACATCAAAAATAAACAAATGGGATCTGATCAAATTAAAAAGTTTCTGCACTGCCAAAGAAATGATCATTAGAGCAAATAGACAATCCACAGAATGGGAGAAAATATTTGCTCTCTATACTTTCGATAAAGGTCTAATAATAAAAATCTATCTAGAACTTAAAAGAATAATCAAGAAAAAAATCAAACAACCCCATCAAGAAATGGGCAATGGAAATGAACAGAAACTTCTCCAAAGAAGACAGAATAATTGCCTGTAGACATATAAAAATACGTTCAACATCTCTAATCATTAGAGAAATGTAAATCAAAACCACAAGATACCACCTAACCCCAGTGAGAATGGCCTGTATCAAGAAATCCCCAAATGACAAATGGTGGTGAGGATGTGGAGAGACAGGAACACTCTTACACTGCTGGTGGGACTGGAAATTAGTGCAACCTTTGTGTAAAAGAATTTGGAGATACCTCCAACAACTAGAAATAGGAATACCATTTGACCCAGCAATTGCATTGTTGGGCATCTACCCAAAAGAACATAAGTCACTCTATTATAAAGACATCTGCACCTGAATGTTTATAGCAGCACAATTCACTATTGCACGGACATGGAAACTACCCAAATGCCTGTCAATTCATGAGTGGATAACTGAAATGTGGTATATGCTCCCAATGGAATATTACTCAATCCTAAGAAATAATAGTGAGCTAGCACCATTTATGCTATCCTGGATTAAGGTTAAGCCTATAATAGAAAGTGGGACGACACAAGACCTGGAAAATGGGCTACACATCTACTCGCCATCAAATTGTTAATGACAGAATAAAACTATGGTGATCTAAAAATTGTAGTGTTCACCAGGTATTTGTGGGGGGAGATCCACATCTTAAGGATGAGATGAGCATTGTAGGGGTAAGGATTACCTCTATACCTTTTTAGGGAAAGGCAAAGATACACACTGTAACCAAAATGTCTAAAAAACAGTCTGTTTTTGGAGGTGAACAGGTAGAAGGGGGAGAAGGGGAAGAGTACGCACTTGAATGGCAGGTGCGGTGCGCACCACTTGGAGGCTGGGCACGCTAGAAGCTCTGGCAGAGCAGGGTGGGGAGGGGTGCAGGGGCCAGATATGTAACCCTAACAATATTTGTGCCTGCAGAATTTGAGATAATAAAAAATTAAAAAAAACTAACTCAAGAAAAAAAATAATTGTTTTAATCAGACTTAACTATAATTTGCAATTCTTAATTTTGTGACATTGAATACATCTATGATTGAAAAAGAAGTAATATACTTTCGTTTTTCAAGAGAAGCCTAAGCATTATTTTTGTATCCTAAGTATCCAAAGACAATACATTTAGTAGCATAGGTAATCATACAATAAGACTGAGTGGGAAAAGGCAAACACAATACAGTTTTAAAATTATAAGCATTTATTACAGGTTTAATAGGACTAAATGTCAATATACTGAGTAAACTTTTAGTATTATTGGATTTAAATATCAGTATATAGGATGTATACTACACTTCCATTTATTAAAGGTCCCCAGTAACTTATGTTTTATACTGGTTTAAAGTCATAGAGAAAAATGTGACTTGAAAGAGAAGGGGGGGTGGGGGAGACAGAGCCAGTCAAGTAATGTGATGCCTACAACTTTGTTCTTTTGCTCAGGATTGCTTTTGTTCTTTGGGGGCTTTTGTTGTCCTATATAAATTTTAGGATTGTTTTCTCTATTTCTTTGAAGAATATTATTGGTATTTTGTTAGGTATTACATTGTGTCTGTAAAGTACATCAGTTAGAATTGCAATTTTAACAATATTAATTCTTCCAATCCGTAAGCATGGAATATCTTTCTATTTTTATTTGTCTTCTTCAATTTATTTCATCAGTGTTTTATAGTTTCCTTTATAGAGATCGTTTGCCTCTTTGGTTAAATTGATTTCTGGGTATTTTATATTCTTTGTGGCTATTGTAAATGGGATTGCTTTCTTGATTTGTTTTTCAGATTGTTCACTGTTGGTGTCTATAAACGCTATTGATCATTGTATGTTGATTTGTATCCTACAACTTCACTGGATTTGTTAATCAGTTATAACAGTGTTTTTTATACTTAGAAAACTTTATGTTCTGGGAACAAGACTAATTTGACTTCTTCCTTTCTAATTTGGATGTCCTTTATTTCTTTCTATTGCCTAATTGCTCTGGCCAGGACTTCCAGTATTATGTTGAATAAAAACAGTGAATGTGGCTATTCTTGTCTTGTTCTAGATATTGGAGGAAAGGCTTTCAATTATTTACCATTCTATACAATATCAGCTGTGGGTTTGTCATATATGGCCTTTCTTATTTTGAGAAATTTTCTTTCTATATCTGATTTGTTGAGGGTTTTTTTAATCATAACAAGATGTTGAATCTTATTGAATCACTTTTTACCACCTATTGAAATGATCATATAGTTTTTTTCTTGCTTCTGGTATTGTGATGTATCACATTTATTGATTTGTGTATGTTGAACCATCCTTGCATCCCTAGGATAGATCCTACATGATCCTGGTGAATGATGTTTTGTAATATGTTGTTGGATTCCATTTGCTAGTATTTTGTTGAGGATTTTAGCATCTATGATAGTGATATTGGCCTATAGTTTTGGGTATATAAGCCCCCAAACTGTGATTGTAATGGGATGTCATTTTCTGTGATTTATGTTATCTGGGTGTGCTTAACCCAATTCACACAAGCTGTTTAAGATCAGAGAATTTTCTCCTACTGGTTCCAAAAAGAGAAGTCAAAGATATTTGGTGCATAGGAAGGCTTCAACACCAGGAGGTTTTTCATTGCCGAGATGGAGGAGGCCACATGGCAAGAGAGCACTTAAACCCTGAAATCAATCCCAGCTTTACAGCCAGCAAGACAACTGGGGCCTCAGTCCTATAACCACAGAAATGATTTTTATCAGTAACTTAAAAAAGCTTTGGAGTGGATCTTTCCCCAGTCCCAGATGAGAGTGCAGCAGGCTAATAACTTGATTTCTACTTTATGAGACCCCGAACTCAGTTAAACTGAGGTAGATTGAAGACTCACAGAAACTGGAAACTGAGATGATAAATTAGTGTTGTTTTAAGTTGCTAAGTTTTTTCCCAAAATTTACAAAAAAAAAAAAAAAAAAAAAAAAAAAGAAGAGCTAATACAGACACTCAGTGTTTCCACTGTCCTTTAAATCATTAGACTTCTCTAATACAGAGTCATAGTCACATCCATTTTAGTCAATGGGACTGATTTTTAACAATTTTGAAAGTGAAAATGGAGAGAAGGGACCACACATTCTTTTCTCAAAGAATACTAACAAATTAACTCACATGATTAGGTAAGCAGAGGGGGACTCTGGCAAACATTGCCTATTCTGTGGTCTAGTTTTAAAGCCCCCCACACACATCACCTCATGAGCAGTGGTTGAGTCTTCCATCACATTTGCATCATGAAAGGGTCTGATGAAAGCCCCTAAAAGGTGGATATTGATTGTGAATTTCAAGTAGCAGTTTTTCAGCTCCAAATTAGTCACAAGATTTTATGTTGTTTGATTTCTTATATAAGTTTTAGAAAATTATAAGTATCTACAAAAATACTGTTTGCCCCACTTTCTTTCCTCTTCATCTGGTACTATAATCCTTTCTGAGATGATTGCATTGTATCTCCTAGATCTCTTACTCTTGTTTTAATATTTTTATCTCATTAGTTTGTCTCCTTCTACTTTATTCTGATTATGTTCTTCCACTTATTTACCAATGTAATAATTTTATTCAGCTGTATCTAGTTGGTGTTAAACCCATACAGTAAGCCTTTAATTTCAGTTATTGTATTTTTCAGTTTTACCTTTGAATTGATTTGGTTTCCATTCCTTATCCGAGATTATGATCCTGTCTTTTACATTTTGGAAATGATTAAGCATAACATTTTAAAATCTATGTTTGAAAGCCTCATTATTTGAACTCTTTGTGGATCTATTTCTATTCTCTATTATTTCTTATATGTTTATATGATAATTGTCTCTTGTCTTATATGTACATCCTTATTGTTTTACTAAATGGCAACTTTTGTGAATAAATGAGGACATCAAATGATGTTATCTCCCTCAAGAGAAGATTCAGTTTTCATGCTGATATACCCAAATCACCTTAATCCAGATATAGAGATTAAAATGATTCAAAGCTGGATTTACTTTCTGTATTTACATGTTTGATTTTGGTTAACTCTAAGCTGCAGCATCACCTGTTGGAGTCCCAACAGGACTCAGAGTGTAGGTAGAAAGATTTCCATTGCATAAACACATATTTTGGCAGCCCACAACCCTCAATTTTGTTCCCCCCTTGTCCCAGGACATTGTTAGTCTCTCAAAACCTCTCCTCTGATCCTTACACTTTCAACTGTCTCTTCCTGAATTGTCAGAGAACACTATGAGAAATGCATTACAATCCTTATCTCACATCTCTAAGTTTCCTTGTACTTCTAGTTCAGATCTTGAGCAATATATTTTTTTTATCTTTTTACAGATTTTCTAGTTTGTTATGAGATTTGGATTGCTTAGTCTGTCATTATCAGAGCAAAATTCATCTGGCTTGCACTCTCTCTGTCTTTCTTATGTATACATATATTAATATATATATATATACACACACACATATGCTTATTTTGTGGTTCTAATATATGTTTAATCAGGAGTTGAATGGAAGTTCATAAACTTTTACTGTTCAATTTTGACTGGAGTGATAGGTTGCTAAACATTTTTGATAGAATGATAGAATCTCTTGCTTATTTGAAAACTCTACTCCTTGTACACATCTCAAGGGTCTTGATATATTTGAAATTAAGTTTTTTTAAAGTAACTCATTTAATTAGGAAACTTGGAGTTCATAGTGGTTGATTACTATGTGTAAAATTTATTTGGAACTTAGAGTGTATTTTGATTTAACTTGATTTTACTTTTGAGTATTTTTTCTTAATGTATTAAATATTTTTAATTTCAGACATTGTGCATTGCTAATTATTTTTTTCTTTTTTTGTAAATTTCAGAATATAATGGGGTACAAATGTATTGCTAATTATATTTTCCAAAACATGTTGAAAAGAAAGGCAAGATTTCCTTCTTTCATAATTTGGTAATAAACATAGAATAATATTTTGAATATATAAATTCTCAAATAGAAAATAATGTCAACTCCATTTTTACAGATTCACATATGTGATTAATGGCTGTCTATAATATAATAGTAGTGTTACCAAAAACAAGTTTGAAAGTAAAAAAAATTGTGTATCTTAGAGCAAACCCTTAAAATGCTTAAAAGAAAAAGATTTGACAACTGTATTGAGAATCAACATTTAAATTATATATCGAGTAAGATAACTTGTTTAGCAATTTTTTTAAAGCTTAATTTCTTAATAATATTGAATAGATGAATGGGAAAATTCTGTATGGCTGTATAATTTTAACTTATTATTTTATGACAAAAAGCTATCATAAGATATTATTTTTTATGGAAATTTAAGTTGATATACCTCAAGGATTGTGACAGCCAAACCATGCTGGTGATAATCTTCTGCTATTCAATATAGCATATAGAATATATATGTTTATGAATGTTTATTCATATATGTTATATTTTTTTCCAGGAAGTACTTATTGAAATCATGTGTTAAAAAGTTAATGTTAAAATCCTTTCTGAGGTACAGAAATGACCCACTTCTAATTTTATAATAAGTAATTCTCTTTTAATGTATAAAAACTTTAATACTTATCTTGTGACTCAGAACACAATACTATATATATATTATATATTTTATTTAAAAAACACAAAATCATAGGGTTTTAGCATTCTTTTGTGAATTTAAATTTAAATTGTTATGTTGAAGGTGTTTATGTTGAATACCTTGAATTGTGTAATAACGTTAATGTTGCTTTCCTTTATTATTTTGTTGTTGGTCCATGAGATGAGACTGGAGGATTGTTGTTAGTTGTTTTAGTTTTGTTTTGAAGTAGGTTTTGGGTACAGCTGGAGATTTTTTTTTTTTCTTTTGAGACAGAGTCTCAGTGTGTTGCCTGAGCTAGAGTGCCATGGCATCAGCCTGGCTCACAGCAACCTCAAACTCCTGGGCTCAAGCGATCCTCCTGCCTCAGCCTCCTGAGTAGATGAGACTACAAGCATGTGCCACCATGCCTAGCTAATTTTTTCTATATATTTTTACTTGGCCAATTAATTTCTTTCTGTTTTTAGTAGAAACAGGTCTTGTTATTGCTCAGGCTGGTTTCGAACTCCTGAGCTCAAATGATCTGCCCGCGTCGGCTTCACAGATTGCTAGGATTACAGGTGTGAGCCACTGCAGCCGGTACAGGCTGGAGATTTTTAAATGCATATATATAATATCATTGTCCTATAGGAGCTTACAATGTCAATTTATTTGATGATATAAGGTGTAAAAGTGATTTCTCTGAAATAAAACCTTCTTAGTTACTCAAAATAAAATCATTTTGCAACAACAACATTTTGTTTCCAGAATATGATATTTCAAAAATCACATGATAGCTCTGGCTTTTATAAGTGATAGGAGTTATGGTATAGCATCAAAGAATTTAGAACAGGAAAGTTTGTAGTCCTAATATTCAAAGTCATTTTGGGCTGAGAGAATAATGTGGGAGGTATACCTAGACAGGTATGTTCAGCAAATATATTTTTGCTTCTCTCATATGAGCAAAGACAGGAAGTGGTTTAAGATTATAGATCAGATAATTTGTATTTTATTTGAATAAAATCACTTTTTTTATGAAATGTGATTTCAGAAAATAATTTAAGAAAATTTTTGGTATGGTTATAAGTAATTTACCCATTTGTTTTTGTGATAATATACAGAGGTTAAAATTTTGATCCTTATGGATACACTATATTTCTTCTAATATGTAGTCTGGACTGACAATCACTCCCTTCATTCATCTTCCAAACTTAAGTACTTTTAATCATAAAATGAAACAGATACAGTATATATACCAGTGGATTGGTGCAAATACATTACTCATGGACAAGCAAGTAAAGGTAGTTCAAGTAGAATATTGCAATGTTGAATACTCAGAAAATAAAGTGTATTCATGTAATATCAATTTATAATCATTGATATTGGTGTTATCTATGTCCTGCAATTTATAGTTCATAGAATAGTATTTCCTCTGCTAGATGCTATTTTATTAAGCAATTTTAATTAGGGGTAAAAAAATATTAAAATTGTATGGAAAAAATTAGAGGCCACAGGTTATAAATATATCTCTTATTTTATAAGAATCCAAGGCTAGTTGTGTTTGTCATTTGAAAACTCTAAGAATGTTTCATAAAAATAATATTTATGAGATAAATATGTATGTTAATCAGAAGTTTTATATTTTATTAGCAGTAATTTTTATTAAGTCAAGAAAACCTAATATGAAGCAACTTATCTCCTTCTGAGAAATAGGCTTTTAAAAATAGATTCATGTTGTGCTATCAAGTTTGGTTAGCAATGTTATAAACATTTCTCCAGTCCAAAAAGAAAAAATGCCCTTAGAAAAAAAACCCTAATAGAAATGAGGATCATTTTTGTGGCACTCTTTTATGTATCATGTTCATGCAAAGAAAATTCACCTTGAACACAGAAATATATGTAGCAAGATGAGTTCAATCAGCCCTACAAAGATAATTTTGAAATTCCCCAAAGGTGTCATGCCCTTATTGCTTAGAAATTCTATTCATCGGAAAACTAGGCTTTTTGTTAAAAAGGGGGATTTGTTATAATTTGTTTTATTTTAAAGTACAATTATATTTTATACTCTTGTATACTAAAACTTATTTAAAATTTGTATCTGTATGACATTGGATACATATAAAACTAAATGCCTTTCTGCTTAAGGTAAGCGTTTATTTTTTGACAGTTTTATTGAAGTTTAGTTGACATATAAAGAATTGCACATATTTAATGTGTACAGTGTCATGAATTTGGTCACAAACACCCATGATGCCATCATCACAATCAAGATAATCGACTTCCCCACACCTTCCAAAACTTCATTGTGTCCTTTTGTTTTTTGTAGTAAGAAAACTTAACATGACATCTACTCTCTTGACAAATTTTGAAGTACACAATTCCATATTGCTAATTACAGACCCCGTGTTGTAGAGCAGATCTCTAGAGCTTATTGTTCTTGCACTACTGCCACTTTATACCCTTTAAACAACTCCCCATTTTGCCCACTGCACAGCCCCTGTCAATCACTATTCTATTCTCTGCTCGTTTGACTATTATAGATGCCCATATGGGTGGGATGCAGTATTTGTCCTTCTGTGATTGGCACATTTTAGTATAATGTCCTTCATGTTCATCCATGTTTTCATATTTGGCAAGATGTTCTTCTTTTTTAAGGCTGAAATTTCGTTGAATGTACATATCATATTTTCTTTATCCATTCATCTGTTGATGGACATTTAGGTTAATTCTATTCCTTGGCTGTTGTGAATAGTGCTTCAATGAACATGGCAGTGCAGATATGCCTTTGAAATACTGATTTCAATTATTTTAGATATGTACCTAAAAATGGGATTGCTGGATCATATGGAAGTTATACTTTTAGCATTTTGAGGAACTTCCATACTGTTTTCCATAGTTCTCACACCATTTTACATTTACACTAACAGTTTACAGGGTTCCAATTTTTTCACATCCTCAGTAATACTTGTTATCCTTTAAAAACAAAATTGCCATCTTGACAGGTAGGAGGTGATTTTCCTGTAGTTTTGATTTTCATTTACCAAATGATTGTTGAGCATCTTTTCATATGCCGTGTTTCCCCAAAAATAAGACCTACCCATAAAATAAGCCCTAGCAGGATTTTTAAGCATTTGAGCAATATAAGCCCTACCCCGAAAATAAAACCTAGTGATGGGCGTGGCTACGCAGCGTATCTGCACAACCCATGCATTTCATCTTTGAGCGGTAAAGAAGACTAGCAGCCCTTCCCATCTGCCCCATGAGAGCTCTATTGCTTGGCATGAGAAATTGGGGCCAATGGTTCGAAAGGAAATAGAGTTGCAAAAAATTCAGGATGGAATTCGGGGTTTGGAGAGTTATGATGACGTTCCAGAAGAAGATGACTTAACTATATTTGAATAAATGTAGATTGTTGTACTGTACTTAAAAAAAAATCTCCTGAAAAACAACACACCCCCTAGGGTGTATTCTTAAGGAAAAATAAATATAAGACCCTCTCTTATTTTCGGGGAAACATGGTACTTGTTGGCTATTCGTACATCTTCTTTGGAGAAATGTCTGTTCAGGTTCCTTCACCCTTTTTTTAATCAGTCAGTTGGCATTGTTATTTGGTACCTCTTTCCCTCATTTAACCTAAACCTTTTCAAATATATATTATTTTATTAATTTTATTTTTAATTGGCATATCACAGTTACATGCATTTATAGGATAAAATGTGATTTTTTGATGTCTGCATATAAAAAAATAATGTGGAATGATTAAATCAGGTTTATTAATATATCCATCACCTCACTCATAATTTTTTGTAGTCTTTATTGTAGGAATTCCTTTTATATTTTAGAATTGAATCCCATGTCAGATATATGATCTTCAAATACTTCTCCCATTCTATAGGTTGCTTTTTAATTCTATTGATTGCTTCCTTTGCCATGCAGAAGCTTTTTAGTTTAATGTAATCCTATTTGTCTATTTTTGCTTTTGTTGTCTGTGCTTTTGCTGTTATATTCAGGAAATCACTGCCAAGATCAAGTCACAGAGGTTTCCCCCTGTGTTTTCTTCTAGGAGTTTTACAGTTTCAGGTCTTATATTAATATTTAAATCTTTAATATGTTTTAAATTTTTCTGTGTATGCTGTAAAATAAAGGTCAAATTTCCTTTGTTTACTTGTGATATTCGATTTTCCCAATGTCTTTGTTGAAGAGGCTATCCTTTGCCCTTTGCTTATTCTTGGCACTCATTGACCAGATATGTGTGTGTTTATTTCTGGGTTCTACATTCTGTTCCATTGGTCTATATGATTGTCTTTATGCCAGTCTCACACTGTTTTAATTACTGAAACTTTGTAATACATTTTTAAATTAGAAAGTCTAATGCCTCTCGCTGTGTTCTTTCTCAAGATTGCTTTGACTAATCTGAGTCTTTTTTGTTTCCATATGAATTTTATAATTGCTTTTCTATTTTTGTAAAAGAATGGCACTAGACATTTGATGGGGATAGTATTGAATCTGTAGATTCCTTTGGGTAGTATGGACACTTTATCTAGTCTTCTTCTAATTCATGAAGATGGAAGTTTTTCCATTTATTTATGGCCTTAATTTCTTCCATCAGTGTACATATCTTTCACATCCTCGGTTAAGTTTATTCCTAAGTATTTGATTGTTTTTGATGCTATTTGTGTGGCGTTGTCTTCTTAATTTCCTTTTCATACGGTTGGTTTGTATATAGTAATGCAACTGATTTTGTGTGTTGATTTTGAATCCTGAAACCTTACTAAATACATTTGTTAGTTCTAAGGAGTCTTTAGAGTGGTTCAACATATGCAAATCAATATCAATAAATGTGATATAACATATTAACAGAATGAAGGATAAAATAACATGATTATCTCAGTAAGTGCAGAAAAAGAATTTGACAAAATTCAATACTTTTTCATGATAAAAACACTCAACAAACTAGGTTTAAATTCCTCAATATAATAAAGGCCATATATGACAAGCCTATGGCAAACATTGTCCTTAATAGTGAAAATGAAAGCTTTTTCTCTAAGATAAGGAACAAGGAAAAGATATCTGATTTCACCACTTCTATTCATAGTGCTAGATGGTCCAGGCAGAATAATTAGGCAAGAAAAATAAATTATAAAATCAGGAAAGAAGAAATAAAATTTGCTCTCTTTGTAAATGACATGATCCTATATGCAAACAGTCATTTAAGCAAAAGACAAGATTCTACAACTTCTATTCATCATATTACAAAGAGCACTGAATTGTGATTTATCCTTTAATCCCTTCTTTTCTTTATAAAGCATGTATTGAGTCCACACTCTCTGTGCTGGACTCTGTGGCAGGCAAGGAAGATGCAGAGACAGATGGGTGAATATAATAGATATCTAATCTCAAGAGTCTGCTGCCCTTTATAAAGCATTGGGCACATAGACAAAAATAATAGACATCAAAATATCACATGCACCCTATAAAGATATACAATGTTTATGTACCCATAATAATTAAAAACTAAAAAATAGAAAGCACTAAATGCAGTTTTGAAAATGTTATTCATAGGCTGTGTTTGAGAGGAGGGCCGCTTATCTGAGATATGACCATGGAGAAAAGCTTACTAATAGAGATGTGGCTTGAGAGGATTAAAAGACATTATTCCATAAGTGGGCATACCTTGTGAAAGTTACGGAGTCAGGAAAAATGTTTGGATTTTAAGAAGACCCACTGGATTTGTCAATGGGTTAATAGAGTGATGAGTGCAATAGAGTGGTATATTAGATATATTGGAAAATCAGAATCAAGAGCAAATATACACAATGACTATTCGAATAAGGATGTGGTGGGAGATAAGGAAAACGAGATAAAAATATTTCAAGTTGATTTTCTATTAAATGTTGTTGCTTATTTATTTTTAATAAGAGAAAGACTTGAAATTATTTATATGCATTGGGAAAGGAGCCAGTAAAGAATTGATAAGTTTGAAAATCCACAAGAGGAAGCATGTAACTCATAGAGTAAGACTCTGGAAGCAAAGAAGAAAGATAGAATAAGGATAACAGTGTAAATAATGATCATCCTGGGATTGCTGAGGAAAAAACAAAAAGATGGGTGTAGAAAAACAGATACATTTGTAAAGTGAGTGGAAAGTATATTGAAGGAGAACACTCTGTATACTGTTAATTTTCTAAATGAAATAAATTCAAAAAAGTAATATCATTTGTTGGAGAGAAAGAGTTATAGGCATTAAGAAACTTTATTAACCTGATGAGAGTTGGGTAAATGCAATTCAATCATGAGATGAGGAGAGCAGGCCAGGCGTGGTGGCTCACACCTGTAATCCTAGCACTTTGGGAGGCTGAGGCTAGAGACTAGCCTGGGCAACACAGCAAGACACTGTCTCGAAAAAAAAAAAAAAAGCTAAAGCTAAGTTAAAGTAATAACAGATGAGGCCAAGGCACAGCTAAAGTTAGGGATCAAGGTTTTTATTGGCATTCATTTGCACAGTTATTTAATGTTCTACATCAAAAGTTCACCATATTTTCTATGTATCTATATACATGCAGTTCATTTGTAGTATTGTAGCATTGAGAAAGTGTTTATGCTTTGCCAGTTTGTGTAAGATTATAGATAGTAGGATTATAGAGCACAGGTAGGTTATCTGAAGTGAGAATAATAAAGAGTAAGGGAAAATAGGGAGGCAAGGCCAGGACTGGTCCACTGATAAAAAAATACGGAAAGAGTTAGAAGGACTGGGCAAAAGCCATATGTGAAGAAATAATCTAGTATTTATCAAAGATGAGTACATTATTTAATTTTGTTACTATAGTTTTTATTAAAATTTCTAGGCAAGGAGTTTTATTTGTTTATTTGTTTATGGAATATGCGATCTATATTAGGTTGTTTTTTTAAAAATTTTTAACTATTAGCAATCTAGTCTCTTTCCTAATATGCCTATAAAACCTGAAGAATTACCAAAAAGTCATTAAAATGTTCCCAAGGAACTGAGATAATGTGTAATTATCTATTTTTATGTGACCTTGAATATGGAGAAGCAATAAAACAAAACATGAAAAGATAATTGTGTTTCTTTGCCAGATGAATATTGAGGAGTGTGGGGAAAAAAGTGGCATTTTGAGGAGATAAGGTCTGTGCAGCCGGTTTCTCTAACGGTCATTGGACGGGCTTTGTGAAAGGGAGGAGCCTGGCAGTGCGAATGAATTAGCACGCTTCCAAAATCATTCAGTGCTGCTTTCTCATTATACAATGTCTTTCAAACATTACAAACTTGTATTTTATATAGGACCATCATTACTGTTTTAATGGAAACTAATAAAAATAGTGTATTTAGAAAATAGAAACTGCAGTTAAAAAACACCATTAAATATGTTAATAACAAATTCTTATCCTAAGTAGCACATTGATCTGATCCGCAGCAGCATATTGAGAAAGCATATTAATTCATTGTATTAAAGGCACTTTTATGGAAATTCCTAATGAAAAGCAAAACAACTACATTTCATTTTGACTGTCGGGGCTTCATAAATGATAGCTATTTTGTAGTTCAGTGAACTGGTGTTAAAGGACAACAACAACAAAGAAATCAAATGGAAGAAAATCAAAAGAAAATAATTTGGTTTCTAGAATAATTTAAGCATCTGTTTCTGATACAAAAATTAAGTCTGTTCTTACTCAAAAGCACATTAGCTTAATTTTGCATTCATGTTTTCTTTTCTAAACCAAGACACACTTAACTTTCTTTTGCATAATGAGGACACATTTTGTTTGCAGTTATAGTCAACATCTATATTTTTATGCTGATGTCACTAAAAATAAAATATGATTATTTTTCCAGTATCTCACGGTTTATTGATGCATAATAAACCTTTGTTCAAAGTAAAATCTGACAGATTTATATTATATTTAATATAATATATAGTGTTGACTTTTAAATGTAAAAATATATGTTTACAAATATTCCTTTTGTCCTACATATGTTGATTTAGTGATAATGGGAAATTCTCAAGAATAGAATCAACACAGCAAGATGTGAAACAAATCTAGGATCAGATTTCACTTTGTAGCACAATTGCTATAAAAGCTTTTACTTAAATAACACAGAATATATGGATTTATTTTCTTGGAATGACATTTTATTACTAAATGACTAGATTTTAAAAATAACGTGTACACAAGTTAAAAAACCAAACTGTACATAAGCGTTACAATTAAGTAAAAAATTTTAGTGTCTTATTATATCTATAATTTTGTTTAAGAGATTATAATTTTTTACCCATTTTTTATTTTGGTACTCATGATACCATCATGATAGGAAATATCAAGCTTATTCCTCTTTTTTAATTGTAACTTACAGACAGAATTTTCTGATCTCTATAAAAAATAAAAATTTCTTTCACTTACAATATCTCAACTTTTTTCTCAATACTAAGCAACTTATGGAAATCCTCCTATTGATTACCATCAAGATTTAAAACACTGTCCTCCACTATGCACTTCTAGATGAATCAACTTTTAAAATATTTTGACTATTCATTTTAGATGAGGAAAATAGTGCCTCTTTACAATTTCTCCTTTTTTCTGCCAATCTCCTAATTCTCTCAGCCATACTCTTACTTTTAATTTCAAAATGCTTAAATTTTTAAAAAATAATCTTTTGCAGTACAACTTAAACTTCTATGATATCTCTAGGTTAATTTTTAAAAATTCAAAAAAATAATAGTGTTAATAACATCAAATAATTCTGACTGGATATCATAGAGAAAAATGTATTCTAATATTACTAAATATGTGGTTCTGTGGAGCAAGAATCCTCACACAGAATGAAGTGGTTTTCGAGCAAGGGCACTTTTATGCATCATTACATACAGAAGAGTATCAAACATCAGGTTAAACATTACACCAGACTCTGTGACATCAGTCTATATAATGTACTATTTAATATAATAGAAACTAAATAAAATAGGAACTGAACAAATATTTGCAAACTAAAATTACATTCTACAAAAGTGAAGTGTCACAATGATTTGATAATCTTTCGGGCATATTGGTTTGTGATTCACAGTAGGATTGTAAAAAATAGCTCTCCACTCACACTCTGTGGCAGTTCCATGAGTTGGCTGGGCTTTACAGTCCTCCATTCTTTCAGTGGGAGGGTTATGATAAGTTTAGATTCCCTCGGAGTGGTGATATACTTGTCAATCCCAAAAAGTGGAACTCCTACTTGTCATGGGCCCTTATTTTCATATCTTAGTTAGTTTGCTTTCTGAGACCTTACTGTAAACATTTACCACCCAAATTCGGTGGACAGTTAGACTTGTTTCAGTCTTAAAAGTTCAAGATCAGCCTGGAAAGCATAGTGAGACCCTGTCTGTATGAAAAAAAATGTATAGAAAAACTAAAGCTGTGCATGGTGGCACACACCTGTAGTCCCAGCTATTCAGGAGGGAGGCTGAGGTGAGAGGATGATTGTCTTAGCCCAGGAGTTCAAGGTTATGGTGAGCTAGGATTACACCACTGCAATCACTGTGGCTGACAGAACAAGATTTAAAAAGAAAACGCTCTCATGTTATAGAACAATAAAAAATAAAGATCTTTACCTGGAAAGCATGCTACTGTGTGTCTGTCAGAGCTTTCTGGTTTAGCTGCAACTCACCATCAATGGAAGCAATCATTGTCTTTACTTTTTGCTCTGGTTTGAAAGTGTCCCCCAAAATACCTGGGAATATACTTAACCTAGGAGGTGAAAGAAATCGTAGAGGACACAAACCAATGGAGAAACCTATCTTGCTCATGTATCCATAGAATTAACATTGGTAAAATGTCCAAACTATCCAAAGTGATCTACAGATTTAATACAATTCCCATGAAAATACCAACATGATATTTCACAGATTTAGAAAAATTAATTCTATGCTCTGTTTGAAACCAGAAAAGAGCCTGAGATGCTCAAGAAATCTTAAGCATAAAGAACAAATCTGGAGGAATGATGTTACTGGACTTAAAGCTAGACTACAAGGCTATAGTAACCAAAACAATATTGTATTGGTACAAAAATAGACACATAGACCAATGGAATAGAATAGAGAACACAAGTATAAAACCATCTACCAACGGCCAACTGCTCTTTGAAAAATCAGACAACAGTGCACTAGGGAAAAGCAGCCCTATTCGATAAAGGGTACTAGAAAAACTGGATAGTCACATGCAGAACAATAAAACAGGACCCCTATTTCTTGCCACTCACAAAAATTAATTCAAGATGGATAAAAGACTTGAATGTAAGGCATGAAACCATACAAATTCTAGGAAAAAAAATGCAGAAAAAACTCTTCTAGATATCTCCTTAATACTTTGAAATAAATAAATAAATAAATGAAACTGAGTGTACACAAGGTAAATTTAGCATGTTAGTTCCAAAGTGGGCATTTTCCATTAATAAAATTAAAAATAACAACAACAAAAAAAGCAACATGCTTTCAGCCAAGAGATTGCTCTCCACTAAAGAAATAATAATCAAATTATAAATTATTTCTTCTACTAAAAGAGATCTCGCAGATGAATGCTTGTTTAGTTTTGGTTATGAAACAATGGGTGAATTACTAAAATAAAGTTAGCAGTGTGTTCAGTTTAATTATAACAACAACAAAAAAAGCAAAAAAGCCTGTTCTGTTATGGAAAACATCTTGAAATTTGGTGGTTTGTGCATGACTATGAAGTGATGATCTCCCACAATGGATCCTGGAGCTAGACTGCTGGATTTGAATTCTAGCTACACCATTTAAGTGAGCAAGTTCCTTAACTTCTCATTTTTTCCTCATCTCTAAAATGATGTAACAATAAACTTACTACACAGGATTAATCTAATAATATAATAAAGTAATGCATGTAATGTGCCTATTAGAATTGTGCTCATTTTATTAAAAGTTATATATTAATTAACTATAATTATTATGATGCTTTCTATTATTTCATCAATATTGTATTTTTTTATTATGTTTGCTAAATTGCTTGAATTTTGTTCATATTTTCTTGAAATTTTGCAATGAATTTTTTCTTGTTGCTCAGAATTGCATATTATGATTACAGTCATCAAGACTTTTCATCAGATCAAATTAGTAAATATGGATAACATTTCATTAGTTTCTTTTGAAGGGCAATGGTTAATATTTGAGGTTTCATCCATGACCATATCCAACTCCCAGATATCCCAGAAAGTTATATGAGTTATATATATATTAATATATGCCTGTAGCCTTTGTTTATTTACTCTACTTACCCTATTTTCCATAGAGTGATATAGATGTAACTCCTTGGAGTTTATATTCATTATTTCAAATTCTCTCATTTCTCATGAAAAATAATTTAAAAATTCTAGCAGTTCAATATGTTGTTGGTTTTTTTCAATCAAGTTTTGATGGTATCTAAGTTTCAAATCTTAATATAATTTTTCTATAATTCAATTCTACATTCTTTTAAAAGAGCTATCGTAGCTGCTTTATGATTTTTTAGATTACAATGTTAAAGTATTATTACTGACATTTTTGGAAATTATACAAATTAATACAATATGATAATGATGCAATCTTACCAGTTAGAAATAGCTATAATTAACATTTTGGTAAAGTTCATTTCAGTCTTGTTTATTAACATTTTTAAAGCATGCTAAGCCTATATTGGATATTGATTTGCTTTTATCAATTAGATAACAATTTCTAATGAATAAATTTTATTGCATTACATGTAAATTCCTATTATATTTTGTTATATTTTTAGGTGGTTTCCAAAATTTTTTTATTGGGAACGATACTTAACTCTGCATAACAGGAGTGTCACATTGCATCTCAATAATTAGATCCATACACCCATTAATTAATGTTTACTTAGCTTGGCAATATGTGTATAGAATTATTTATTCAGAACTCCCCAGGACAGCAAAAAAAGAATGTGAAGTAATTGGTACCAACTTAGAAGAGTTCTCCTGGTGCTATTTATTGCCATGGAAATATATTGGCCTCAACACTTAGATGTCAGCATTTTGCACAAGGTGAACCTTATTGAAAGTAAGGAGCATTATTGCAACAACTTACCCTCACTATGCAAGCCTCAAATACACCCTACAATAAATAAGATATTCAATTGATTAAGACATATTAGTATGTAACTCATTCAGTTTACCAGGATGTACCTCTCCATACTATACTTACATATCTGGTTAATACCCGTGGTTGCCATTGTGAATTTCATAGTCCTCCTCTACTAACCATCTTATATTTTAAATTAGAACTTAATATTATTAAATATGATATGTTTCATATAATGAACAAAATTTCTATTAATAAAAACATTAATAGAAAAACACGTATTTATTTATAATTCAATTTGAAAATAATGTTCTCCCCTTGCCTTCCAGGGAGATAACTACCATCAGGATACTCTGATCTTTGTTATTATTGTGGACCTATATTCACATTTACTATATAAGTTTAGCAAATATTAATAACTGTAATAGTTCTCCTTTCTTTACTTTATTGACTTTTTTTAGACTTTGCAAAAGTTTGCAATATAAGTTTAAAACATACTATTTCAATTTTTCCTCAAGCTTTATTTCCATATTATTTGGCTTTTATGAAAATGTCCACAGAACACCCATACATTTTCTTATTTGTGGCACTTTGTATTAATAGCCAAAAATGAAAACTGAGGCAGTTCTTATTTGTTTTCATATGGTATTTGAGAAAAATGAGAATTTCAGAAGTTCTATAATTTACCCAAGTATCAAAATTAATAAATTATACAATTGGGATTTATGCTTACATTTCTCTGCTTAAAATCCCTCACACCCAATTTACTGCTGCTTATTAGTATTTTATAGTAACTTATAAATTACCCTATCGCTTATGGTGTCTTTTTAGGAGGACTGGAACTTTAGACAACTTTATATGCCATGGTTGCATATTACCTGCTTTAAAAGATGCTTCATAAATGTTGCTTCCTTCCACCTGATCATCACATAAATGAATGGCCTTCTCATGCTTTATGTTCAAATGCTAAAGAGACTAATAATGCTACTAATTAGAATAGAACAATCAAGTCACTCAGGAGTTCAACTTTGCTCGATAATAGACAGAATGTTTTGATTTGAGTTGACAGACACTATCTGTCTTAATAGAGTCAAACTCTTTGGAATGGGAGGAAAAGTTGTACAGCCATTTTTAAGACACATTTTTATAAATTTCACATAGGAAACATAAAAATTATTCTTTAAAAATTTTATTAAAAAGAAACAACAACCCATAAGCTGTTTCTATATGATAAAAGCACATCAGTTAGAATGTAAAACCACATCTACAGTAGAATTGTTGAATCAAAAGGCAAACAAGGGGAGACATAAAACTCTTATCTTTCAGATCAGAGACTAATCAGGAGAAAGAATACCAAAAACACATTTAGAATCTTTACTCAGAAAAGTAACTGAGAATAAAGAGAGAAAGCCAGCTGTCTAAGATGAAACGTGTAAGATGAATACAATCATGTAAAAGTAGATGGATAGCTAATGGATAATTATTGGTAAGTGATTCTAACTGATACATGTTAAAATATTCATTTTCACATAAATATAAAATTTATTGAAAATGCAGAAAGACATCATGAAAATAATTCCTGTGATGAAACATTCTTTTAAAATAATTATACTTTATTGTAGAGTTTAGGGAGGTGTATATCTTCCTAATTTGTATAACTCTTAAATGGTAGATCAAGGATTTAATCACTGAGGTTAAAGCCTCAAACTTGGGCTCATAATTAGTAGATTAATTACTACAGAGATTTTCTCTGTGTAACCATTTTTTTCATTTGGCCAAATGTCTAGTTATGTACTTCTCTAAACAAATAACCACAGTGTACCCAG
Organism: Microcebus murinus; assembly: GCF_040939455.1. Classification (NCBI taxonomy): domain Eukaryota; kingdom Metazoa; phylum Chordata; class Mammalia; order Primates; family Cheirogaleidae; genus Microcebus; species Microcebus murinus. The sequence continues at coordinate 4,121,692 of NC_134126.1, read as the reverse complement.
AGGTAGGCAGCTTACCAAAGAGTGATTAATTCACCCTATTTGGACCACTTCATATCCTCAATGTTAATGCAGTAGCAGAAATCATCACATGTATGTCTTTTGCCAACTCAATTTCCTATGATATTAATATAATTATGGTACATAGTAAGTCTGCAATATATATAAGAAAATAATTATATAATATTTTATGTATATTATATAGGAAGCAACATTGCCTTTATTCTGAGAAGGAAATTTTTGCTTTTCTTTCTTATATGGAAAATATCTAATATAATATTTGTTAAATGAATAAATAGCATACTTGTTAGTTGAAGAAACATAAACATCTAAATCACTTTTATGATATAATTTGGATATTCTTCATGTTAAACAATGCATATTTTCTACAGAGTAAGAAGAAAAAAATATTTAAAAAAAGAAAAAAATGAAACAGAGGCTAGGAATAGAATAATATAAAAAATAAAGTTCTATGAAATGTTAATGACCATTGTAGTTCACTTCAAGCCACTAGACTGAACTCTAACTTAAACTAATTAACAGATGCAAATATTGAGACTGCTGTTACTTGAAGCTGTGTATGGGAGAATCTGTGTGACTCCCTTCTCCTCATGTGTGATTTGTGGGTAGCAGCTGTCATAACAGTAAAAGCACCAAGAGCTATTTAATTACATAGCTGCTTCTGGCCACTGGAACTAATGGAAAGTTAGACTGTGGCTAAAGCTGTAATGAAAGTATTAGCATCTTTGTGCAGCGACATGAAAGGAGCCGTGGTTTTATTGTGTTAACAACCCTTAGATCTTCTCTACTTGGGCATTTCTTGCTCCTGTAATTAGGGAACAAGTTATTTTTCCTGGTGCTGATAGATTTCTTCATATTCAACAAATGTTTATTGCTTTAGGGAAGTGAAATCAGAGAAGGGATTAATCCAAAAGCACAAACTTCTTACCCTTACATGTAACTCTGATACTGACCATGACATTAGCTCTGCGCTGGTCTGAATGTTCATGTCTTTCCAAAATTAATATCCTCAGCCCTAATGTGACAGTATTAGGAGGCGGGGCCTTGGGGAGGGGTAGGTCATGGGAGCAGAGCCCTCACGCATGGCATCAGTGTGGCCTGAGTGGCCTGAGAGAGACCTCTCACTCCTTCTGGCACATGGGGTTGGAGCGAGAAGTCGGCTATCTGGGATGAAGTGGGCCCACCCGACACTGAGTCTGCTGCCATGCTGTTGGACTCCCCAGCCAGCCTCCAGAACTGTGACAACCACATTTCTGTTGTTTCTAAGCCACTCATTTTATGGGACTTTGTTGCAGCAGTCCAAATGGACTAAGTCAAACTAACTAAATTTCCAAAGAAATCCCTGGAGAAAATTGTAAACCAAGCTGTAAACAAAGCCCCAATATAAACTCTGTCCCTGAATGTAAAGTTGAAAAGACTTCAAAATCTGTTAACCCATCTGTCAGATTGTCCTAACATGATTTACAATATATTTAGTCAAAGTGTGTCCAGGCAAATGGAAAGACTATTGTTTTTAAGCTATGTCTATTGATAAAATCTTCATTATAATAAATATTATCCATTTAGTGGCATTGTTAAAACCTGGAGAGCCTTATATGTACATACATTTGCACATACATGTGTATGTGTGTACATACATATGCACACACATGTGCACACATATATGTGCATATGTGTGCACACATATGCGTGCATACGTGTGTGCACATATGTGTACACATGCCGTATGTATGTACACATACAGCATATGTGTACATACAAAACACATATGCTATTTTCGGTGAATTAATTTGTTGGAACTAATTTGTTTTAGTGATTATTACTGAAGATATCAAAACCACAAATGAATACATGCAAGATGAAGACAATTTAATAAGTAATTATAACAATATTATTTAGTCTTCTGTAAAATTGGAAATAAATATCATAGATTCTTGAGCTAAATTCATTTGGTGAAGTATCTTGACTCCTATAACAGAAGAGTATCATTATTTCTATTAAGACATGTCTAAAATAAAATAGGAAATCAATTTAGTTGCATGAGGTTGACTATGAAAAGTGAAGCAACAGGCTTTATGCAATTCATGAACTGGAAAATCCTGTTCCAGTTGCAGAGTAATGAAAGGCTATGAACTAATTCAAGGTGAATTCCTAGGGAAACAGCCCTTGTCATTTCATGGAAGCCAATGAGTTAATCACTGTTTCACATTTGTTTACTTTGGTCATATCAGTGGTTCTCAAATTTTAGTTGTGCAGCAAAATCACTTGGAGTGCTCATTAAAACTGGGCTCCACCCCAGAGTGTCTGCTAGAGTAGGTTCAGGATGTGATGCTAGAATTTGGCAGTTTTAACTCATTCCCAGCTGGCGCTAATACTACTCATCCAAGGACTGCACTTTTAGGATCACTGGTCTAAATCACTCTCCTAAAATTTACATGAGCACAAGAATCACCTGTAGCACATATTAACCCCATAGCTTCTGCCCTGTACAGTCTCTTCCATTACCATGATTTATATTTTTTTTCTAAATACCGCAAGTGATTTTTATAATGATTATAAGTAAGATTATGAAAATTAGTTTAAATACCTGAACGGAGAAGAGGTGACAAAGAGGTGGCTGGCTCTGTTTGTCACAGCTACACACGTCCGCAGCCACTGAAGCACAGGAGGCAGCACTTGCATGATGCTGACTCCTTTACAGATTGGACCCTCATCATTTCCCCGTAGGCCTGCATTTCTGTCACGGCAGAGCTATGGGTTGTTATAAATGCTTACATAAAAGTTACTTAGGAATTCAGTCCTTGGAACTCAGTAGTCAAAATAACTGCTGTAATTCTTACTCATCTTTAAAGACAGAAGGTTCTTGTTTTGGAAAAGGGTGACTAAGTTTGATGTTTTTAATTAAAAAAGTATTCAATTAATAAATTGGAATTTTTATCAAGAGGAGACATATTTTAGTGCAGTCTTTATTATAAGAGATTCTTTAGACAACCATTAGCTACAACTGTTGAAATTGTTTTCATGATTCACATATCTTTCTTTAATATCAATAGAGCACCTTTGCAAAATATTCTAAACAGTGCAACTGCATCATCTCAGTCTTAAATATCTAGATTCTTATGTATTTTTCTGTTTCTGATATGTATTGAAATAAATATATGATGAACAATGATTGTTTTGAAAAAATTCAAAGTTCAAAATATAAAATGGTACTTACATATTATGTAACTTGAAGGTATATTTTATTTCCCCTTGATATGTGAGAACTAAATGCCAATTGAGGAAGAAATTACTGCCCTAAAATCCTCATAAAAATGCAATAAGATAGAGGATTTGAAACTGATTTTAGAAGATTTATGGATGACAAACTGAAAAGAATAGTATAAAGTGTCATTAAATATTTCTATCGAAAGGTTCAAAATATTATATTTATATTTCCTTTTAGAGAAACTCCTGAGCTTCATGTTTCTAACAGCTAGTATGTAATTCTTACATTTTTGTCTTTCCTACACTTCACAATCTATAGTTCCTGAAGCAATATCAAAGTGGACAAATGGTAAGCATACTCAGATATGACTCTCACACAATGCTGTGCAAGGCAAGCTAAGTGTATTTTCTGTGTAAATGCAATATTTTTATAGCCCCTACAAGAGTAAGTACTCCACAGTATAATACCATTTTTCTATAAGAAAAGTGTTAGTTTCTGAAGGAAATTTTTCTTAATTCTTAGGAATGTCATTAGAGTCAGCAAACAATGTTACATAAGGGTGAATATCCATTTCCAGTAAAATAGCGGAATTACAAAACTAGGGGGAAAATCTGAACAGAGCATCAATTCAACCATATAACCTAGAGCACTTGAAATACAAGTGTTTCATAGAGGTGAATGTTTTAGAAATAGGAGAGGTTTATTTATGGATATTTTTAACTGATGGAAACATGGCTAAATGGCTTGCCTGTCAAGTTTTTATAATTAATCTGAGAATGAGAACTCTAATACATTAAAAACAAAGTAATGTACAAAAATAAGGAATTTAAATCTTCAGATGAGTAATGTTACTAAGCATTAAAGATAACCTTTGATTTATTGAATCTTATATTTTATTTCAATGGACATTTACTAAAACATACATTTTTGTTGCTTACAGAAACAGTATATATTGAATACCATTCATACCCTTAAAATATTTCATTATTATCGTTTTGTAGAAGTGTTAACAATGTTTCTCTGAACATGGTATGCAAGAACAGCTCTTGTATCTTCTTGGATTAAGTAAGAAAATGACTTTAAAGCATAATTGAATTGAAATCTATCTTCAGTCGTAATGGAGTTCTGTGTCACCAGAAACTGGACACAGGATGAGAGACCAAGTGTGTCAGCAGGAACAGGACTGCAGCCCTCGGAGAAGAGAGGCTCGCAAAGTGAGGGCTGTGATGGCCCTCTTCTCTCCCTGTGGGAAAACTGCAAAGCAGAGAAGTGGAATCTGAGCAGATAATGGTGGTTCTGCCAAGCTGAGGCAGAAATAAGAATTATAGAGTAGCTGCAGATTATCTTTTTTTCCTTCATATCAGTAACAGATTTGGGAAATTGTATACTACATCTATGAATATCCTACATAGCTAATGTTTTTGGAAATTTACATTGAAAATTTCTTATCAGTAATCATCTTTCTGGATAGATTATAATTTCATATGAGGTCCCATTGTTAAGAAGTTGCTCTTCTCCAATCTTCTCGAAGGAGCAGCTTTCTCCTCTTTGTACGTGGAAGTTGGTGTGTGCTTTGAATCCCATGTGTGTTCTTTCGTTATCTGAGCTGGTAGTCCTCTCTCCAACACAGATTAAACAAGTTTGAAGTGATTTCTGTTTTTGTATCTCTTAGTATGTATTACTTAACTGTTATTGTAAAATTTATGCTATTTATTGATAATTCTACTTCTACTTCTTGCTCTTGAGCTTATCTGAGACTGGAGATTTGTGAACTTCTGAACATTTTGTTAGACAGAAAGTTGCTGTCTACCAAACCTATGCCCTGAACCTGCCTTAATTCCAGGAAATATGTCTATTGGCACAACTTATTATTTGTGCAGCCTGACAAAATAGCATGCCTGAATAAGGAATCCCAAGATTTTATCATTCCTTCTCTTGGCTAGTTTTCTTTTTCTATTTTTTCTCTATTTTTTTACTGATATTATACACTCCATAAATATTTTCTATATAAATGAATCACAAACATCAGACCTAACACAGGCTCTTCTGTTCTCATTTTCTATTACTTCCCTGTCTTATATTTATTTCTCTCATTATCTATTTCTTCTGTTTAAGTTTTACATCCTTATTTTGAAATAGATTTTCTGCTATATAGTAGATCTAGATTAGTTTTCTGTTAAGTGGTGGGAAGGCAGAGTGGCAATGATCAACCTTGGAGTCCACTTTGACTGGGAAGACAGTAGTCCTGGTTATAAGCAGGAGGTGTGAGTGGAATCAGGAAGTGCCTATCGCTACTGCAGAGCCTGTTAGAGGCATAAACACACTGCAGATTCCCACCTGTACACACTCCATCTTCCATGTGACTTACTCTTCTCACAACTGCTTCCTCCTGTCTGCTCTCACTGGTCCTTACTGTCATATTGGAAATCTCCCCGAGCCCTTGAATCTCAAGTGTTGTAGTGTTAAAAGTGAAAAGTACTCATACAGATATATTTACAAGATAACTCAGAAGAAAGTGGATGAATTTTTGGATGCTTTATAATTATGTATTAATGGTTACTACAGCTAGTGTTGAAATAAAGATGCAAAAAAAAGCAGTGGAACAACTGTTGTTTAATCTGAAGTTCCTTCATGAGAAGCGTGAGAAGATATCTTTAACTCATGGAGACCAGTTGTAAATATAGTAGCACAAAAAAGGATTAATTTTTCATTAAAATACCTTTGTATTTCCTCTGTTTTACAGCAAAGACTATAACCATTGAAGTTCAAAATACCGCATTTTATAAAAGAAATTTCTATTTTAGAGTCATTTTCAAAATTTTTATCTAATTTCTTTCTTAAGTCTATACTCAATCTGCTCCTGACTTCCATATTGAAACACATAGAGCTATAAAAAGAATTAGTGGCAACAGTAAAATTACTTGGAACATCTCTGTATTCTGGTCACTATCACTGGCAGTTGTTGGTTAAAGATGTAGGATATGTGCTGACACATGTGGCGTTAGACCACAGGACATAATACATATTAGGTAGAATATGCTTTAGCCAGAGAGAGAACTTGGAATGTGGTGGTCAGGGCACAACCAGTGGTTCATAACTTGATCACTGAAAGATTCCATCTATTACATTGAATCATTAGAACAGGTATCCCACCAAGGAAAAAATACAAAGGGAAGTGCTAGGAAGAAATGGATCAGGAACCTGAGCACTGCCATGAAGTTCTTCTAAGGGAGTGATTTCAGAAGACAGAAATATATGAGAATAAAAAAAGAAAACAGAAAGGGAAGATGTGATTCCTTCCATATTCTCTGGCTCGTATGGCTGCTTTTAGTCCTTTGGTGAGGAAAAGGAGGATTTCTTTTTTTTTTTTTTTTTTTTTATTTTGGCATACTATGGGGGTACAGATGTCAAGGTTTTAATAAATGCCCATTTCCCCCCTCCCCCCAAAAGTCTGAGTCTCCATCATGACCATCCCCCAGATGGTGCACATCTCACTCATTATGCATGTATATACCCGCCCCCCTCCCCCCTCCCACCTCCCCAATACCCTATTACTGTAGCACCTGTGTGTCCACTTAGGTGCTACTCAGTTAATACCAGTTTGCTGGAGAATATGTCTGGTGCTTGTTTTTCCATTCTTGGGATACTTCACTTAGTAGTATGGGTTCCAGCTCTAACCAGGAAAGTATAAGATGTGCTATATCACCGTTGTTTCTTAGAGCTGAATAGTACTCCATGGTATACATATACCACATTTTATTAATCCATTCTTGGATTGATGGGCACTTGGGCTGTTTCCACAGCCTTGCAATTATGAATTGTGCTGCTATAAACATTCGAGTGCAGGTGTCTTTTTTGTAGAGTGTCACTGGATCATTTGGGTAGATGCCCAGCAATGGGATTGTTGGATCAAATGGTATATTCACTTGTATCGCTTTAAGGTATCTCCATATTGCTTTCCACAGAGGTTGAACTAGTTTGCAGTCCCACCAGCAGTGTAGGAGTGTTCCTCTCTCTCCACAACCACGCCAGCATTTGTTATTTGGAGACTTTTTGATAAAGGCCATTCTCACTGGAGTTAAGTGATATCTCATTGTAGTTTTGATTTGCATTTCCCTGATGATTAGGGATGGTGAGCATTTTTTCATATGTTTGTTGGCCATTCTTATGTCTTCTTTAGAAAAGTTTCTTTTCATGTCCTTTGCCCACTTTTTAATAGGGTTATTTGATTTTTTCTTGCTGATTTTCGTGAGTTCTAAGTATATTCTAGTTATCAGTCCTTTATCGGATACATAGGATGCAAAAATTTTCTCCCATTCTGTAGGTTGTCTGCCTACCTTCATGACTGTTTCTTTGGCTGTGCAGAAGCTTTGTAGTTTCATCATGTCCCATCTATTTATTTTTGTTGCTGCTTTGATTGCCTTTGGGGATTTCTTCATAAACTCTTTGCCTAGGCCGATGTCTAGGAGAGTGTTTCCAACATTTTCCTCTAGAATTCTAATGGTTTCATACCTGAGATTTAAGTCTGTTATCCAGCGTGAGTTGATTTTTGTGAGAGGTGAAAGGTGTGGGTCCTGTTTTAACTTTCTACAAGTGGCTATCCAGTTTTCCCAGCACCATTTATTGAAAAGGGATTCTTTTCCCCAGCGTATGTTTTTGTCTACTTTGTCAAAGATTAGATGGCTATATGAGGATGGTTTTATATCCGGATTCTCACATCTGTTCCACTGGTCAATAATCCTATTTTTGTGCCAATACCAGATTGTTTTAATTACTACAGCTTTGTAGTATAGTTTGATATCTGGCATATTAATGCCTCCCAATTTGTTTTTGTTGCCTAGAATTGCTCTTGATATTCGGGGTCTTCTTTGGTTCCATACAAAGCGTAAAATTATTTTTTCTATATCTGTGAAGAATGCTGATGGGATTTTAATAGGTATTGCATTGAATCTGTAGATCAGTTTGGGTAGTATAGACATTTTAATGATGTTGAGTCTGCCAATCCACGAGCATGGAATGGATTTCCATCTGTTTACATCCTCTGCTATTTCCTTCCTCAGTGTTTCATAGTTCTCCCTATAGAGGTCTTTTACCTCCTTGGTTAAGTATACTCCCAGGTACTTTAATTTCTTTGTTGCTATTGTGAAGGGTATTGAGTCTTTAATTTGGTTTTCGATTTGATTGTTGTTGGCATATACGAATGCCTCTGATTTCTGTGTATTGATTTTGTATCCTGAGACTTTGCTAAATTCATTGATCAGTTCCAGAAGTTTCCTGGTTGAATCTTTGGGGTTTTCTAGATATAATATCATATCATCAGCAAACAGTGAAAGTTTGATCTCTTCTGCCCCTATTTGGATACCTTTAATTCCACTTTCCTGTCTGATTGCTGTAGCCAGGACTTCCAGTACTATGTTGAATAGAAGTGGAGATAGTGGGCAGCCTTGTCTGGTTCCGGTTCTAAGTGGGAATGCTTTCAGTTTTTTCCCCATTCCGTATGATGTTAGCTATGGGTCTGTCATAAATGGCTTGTATCATTTTTAGATATGTCCCTTCTATGCCTATTTTCTTGAGTGTTCGTATCATGAAAGGGTGTTGAATTTTGTCAAAAGCTTTTTCTGCATCTATTGAGAGAATCATGTGGTCTTTGTTTTTGCTTCTGTTTATGTGGTGAATTGCATTTATAGATTTGCGTATGTTGAACCATCCCTGCATTCCTGGGATGAAGCCCACTTGGTCATGATGGATTATTTTTTTGATAAGCGTCTGGATTCGGTTAGCTAAGATTTTGTTGAAAATTTTTGCATCTATATTCATTAGGGATATTGGTCTGTAGTTTTCTTTTTTTGTTGGATTCTTTCCTGGTTTTGGTATCAGAGTAATATTCGCTTCATAAAAGGTGTCAGGGAGGTTTCCATTCGAAAAGGAGGATTTCTTTTAGAGTTTTTGCTTTGTTCACTCCTGAAGCAGTTCTGGGACTTGATCCTACCCCCTTATCAGAAGAGGAAAAGTGAGAAAAACAGTTGTGAAACAGAAAACTTTACGGGTCATTATTTTACATTTCTCTTTCATCCATCATTCACCTGTTGTTAACTTTTCATAGTCCTCAGATAGTTACTGTTCATATTATGTTATGAGTTTTTAGTAGTAACAACTGGGAGAGACAGTTTATAGGAATCTTTCTCCATTTTGCCTGGCAAAGCTGCCAACCCCAATATTAATATACCTAATACAATAGGATTCATATAATACAGCAATGCTAACAAGAACATAAAAACATTATTATTGAATGCTATTATAAAAACTAAATGGAGAAAAATAAAACTGAATTTCTAATGTGTGCCTATACCAAGGTGAACTCTGGATAAGACCTGACTGTGACCTATAAATCTGTGAATAGTACAGACAGTGAGGGTGATACCATTATGTCATAGAGCAAGAAAATATTCGTGTATACCCCGAAGTACAAGCCATAAAATAACAACAAAGAAAAGACGAATTCATGTTCAATAAAACAAAGCACATCATGGATGGAATTACCAGGAATTGAAACTTTTTGAGAAAATGTTCGTATTATGTAAAACTGAGAAAGAATTGGAGTATACGAGGGACTACTGAAAATCAACTAGAAAAAGACTAGACCCCCAGTAGACAAGTAGTAGAAATAGTTTGCAGAAGGTGAACCCCAGAGAGCAAAAAATCTTATGAAGAGATGCTCAAATTAATTTATAATCAGAGCAAGAGAAAATAAAATAACAATAGACATTCTTTATGTTATTGGACTAGCAAAGATTAAAAATGTGAAGAATTAAGTATTTAGGAACCTGTATGCTCTACTGATGGAACTGAGAACACAGATTCAAGAAGACATACTGGAAACCAATCTAGCAGTATTTTGTCAAATTAAAAATATGCATAATTTATTCCATTACTCAATATATGTTTCAAAGAAATTCTAACACTCGTCTGTAAAAGGACGTATAAAGGATACACAATGTGGCATTCTTTGTGACATTGGTAAGTTGCAGTCAATCTATTTGTCCGTTATTAGTAGAGTGTATCAGTTACACACAGAACATATGAAAAATGGATTGTTATGTAGTGGTTAGAAGAAACAGATTCAATGTACTCATGCAAGATGAATGAAGCATTGAAATATTTGAGAAAAATAAGATATATAAAATATTTATATATTTATATAAATATCACATATGTCTGATATATATTATTTTATATGTAAAATTAAAACTATATACATAAATTTAAAAGTTAACACATCCCAAAGTAATACTCATACATATAAAGTAATATATTCAAACTATTAGAATTATTGCCTTTGGGGACATGAGGGTCATTGGGAAGAAAGCACAGAACAAATATATATAGAAATGTCTTAATAAAATAAAAAGTTGCACACTATTTAATGCTTTCCATTGAATTCTGAAGTATAGTTAGCTCAACCATCAATATTTAAAATGCACAAGAAAACAACAACAGAACCAATGTTCTCATGCTATGGTGATATAATATTTTTGAGAATACAAGGTAATGACAGGTGGTTAACTTTGCTTAGGTAACTCTTGCTAACCTTTTTAAGAAAATTTTTGGTCTGTGTTTTGAAAAATAAAAAGTTCACCATTAATGTAAGGGGAAATATTCTAGAAAGAAGTATTGGAATAATATCCTGGTTTTATTCCTGTTTTGTGGCCTTTCTACATAAATTGATGGCATTATGCTGCTTGGATGCAGTGAGTGAGAACTAGCAACTATTCTAGATGCACTGATAGGGCATTTGTGCGAAAGATGGTGGGAAATGAGTCCAACAAGCATGCAGGGCCCTTCTGCAGCAGTGGATTTTCTAGGTATCCAGGGATATGGGGCTGTGGAGCTGTCTTTCCCAGATAAAGGATAAACTATTGCAACTAGCCCCTGTTGTTTTCATTTTTTTTTTCCTTGCCTTCCTGTGAGTTATTTGAACATTTTTGGCAGTGGGCTCAATTTATTTACAGTATTGGTGAGTTTATCACCTTGTATATTTTCATCATGGCTGCTTTGGGTATTACAGTATATAAATGTGACTTATAACAATGCATTAGTAACATTTACCACTTAATGTGGAGTGAAATGTGGAGGCCTGACTTCCATTTAGATACTTTTACTTTTCCTACTTTTAAATATCAATCTTGAGTATCAGATAGTGTAAAGCTTTTTTGTTTCAATCGTCAAATATGATTATAAAACTCATACAGGTTAGCATATGTATTCCTATTTCTACTATTTCCATTGTTCTTCATTTTCTCTTCATTGGTGATATAAGTTAACTTATTCATCATATACTTTCTGTTTGAAGGGAAATGGGATAAATTCTATAGCTTTCCTTAATCAGGGGATGTTTTTATTGCCCGTTCATTACTAAAAGATAGTTTCATTGGCTGTAGTAGAATTTACCATTGACTTCTTTCCCTCCCTCTCCCACCTGAACACTTGAAAAATATTGTGTCATTTCCCTCTGGCTTCCATGATAGTAGATCAGAATTTTGCTATCATTCCAGTTGGTATTTTTCTATGAGTGATATAGTCTTTCTGGCTGCTTTTAAGATTATTTTTCTTTGTCTTCAGTTTTTAAAAGTATATCTGTAATTTCTCTTGGTATGAACTTTTTTGGCTTATAATGTTTGTAGTCTGCTTAACTTTTTGGCTGTAGTCTTATGTCTTTTGCCAAATTTTGGAGGGTTTTTTTTTCCCCCATTATTTTTTCAAATATTTTTCAGCCCAACTCTCTGTCTTTTTTCATTGTGGAATTCCAGTGATACCAAGCTTGGCTCTTTTGTTATTCTCTGGGCCCTGAGGCTCTGTTCATTTTTTAGCCTATACTATTTTCTCTGTTTTTCAGATTAGAGAACTATATTTTTTTTGTCCTTAGTTCTCTAATTTTTATCCTCAGTCATCCCCACTCTATTCAAAATTCCATAAGAATTTTATGTTTTAATATTTATATCTATGATTTCCATTTCCTTTTTATAACATAATAGTTAAGATATATTATTTTTAAATTTCTTTTGTAAAGATTTTATTTTCCTTAGGCTATTTTTGTGAAAAATTTAATGTGTATAATTTGATAAACTTGTACATATATGTACACATGTAATACTATCATCACAGGCTATAGAATAAATATATCCTCACCTCCAAAAATTTCATTTCCCCTTCTTTGTCATAATAATGCAACACAAGATCTAGCCTCTTAAATTCTGAAGTGCACAATACCATAATAACTGTAGGCACTATCTTGTACAACAGATCTCTAGAACTTATTAATCTTTCATAACTGAAATGTTTACCCATTAGAGAACAATTCCCCATTTTCCACTTCCCCAAGCCCTGAAAAACACAGTTGTATCCTTCGCTTCTATGAGTTTGACTATTTTGGATGCCTCAGATGAGTGGAATCATACATTTGTCTTTCTGAGATTTGCTTCTTTTACTTAGCAAAATGTCTTCCAGTTTCATCTGTGTTGTAACATATAACAGGATTCCTTCCATTTTCAATACTGAGAAATATTCCATTGTATTTATATACCCTCTTCATCTACTTATCTGTTGATGGACATTTGGGTTGTTTCTATATCCTGGTTATTGTGACTAACGCTGCAATGAATAGGGAGTGCAGACATCTCTTTGGGGTCTGATTTTAATTATTTTGGACAAACAGCCAGAATGGAATTACTGGTAGTTCTATTATATGGTAGTTCTATTTTTATTTTTTTGAATGTTCTGCATACTGTTTTCCATAATGGCTATATCATTTTACATTCCCACCAACAGTGTACAAATGTTACAATTTCTCCACATCCTCTCCCAACATTTGCTATTTATTTACTTATTTATTTGATAATAACCATCCTAACATGTGGGGGAGTGATACTTATTATGATTTTGATTTGCATTTACCTGATGAGTAGTGATGGTGAGCACCTTTTGATGTACCTGGTTGACAATTGTATGCTTTCTTTGGAGAAATGTCTATTCAGGTCTTTTGACCATTTTTTTCAATTGTGTTATTTGTTTTCTTACTATTGTTTCAGTTTCTTCTACATTTTATAAATTAGCCCTCATCAGTTATATGGTTTGAAAATATTTTCTCTCATTCTATAGGTTTTCTTTTCATTTTGTAGATTGTTTGCTGTGCAGAAACTTTTTGGTTATTATAGTCCTACTTGTTTATTTTTCCTTTTGTTTTCTGTACTTTTAGTGTCATATTCAAGAAATCATTGCCAAGACCAATGTCAAGAAGATTTCTCCTGTTTTCTCCTAGAAGTGGTATGGTTTCCAGTCTTACATTTACGTTATTAATCTATTTTGAGTTTATTTTTGTATGTGGTGCCAGGTAGGGGTCTACTTTCAGTCCTTTGCACGTATGTTTCTAGTTTTCCCAGCATCTTTTATTGAAGAGCTGTTCGTTCCCTTTTGTGTATGCTTGGCACCTTTGGCAAATACGGTTGACGTATTTATATGGGTTCATTTCAAGGCTCTCTATTCTTCACCAATAGTCTTTAAGTTTGTTTTTATGCCAATACCATACTATTTTGATTACTGTAGCTTTGTAATATATTTTGAAATCAGGAAGTGTGATGCCTAGAGATTTGATCTTTTTTCTTAAGATTACATCTGCTTTTCTGGGTCTTTTGTAGTTTTGTGTGAATTCTTGGATTTTTTTTCCTGTATCTGTAAAAATGTGCCATTGAGATTTTGATAGGGTTATTATTGAATCTGTAGGTCAATTTGAGTATGTATGGAGATTTTAACAATAGTAAATCTTTCAACGCATAAATACAACATAGTTTTCATTTATTTATGTCTATTTATTTATTTATTGAGACAGAGTCTCAGTGTGTTGCCCGGGCTAGAGTGCTGTGGCATCAGCCTAGCTCACAGGAATTTCAAACTCCTGAGCTCAAGCGATCCTCCTGCCTCAGCCTCCTGAGTAGCTGGGACTACAGGCATGCATCACCATGCCCAGCTAATTTTTTCTGTATAGTTTAGTTGGCCAATTAATTTGTTTCTATTTATAGTATAGACGGGGTCTTGCTCTTACTCAACCTGGTCTCAAACTCCTGACCTTGAGCGATCCACCGTCCTTGGCCTCCCAGAGTACTAGGATTACAGGCGTGAGCCACCACACCTGGCAATACGTTATTTATTTATTTTATTTTTAGTAGAGATGGGGTCTGGGGTCTCCCTCTTGCTCAAAGGCTGGTTTCAAACTCCTGAGCTCAAAAGATCCGCCCACCTCAGCCTCCCAGAATGCTAGGATTACAAGCGTGAGCCACTGCACCCGGCCCCATATTTATGTCTTCTTTAATTTCTTTCATATTCACTTTTATTTTTATTTCGCCATATTATGGGAGTACAGATTTTAAAGTTTCAATAAATGCCCGTTTCCCCCCCTCCCCCAAAAAGTCTGAGTCTCCATCATGACCATCCCCCAGATGGTGCACATCTCACTCATTATGTATGTATATACCCGCCCCCCTCCCACCTGTCCAATACCCTATTACTGTAGTACCTATGTGTCCACTTAGGTGCTACTCAGTTAATACCAGTTTGCTGGAGAATATATCTGGTGCTTGTTTTTCCATTCTTGGGATACTTCACTTAGTAGTATGGGTTCCAGCTCTAACCAGGAAAATATAAGATGTGCTATATCACCGTTGTTTCTTAGAGCTGAATAGTACTCCATGGTATACATATACCACATTTTATTAATCCATTCTTGGATTGATGGGCACTTGGGCTGTTTCCACAGCCTTGCAATTATGAATTGTGCTGCTATAAACATTCGAGTGCAGGTGTCTTTTTTGTAGAGTGTCATTGGATCATTTGGGTAGATGCCCAGCAATGGGATTGCTGGATCAAATGGTAGATTCACTTGTATCGCTTTAAGGTATCTCCATATTGCTTTCCACAGAGGTTGAACTAGTTTGCAGTCCCACCAGCAGTGTAGGAGTGTTCCTCTCTCTCCGCAACCATGCCAGCATTTATTGTTTGGAGATTTTTTGATAAAGGCCATTCTCACTGGGGTTAAGTGATATCTCATTGTGATTTTGATTTGCATTTCCCTGATGATTAGAGATGTTGAGCATTTCTTCATATGTTTGTTGGCCATTCTTCTGTCTTCTTTAGAAAAATTTCTGTTCAAGTCCTTTGCCCACTTTTTAATGGGGTTATTTGATTTTTTCTTCCTGATTTTCGTGAGTTCTAAGTATATTCTAGTTATTAGTCCCTTATCGGATGCATAGGATGCAAAAATTTTCTCCCATTCTGTAGGTTGTCTGTTTACTTTCATGACTATTTCTTTGGCTGTGCAGAAGCTTTGTTGTTTGATCATGTCCCATTTATTTATTTTTGTTGCTGCTGTGATTGCCTTTGGCGACTTCTTCATAAACTCTTTGCCCAGGCCAATGTCTAGGAGAGTGTTTCCAACTTTTTCCTCTAGAATTCTAATAGTTTCATACCTTAGGTTTAAGTCTGTTATCCAGCGTGAGTTGGTTTTTGTGAGAGGTGAAAGGTGTGGGTCCTGTTTTAGCCTTCTACAGGTGGCTATCCAGTTTTCCCAGCACCATTTATTGAAGAGGGATTCTTTTCCCCAGCATATGTTTTTGTCTGCTTTGTCAAAGATTAGATGGCTATATGAGGATGGTTTTATATCAGGATTCTCACATCTGTTCCACTGGTCAATATTCCTATTTTTGTGCCAATACCATATTGTTTTAATTACTACAGCTTTGTAGTATAGTTTGATATCTGGCATATTAATGCCTCCCATTTTGTTTTTGTTGCCTAGAATTGCTCTTGATATTCGGGGTCTTCTTTGGTTCCATACGAAGTGTAAAATTATTTTTTCTATATCTGTGAAGAATGCTGATGGGATTTTAATAGGTATTGCATTGAATCTGTAGATCAGTTTGGGTAGTATAGACATTTTGAAGATACTGAGTCTGCCGATCCACGAGCATGGTATGGATTTCCATCTGTTTACATCCTCTGCTATTTCCTTCCTCAGTGTTTCATAGTTCTCCCTGTAGAGGTCTTTTACCTCCTTGGTTAAGTATATTCCTAGGTACTTTAATTTCTTTGTTGCTATTGTGAAGGGAATTGAGTCTTTGATTTGGTTCTCAATTAGATTGTTCTTGGCGTAAATGAATGCCTCTGATTTCTGTGTATTGATTTTGTATCCTGAGACTTTACTAAATGCATTGATCAGTTCCAGGAGTTTCATGGTTGAATCCTTGGGGTTTTCTAGATACAATATCATATCATCAGCAAACAGTGAAAGTTTGATCTCTTCTGCCCCTATTTGGATACCTTTGATTCCATTTTCCTGTCTGATTGCTGTAGCCAAGACTTCCAGCACTATGTTGAACAGAAGTGGAGATAGTGGGCAGCCTTGTCTGGTTCCAGTTCTAAGTGGGAATGATTTCAATTTTTCCCCATTCAGTATGATGTTGGCTATGGGTCTGTCATATATGGCTTGTATCATTTTTAGGTATGTCCCTTCTATGCCTATTTTCTTCAGTGTTCGTATCATGAAAGGATGTTGAATTTTGTCAAAAGCTTTTTCTGCATCTATTGAAAGAATCATGTGGTCTTTGTTTTTGCTTCTGTTTATGTGGTGAATTGCATTTATAGATTTACGTATGTTGAACCATCCCTGCATCCCTGGGATGAAGCCCACTTGGTCGTGGTCGATTATTTTTTTGATAAGTGTCTGGATTCGGTTAGCTAAGATTTTGTTGAAAATTTTTGCATCTATATTCATTAGGGATATTGGTCTGTAGTTTTCTTTATTTGTTGCATCCTTTCTTGGTTTTGGTATCAGAGTAATATTCGCTTCATAAAAGGTGTTGGGGAGGTTTCGTTCTTCTCGATGTTGTGGAATAGTTTCTGCAAGATAGGTACTAGTTCTTCTTTGTAAGTGTGGTAAAATTTGGGTATGAAGCCATCTGGACCAGGACTTTTCTTTTTAGGGAGATTTTTAATTGCTGTTTCTATTTCAGCTGTTGAGATTGGTCTGTTCAGGGAATCTATTTCTTCCTGGTTGAGCTGAGGGAGGCTGTGTGTTTCTAGAAATTTGTCCATTTCCTCCACATTTTCTAGTTTGTGTGCATAAAGATTTTTGTAGTATTCATAAATTGTATCTTGTATCTCTTTGGGATCAGTTGTGATATCTCCTTTTTTATTCCTGATGGAGTTTATTAGAGATTTCTCTTTTCTGCTTTTCGTTAGCTTAGCCAATGGTGTGTCAATTTTGTTTATTTTTTCAAAGAACCAACTTTTTGTTTTATTAATCTTCTGAATAGCTTCCCTGTTTTCAATTTTGTTTAGTTCTGATTTGATCTTGTTGATTTCACTTCTTCTGCTGGGTTTGGGGTTGGTCTGTTCTTCTTTTTTCAGCTCTTTGAGTCGTTTCATTAGATTGTCTAATTGTGATCTTCTTGACTTTTGGTTATAGGCATTTATGGAGATAAACTTTCCTCTCAGAATTGATTTAGCTGTGTCCCAGAGGAGTTGATAACTTGTCTCTCCATTGTTGTATTCTTGATAGAACTTTTTTATTTCCGTCGTGATTACTTCATTTGCGAAGTAATCATTTAGTAGGAGGTTGTTTAATTTCCACGTTTTTGTGTAGAAATGTGAGTTTCTGTTAGGGTTGATTTCTACTTTTATTCCACTGTGATCTGAGAAGGTACATGGTATGATTTCTATTTTTTTAAATTTCTTGAGATTTTCTTTGTGTCCTAGGATATGGTCAATCTTAGAGAATGTCCCGTGAGCTGATGAGAAGAACGTATATTCAGTGGATTTTGGGTAGAATGTTCTGTAGATGTCTGTCAGACCCAATTGTTCTAGAGTTTTGTTTAAGTACACTATTTCTTTATTAATTTTCTGTTTGGAGGATCTGTCTCGTGCCGTCAGTGGGGTGTTGAAATCTCCGGCGATTATGGAGTTGCTATTAATCCATTTGCTTAGCTCCAGTAAGGTTTGCTTTATGAATCTGGGTGCACCTAAGTTGGGTGCATATATATTTAAAATTGTTATCTCTTCTTGTTGGACTGTGCCCTTCACCATTATATAATGACCTTCTTTGTCTTTGACTGCTTTGTTGGTTTAAAAACTAAATCGTCTGAAATTAGAACTGCCACACCAGCCTTCTTTTGGCTTCTATTTGCTTGGAATATTGATCTCCACCCTTTTATTTTTAGTCTATATGCATCCTTGCAGGTTAGATGTGTTTCCTGAAGACAGCATATACTTGGCCTGTATTTTCTTATCCATTCAGCCAGCCTATGTCTCTTGAGTGGAGAGTTTAAGCCATTCACATTTATTGAGAGAACTGATAGGTAAGGTGGATTACTGATCATTCTGTTGGGTTGGATCTTGTTGCTATGATTTCTGTCTTGAGCCATTGTAATATCTGGCCTTTAATATCTTTGGGTTTTGATTGTTTTTATATTCGTGGGTTATTATTATGATGTTCCGTGCGTAACACTGTTTTAAGTACTTCTTGTAGGGCTGGTCTTGTCTTGGTGAATTCTCTGAGCCTTTACTTGTCTGAGAATGTTTTTATTTCTCCTTCATATATGAAGCTTAGTTTTGCAGGCAATAATATTCTAGGCTGGGCATTGTTTTGTTTCAAAAGAGTGAGAATGGGGCCCCAATCTCTCCTTGCTTCTAAAGTCTCATTAGAGAAGTCTGATGTTATTCGAATTGTCTTTCCCTTGTATGTTACTTGCTTCTTTTGTCTTACAGCTCTTAGAAGGGCCTCTTTAGTTGATACTTTGGTCAGTCTGATGACTGCATGTCGTGACGTCTTCCTGTTTGCATTGAATCTCCCAGGGGTCCTCTGAGCTTCTTGAACTTGTATATCAAGATTTTGAGCAAGGCTTGGGAAATTTTCCTCTATTATATCTTCAAACAGCTTGTCCAACCCTTGAGTGTTGTCTTCTTCCCCTTCTTGGAACCCTATGACCCTCACATTAGGTTTCTTCACATAATCCCAGAACTCATGTAGGCTTTGCTCTTTTCTCTTGTTTCTCTGCTCTATTTCTGTGACTGATTTATTTAATTGGAGGGTGTTATCTTCAAGCTCTGAGATTCTTTCTTCTGTTTGATCTACCCTGTTCTTGAGACTTTCCACTGTATTTTGTAGTTCCTTGAATTGATTCTTCATTTCCAGGAGTTCGGTTACACTTTTCTTCATTGTGTCTATTTCTTTTCCCATATCCTGGAGGCTTTTTGTGGTTTCTTTGTGTTGGTCATTGAGTTGTTGTTGCAGCTGGGTGAGTGTTCTTATGATCCACATACGAAATTCCTCTTCTGTCATATTGGTTGCCTGATTTTGGTTGGTGTCCGTTTCTAGGGGGCTGGTGCTCCTCTTTGGGGGTGTGTTTTCCGTTTGGTTCTTCATATTTCCTGAGTTCTTTCGCTGATTTCTTCCCATGTCGATCAGTTGTTGTTTCTTTCCTTAAGTTATTGTTTGGGTATTCACACACCTTGTTTAGTTTCTGAGGCGTTAGGTGGTGTCTGTGGGTGAAATTGGACCACTCCCTGTATGTTGAGTCAGTGGGTGCCGTGGAAAGGCTGTGCAAGATGCCGTCCCTGTCAGTAGGTGGCGTTTGCTTGGAGGAACAGGCTATACTGTTGATTTTGTGTCCTGTTAACAGCTCTTGTTCTGGGCGGAGTTGGGTTGGGTAAGCCTGCCCTCAGGCAGTTAGCAGGGGTCCAAGTTCTGTTCTCTGCTTCCAGGGAAAGCTGTCAGGGCGGGGCTGGAATGGTCCTGCTCAGCCAGAAAGTCTGTGCGTGGGGGTGGGGCTGTCTGAGACCCGCAGTCTGGAGCGGGCCTCACTTCTTTCCACCCTCTCCAACTCCACAGCTACTCCTGTGCCTCTGCCAGCAGGCCAGACCACAGCCACTAGGCCTCCCCGGACTGTGATGTCGGCGGGGAGGTTCCCTGGATAGGAACACCACCTGGGTTGGGCGCACGGCCTCCTCCTGGGAGAAGGGTTGCCCTCTAGGACGCCCATCTGCCCCTGGAGGCACACACACCTCAGTAGGCTATTCACGTATAACCCTTCTGTGCCCCGGGCAATGCTAGCCCTTGGCGCAGGTGATCTGGTCTGCAGGTCCGACCTCTGGGTCCCAGAGTTCAAACTGTATCCCCACCAGGGAGAGGATTTCTGGTCCCAATTCACCCACAGGGAGTCCAAGCTGGGTCTATGTCTCTCAGCCTCTGAATCGGCACTGTTCTCCTGTCTGAATTCCCCTGAGTCAGGTTTAGGCTCCCAAATGGGAAGGTCCCGTTCCCTGGAGGTGCCTCTGGCTGTTGGCTGTATTGTCTCTCTGGGCCGCCGCGGGTAGGGTCAGCGGAGGGGAGTAGGAGGCAATATGGCGCCTGCCTCGCGGCTCGGGTCTGTGCACATGGAGGTGCCCGGAGGAAGTTGGGAACCTGGCGCCACATCTGCTACAGGCTCACCACTGGCTGGCGGCGGCGGTCTCTGGCTGGCTGCCGCAGGTCTCTTCACCCGCTGGGGAGCCCACCAGCAGTCCCAAATGCAGGGGAGGGGAAACAGCAAATCCACCTACCCTTGCCGCTGGTCTCCGGGCTGCTCCGGTGGTCTCAGCCTCCAGTTCTCCTCTGCAGCCTCCTCCCGTGGAGTCTCCCGGGGTCTCAGGTACCCCTCCTTCCGGCCCTTGTCCGCTGTATGCTCATCTTCTTGCTTCTGTCCTCTAATTTCTGCTAGAATCTGTCTTTTCTGCAGAGACCCTCTGTCTGGCGGTGTTATTCGTCCGCCATCTTGCTCCGCCCCCCCATATTCACTTTTAATGATAAAAATGCTCAACAAAGGAGGCATAGAAGTAATTGACTTCAAAATAGTAAAGGCCACCTATGGCAAGCCCATATCCAATATCACACGTAACAGTGTGAAACTAAAAGCTTTACCTTGAAGATCAAAAACAAAACAAGAACATCTACACTCTAGTTCTATTCAGTATAGCACTGGGAGTTCTTGCTAGAGTAATTTGGCAAGAAAAAAGAAATAAGAGACATCCAAATTGGAAAGATGGAAGTAAAATTATCTGTTTACAAATGATATACTCTTAGATATACTCCTGAAAGATCATTAGTATTTAAAGAAATCTGTTTAAATATTTTTCTCCCCATCTAAAAATATACACGGGTTATTGTCTACTGCAAAATAGCCTTTCAAGAGTCTTAATAATAAGCATTATCAGAAATTCTAATTCTGGCAAAAATAGGAAACAGGGACCAGAATTATTCTTGACTGAAATAATATTTTTAAAAAGGTAAAATATATGATATAAGGGTATTCAAGCCAATGAACATCAAACAATAAAGAAGAGTGAGTGATCCTTGAAATACAGGTAACAAATCATGGTAAGGAGCACAACTCCCCAGCTGACTGTCTTGAAGGATTCTCCAGGCTATGGTGGAGGGAGAACGCACCTAGGCAGGGCTCAGAGTGAGGATTTGACATACGAATTTTGTGGGACACAATTCAGCTCATAAAATAGAGAGGAAACATAACAAGAAGAAAACAAAAAATAGACATCACACACAAAGGAACAAAAGGCAGAGAATCACACAACAGAAACAAAGCAAGCAAAGATATAGTAGAGCAAGACTATTATAATATTAAAAGAAAATGCAAAGCAAATAAACATAATCAACCTAGAATTCTGTGCTCATCAAAATATCATTAAAAATTGACAAAAGGTATTTTATCAAAAGAATAAAAGCTTAAATAATTTATCACTGGAATACCCATACTCTAAGAAATGATAAAGTTCTTCAAGCTAAAGGAAAAAGTGTTGGGATATATATAATGGAATGAAGTGGCCCAGAAGTGGCAATATAAGATATATACATATATATGATACATGTCATGATATGTATCATATATATGATATATATGATTTTATTGTATCATTTAAATCTCTTTTAAAAGTGAATAACTACAGACTGTAGACAATGTATTCTGGGATTTATAACAAATTGGAAAGAAAATGTATGCCAATAAAACCTACCTGAGGGTACAGTGAACACTGTCTGGTGGTGGGCACACTTACAGCCCTGGCTCAAGCATAACAAAATCGATCCATGTAACCAAAAACATTTGTACCCCAATAATATTTGGAAATTAGAAAACAAAACAAATTTTTAAAAATGTAATAGGCAAGAGTAAACTCAGGAATAACAGATATGTTTGGTACTGGGCATGGGATATGTATGCCCAAAGTCATAAAGTTGAACACTTTAAATAAGGTAAGTGGA
Organism: Microcebus murinus; assembly: GCF_040939455.1. Lineage (NCBI taxonomy): Eukaryota > Metazoa > Chordata > Mammalia > Primates > Cheirogaleidae > Microcebus > Microcebus murinus. The sequence continues at coordinate 4,099,112 of NC_134126.1, read as the reverse complement.
GTTTATTTTTACAATTTATAAAATGATTTTAATTTCTTTTCAAGAAAAATGTATAGAGCCACATTGCCCACGAATGTCACATGTACCAATGAAAGGTAGTTAAACGTTATCTGTAAAATAATGCCAGTTTCATACTTAATCTTAAAAAGCCTCACAAATTGTTAATCACAATCATCTGTGTACAGATATTTAGGTGGTTAGTGTAGATGATGTGATATATTTATTAAGCCCTGTGAGCAACATTAACAACAATTATTCTCTTCATGTTAATAAAACATTCGTGTTTGATGTTAAAATAATTTCATTATCAAGATGAATAATAGGATTGACTTTGACAACTTTCTTAATTACAGATTTTGACAGGAAGCCAAAACTAATTAGAATTTCATTTTTTAAAAATGAATACACTGTTTGTAATCAGCTAAACGTCCCTCAATTAAATCAGAGTTCTAATATTGCCCATGCTGTCATTTTAATTACTGAATAATACATGCAGAAAAATAAGTATTTATGTTAATTTTAAAATAGGACTTTTAATATGACTACTTTATATGCGAATTTTTGATAGTCTATTGCAATTTTTGCTATATATGACAGATGTATAATTATCTTTAGCATTTATGCTACATTTAAATTTTTGAAAATTAAACTTTTCTACTTATTTCTGAAATAGCAGTGTTTTAATCTCTATAGAAATAGGACATTAGAATAATCGCAACGAAAACCAGAAGCTTTTTCTTATGTCCCCCAAGTTTGATCTGTGGAGCACAAGTTAACAATGCTTCCAATTTGCACCCCTCCCCCAACCCCACCTTGTAGAACCTAGCGTTCTAGTTCACTTCAAATTGTTGACTTCTGGGCTTGGTTTTGGGAGAAACTGCTTGAGCAGAGTCATTCCAATGTGTTCCTTTTGTCCCTGCCAACAGCTAGGTGGCGTTTCGTCTGCCCTATCAGTAACTGAGAATGGGAATAGTTCCTCTTGGGGGCCTCAGCAGTTGTAAATAACCTTTCTAAGAGTGCTTTGTATGCCATTGGTATTATATTCCTTTTATTGGAAGCCCGGCATTAACTTGCATGTCCCTGAAAAAACAATGACTTGCACCTTAAAGTTAATCATAAGACTCCTTCCAGGGTTTAAGGAGATACTATGTTGGTCATGGAAGCCATGCAGGTTAGACAGTATCAGCTGAATTATCCTTCTTATAGTCCATGGTAGAGTCTGGGTGACCTTTATGTATCCTGCTACACCTGAATTAATACCTTGGTCCAGGTAGAAAAATGAATACAAAAATGTAAACAGAATGCGACCTGGCTTTCTGAAGTAGACACTATTAGCTTTATGGAGTTTATCCAACTGGGAATGTGAGGCACAAGGCCGAAGTCAATATTGCATTTTGCTGGTAGAAATCCTGTTGATAGTAGGTTTAGTTAAATGCTCATAAGACAAATCAAATTGATTTGGCCCCAGGCCCTGTCAGTCAGAATAATCGGAGTAAGAGTGGCTGGCAGATGGTTTGCACGTGATAAAATTTATCAGTAGTTAAATGGTATAGAAATGAAAGTTGGGAATTATTAGGAGATAATTCTCCATGTGTCTTTTTCATTTCTGTACGACTCGTATCATGTTGTGCTGGCTGGACTGTCTTTTCAGGTATATCTGCATAACAAACCACACTGAAGGATGGTGTCTCATGTCAGGGTGGAGGACACATGGATTTCCTGAGACATGTGATAAAGCTAAGGTGTCCTTCCAGGGCAAAGATTAGGCAGGCTTGCAAGCACCCTGCTTGATTTGAGGTCTCCAATACTGTGCCCTGAGCAATAAAGTCCTTTGCATCTGATCCTGGAGTCTCATGTCCCTTGCCAGAATTATGGAATTTTGTCACGGTAGCTATTTATTTTGCAACCAGGGTAAAAAAAAATCTCAAGTATTTCACATTTCTTGGCAACCTTCCCATATTCTGCAATCACAGCATCAGTTCCTGAGGATCAGACTGGTGATCCCTTGCACAATGAGACCACAGTGACTGGGAAGCAGCCATAGCTATCTACATTTAATTGCTTGTTTGTCTCATTTCATGGAAGCAACCCCCGTAGGCATCCAGAGACTTTTTCACAAAGCCGAGGTTCTTATCACCATTTCCGGCGCGTGTAGTCACTCTAGTAAATAGTTTTAAGTCCCAGCGGGGGAAGGATGGAAAAGTCATTACAGCATTTATTTGCCATGACTTTTCAAAAGTAGGGTCCTTTTCTCCTGGGGACTTGGTCGTCTTGTTAGTTAATCAATTCAAAGTGTGATAACTGATTCAGATCTGAATTAGCATAAAGTTTGTGCCTTTAAATTCAGGTGGCAACCGAACATCCAGCCTTTTTTCCTTTGTGTAGATTAAGAAATCCCTTTTGCTATTTGCTTAACTATCTCTTAGGGAAGCCATATTCTATTAACCATCCCCAGAGACTGGTGAAGCTTCAGTCATCGGCTGGCAACTCAGATCTTGCCATTCCTTAGAATAATTGCAGACAACTTGCTTCTGATGATTAACCACTGTAATTATACCTCCTTTATGCCATACCCTTTGCTACGTAGATGTTCAGTGATTCTATAACAGTGTCTCCTACCAAGTGGCCTGTAGACAGCACCCCTTACTTTGCTTCTCAATAATGCCAGTTACCAGTAATGGTACCAGTGCCAGTAATGGTGTCTTCAATGCTCTCCTGAAAATCATGGTCAGTTGGTAGGTTCTTGATGTTACATGATATATCCACTATAACATGTTGTGTTTTGAAAGTTTTCTGAACATTTTTTTAACTTGCCACAATAGTTGTGTTATTTCTGTTTTACTTACTGTGGACCGTTACCTTCTCTAAACTTCCTAGGGCGTTCCTAGCAGTGTGATCTCACTGTCTTCTGGCATCCTTACCAGGGTGTTTATTCTCTTCACTGCAGATTGCTCCCACGTTGATAAAATTCACCAAATTTATGTTCTGCCCCTCTTGTTCTAGCTTGTAGCAGATCCATTCTCTCCCAGATCTTGTCAGTATATGTGGACTAAGTCCTGTAGATCCTTAAAGATATGGTGCCATTCCTCCTTTAGCTGGCACAGCACTTTCTTTGCCAGATTATGTTGTGACAGTCCTGGTTGTTGATCTCATAGCCAGGAGGGGAGGAGGCACAGATCTATCTCCAAGGAGGCATGTTCTCTTGAAAGGCTGAAGAGTGGGCCACTTCTGAAGATCCTATGAGTGAAGGAAGTCTGGGATTTCAAGATTTACCTCTACCCCAATGTCTTGAGGTCATGTCTCAGGATCCAAGCCCTTTCAAATTAGAACCCTTACATTGGCATAGCAAACTTTCTGGGTTTAAGAATTTTAACTTAATCTTCAGCTCCACTGCTTCCAAGGTAGATTTGTGATAGAATGTGCCAGTCTTATGTCAGCCTGGCATTAAAGATATGCAACCTAAAGTACGAATAGGGGATAGGAGCCAGAGCCACACACTAGTAGGAACTTCAAGAGACAGAGTTTAAATTTAAGCTCCTGGTAATGGGCCTGGTAATCAGAGTCCAAGATAAATGGGGTTATAGAAAATAAATTTGATTCCCCTCCAGATTTTGTAGATGTAAAATTTAGGGGGTTGGGAGGGAAGGTTATATAGATGCAGTCGGTAATTAGAAGAAGATGGAGAGACTTCATCGATGAGGCCTCCTAGCCCAGACACTGAGCTACTCATTGTAGTAGTTTTCTTCCAACATGAAAAGAAAGAATAAGGTAAAATTACAGCACCAGCCAGTTTCCAAATATTGGGCCCGCAGGGACAAAGAAGAAGCCCTTCCCTTTCTTTCTGGCTCCATTGCTCTCCTCTTCCTCCTTCCCTGCCTGCGGGTGTGGCTGGTCCTTGTCTTAGTCTCTTGTCCCGCTTGCTTCTGCGGTGCCTGGGGGACAGGGCAGCAGCTCACAAGGTCCCTGGGGATGACAGTACAAAAGGGTAGGCATGGTGTGTAGAGACTGCGACTGAGTTACACTGGACAGGCAAGGGATTAAAGAGCGTTGTCTCTAATCCCTGCTCTTTTGCAGATTGGAAGTTTTTGTGTCCAGATGGCATCTCACCAGTCTGGACAGAAGGACACTTCAGGCAGCCAGTGGCTCGCGGCCAACGCGGCCCACTGATGACAACTGAGGTGGGGACAACGCAGAACCTGGCTAATCGAGATCCATGTGCTGCCGGGGAATCTACTGCCACATCAGGAAGAGTGACGACTATGATGATTTTCATTGAGACATCAGGAAGAAAGTGGATGTGGGCCTTGGGAGAAGATGTGAGAGAAGGCTAGAGACTTTAAAGGAACAAGAACTTGATTTATAGTCCATTCATTGCTGTATTGAAAATAATTAAATGGAATCTATCCCTTATTTGATCAAAAGTAGGATGTGGATAACAGTGTTTTAAGATGAAAACATGTACATTTAAACAATATTAGCAATTAGATTAAATGTTCATATTAAAACCTAGAGAGTTAGAAATGTATTTCCTTTATTTTTAAATTGAATTTCCCTCAGGAAAAAGTTAAGAACAATAAAGTCAGTAATTGCATGAACATTTCCTTTTAATGTCATAAGGGCTGTTGAATTCATAAAACTGGGTTACCTTTCTGAATCTCAGAGCATAATATGGATATAAACATGATTGTTTTCTACCTCACTGAATATACATAAACTAACCATATATTACTAATTTAAGTGACTATTCTCATAAAGCAATTTCCTTTCAACATTTTTTAGTTGGAGCATTTCCTAAAAATAGGATTCTAGAATCTTATATAAGTTTAAGAAAAGAATATATGATGATTTAAAGAAAATTGTCACTGTAACTTTTCTATGCTTCAATGTGTTTAGAGACACAAATACTGCTGCATTGCCATTGCCTAGTGTTCTGTACAGTCCCCTGCTGTACAGGCTTGTGGGCTGGGAGCAATAGGCTGCAGCATATAGCCCCGGTCTGCAGTGGGCTGCACCATCTAGGTTGTGTGAGTGCACCGCATGATGTTCACACGATGACAGCATCACCTAACAACACAATCATCAGAATATCCCTGCCATTCTGCGACACATGGCTACATACAGCATATAAAACTTTAGATTAAAGTCAGACATTGTGACTGAAATTTATAGAGACTCTGGATGATGCTTTAAATTTCTCTAGAGAGAAATCACCTTTTTCTTTGTAAAATGGATAGAGTAGGGAGTGAGCCGACTGAAGCCTGATTCGCAGCTTTCAGCAGTCTGTTTTCTTCTGGTTCATCTCTGGACTTCTGCAGCTCTCCTGAAAGTTTTAACTGAGTCGTGTGTATTAGAGACCCGCCAGCCAAGCAGGCTGAACTCTGATCCTTGTCTTCTCACACCTCAAGACTTCCAAAAACAACAATAGTTTTAGAAAATTTCTGCCTGGCTTCAGAGTCTCTTACCCTAGACTGCTTGAAAATTCAAAAACTTTGGGAGGAAATCTGGTATAATTTTGAGCTTATTTCTCTATCTTTCTTCTTACTGAAATCCTTATCCCTCAGGTCTAACTTTTTTTTTCTCTGCAGCTGTGTAAAGCACTTTGCCAAGTGCTACCCCTCTTCACAGAAATCCCCTGCCAGCCGTCCATGGAACTGCACAATCGCGCCGGAATCGGTGGCTACCTGGCAGGAAGACTTTGCGGCAGCCAGTCAGCCTCCTCTCTGAGGGGTCCCTGTGCTTGTGATCTGTTCCGGCTCGAGTCCTGCTGTGTCCACAGCTCACCAATGTCTTCAAATGGTGTTTTGTTTTGTTTTGTTTTATGTTTATGCGAATTGTCTGGTTTTGCTTAGTGGAAGAATTGGTCATGCACAAGTGACTCAAACTCACTATATGATAAACTGTTAAGTCCCAGAAGAGAGTAAACTCTATAGGATTGATTTGAGGGCATGGACACTCACAAGCACTCTGAACATACATTTAATTATTAAAATGAGTGTTCATTTTTATTCTAGAGGTAGAATTATTGTTAATTTTAATTTATTGAATATTATATTCCTGTAATTCTCCAGATTTTAAATAATGGAAATGGAAAACTATCCTCAGCAGAAACGAACCTAAATAGTACAGGAGTACTCTTTGTTATGGGATGTGTATGAATATCATGAAAATCAGATGAAGAAATATATTTATTTGGAGTTGTTAAGCTATCCTTTTATAATGCAGGGGCAAAATAACTGCATTTAAGGAGAACAATACATTTTGTTTTAATCTATCAAAAATAGATTTAAAATTATATAGCATTTTACAATAGTGACTTTATTACAAAGTGTTGTGTATTTTGTTTGTCTGGTTTTTCCTTAAAGGTTATATTATTATATATAATTAACTAGAGTTAGCATGAACTCTCTAAAGACCATGCTTCTTGTTCCTTTGGAGAAAAAGACTTGTGTCCCTGATATTTTTAGCTAATACATTTTTGGTTATGAACAGTTGAGATTCTTACAAGATTGCTTCCTTAATAATGCATTAATTTGAACCCACTGATAAAATTTTCATAAGATAATTATTTGGTAAATGAATAGATTTGAACGCATTTAAGACTATTGTAAATCTTTGTGTTCTTAATCACTGTAAGTGCATCCTTTAAAGAACTTCCAAAGTGAAGATGTTTTGTTTCTTGATGTTCCTTGGTTTTTGGTTAGTATAGATTGACAGTTCTATACTGTTGGTGTGTATATATATATTTTATGTAAATGCTGTTGTGGTGCTTTCAGTTTCAACGATGCAAAAATTAACATTATGTAATGTGTTTTCAGAGTACTATATATAAAAAGTAGTGACAGAAAAATTATTATTATTTTAAAGCTTCTTTATTCATTTGAGAGAAAATGAAATTATATTCTACATTAAAATGTCTCTAGATATCTAGGAGTTTTCAACTTTGTTGAAAGAACATAACAAGTACATAATATTATTTAGACTGTTTTCATTATTGTTTAGTGGCATTGTTGCTAATGGGCTTATAAGTAATGATCAATATAATGAAAACATCCTTTGTCTTAGATCTGGGACACTACAAAGTTCAGTTAATAATAATTTATGCAGTGAATGAAAAACACAAGCAACATTTTCTTGTTACTAGGCCATTTTTCATTTTTTTTAGATGAGCAAGAGTAGCTTTAAAGGATTTCCAAAATGCATAATAGTTCTAGAAGCAAATTAGGTCATGATAAATAAATGAGAATTCTGGTATACTTAAGTTTTGAAAGGAAAAAATAATTCTTTATCCTAGGTTTTTAGAGGAAAGGCAGATAATGATGAGTATTTTTGGAAGATGATATTACATCATGATCACAATTATTAAAAACTGAACATGATAATGGGTGACAGTCTAACATCAGGGATGAGATGACCTTGGCACAAATCCCAGCTCTACCATTAACTAGCAGCATTATTTTGAAAAAGTTACTGTGTCTCAGTTTCCTTATCTTTACAAATGAGGAGATAATAGCATTATTGATAGGGTTCGTGTTCTTATTAAATTATTTTGCATGAGGTACTTTAAACAGAACTATAGAAATTTTTGCAATTTTTCTCATTGAAATTAAATATTTGAAATAATTTATGAGGAGGACAAGGAACATATTCACATTTACAGTTTATTTGGAAGAAGTAACAAACTTTCAACTGATGATTATGACTAAAAATCCATTTTTAAGTTGGTGCTGGAAACAAGCATTTATAGTAGCCCACAGTGTCATAGTGTTTGCCTTTTAAAATGTTAAGAATCAATCATAAGAGAGACATTATTTTTCTTCTCATAATTAGTATTTTATATGAAGTTTTACTCTGTTAGGGGAGTTAATGTCTTCACCATAGGATATGAATAGAAAAGCTATGTTGTCATTGTTTTAAAAACAAGCAATTCAAGCAGGCTCCTATAACCTTTTGACTTATCATATCAATTTTGAGCACTTACTCATTTTTGTCTCAGCAGGTTATTCCAGAGTGATCTTGTACTACCCTTGTCCGCCCACTTGGAACAGCAATTTCTCCAAGAAGCCTTGTTTTCTGTAAGTAGAGAATAATATTTAGAAACCATGATCTGGGTATTAGTTTTTGTTTTTTTTCTATTGCTAGGATGTCAATGCCTCTAGGCTATTTTAGCAGATGTGTATTTATATGTATTTTAATTGTTTTATTGATACATATATTTGTAAATATTTATGGGGTGCATGTGATAGTTTGATACACACATAGAATGTGTAGCAATCAAGTCAGGATATTTAGGATATTCATCACATCAAGCATCTGTCGTTTCTCTGTCTTGGGAACATTTCAAATTCTTTCTTCTAGCTCTTTTTATATATACAACCCATTATTATTTACTATAGTCACCCTACTGGCCCACTGAACATTGGAACTTATTCCTGCTATCTAATTTTATGTTTGTAGCCATTAATCTACCTTAATTTATCTCCCCTTCCCCAGCTTCCCAGCCCCTGGTAGCCACCATTCTACTCTCTGCCACCATGAGACCCACTTTTCCAGCTCCCATGTATGAGTGAGAACATGCAATATTTGTCTTTCTGTGCCCAGCTTATTTCACTTAGTCTAATCTATCGGTTTATATGTATACATCAAAAACCATAGATACATATTAAAGCCCTCCAATTCCAATCTAATAACACAAGGTTTATTCTAGAAATCTCTTTTTCATATTTTTAATTTCTTTGCCCATCAGTAAGAAACATATCTCCCATTATCTCTATTCTTATTTGCTTAATATTAGAATACAAATGAAGTACCTGATTCACTAACCCAAACCACTATGGAAAATGAACCTACTATTAAGAGCTACACGTAAGTTTACAGTTCTTTGATCTTTAGGCTAAAGCACAAGCACTTTACAAGTCTCTGTTTCTGCGGCATTTGCTTATGTATGCTGGTTAAAGAAACACAGATCAGTGTAAATGGGAAGGAAATTTCACAGGTACATCCATACTCAGAAGCATGATGCAATTTGGGACGGTACTGCTGCAACTATCTAGCACAACGTGCAACGGGACCCAGTGATTTCCAATGCTTCACATGCAATGTGCTGTCATTCCCTTTGAAGATCGTTAAAGATTTATTTAATCTAAGGCCGGGCGCTGTGGCTCACGCCTGTAATCCTAGCTCTTGGGAGGCCGAGGCGGGTGGATTGCTCAAGGTCAGGAGTTCAAAACCAGCCTGAGCAAGAGCGAGACCCCGTCTCTACTATAAATAGAAAGAAATTAATTGGCCAACTGATCTATATATAAAAAATTAGCCGGGCATGGTGGCGCATGCCTGTAGTCCCAGCTACTCGGGAGGCTGAGGCAGGAGGATCGCTTGAGCCCAGGAGTTTGAGGTTGCTGTGAGCTAGGCTGACGCCACGGCACTCACTCTAGCCTGGACAACAAAGCGAGACTCTGTCTCAAAAAAAAAAAAAGATTTATTTAATCTAGTTTTATCTAATGCTAGCATTAGGGTCACAATAAATGATTTTGTGAGCACATCAAGTTTGGATATAGGTGAGGCACTTCTGATGAAGCTGCTTTTCATTCAAAGATCTAAGAAGTGCAGAGACAAGCCCCGCAGCGCACGCACGCCCGCACAGTGGTCTCCACGGAAGGCGGCGTTCTAGGCGGCCCTCAGAGCCCACCGCCTGGGACACATGCTCTAATCAATCTCTCTCAGTGTGGGTGGGACCTGTGACTGTGAGGACCAGTATATCTTGTGATTAAGTTAGGTTGGTTTTCAGTTAATCAAAGGGGAGATTACTCTGAGTGAGTCTGATCTAAACAGGTTAGACTTTTTGAAGAATGAGAAGCATCAGAAATATGTGTTCCTGCTATCCTAGAACGAAGTCAGTTTGTAAAAAGGACCACATGGCAGGAAATGAACATTGGACTCTAGGAGTGAAGTTGTTCATCCTGTGACCAGAAGAAACTGAGTTCTGCCAGCAAACCATGATCTTGGAAGAGATACCTGAGCCTCAGATGAAATCACAGCCCTGGCCAACATCTTGAATTTAGCCTGGTTAGGTGCTGAGCAGAGGACTCAGCTTGCTGGCATGCCCAGACTCCTAATGCACAGGCAGTAGGAGAGAACAAATCTGATTTGTGTTAAGGCAAAAAGTTTGTGGAAATTTGTAATGTGACAATAGAACAGTAATCCACATTGCCATTCAAAAAGTGGGAAGAACAGGAGGGACAGAGTGCTAATTGGTCCAGAGAAATTCTGAAATCTAGGCACATGTTTCTAGCCGCTGTAATCTAGGAGCAATGAATGGCCTTTGATTATGTCCCACGTTTGCTTCCTGAGAATAGTTCCTTAGCCCAACTTTCTCCATAGCTCTTGGTTCCAACTTTTGGATTCTTCTTTATTTTTTATGGCAGGGTTTATGTTTTCGGTAAAGCAACCTTCTTGGTCTACAGTATGCATTTCAAAAGTGGAGCCAAGAAGCCTCTTTTAATTTTGAATTTCTTTAGTCCCTTAGAGTCCACACTGGTAGGATTTTTAATAGCATCCTTATTTAAATAACTTTCTTAATTTTTTATGATTTGGGAGAGATTCATTACATGCTTCAAAGTCACGTTCATAATTCACTTTATGACAGACCTCTCTCCTTCAGGAGTATCAAGCTAATGTGTGACAATATTCATATGATTTTTAGGAGCCATTTTGTCAAACTGAGATGATTTATCAGGCATAGACGTAAATCTTTCTGAGGTCTGAAGGGTGAGGCCTTACTACCACACTTTTGCTTTGATCTTTACCCTGAGGCCACTTACAAGTTTTAGAGACCTGCTATGCAACATAGTGCCTATATTAACATACAACATTGTGCACTTAAAAGTTCGTTAGGAGGATAGAGCTCATTCTGAGTATTCTTACCACAAACAGGGGCCACACAGGGAACCTTTGGAGATAATCGTGATATTTCTTACCCTGATTGTGCCATGGTATCATGGCTATATGCATCTGTTCAGACTCATGAATCTGTACACAGTAAATATATTCAGTTATTTGTATATCAATTATACCTCAAGAAAGCTGTTTAAAAATCATTGTCAGATGGAGAGACTGAAGATGAAAAGCTTTATTTTTCCACTGAATTCATGACAATTCCATTTTTTCCTTCATATTACCCTTGAAAATTGAGTAGTTCTTTTTTTTCTCCTTTCTTTGTTCTCATCCCTCATCATGCATAGCCAGAGGAGCCTTACAGATGTCCTTAGCCAGGTCCACCAGTCGGCCAGGCGCAGTCGCTGTGTCCCGGCATCCTGCTGTGGAGGTCGCGCTGCCCAGTTGTCGTGGGTCCTCAGCTCTCCCGCCGCCAGCAGTGGGAGCCTCACAGCCTTTGCAGCCCTGACATCAGGCCTCCTCACTGCTTCTCTCCGCTCCTGTCAGTCTCTTCACTTTTCTTCCAGCCTCCACCTGCTGACTGACCTCAAAGCAGAGTCAAACGTTAACTTTTGTTATGGGGGCACTCCAGGGTACTTTTTCTATTTCAGATGTGCGTTTGTAATTACACACATATGCACTACACACACACACCAAAACGTAGTGGCTTAAAATACCAACAATGTTATTTTCTAGAGATTCTGTGGATCAGCAGTTGGGCTGGGCTCAATTGGGCGTTTCTGTCGCTGCTGTCTGCAGGAAGCTGCCATGCAGCTGCAGTCGAATGGCGCCTCATTTGCGGCCACACGGCCTGAGATGGCCTCGCTTGCATAGTAGGTGGTTCACACTGTTACCTGAGCAAATGTCCACAGATGACTAGCCTGGACTTCTTTACCTGTTGGAAGTATTATTAGAGTGTAAGCCCCAGTGCAAAAGAATTTTTTTATGTCTTTGCTTATTTTACATTCATGTTTGTCCTATTGATCAAAGCAAGTCATATGGTCAAACTTGGAATCAATGTGGAGGTGACTACACAGGGCATGTTTACAGTAGACATGGGGAGATTTGTTGAGATTCATTACTCTGGCAACTTTTATAATCTGTGAACAAATAGAAATATTCTCTAATGCTAAGTTCATGAAACAAAACTTTGTGGCTCTCAACCCCACCATTATTTAAATTTTTTGGTATCATGCCTGGTTTTGCTATGTGTCAATACAAATTGGACCATCTGTTTATTCTCAAAAAGGTCACCTCTGTTACAAAATTTTACCTTCTATACCCTATTAAGTCTGGTCAGAAATTTTCCCTGATTTCCTACCAGTCTACATTATTGAGATTCAGCAATGGTCTCATCTGACTCACATGAATTTCTGGAGGGACTCATTTTCCTTTATGTGATATTCTGATCCCACTGTGCTCTCTTCTCTCTGCTCCCCTCAGGTGCCTGCAGAGCGGTTTTCCATGAAAAGAGAGACACTCTACAATTTGAAGTTAAAATAATGATTGTGAATGATCTCTTCACCCAAATAATTCATATTCTAATTAGAAAGGAAGCCTTCTAAACAGCTTAGCATTGTATTAACCCTAATTTAACTTAAAGGACCATGGTTTTGAACAAGTAAGCTTGAAAGTATTCTTTCTTCTTTTTGCCATCATTTCCTAACAAAAATTATGAGCTACTGGCATATTTATGAGATTAATTTTTAAATTTAATCAGTCTAAGTAGTCCATGTCCCCAAGGGATTTAAAACTGAGACAGAATAAAGGAGACACTCTTATCTTTAGTGGTGTAGATGTTAGGGAACAATCCCTGCAATTCTAATAGTGCATCCACTCCATGCTGAGTGAAGATTGTAGTTTAAAGATGTAGAGAGAACAAGGGAGGAATAAAGAAAAAAGAAAAAATGACATTTGAGTTGTTCTGTCAATTCTAGGGGTTATTTTTTCCTAGATACATTTACTAATAATTAACCTCTTTTTATAAGTATATAGAGATATATTTTTCTATATAACTTGCAATGAACATTATTCGTGATTAACATGAAACCCTAATTAAACCATTGACTCCAGAGAAAAAGAATTCCGCTAGGACTATAGCAAAGAAAGTTCAATTGAAATTATACCCAAAATTATTACCCAAAATTGACATAATTTTCTTGTGGTATGTAAAAGGTTTATGTTTTCCTATAGAATGTTCACTTTCATACCTTTCTACAAAATTCACCATTCTCCTCTTCCATGCTATCTGCCTTTTGTTTGGTGTCCCTCATGCTAATCACTAATTCTGCTTTTAAGGATTTATGTCTTACTTTGATCTAGACATTATACTTAGACCTAGGGAACAGTTATTGGCATGCTATCTTTTCTTTGCTCAAAGAGTTTTTTGTCTACTTCAGGAAAAGAGACAGTCAATTAGAATGCGATGCTATGAAAGCTGATGAGGGAACTTCCTGGGGTAATGGAAATCTTCTGTATTTTGCAAGTATACAAATAAAGCTCATAGAACTCCACAAATAAAATTGAAGCATTTTATTGTATATAAGTTATGCCACAATAAAAATTCTTTGTAATGAGATGCAATAATAGGAGTCAATGATAAGGAAAAATGTATTTGCTTGATTGTACAGTTTTGCACCGATTTCTTCTTATTTTCACTTTATACCCATCCTGATAACTTCTAGTTTGCCTTGCAATTATATATATATATATATAATTTATTTATTTTTTTATTTCTTTTCTAAAGGTTTCTTACTGTTGCCTTCACCAAATTCTAGCTACAGACTTAAATTTCATAAAATATTCTTCTGGATAAGAAAAGTCATAAGACTGTTAATAAGCATGAGGCTAAGTGTCACAACAAAAGTTTTCTTAGTGAATTCTACAATATGCCTGACTATAAGGAAAATTCACTAAAAATGAAAACTAGGAAAAACTAGTAAAATTAGTGAATTATTCTGGGAAATATTATAGGAAATTGTTGATAAGCAGTAAATGGAGACTCTCAGGAAATAAGAATCAGAAAAACCATAGAGCTTAAACACATATACACATACATACCTCATTCTGCAAATGTTTAAACTTCAACTTGGGTTTTCTGCATTTTTGTTTTTGATCTATTTAACACATAATCTTTTATGGATTTTTTTCTTGATCTTTCTTTTAATAAAGGAAATATAACTTAGTATAAAATAAAGTAACTCCAAGTTAAAACTAGAGCAATTTTACCACCATCTGGAAAGTGACCCTGTCTGTGACCCTCAGAGTTACACTTTGCTGCGCTCCATGCTCTTTGATGTGAGTTAGACCCTCACACCAGGATGTGATTTATATGCAGAAAAATGATATCCACATCTCTCTAGGGGTGATCTTCCTTTGGTTAGTTACATGTTTCTTTAGTGAAAATTTCAATAAAATAAGTATACAATACTTACATATTTATTTTCCAAATAATTGTTAGATGCAGATTTCAACTATCAAATTCTTGGCAAGATGTTTTCAGAACTTAGATTTTAATTTTAGTTATTAAAACATCATTGACATCTACAACATTATTTAAATAAAGTACTTTATATTTTATTATATTTATATAGCATGGTTTTAAACATGTATTTATTTCTCAGAATACCATTACTTCAAAAAATCCATTAGTGGGTTTATTGGAACTTTTAAAATAAGTTATGTATGTGGAAATATATTTTTTAAATGACTACATTGAACTGGCAAATGCAGGCCTTCCTGTTCTCATTTTCCAATGCTAGCCTTTGCTTTAGGCAATTTAGAAGTGTCTAAGCCTGTCAAAATTTAAAAGAATAACAAGATGAATGAATTGGATTTTCAGTTCATCCAAGACAGCAACTGATTTTGGAAACATTTCATAGATTTAGGTATGTAAGAATAGCTTTTGACAGGTGTTTTTCTTCTTCATAAGCAATCATCCTGAAATTAAAACTTGTCCCTAAAGAACTGTGATGCTTACAATATTTCCATTTTTTAAACTTTAGAATAAATTTGAACAAAATAATATTATTTGTAAATTATTATAAAATAATTACCACACAGATTCCATTACTTTGTTCTTAATTTCTAATTAGAAAAATATTTTTAACTGAGTATTGTTCCATATTTTCTGATTGAACTCACAAAATGTATATATTAGGCAATTGATTTATTAAATCAGATTTGCCTATGCCTTTACTATTATAATTTGGCAAAGTAGTTTACTTAAAATATCTTTATTAAGAAAATGCAAAGTAATATCAAAATACAACAGAATTTCTCTCCCAAATTACTGTTATGTAGAAGAAAAAATAGATTTTCTAAAGAATGAATGCTTCAGTTTACTTTAAAGTCTGTCCTTTGGGAGCTTTTAGAAATCAGTGCAACAGGGAGAATAAAAAGTAAACTGTGAAATGGAACAATTTTATGTAGCTGGATAAACCAATCACTTTTCAAGTGATTGGGTGAAGGGTTATTTTAATATGTTTAAATCAACACTATTATAGAATTAAGAACAGGCTAAAGGTGGTTTTATTTTATTTTAAATGGGCAAATAATGATTTTTAAATAGTCCTTTTTGCTTTTGAGCAAGTACTGATTTGCAAATGTATTGAATACATGCAATTCTTAGTTGTATATATTCTTCTATGTTGGGCAATGTTGCAGATTTTTTGGTTAATGTCATCAGTGTTTCCAGCACCTATCACTGTGACAAGCCACCCTAAAATTGAATGAACTAAATAAATCATTTTATTATTCTTAGGGATTCTGTGAGTTAGAGATTCAGAAGGGGTGCAGTGAGGACAGCTCTTCTCACATTTACAACACCGGAGGCCTCAGCTGGAAGACTTGGCTGACCCTTTCTGAGCATGGCATGAATAGCTGAATTGAAATACTGGGAGCTGGAGGGTTCACTTCCAAGGTGGCTCCTACTGGGGTGGCTTAGGATGGGGGCCGTTGCCTGGAGTATTCCAGCAAACAGAGAGGAAGTCGAACATCATATATGACAAAGCTCCGCGTCCAGCTTCCACAGTGCTTGCTGGAACTCCTTCTCTAGGAATGGTTCCTCTTGGAGCTCTGAGTGATCAACACTCCATTCTGTGCTGTCTGTCTGCCTAACTTAATTATTGGTGTAGCTCCAACATTGCGGTATTTTAACATTGTTATGCATTCTTATCCCCAAATAGTTATTATTCTCTCTTTTTTTCTTCTTAAAAAGTGTTTTTGCCAGACATGAAAATTTTCCATGGAATTTCTTTTTGAAGAAAATATCTGTTCATTAAATACTTATCTTAAAATCTTCTTTTTAGTTTATTTCATTGTATAAATTTTATCATTTCACTTTAATTTCAAAATTTCCTTTTTGACAGATAAGAGTTGAATATTTTAAAATAAGAAGAACATATTTATTGTATGTCCTTTTGGATGCTAAATATCAGGGATTAGGAGATACTGCACCTGTTACCTTTTTGCAAAACTTTGTGATGGCAAAACAGAAGCAAAGTAGATATTACCCAAGATTCTTCTATAGGAAGTGTTCAGATATGGAATTTCATAGAGATAAGTCAGTTTCATTTAATATGTTAAGTTAATAGATAATTTATAAAAATAATGCTTATAGACTCATTTTAAAAGGACAAATGACATGAAATAGATAATTTAACAAGAAACTCCAATGCAAGTGATTATAAATATGATTTTACATGTAATATAATTAAATGATATGTGAAAAAGATTCATTTCTCCCTGATCCAGATCTAACTATTTAGTTCTCTTAATTGATCTGATTTACTCTAAAGCATTTTACTAATTGTAGAGAAATCAATTTCATCTGCTAAAGATATATTTTCCTGACACCAATGGTTTTCCTTCCATTTCCTCGTATCTTCTTATAAAGTCCTCTTTATTTTCCTAACCTAAAAACTACTCTTCCTTCAAATGCTAGCTCCTCTCATCTACTCTGACCTTGTCTTGCTTAAAATATATCAAAGGTTTCTCTGTCTTCTGAATTAATAAAGTATACATTGCATGTACTGCTTTTGACATATATAATCTGATAATTGTTATTTCTCTGTTTTTTGCAAACATACTGCCCCTTTTGTGGGGAGAAAAGTGATTTGAATTCCATATTCTAAGAAGGTGTAATGCATATATTGAACACTTTATAATAGTGAATTATTTCTGTCAAGACCTACAAATCATAAACTATTTCTAAAACTCATATTTAAAAATTATATATAGAAAGAGTTCATCTAAAATTCTTAATTACCATTTTTTTGAAATTTACAATAATTATAGATACATAAAATTGAAATGATGCATAAAACTGATTTGATGACCATCAAAATGATGACTTGAGTGGATATACATTTGGTTTCCATTTTTTTAACCCATATAATGACAGCAAACACACATAAAAGTAAATTTCTCTATTATTTATAAGAGAAAAAAATAATTCTTTATACAAGGAAAGATTTTAATAAATTCCTAGAAGAAAGAGACCAGGAGGGTGATAATGAATGGCACCGATCCATTCAGAGCCTGAAACACGCTCATGAAGGGGCGACAGTGAGGGAATCCCTAATCTAACCAGTATGTCTTCTGAGTCTTCACATTTGAAATTTGGAAGTAAAGTGAGGGGCAGAAGAGGGGAGTGGGTCTCAAAATACATCAGTAGACTAAAGATGCGTCCCTGGAAAACTACGCCAGTATGGCCCTTTGTCCATTACATTTCAATATTTGTTTTTAGCCATGCTCTTATATTTTTTGCTTTTTTGCCATTAAACTGAGTATCTTTCATTTCTTATTTTTCTGCTACGGCACTGTGCTATACCTGCTTAGCATGTGTGCATTCTCCTCTCTCTTAAACACACATGCACATAAACACACACAGTCTTTGTTGACTTGCTTAGGTCTCCACTTTAAGTCCAACACACTAAACCCAATGCTGGTGAAACTGACTGCTCATGGCTCGTAGCCCTCAGATGCAGGGGCTGCCTCAGCAGGTGTATGTCCCCTCGGAGTGGGCAGCGCGTGGCTAATAATGAGCTGGGACACGAAGGCACAGCCCTCTCTTGCAGTTCAATTCAACTCTGAAGTGCCAGTCCAGTTTCAGTGTTCCTCATAAGATTGGAAAAGGCCTCATTTGTAAACTTAGTTTATAAATGTCCAAATCTCACCTCCTAGAAAGCATATTACCCAATAGCACTCCACAATAAACCCTTAAAAAACAAATCATCATCATTCTAAGATTTTTCTTCATCTAAGGTGGCTCTCAGAAATGTTGCCTCAGGGCCAGTGGGGTCTCAAAGTTTTCTGAGGACCCCAGTGGGGTCTTCAGAAAACTTGCAAGGTCAAAATTACTTTTTTAATAGTGCTAAGCGTTTATATGCCTCTTTCACTCTTAGCTTTCCCATGTGTACAGTGGAGTTTTCCAGAAGGTGTCTGACATATGGTGACATTATTGTTCTGATGATAAATGGAATGTTTCCTTTTATATACTTCTGTTTTCTAAAATATTATCAAAGTTAGTAGGTTTAGGGTATAACCTGTGCTTTTGCGGAGATTAACTCTGTTTTCAATATTTCAATTTTAATCTATCTATCAGTTATCTATCTGGCATATCTACTGTAATCCCTGTAACATCGTCATTATCCAATATCTTATCATTTTGAAACTCCAAAATTTTCCTGTTGCCTTATTTCACAAAAATATTTTAATAGATTTTTCGCAAACAATTTCAAAAATCTTATGTAAAACTCATTACTTTTATATTTATTAATAACTCATTCAAATAAAAAATGTATTTATAAAATATTTTACTTATATTTAAGGATGTATCATTGGCTTAATAAAAGATTAGAAAAGTCATTGTCTCAATATACAGCTGTACCACCCACATGTAAAAATGCTGAGGAAAAAGATGAAACTGACACATCAAAGAATTCTCTGATGAATAGAAGAAAGAAGCTGTAAAAATTGAAAATGAGGAAAAAAATTATGAAAAATGTAGCTTCCCTTGTCTTTGTAAATATTAATAATTTACCGGATTGTGTCTTATGCAACAAGATATATTTGCATAGTATATGATGCTAGTTAAGTTTATTATTCAGTATTTAAAAAATAAAATACAAATACAAATGTTATGTGAGCTCTTACATTTGGTAAGAGCTTACACAGCTCTTATGTGTAAGATTTGGTAAGCTCTTACACAGCCAGCAATTGTTTGTTACGTCTTTTCAACCAGAAATGAAGAAGCCAGAGAAGCATTTCGCAGGGCCAGTTGTCATTGGCTAGAGAAGCAACACAAGCGCTGAGAGACTAATAACGTGTTGTGCAGTTGACAATACTGAAAGTATGCGGAATGAACAATCAATAAAGCAAATCATGGCACTGCCTTTGTTCAGTAATACAGTAACTTGTCAAATTAAAGATTTAGCTACAAACAGTAAGTTAATATCGGACCTGTGGATGAATTTAAAATTGTGTCTGGACTTGCTATTTTGCTTGCTTCCATTCAGTGTCTGTCCCAAATGTGTGTGTGTGTGTGTGTGTGTGTGTGTGTGTGTGTGTGTTTGTGTGTGTGTGAATGCTCAGCAACGATAATAAAAAGGAGTACTGACATAATGAAATGTTGAGTACTTCTTAAATCTCCTGATTTATTTTCAAACAACTCTGTTAACATTTGCTCTGGTGGTGCTAAAGCTTTTGGTGCCGCAGCACAAAGCGAGGGCAGTGACCCCACTGTTAGTAGCTGCTGTATTCTTTGCTGCCACACATTGACTGATTTTTTAAAAATTCCAATTTTACTTAAGAATGTCCTTAAAGAGAATGAATATTATTGAATTTTATTGAGCACTTGTGAGTATATGACTATTTTTTATAAATTAGGATATACTTTAAAATAACTAAAAGAGTGGAATTGGAATGTCCTTAACACAAAAAAAGAACTACATGAGTTTATTTTTTAACGTGTACTGAGATTTAATTGATATACCATAAACTGGATATATTTAGGGCATGAAATTCAATAAGTTTTGACATATGTATACACCCATGAAGCCATCATTACAATCAAGATAATGAAGAAATCTATCAGACTCAAAAGGCTACCTATGCTTCTGTGTAACCAGGCTCTCCTGCCTCTCCATGCTACCTGTCCCACTCCCTAATTTCTGTAGTAAAGGAATGATTTACTTTACTATAGTGTAGCTTGTGTTTTCCACAATTTTATGTAAAGACAATCATAGGGTATATGCTTTGACCTTTTTTGCACTGCATAATTTTCATAATCATCCATGTTGTGTGCATCAACATTTCATTTCATTTTATTACTGAATACCATTCCTTTGTATGTTTATACTATACTTTGTTTATCCATACACCTGTAATGGCCATTTGATTATTTAAAAAAATTTCACAGTTACATATAGAGTTATGAAAATTTGTATACAAGATTTGGTGGGACATATGCTTTCATTTTTCCTGGGTAAATACTTGGAAGGTGAATGCTAGGTCACACAGTAGGTGTGAGCTTAACGTTTTAGAACACTGCCAAACTGTTATTTGCAAATGATTGTATAATTCTTACATTCACATTAGCAATGTATAAGACTTCTGCATTGTCTTATAAGTCCTCTGCATTGTCACGAACACTTGTTATAAGTCCTTTCAAATTTAGACATTCAAGTAGGTGTTTAGGGATATCACATATTATACTTTTAATTTGCATATTGCTAATGAATATTGATGTTGAGTATCTTTCCATGTACTCATTTGCCATCTGTGTATCTTCTCTGATGAAGTATCTGCTCAAATTACTATTTTTTATTTGATGGTTTTGTTTCTTAAAGCAAATTTTGAGAGCTTTTAATATATTCTAAATACGTCTTTCATCAGATGAGTGATTTGAAAATATTTTCTCTCAGTCTGTCTTGCCTTTCATCTTATTAATAATGTATTTTATTTAAAAATTATTTTAAATTATGGGTACATAATAGTTGTATACATTTATAGGATACAAGTGATGTTTTGATGACAGGTATACAATATGAGTTAATAAAACTGGTGTTATTGGGGTATCCATAGAATTTTTTAATTTTGATGCAGGCAATTATATATTTTTCTTCTTTAAGAAACTTCCTCTTTGCAGGCCATCAATTAGTGCCATCTGCAGATTTAAACTGGGCCATTCTCAATCTGGTGGGGGCTGACAATCACCACTGCCTGCAAGTGCAGGTGGAGCTGTGCTTAAGCTGTCACCCACCAACAAGCATTGTCACCCAAAGATCTGAGTGGGGTAGCCCTCAAGCTGGCTGTAGAAAGCACCCATGGATGTGGACAAGGCTGCACTGAAGTCAGCACCAAAGAACAAACACTGTTACTTGGAGATCTGAGTGGGACAGCTCTTAAGCTGGCTGGAGCAGACAATCATTGGGGCCCTAGGACATGTGTAGGGAAGCACTCAAGGGCCCACAAGCTGAAAGACGTCACCACCCATGTATCTGAGTGGGTCAGCACCAAAGCCAGCAAGGGCTGACAATCACAGCTGCTGATAGAACTAGGTGTAGCATTCATTCACTCTGCAACACAGGGGCTGAAAGTGACAACCAGAGGGGAAAAGTGAGACAGGAGATGAAGGAGAGCAGCAGTATTAAATGCTCACAGTGCATTCACACATCTTATGCTAGGTCATTTTTTTCAGAGTGGGGGACATACGTGTGCCATGCAAGGACCTCCCCTACTTAGGAGAGTTCCCGGCTCATGAGAACAGGTGAACTGTAAACTTATCTGTCTTGAGCTGTGAGAAGAGGTGTCAGATGAGAAGGAAACAAAATAAGAACTCTTGGCAACATGAAAAACAAGCTGTTTCAAAAACCCTGAAGGATCTCCAGCAATAGACTCCAACCTAAAGAAAATTGTCGAAATGTCAGAGATGGAATTCTGTATATGGATGGCAAATAAGATGAATGGGATTGAAGAGAAAGTTGAAAATCAACACAAAGAAGCCCCCAAAATTTTAAGACATGAATAAAAAATGAAAAACTTGCTAAATAGAGAACATAGAAAATATATAGCAGAACTTAGAAAAATGAAAGAGTCATTCAGGAAATTTCAAAATACAGCAGAAATATTCAACAACAGGTTAGACTATTTAGAAGGGAAAAAATCATATCTTGAAGACAAGGCTTTTGAAATAACCCAGTCAGTAAAAGATACAGAAAAAAAAAAAAAAAAGAAGAAGAATTAGCAATCACTCAGAGAGATATGGGACCATACATTGTGGGACAATAAAAGAATCTTAGGTATCCCTGAGGGAGAAGATGAAAAAGCAAAAAGCATGGTAAACCTATTTGAAGAAATGATTGAGGAAAACTTTCTTACTATCCCCAGAGATTCAGATATCCAGATACAAGATGGTAATCAAACACTGGAAAGATTTATAGCAAATAGAACATCTCCAAGACACAGAGTCGTCAACTTAGCCAAAGTCAAAATAAAGAAGAAAATTCTACAAGTTGCAAGATGAAAGCAACAACTAACCTACAAAGGAAAACCCAGCAGGGCAACAGCAGGACCTTATATGGCAGAAGGGACTGGGGCCCAATGTTTAGTCCTCTTAAACAGAATAACTGCCAGCCAAGAGTTTTATATCCCACAGATTAAGTTTTATCAATTATGAAAAAATAAAGACTTTTCCAGACAAGCAAACACTAAGGGAATTTGTCACAACTAGACCTTTCCTTCAGGAAATGCTTAAAATTGCACTATACAGGGAACAGCATAATAGATACCCACCAGTGTAAAAACAACCGAAAGTTAAAGCACACAGCTCTTATACAACAATAACACAAGAGGGAGAACAAAACAACAAGGTATTACCCAACATGATGAACAGAACTGTACCCCATATATCAATACTAACATTGAATGTGAATGGTCTTAATACTGAACTTAAAAGACACAGACTGGCTGAATGGATGAAAAAGCATAAACCAAGTATACACTATCTCCAACAAACCGATCTCTCTCTCAAGAACACGCAAAGACTCAAGGTAATAGTATGGAAAAAATATTTCACACCAATGGAAATTAAAAAAGAGCAGGTGTAGCCATTTTCATAGCAAATAAAATAGACTTTAAATCAAAAATTGTAAAAAAAAAGATAAAGATGTTCATTATTTAATGGTAAAGGGAGCAATTCAATAAGAAGGCATAACAATCCTAATTATATATGCATCTAATGCCAGAACTCCTACGTTCATGAAACAAATACTACTAGACATAAGCATAGAAATAAACAGTAGCATAATAATTGCAAGAGGCTTCAACACCCCAGTGACAGAACTAGACAGATAACTGAAGCTGAAAATCAATAAAGAGACACTGGACGTAAACAGGACTCTAGAACAAATAGACCTAACAGACATTTATAGAACATGGTACCCCCAAACTATTGAAAAGACTTTCTTCTCATGAACACATAGGACATGTTCCAAGACTGATCATAACTTAGGTCACAAAATAAGTCTTAGAAAATTAAAGAAAAATAGAAATCATGCCATACATCTTGTCAGACCAGAGTGGAATACATTTAGAAATCAATTTCAATAGAATCAAATCTCCACAAAGTCATGGAAACTAAACAACCTACTGATGAATGATCCTTTGGTCAATGATGCAATTAAGATGCAAATAAAATGATTCCTCAAACCAAATGACAGAGGGGACACCAGGTTTCAAAATCTATAGGAAACAACAAAAGCAAACTTAAGAGGAATTTCATAGATTTAAATGCCTATATCAAAAAGATAGGATAAAAATTATCAATGTTATATCTCAAGTAATTATAAAAAGAAGATCACAGAAAACCAAAATCAGCAGAAAAAAAGAAATAACAAATTTCAGAGCACAACTAAGCAAAAGGAAGGGAAAAAAAAAACAATATAAAGGATCAATGTAACAAAAAGGTGTTTCTTTGAGAAGATGAATGAAATCAATAGACCACTAGCCAAATTAACCAGAAATAGGAGAGAAAGGACTCAAATAAGCTCAATCAGAAATGAAAAAAGATACATTACAACTGATAACATAGAAATACTAAATATCATCTGTGAATACTTCAAAAAACTTTATACATACAAACTAGAAAACCTAGAGGAAATGGATACATTTCTGGAAACACATAACCTCCCAGGCCTGTATCAGGAAGAAATAGAAATCCTGAACAGATCAATAATGAGCAGCAAGATTGAACCAGTAATGGAAAACAAACAAAATAATCCTGGGACCAGATGAATTCCCAGCCAAAATCTACCAGACCTACAAAGAACTGGTATATATTCTACAGAAACTAATAAATAGCATTGAGAAGGAAGGAATCCTTCCTAAATAATTCTATGAAGCCAATATCATCTTGATAGCAGGCCAGAAAAGGACACAACAAAAAGATAAAACTACATACCAATATTTTATAAATAGAGATGCAAAAATCCTCAGCAAAATAGTAGGAAACCAATTCAACAGCACATCAAAAAGATACTTTGCCATGGCCA
This sequence comes from Microcebus murinus, assembly GCF_040939455.1. Lineage (NCBI taxonomy): Eukaryota > Metazoa > Chordata > Mammalia > Primates > Cheirogaleidae > Microcebus > Microcebus murinus. The sequence goes on along the minus strand of NC_134126.1, from coordinate 4,074,630 downwards.
AGTGGATTTCATCCATGCAAGAATGGTTCAACATACACCAAGTAATAAATGTGATTCATCATATAAACAGAAATAAAAACAAAGATGATATGATCATCTCAATAGATACAGAAAGTATTCAATAAAATCCAGCACCCTTTTATGATAAAAACCCTGAACAAAAAAACCCCTTCTATAAGTATAGAAGGAACAACCCTCAAATTATAAAATCCATATACAACAAACCCACAGTCAACATCATAATAGACAGGGAAATGTTGAATGCATTTTCTCTAATAACTGGAACAAGAGTGCCCATTGTCACCACATCTAATCAACATAGTAATGGAAGTCCTAGCCAGAGCAGTCAGGCAAGAGAAAGAAATAAAGAATATCCAAACCAGGAAAGAGGAGGTCAAATTATCCCTGTTTGCTGAAGATAAGATCTTGTACCCTGAAGATTCCACCAAAAGACTTCTAGATTGAAACTCAGCAAAGTTTCAAGTTACAAAATAATGTACCCAAATAAGTAGCATTTCTATATACTAATTATCATCAAGCTGAGAGTCAAATCAAGGACTTAGTACCATTTACAACAGCTAGAAAGAGAATAAAATGCCCAGGAATATATTTAACTAAAGAGGTGAAAAGTCTGTACATGGAAAACTACAAAATAATGATGAAAGAAATCATATATGTCACAAACAAATGGAAAAACATCCCTATGCTCATGGATTGGTAGAATTAACATTGTTCAAATGTCCATATGGACCAAAGTGTTTAACAGATTCCACCCAATCCTCATCAAAATACCAATGTCATATTTTCCAGATCTGGAATAAATAAACCTAAACTTTGTTTACAACCTAAAATGAGCCTGAGTAGCCAAAGCAATCTTAAACAAAAAGAACAAATCTGGAGGCATCACATTATCTGATTTCCAGTTATGCTGCAAGTCTATATTAACCAAAACAACATGGTAGTGTCATAAAATTAGAGACATAAATTAATGGAACAGAACCCAGAAATAAAACCATTTACCTACAGCCATCTGATCTTTGACAAAGCAGACAACAACATGCACTGGAGAAATGAAGCCGCATTGAAGAATGGTCCTGGAAAAGCTGGATAGTCACATGCAGATGAATGAAACAGGACACCTATCTCTTGCCATATACAAAAATTAATTCAAGATTGATGAAAGACTTAAATGTAACACATGAAACATAAAAATTCTAAAACTAAAAATTAAAAAAAAAACCTCTTTAGGCAATATAAATTCCTAGGCAAAGTTAAATACAACAATAATAAAATAAATAGAATGGACTTAAATTAAAAATACTTATTCACAGGAAATAATCAACAGAGAAAATACAGAAAGAGAGAAAATATTTGCCAACTATGTATTTGTTCAAGGTCTAATATCCAGAATCTACAAAGAACTCAAAAAAATCAGCAAGGAAAAAAAACAAGCCATTAGAAAGGGGCAAAAGACATTAACATAATTTTTTTTCCAAAAAGATAGACTAATGGCCAGCAAACATATGAAAAAATGCTCAACATCACTAGTCATCAAGGAAATCCAAATTAAAATCACATGAGGTATCACCTTACCTCTGTCAGAATGGCCATTACTAAGAGTCAAAAAATGGTAGATGCTGGCATGGATGCAGAGAGAAAGGAGCACTTATACACTGTTGGTGGGAATGCAAATTGGTACAACCTCTATGGAAAACATGTATGGAGATTCCGCAAAGAAATAAATGTAGACTTACCATTCAATCCAGCAATCCCACTACTGAGTATCTTATCTACCAAATGTAAAGAAGTCATTTTATCAAAAAGACAATTGCACACAAGTGATTACTGCAGCACAATTTACAATTGCAAAGATGTGGAATCAACCTAAGTGACCATCAATTCATGAATTGATAAAGAAAATGTGATGTAAATATACCATGGAGTACCATTCAGCCATAAAAAGTATAACAATAGCTTTCAGCAACTTGAATAGAACTAAAGACCATTATCCTAAATGAAGTATCTCAGGAATGGAAAAACAAACAATCCATGCACTCACTAATAAATGGGAAGTAAAAGACAGGTGCACATGTACACAAAGAGATGTAAAGTACATTGAAAACCAAGAAGGGGTGAGTTGGAGGAGGGCGAGGATTATAAACTTACTTATCAGGCACAATGAACACTGTTTTTAGGCACACCAAAAGCTGTGACTTAAGCATTACACAAGGATGCATGTAACAAAAACATTTGTACCCCTTTAATATTTTTAAATTAAAAAAATAACTAGATAAATAATATAGACAAAAGCAAAACTACCACTTGATATATTTTGGTATGGTATCAAATAAGAATAGCTAAAATGATCAAACATTGCTATAAAATACTATAAGATTATAATCTCTTCATATGCTTCAAACAAAACGTGTTTGATGCAGAAGCAGATGCAAGAATTCAGGAGTCTTCTATTAAGCTTGACATCAAAGTGATTTGCAAAAAAATAATTCAAGGCCAATGATCTATTATTTTTTGGCTTCAGAAAATGCAATTGTCTTTTATAAAATATATTTTATATTAGTACGTGGTAGACTTATTATTGTTTTAAGAAAATTTATACATACATATTTTTAAAGGTTTATTCAGTTCAATTTTCCAATACAGTAAGTATTAATAGATATGCTCCACACAAACAAATTTAATTTTGGTGTCAATAGTTTACAGATGTAAAGGATTCTAAGACTTTATATCATATTAGTGTTTAATATGAGACAAATAACAACAAACATATGGAATGATGTTATCTTTGTTTCCCTTCTCATGGGGAAATTGTTTCTCAGATAAGTCAATAGTTTGTTCAATGTTATGCATCCAGAATATGGTAGAACTTGAAATTTGACCAGGACTTCGATTTATGAAATGGTTTTGGAGAATAATGGGAACTAAAATGTATAAAGGAAAAATAGATTTAAAATAAAAGAAATGGTGTATTGGAATCTGATCATGAGGAAGATGAAGGAGAATAATAAGATCATGTATTAGACCCTATTTTTTTATGTAAAGTTATTTCAGTAAATTTCTGTACTTTATTTCTATACCTATTCTGCTGTACTTTCTGGAAGATTTTATTTTTAGTGTTGTTATGATTTCAAAATTATTGTTTATTTTATTTTGTTATTTTTAGATTTTACCTTCACAGTTTCTTTGAGAGAACTTAAGGCACAGTATCATTTGTTTGAAGTTACTGATTGCTGAAGGAAATTGTAAAGGGCCTTTTTCTTTTTGATTACTTTGTTATTTATTTTCTTCTATCAATTCATCTTTTCTTTAAGTATTCTCTTTCCATCTGGCAAACTAAGTGCTCTTAGTTTCTGAGAGCTCAGTAGAGCAGGTGTCTGGAAAATTGACAATTCCTTCTTCAAACTTCATCTTTCAACATTATTTTCTTAATCGGTTTAAATCTTATTTCATTGCTTTGATATTCTTTTTAGCTTGCGGATTCATAACTCATCATTCATAATTTATTAAAAGAAAAAATGATAAAATGATTTCTGCTTCTTGCAAATGTATATATTTTGATACATATTTTAGGTAATGTGCCTTTTCTGAAATAAATATGATTTGGGGGCGGCATTATAATTATCATAAATCTTGCAATTTTCTCATGGATTCTATCATTCATTATGCTTGCTTTTTGTAAAATTTTCTTTAAAGTCTATTGCATTAAAAATATATATTGAGCTCTTACTGAATACCAGACACCAATCAAGCATTAGGGAAATCATAGTGCAAGTGGCGATGTCTCTACTTTGAAAGGGCTACATTCAAATAATGATAGGCAAAATAATTTATAATAAAAAATTAATTGGACAAATAGGGTCATTGAAGATAATAATAATTATGAAATATCTAAAATATATCTAAATGACAATAAGTTGTTCTTTTATAGCTACAAAGCCTCACTGAGAAATTTTAACATGAAAGTACTAAAAAGTAAACAATGTGAGAATCCACGGAAGGGGAAGAAAACTCCCCAGTCAGTGGGGACCACAGGGCAAAGATGCACACACAGAGCTGTGCGGAGCACGGTGGGCCAGGACATGAGATGGCAGGTACAGAACTGCAGGCAGCAAAAACAGGGGTTATTGTTTAAACTATTGTCGGACATGTCTATAGCAAACACATTCAGAATTGTCCCATAGAAATAAATTAAAATAAAAAAGAAGTAGTACAATTTCAAGGATGCTCCTGTGAGCCTCTGCTTATTTTTATGGTATTTTGACATGACTTACAATTTATTATAATTGTTTTTACTTCTTAGAGATACTTTTTTCTATTAATTTTCAGTAACATTTAACCATCAGCATATCTTTTGAGTTTATTAATTTTTTAATATTATGATAACACATTTTAATATTCATTCCTCAATGCAGTTAATTTATTCTCTTAAGAAAGGTGAGACTATTTAGAGTTTAAAATTGATGAGTCTATGACACATTTCCTGCAATTTTAAGCTTAAGCTTCAAGTTATATTTGATTCTTCAGTAAGCGGGTGTGCCCCTTTTAAATGTACTTATCACTTGAAAACATTCCACATTTTCTTTTTATTTTTAATATAGTTTCCAGGGTAACCATAGCTGTTTCTTGATATTTTTCCTTAAAAAAGGAGCCATGTCATTTTAGACAGATATGGTAGGGAACATAGTTTCCCAATCTCTCCATATATTTTCTTTTTATTATTATGATTATTTAACATAAAAATAATTTTAAAATTTTCAATATATAATACAAACTTTTCTTGCCCTTGGGTTTGCATGTCTTCATTCTCTTTGCTTCATGTTGCCATAATGTAAATATTAAATAACTACCTGATTTTATTACTTAAGCAACAGTCATTCTACTATTAGAGTTTTGTGGTGAGAAAATTTACTGCCTATGTGAATTAGAAACCTTGAATCAAGCTACATAATGAGTAGTTATATAAATTATTGGCAAAGCTTGTAGCAATTGTGATAATTTCTGCTAGAATACTCTGAATATGTAAGAGTCGAGCTATGTAATACGCTGTCTGCAAGTCTAAACTTTTAAACTTTGAAATGGCTGTCCTGTTTCAAGATGTTCCTTTTATCTGAATAATTTACCCATTTCAGCTAATTTTAGCTAAATTGTGAATCCCTCTTTTTTTAAGAAAACATATTATAAAGGAGAAATGCTACTTGATTGTCTAATATGTTTTATTTTTATGAATGGAACTTGATTTTATTTAGAGTGGCAAAGTCCCAGCTTTTCTAGGAAATAAAAGTTGCTAATGAGCTATAAAAGGATGTTAGTTTTCAGGGATTCTAGAAAACCTTTATAAAAAGTTTTAACTCAACTGTGACTGTGAGGTACACCTGTCTGCTCTTCTCCTTTTCTTCTTACGTAGGTTCTATAGGTGATGGTCTCATGCCTCAGCAGCCATAATGGGCCATGCTGTACTTTGAACCTAAGAACCTTGAGCTAAAGATGGCCAGAAATAAAGATAAGAAACTGAGCTCCTTAAGTAATTAGGAATCTTCATAGCAGGCCTATACTACTTACCTCTCTGGACTTCATGATATGTAGAATAAAATAAACTTTTAGGCATTGATTACATCAGTAGGTTTTCTGTTATATTCTTCCGTATATAATTCATGTACCATGTATAATGAAGCTAGTCATTTAGCATGCATGTTTTTGTATTCACCATCTGCAATTAGTATTAATAATTCTCCGAGCTTTATTTTATGTTTGTAAAGCTACTTTACTAGCTACTTTAAACCTTTTCCTTAGACCCTCACAACAATTCTATGAAGTATGTTATTATCTCCACTGGGCAGATAAGAGCACCAAGCATTAGAGTGGTTAAGAGTGCTCGCACAGCCACAGGCCGCTGAGCTGCAGAGCTGGCATTCGAATCCGCCCAGCTTACCTCAGGGGTCGCACTCCTACCTCATGGCTTCGCATGCTACAGTGGTTTGAACACGTCCTCTAAATGTCGTGTGTTAGAAACTTAATCCTAGAGTCGTATGTTGGCTGGAGGTGGGGCCGTTGGGAGGTAATTAGAATTAGTTAACGTCATCAGGGCAGGGCTTTCATCATGGCACTGGTGGCTTTAAAGGAAGAGGAATAGAGACCTGAAGTGGCAGTATGTTCCTGTTCTCATACCAGGTAGCGCCTCGCCAAGTGATGACAGAGGTCGACGGCCCTCATCAGATGCCAGTCTCGGCATTTTTGACCTCTCACCTCCAGAACTGTAAGAAATGAATTCCTTCTTATAAATTACTCTATCTGTGATATTGTATTGTAGCAACAAAAATGATCTTAGACATATGCCTTCTAGATAGCTTTAGATCTGTGGTTGAAAATGAGACCCCAAATGGAGTTTGTGAAAAAACATTTTCTTGCTAAAGAGAACTAGCTAAAAGCTGAATTAATAAGATCACAATCGTATGTAACTTTACTTAACAGCATATTATTTAATTAACTGGTTTAACAAATATTTATGGTTGTTTGTTTAAACCACTGTGATTCAAGAAAAGTCATTGATGAGAGACAATCGATTGGAAGAGGTAAGTATGGAGATTAACTTTTAAAAATGTGCTTCTCCCTTGATGCTACTTTCTTTGCCAGAAGAATCTGCCAGCATAGGGTCCATACTCCAGAGATGCTCACAGCTAAACCGTTAGACCCAAACCTTTAGTTTGAATACCTGGCTTATAATTTAGTATAAAATTTATTGATTTTTATCTGAATATAAAAGTAGTAGTAACAATTATAGCTAACCCAGTAGTGCCTTTTCTAATTTTCCAGACTGCTTTTCTTGTGATAATGTATAAAGAAGCACAACTGAATCAGACCGATCCTTTGATAGCAATTTTTGAACAGGTTTTTTTCTTTTTATTAAATAAGCTGTGTAACTTAGAATCCTACAGAAAGATTATAAGTCATAACCAACATACCAGTGTTCCACAGCATGTAGTTTGGAAAAAGAGTTCTTATATGTAATCCTACCAGCTGAGTCCTTGAAAAAAATTGGTTGTGAGTTATTAGTTTTATGCAAAAACCTAAAACTCTTGGGAATTAGTGTCTAAGAAGACTAAACTGATGTTCTTTTAAAAATTACCAAGTTCATTAAATAAGTGGTGGGCAGGCGGGAGTGGGGAGGAGGAAAGGGGTGTACGCTTCCCTAAGGCGTGAGGTGCACACCACCAGTGGACTGCGCATATCGGGGGAGGGAGGGGGCCGCGGCAATATTTGTAACCCTAACAATATTTGTACCTCCATAATATGATGAAATAAAAGAAAAAAAATTACCAAGTTCAGAAATTTAAACAGAGCATTTCAAGGAAACACTTGTTGCATGAGCTAGTCATCTTATTTCTCATGCTGCTGGGATTTGTGTTGGTTTGGTGACATTTGGTATTTGTAGATTGGAAAATTGAACTTGTATATGTGTGATTTTAGTGTTCATGTGTGTGTGTCCCCCTTGTGTTCTGTATCCATTACACACTAGTGTTCTTTGTCATATATAGAATAATTTAGACCTCTACATTAGTATTCCATGTATTAGTATTAACAAGGCAACACTCACTAATTCCTCACAACTACATTTTAATGATTAAATGTGCAAAATAGTTTTAAATCATAGAAAATATCATATTACTAATTGGATCTTATTTAAATTTTAAAAAGAGAATATTAATATTCTTCTATACCCTTTGACATATTTTTTACAAAAGTCCTTTTGAAACAATATTTATATATAACATTCCTAATTGTAATTTGAAAATTAAGCCAATAATTAGAAACATATTCTGATAATTCAAAGTCAAGTTTGAAACTGTTAATTTCAGTCCAGTGAATAAATTATTTCTTTAAAAATATGTATATTCTAACCAAACAGGTACTGCTATAATCTGCTTATTATTTATGTGGTGATAAAGCTGAGTGACTGTTTTATTATGTACCATAATATAAAGAGGCATTTGTTTTTAAAACCTCATTCTAAGAAATTAACTTTCACTAGTTAATTAAATTCGTGACCTGACAAACTCTGAAATATCTCATCAAATAGTCTCTAAATTACATTGACCACTTTCTGTTAAGAATAAAGGATTTTTACACTAATCAATAATGTAGTACTTCTTCCACTTTCAGTTAAATCTTTTTATCTTCTCTGATTAATAGGACTATGTTTAATAAGACATAGATAATCAGGGTATTTAGAGTTGACAAAGCCTTTAAGAAGCTAGCAGTAAAAGTGCTTAATACAAAATTTAATTTAATTTTTAAAAAAGAGAAAAATATAAAACAAAAATAATCACTTTATTTCAGCCTAACTTGATTATCCTGGTAATATGAAATTCAACCCTGTTTAAATATATAAAATAAGAATAAATAGAAGACATTGCTATATGCAGTGTTACCCCCATCCAGTGTACCCCCATCCAGTGTGCACTACACTGCACATAGCAATAAATGTGTAGCTATAGCATATAGCTATAAATGCGGTTGGAGAAGAATTATAGCCTTCTTATTCATCTAATCTATTTTTGTGAAGTTCATTCATATCATTGACTTTGTTAGTGTTTCTTGCAAAAACTCTTGACTTATTAATTAAAATGTAAGCTCTGGAACTCAAAGGCTTTTTCCTACTCTTCTCAACAATTAGTCAGTGCGTAGATTAATTCCTATCATAAAGCTGTATCTGTAGATGTGGTTACTCTAATTGAATTAAGAGTTTATATGATCCTCTTTTAACTACATTATTTTTCACATAGGTGTTTTCTGTAAAATGATTAGTGCTTATTTCGATTGAGTTTTTGGATAAATTTTATTTTAATAAACAATGTCTTTCTAATCAATAATGAGACAGTGGATTTGTAAATAATAGATTGCAAGATTTCTTCCACATTCAACTGTCATTATAACACTGGGACTACAGTTACCCAGACATTTCAAAATAGAGTGAAACTCAAGTAAATGATATTACCTTATTTGGCTCAACATAGCCTAGGAGTAAACTTAGGTTTATCCACATATAATTTTTCTGATCAATCCCTGCTACTTAGCTGTATGACTTAAGACCAATATTTTAGTTTAAGTTCAGGGGCCTAAAAAAAAAAAGATTTCTAGATCTGCAAAAAATGATGTTGGTATTTTAATAAGGATTGTATTGAATCTGTCGATCACTTTGGGTTGTATAGACTTTTCAACAATGTTGATTCTGCTGCACCATGAGCATGGTATTGTTTTCCCCCTGTTTATGTCCTCTGCTATTTCCTTCCTCAGTGTTTCCTAGTTCTCCCTATAGAGGTCTTTCACCTCCTTAGTTAAATATATTCCTAGATATTTCATTTTCTTTATTGCTATTGTGAACTTTATTGAGTCTTTGCCTTAGTTGTCAGATTAACTGTTGTTGGCGTATGGGAATGCTACTTATTTCTGTATATTGATTTTGTAACTGGAGACTTAGCTGAATTTATCAATTCCAGTAATCTCATGGCAGAATCTTTGGAGTTTTCTAGATATAAAATCATATCATCAGCAAAGAGTAATAGTTTGACACCTTCTGCTCCCATTTGGATACCCTTGATTTCCTTCCCTTGTCTAATTCTTCTGTCTAGGACTTCTACACTATGTTGAATAATAGAGGGCAACTTTGTCTGGTTTCAGCTCTAAGTGGGAATGCTTTCAATTTTTCCCCATTCAATAAGATGATGACTGTGGGTATGTCATATATGGCCTTTATCATTTTGAGGTAAGCCCCATCTATGCCTATTTTGTTAAGGGTTCTTATTATAAAAGGGTGATGAATTTTGTTGAATGGTTTTCTGCATCTATTGAGAGGATCATATGGTCTTTGTTTTTGCTTCTATTTATGTGCCAAATAACATTTATAGATTTTCATATGTTGAACCATCCATTCATCTCTGGGATGAAGCCCACTTGATCATGATGGATTATTTTTTTTTTGATAAGCACTTGAATTAGGTTTGCTAGGATTTTGTTGAGAATTTTGCATCTATATGCATAAGGGATATTGATCTGTAGTGTTCTTTTTTGTTGTGTCTTTTCCTGGTTTTGGTATTAGAGTGACGTTAGCTTCATAATATGTGATGGGGAGGATTCCGTCCTTCTTTATGTTGAGGAATAATTTCTGCAGGATGGGCACCAGTTCTTTGTAGGTCTGGAAAAATCTGGATGTGAATCCATCTTGTCTGGAATTTTATATTTAGGAATGTTTTTTATTGCTGCTTCAATTTCAGTACTTGATATTGGTCTGTTCAGGAATTCTATTTTTTCCTGATTGAGCCAAAGATGCTGTGTATTTCTAAGAATGTGTCCATTTCCTACACATTTTCAAGTTTATGTGCATAGAGGTTTGTATAGTATTCATGGTAATATTAGTAATGATGCATATAATATGGATAAGTGAAATAAATGACAAAAATATCATAAGAGGCAGGAGAGAAAATTTGTTAAAAGTATCTGCACTATCTAGGGAATTGTACAGTGTTAATTGAAAGTGAACTTACATTAGTTAAAAATGTGTATTGAAAACTCTGTGGCAACAACTAACAATTTTTTTAAACTATAGTTGATATGCTGATAGGGAAGATAAATAGTATTGTATATAATGCTCAGTTAAAACCAGAGAAGGCAGACAAAGAGACAGGAAAAGAAACAACAAAGAAATAGAGCAAATATAAGTCGGTTACAGAAGTGGTAGATATTGACCAAAATTTATTTATAATCATTTAAAATGTGAGTGGACCATATGCTGCAATTAAATACAGAATTGTCAAGATGGTTTTTTTAAAATACCTAACTACATGATGTCTACATGAAACCTTTAAATATAAAGATTCAATTAGATCAAAATAATGGGATGGAAAAAGATACAGTGTGCTATTATGGACTGTTTGTATCCATGGTATTAGTTGGAATTTCTTCTTTTTCATTCTATATTGAGCTTATTAGAGTCTTTTCTGCTTCTAGTTAATCTAGCAAGAGACATGTCAATTTCGTTTATTTTTTAAAAGAACCAAATGTTTTCTTTTATTAATCTTCTGTATAGTTTCTTTGTTATTGATTTCATTTAGTGCTGCTTTATCTTTGTCATTTATTTTCTTCTGCTGTGTTTGGGGCTGGTTCGCTCATCCTTTTCCAGTTCTTTGAGATGATTCATTAGATTGTTTATTTGTGATCTTTCTGTCTTTTGTATGTAGGTATTTGTAGATATAAATTTTCCTCTCATGGCTGCTTTAGCTATGTCACACAGATTTTGACAATTTGTGTCTCCTTTATCATTTTAGTTGAAAGAATCATTTGATTTCATCTTAATTTTCTCCTTAACCCAATAATTGTTGAGCAGAGGTTGTTTAGTTTCCATGTCTTTGTGTAGAGATAAGAGTTTCTGTTGGAGTTGATTTCTAATTTTATTCCACGGTGGTCCGAGAAGATGAATGGTATAATTTCTATTTTTTAAACTTGTTGAGACATGTTTTTTGGCTTAGGATATGGTCAATCTTAGAGAATGTCCTATGAGGTGATGAGAAAAAAATGTATGTTCAGCAGTTTGGGGAAATTTTTATATAAATGCCAGGCCCATTTGTTCTAGAGTTATGTATAACTCCATTGTTTCTTTGTTTATTTTATGCTTGGAGGATCTGTCTATGCTTTGTATGGAACCAGAGAAGGCCCCATATAGTAAAAGCAATCTTAAGCAAAAAGAACAAACTGGAAAACATCAATTTACCAGAATTCAAGGTATACTACAAGGTTATATTGACTAAAGCAGCATTGGAATAGCACAAGAACAGAGACATAGATCAATGGAACAGAACTGAGAACCCAGTTCTAAAGCCATCCTCATAACTATTTAGTCTTTGACAATGCAGACAAAAACATACACTGGGGGAAAAGAATCCTTATTCAATAAATGGTGCTGGGAAAACTGGATAGCCACATGTAGAAGACTGAAACAGGATCCACACCTTTCACCTCTCACAAAAGTCAACTCACAGTGGATAATAGACTTAAACCTAAGGCATGAAACTATAAGAATTCTAGAAGAAAATGTTGGAAAAACTCTAATAGACATTGGCTTAGGTAAATAATTTATATAGGAGACCTCAAAGGCGATCACAGAAACTACAAAAATAAATAAATGGGGCCTGATCAAATTAAAAGGCTTCTGCATGGCCAAGGAAACTATCATGAGAGCAAACAGACAACCTACAGAATGGAAAAATATGTTTGCATGCTACTTATACAATAAAGGGCTGATAACTAGAATCTATATAGAACTCAGGAAAGTCAGCAAGAAAAAATAAAAGAATCCCATTAAAAAGTGGGCAAAGTACATGAACAGAAACTTTTCAAAAGAAGACAGAAGAATGGCCAACAAACATTTGAAAAATGCTCAACATCTTTAATCATCAGAGAAATGCAAATCAAAACCACAGTGAGATATCACTTATCTCCAGTGAGAATGGCCTTTATTAAAAAGTCACAAAACAATAAATGTTGGCATGGATGTGGAGAGATAGGAATACTCATACACTGCCAGTGGGACTGCAAACTAGTATGACCTCTGTGGAAAATAATATGGACATCCCTCAAAGAGATACAAATAGAACTACCATTTGATCCAGCAATCCCATTATTGAGAATCTACCCAAAGGAAAAAAAAGACATTCTATAAAAGAAACATCTGCATTTGCTAGTTTACAGCAGCAGAATTCACAATTGCAAACATGTAGAAACAACCCGAGTGCCCATCAATAGAAAAGTGGATTAATCACTGTGATATATGTATACCATAGAATACTACTCAGCCGCAAAAAGTAATGATGCCCTAGCACCTCTTGTATTATTCTGATAGAGCTGGGGGCCATTTTAAGTGAAGTATCACAAGAATGGAAAAAGAAGCACCACATGTACTCATCATTGAATTGGTATTAGCTGATCAACACTTAAGTGCACATATAGTAATAACTTTCATCGGGTGTCTGGCAGGTGAGAGGGGGAGGAGGGGATGAGTATAAACACACATAATGGGTGCAATGTACACCATCTGGGGGATGGACACTTGAAGCTCTGACTTGGGTACGACAAAGGCAATATGTGTAGCCTAAACATTTGTACCTCCATATATGCTGAAATTAACAACAACAAAAAAGGTTAATTGAATAGTTCTCATTATCTTTCTACTTTACATTTTTTATATCAATAAATATTGATGAAATTTATCATTACAAAGAATTGTAGGAAGACTTGCTGATAGAGACTCTCAGAGATACGATATAGAAAGTTAACATGGACCATATCACTAGAATTGGACTTTATTAAGATTAGTGACTTAAATTGGTAAAGAAAATAGTTTTGTTTTTTTTTAACAAGTAAAAGGACAGGCTTTGGGAGATCAAATATGTTTGTCAGGAAGACGTGAAAATAAGTTTTATTTTTGTGTTAAAATAATGATACATAGAAATGTGTCTTAACAATTAATTGAGACAGATACAGTGTAAGATACTCTGTTTAAAATAATTTGATATTTATTATTTCTTAATATTTTGGAGCTCAGATGATACAAGTCCATGGTTATTCTGTATAAATTAAATTAATACTGAGATAGAGTATCTTTTTTTTTAATGGTAGTATATCATCATTTGAAATATTGCCTCTTTTCAAACCTAATGTTACCTTGATATCCCAGAAACCATCCTTTGTTTCACAGCTGTTAATGTTATCTTCACAGTGTGTTTAATTCTGAAACTCTCACCTTATTATTTTTTGTAAAACAGAATAAATGTCTGAGTTCATTGAGCACACAAAGTTTGCATTAAAAATCTGTGGGAATCATTTTTTATGACATTGTAATCTTATTAAATGCTTACTCAGAGAGGCAAATATATTTTATTTAATCACAATGTCATTGTTAAGAAGAAAGCTAAATAAAGCACCTCTTTCATCTCATAACACCTTATAAAAATGACACATATTTCTTATTTTCGAATATTTTGGTTTACTATATTGTTGACTTCCTAGATTTGTATGTAAGTACCTCTACATTGAACATTAATACATTGTATTCATGAGTGTTGTGATTTGTTGTGACTGATTCACTCATTGGCTTGGAGGATTTTTCTTCATAAGAGAAAATGATGTGTCCTTGAAAAATAAATGTGTTTGCTAAAATTTTAAAATTTATATTTTTTCATGAAAATACTATTATCCTGTGATGAGAAAGATTTTTCTGGGAAATTAGCTAAAGGGCGAAAAATACTTCTAGAATCTGCCACTTCTTTCTACTCTTCTCACTCTTTTTAAGCACATCTTACTTTCTGATACTGTGACATGTCCCAGCATGTACAGTCATACGTCACTTAATAATGAGGATACATTTTGACAAATGCGTCAGTAGATGGTTTTGTTGTTGTGCGAACATCACAGAGTACACTTAAACAAACTCAGATGATATAGCCCACTACACACCTAAGCTATATGGTATAGACTATTGCTCCTAGCCTACAAACCTGTACAGAATGTATCAAAACAACAATAGCAATGAAAATTGTTTTGGTTCTGATAGTATAACATACAACTTTTTGTTTCTTTTAAAATTTATTATTATTTAACTTTCAACATTTTAAATTGAGATAGACTCTCCAGTAATATTTACCTGTACAGAAATGTATATTTTGGTGATTTGTCACAAACAAAACGTCTGTACAAACTACCCAAGTCAACAAATGGAACATTAGAAACCCCTCCAAGCCTTGTTGTGTCCCTTTTCCAATAATCACCTCCTCTTATCCCACAAAATTTGCTAACACATATTTATTTTTTATAGTAATCTTTTCCTCACTTTACTTTGTAGTTTTTTTTTTTTCATTTAAGTTTCAATCCCTAAATATGGTCACTTAATTTGGAATGATTTTGAATTCTATACACGTAGAATCATAGAGTAAATATTAAGTCTCAGTTTTTCACTCATTTTTTGTAATTAATCTGTGTTGTTGCCTGAATGTACAGTCTGCTTATCTTCATAGTATTTTACTTTATGGATATACCACTATTTATTTATTCATTCACCTCTTGATGGCAATTACATATATACATATTCTGGCTACTACTAAAACATCTCTCAGTGCACTTGTGTATACAGTGTATACAGTAGATGGTTCAATATTTGTAGTTAATCCAGAAATCAAGACTTCCATCTCAGAACTCCCTTATAATTCTTAAAAATTACTGAAGAACCAAAAAAGCCTCAGTTTATATGGTTTAAATTTATTGCACTTCATATTGACATTGTGATATTGATATTGATACCATATTTGTTATTGATTGCAGTGTTTTACATTTTTTTAGATCCCATTTATGTCTTGCTCTAGTGTCTGATGAAGACAGATGGATTCTTACATCTGCTTCTATATTCAATCTGTTCAAATATTATGAATCATGTAGTCTCTGGGAAACTCCACTTATACACGTGAGATGAGGAGAGTGAAAAAAAAAAATCAGGTCTTAGCATTATGAAAATATTCTTACCTCACAGACTTTATGAAAATGTCTCAGGAACCACCAGTAATCCAAGATCAAACTTTGAGAACTGTGAGACAATGCTCAGGTGGTTTGTGGAGTCGTCGTGCAAGTTTACATCGTTGTTGCCAGTATGTGAGAATTCTTGTCGTTCCACTTTATTTCCCACAGATTTTTTTATCCATTTGTAAATTTTAGTCATCTGATACATATAAAGTAGTATCTGAATCTGGTTTTATAATTTGTATTTTTCTGGTTACCAGTGAAGATCATAAGGTTTTTCAGGTTTATCCCAATTAGGAAATGTTTTTTAGAACTTATTTGTGCAAGTCTTTTGGTCATTTTTATCTTGGACTGTCCACCTTGGCCATATGGATATGTAGGAAATATTGCTTGAAAATTTTTTTCTTTAACCTTAGGTTTAAATAAATTTATTTAGGTTTAAATAATTAGATAAGGTTCCTTTTAGTATTCCCTTGAGGTTCACAAATACACTTAAATTTCTCATTTCATACATTTCCTAAGTTTTGGAAAACGCTCAGGCACTATTTATTAAAACATTGCTTCTGTCCCAGTACTAGAATATATTCACTGTATTTTCTGTATTTTCATATTTATCTTCATACTTCCTTTTCCATACTTTTTTACATACTATCTTCTAGCTGCTGATTTTCTCTTTAGCCTTTATTCTCTTTTTTTTTTTTTTTTATTTTGAAACAGAGTCTCACTTTGTTGCTCCGGCTAGAGTGAGTGCCGTGGTGTCAGCCTAGCTCACAGCAACCTCAAACTCCTGGGCTCAAGCGATTCTCCTGCCTCAGCCTCCCGAGTAGCTGGGACTACAGGCATATACCATTATGCGTGGCTAATAGCTGTTATTCTTTTTTAAAATACACATTTAAGACCATAAATTTTTCTTCTAAAGATGGTTTTAACATCATCTTAAATGTTTTAGCATGTATATTATTATTCAATTTTATCCTATCAATGTATTCATTAATTTTATTTATTATATTCATTTTTATAATTTTGACTTTTATTTTCTATCCTGTATATTCCACTTTATACATATTATTTTGTCTATATTTGATAAATTTAGTATTTAGTGTATTTGTAAATTTATTCATACCTATTTTTCTCTTTTTTCATTCATGTTGCTTTTCACATATTTCTGATTATTTTTATTATTTGACTGATATTATATTTGAAAATATTATCTGTAGAAATTATTTGAAGCCTAGAATTATGTTATTTTCTTTCTAAAAAGTTTTTTCTGGTTTCTGTTAGGTGCACAGAGTCACTGGTAATGAGGCACCGGCTGACTCCCTAGCATTGGCCTGTGTGCTTCCAGTTCACCTGTGCTGTATTTTTCATCTGCTACTTTTTCTTTCTGATGTTCCTGATCCAGAGAACATATTTTGAGTGTCAACTTGCTAGAATAAAACAACACCAATGTGCCCATCACTATGGATGCTGTATTCTACTTGTCTATATTAATTTTTTCTTATAACTAAAATAAATTTTAAGAATGTTTTTCAGAAGATAACTTAATCAAATGTATATTTCCTTTAATTTTTCCAAGACCTTTTAATTGAGTGATATAAACCAAAGCCAATTGTGGATTTTTCAGGAGTTTTGTAGTTTAAGCCTTGCATCTGCTCAACTGGCTGAAGAAGGCTAACTCTCACCTAGCCTTTGTCTCCTAAGCAGTGTGCCAAAATACTATTCCGTTTCCCAAAAAAGGGAGAGCAACAGGTCCTATTCTTGAGAGACCACAAGTGTAAATATCTGTTATAATTAAGGCCCTATTTTAAGGAACCCAAGAAAGATCCTGCTGTTACCACAAAATCTCAACACCTGCTTTGTGAGTCTGGATAAGTGTGAATCTGGCGCATCTAGAAATGTCAACAAGAGAAAACAATTAGTTCCAATGATACTTTCAATAAAACCCAATCACCTGGCAGTCGTAAAACTAGATTTTCTGTCTCAAGAGAAAGAGAAAATTAAGACTGTCATTGAGGAAGCAGCAGGGAACACTTTCATTTACTATGAATTTCTTTCTTTTCTCCCACCTATATTCATGAATTGAGGGATTGTGCTAGAGATCCCACTCAGTCTTTCTCTCCACACATTTTTAAGAATAATTTAAGAGAGAGTGAGACGGTCAACAATCATTTTGGAGGATGAGCCAAGTTTCAGATTGCTGGTAATGTGTTAACTCATTTGACAAACTTCTATAGTTCTCTCCCTCACCTCACCCCTTGTTCCTTTCTTTAAAAAAAAATGAACACCATGCCTCCTTTCAGGCTTATGATGATGCAGCTGATGTTTTAGAGACCATTAGTTCAGCAGGGCATGTTGGTATGAAGGCCCTCCTCTGTAAAGTTGGTACCTTGTATCACTACATTAAAGAATAAGTGAAGACATTTGACAATATACAAGGCTGGTTTTATTTACCCATAGCATCATTATATCTTATGGTAGAGATTGGAATATAAGAGAGATTAACCAGTGTGGTCCCAGTATCCCATTGTATGAATACCTACTAATGTATAAGAAAGCACCTCAAAACTTAGTAGCTTGCTTAACAAATGCTTTATTTAATCATGATTTTATGGGTCAACATTTTGTGGTGGGCTCAGCTGGGTGTTTTCTCAGGTAGTCTTACCTGGAGTCACTATGTGACCACAATCAGCTGGTAGCTACACTGAGAATGGTTAATCTGAGATGCTTCACTTTCATATTTGGCAGTTCACGATGGCTGTTTTCTGGATCAAGTACCTCCAGCAATCTAGCTTGTGTTTCATATCAGCATTCCAAAATAATAAGGCTCAATGAACAATTTCTTTTAAAGTTCTTATATTTCTTTTCCTTTGGGAAAGATACACGAAAGTGGGATTGATGGATTGTATCGTAGTTCTAGTTTTAGTTTTTCAGAAATCTCTATAGTGTTTTCCACATAGGTTGTACTAATTTATATTCCCATCAACAGTGCATAAGAATTATCTTTTCTCTGCATCCTTGCCAACATCTGTTATTGTTTGTATTTTTAATAATAGTCATTCTGATTGGTGTAAGATAATGTCTCGTCGTGGTTGTAATTTGCATTACTCTGATGATTAGTGATATTGAACATTTTGTCATATACTTCTTGGCTATTTGTCTTCTTTTGAAAAATGTCTATTCATTTCCTTAGCCTACATTTTAGTAGGGTTAATTTTGTTTTTCTTGTTATTGTTGCTGAGTTGCTTGAATTCCTCATAAATTCTGGATATTACTTCCCTGTGTGATACATACTTTGCAAATATTTTCTCCAGTTCTGTAGAGTGTCTGTTTGTTGATTATTTATTTTGTTGTGCAAAAGCTTTGTAGTTTAATTAAGTCCCATTTGTTTATTTTTGTTTTTGTTGCCTCTGCTTTCAAGGTCTTAGTAATAGATTCTTTCCCTAGACCAATGTCCAGAAGAGTTTTCCCTTGGTGTAGGTTTCCTTCTAGTATTTTTATGGTTTCAGGTGTTACTTTCAAGTCTTTAATGCATGGTACTGGCATAAAACTAGACACACAGATAAATGGGACAGAATAGAGAACACAGAAATAAAGCCACATGCTTATAACCAACTGATATTTGACAAAGACAAGAATATGCACTAGGGAAAGGACAACCTTTTCAATAAATGGTGCTGGGAAAATTGGATTGCCATATGTAGAAGAATGAAACTAGACCTTTATCTCTCATTCTGTACAAAAATCAATGTGTGATTTAGTGTATGTATTTTCTTTTCTCTACATTCTTGCCAACATCTGTTATTTTCTGTCTTTTTAATAATAACCATTCTGATTGGTGTAAGATAATGTCTCATTGTAGTTTTAATTTGCATTAGTCTAAAGATTAGTGATTTAATGTCTGATTAAAAATCAGATCCCATCAGCCATTATCTATATTAGATAAGTAGCATAATAATGAATTGTCAACTCTTTCATATTGATTCATTTAAACTAATAGATTTCACATGATGAAATATTTATCTACTTAGTAATTCTTGCAGGTTTTTTTTATTATTTTCTTATTTTGAATTAAAGTAAAATATGAGTCATAGTTTATAAATGTTATAATAGTTTTCATGAAGACATTTTGTCAGCCCATTTATATGTTATTTATCTTCATTCATAGAGAGATATATAAATTATTTTTATTAAATATAAATTTTAATTATTTCAGGTGATTGGATTTTGAGTATTTTTTACTTTCTTATTCTGCTCTTCTCTATTACTTGAATCATTTATAGTGATCACATAAACATTTATTATATGAAGAATATAGTTACTACCTTCCTTTATCTATACCACACACATATACACTTCCAGACTGGCTTTTTTTTTTTTTTGGGGGGGGGGGACAGAGTCTCGCTTTGTTGCCCAGGCTAGAGTGAGTGCGGTGGCGTCAGCCTAGCTCACCGCAACCTCAAACTCATGGGATCAAGCAATCCTGCTGCCTCAGCCTCCCGAGTGGCTGGGACTACAGGCATGCGCCACCATGCCCAGCTAATTTTTTCTCTATATATTAGTTGGCCAATTAATTTATTTCTATTTAGAGATGGGGTCTCACTCTTGCTCAGGCTGGTTTCGAACACCTGACCTGGAACAATCTGTTTGCCTCGGCCTCCCAGAATGCTAGGATTACAGGCGTGAGCCACCACGCCCAGCCTGGCTTAATTTTTATAATCCACTCAACTGGAAATGGATAAGAACAGGTAGACTGTTATTTAGATAATAAGACAAATCTGAAGCTTTATAGAAAAAAATGGGCAATATAAGAAGAATTAATCAGCCATACTTCTTAATTTATCATTTAAAATTCTTAGTTTTTTCTAATAGTCTTTTCTAGAAAACTGTCTCAATGGGAGAATCTAAAATACTGTCCAGGATTTATGCATGCATGTACATGCATTATTAGATGAATAATAAAGAAAAAGGTAACAATAATTTAATTGCATGTAAATATTTATAAACATGCCTGCTTTCTTTCTCCACCACCCCTTTATGTGCACATACTTTGTCAGCATTTATTCTAGGAACGCTGCTGTAGTCTCTTGAGTAGTCTTCTGCACCTTCTCAGGTAAGCCTCAGGTAAGACACTGAATAGACCAAATCATAAAAACAATAAGCCATTTTAAGCAGATTATTCTTTTTTATAACATTAACAGAGATAAAATTTTACATTTTTATGTACATATTAGATTAATGCATACCTTCGCATATAGATTGAAATCTCTATAAAATCAGGAATTTTGTCTGTTTTCCTTCATCATTGCTTCTTCAATATGTACTTCATACATTTGAGCATTTAGCAATTAAATTAATAAATTTGAGCACTTTGTTAAATGGATAAGAGATAAACAAACAACAGTAAATTGTGGTGGCATTAAGAAAACTATAAAATTAGGCAGTCATTTTGAAAAATAGAAGAAGTCTTTTGATATAATTGTAATGAAAAAATAATTGAAATATAAATTTTAAACCTATTTTAAGATGAATAATATAATATGCAAGTTAAACAAAAAAGCTAAAAGAAAATATTCTACTAAGAGTATATTTTTAATATAAGACATGAATATTCTGTAAAAAGTTAGGGGATCTACTCTATTAAAAATTAACTAATGTCACTTTAAGTACTAATCTTAAAAAACTTTAAGAAGTTAAACCAATCTTAATTAAGAAACCAGGAGAAAGAGTAAAATTTTATAATCTATATGTGGGTGTAGGTCCAATATGAAGTTATATGTTATAGGGAGGAGTTATAATAATCTCACATTTTAAGAAACTTCTTTGCCCCCAAATAAAACTTAAATACCCATATTTTAATATTCCAAGAAACAGCGGGAGTCACCCTACACGCAGTCTTTTAATGTTAACCTGGTCAGTGCGGAGCTCACCCAGAAAACCCCAGAACGTGCTGTCAAGAGGCAGGGAGGGCTCACCAAATCGGGCTCTCATCCCGTTCCTTCTGAAATCCAGTGAAATAACTGCAAATACACACACCAAGATAAAGATGTTTGGTCATCGCTCAGGACTCTCTCATTAACATCACTTCTTGCACACACGACAATCATTTTTCTGAAAAATATAAATGATAATATATAGATATGTTGTGCTATTCACTAAAAGTTAGGTGTTTAAACTTTCTGAGGACAAGGACCTGCATTGTCATAATAATAAATCTCACTTTGTATAGCTTCTTGTTTATTTCATATCTTTTCACATTATTGCTTAAAGTGGGATATAAACTTAGAAGCAATAAAAATAAATTTAAAAAAATCTCTTTAAATCAGATTTTTTGATATAATGTTTTCTGGGGACATTACTTGAAGTTAAAGAAGTTATAATGACCTGATTAACCAGAATATCATTCTCTGCAGATGAAGCTATTTATGTAGTTCCCTAGGTGTGGAGACACAAGTTACCTGCTGTAATCAAATCACTATTGATGGGAATAATATGCTGAATCAATGGTGCATCAGTAATTGAAGTGCTATTGCAACTTCTTGTAAATCTTGATATAGAAAATGGAGTCGCACTTTTCATACACACATGTGAAAAAAAGATCATAGTGTTTTAGAACCTATGCTAAATGTAATTTTACCAAAATAGATTTTATACTCATTAGAGCTGGGTGGCACATCCAGTCATTCTGGACACATGTGCTGCTATGCTTACATCAGTATGAAATGTTTTCAGAGTAGAATAAACAAAAAAACACCACTTCAGCATCTCCTGGTAATTATAATTACATTACAAAACCAAGATTTCATTTGTAATCCTAATTAGTTTTAGTGGAAAATGGAGTTATGTCACTTGATGAAAATCTATGCTAAAACGTTCTGTGAAATTTAGTGTTATTCTCAGTTTGCAGGCACATAAAATGCTGTCATTATCTAACGGTATGATGTTTCCCATGCTCTAAAGTGCCAGGAAAATTTGTTTTATTATAAGAGAAAAGATAGATCAACTTTTAACAATCATCTTTATCTTAGCGAACCTTTCTTTCAAACACTTAGGTTGGATAGAGGAGCTAAAACCTGAGTTCAAGGTCATCACTGAGTCAAAATCTAGAGCAGCTGAAAATTGAATCAAAGCTAAACACACTGAAAGAAGCAAGCTGAATGTTGTCTTGAGGAACTGATGCAAACAGAGCATGCCACTTGCAGTTTACTTTTCTGAGGCGAGCAGGTGGTATTTGGGGGAAGTATTTGGGGTAACGCTGCTGGTAGATGGAACAAAGAAAGGATCTTTTAGGCTGTTCTTCAGGGGCCTAGAGTTTCCCAGGCTTTTCTGGTAGAAAGTCATGGCCTGGATTGTTTGTTAAAGATGGAGTTATATTATACAAATGTTTTTTCTCTACTTCCTGTTCTCGCTACAGCAATGCTGTTGCTGCTCTGATGTACCTGCAGGTCTTTCTGCTATTCCCTCCAGTTTGCCGTGTACAAGGACAGGAGAAGCTTGATGAAGATCAGACAGATCTGCATAGACTGCGTGGATAAGAATCAGAACGCTGTACGTTTGGTTATCTTCTTTAAGTTTATTAAAGCCCCGATAGGCAAGATGACTAAGCCTAATATGAATTCAGAGCTCAGCAAGAATGATAACTTGGGACTTTATAGTCAGTTTCAATGCAAATAAGCAATGAAAAGTTATAAATTGGGCAAGGGTACAAATGAATGAGTAGATGTAGCTTCTGGAGTGAGCAAAGTTACAGTTCCTTAAGGAGGTGGGTCGATATTAGGTGGTCAAGCAGTTTTCAAAGAATGAGGAATCACTTAAGTCAGAGGAGATCAGAATAATTGGTTTGCTGCCTGATGTATGATTGAACAGATGGAGAGGTAGTGCTTCATGCCACCTATTTCTTACTACCTCCTTTGATTTCCTGCAGGCCTGGCTGTGGCTAGAATTGAGGAGTGGAGTGGCAACATATGGAAAACTAAACTAGAAGATAGCTTCGGTTCAGATTTCTCTCTTATTACCCATTGCCTATTTGTACACACATCATTCCGCTCCTTGACAAAAGGAACATAGCACATAGCTATTCGAGTTTCCTCTAGAGGTCATCCGTTGGTCAGCCATAGCATGGTAGTGGACCATGATGTGGGGAAATAACAACAATAAAAAATCTGCTATTAAATTGCATATTTAGGTGGAGACATATAATGAAACAATATAATCATGATGAACACTGGAAGCTATTTGGAGCTGACAAGTTACCTGCAAGACGGGGAGTATAAAATCATTATTCCAGGATCAGTCCGTCCTTTCTAGTCACTAGGCATGTAAATGGTGACTGGATAGGTAGATGCAGAAAAGGCATGATTTAAGGAAATAGCAATTTAGTTACAAGCGACAAAGAAATATTAATCCCAATCTGGCTTAAATAGAAAATATATTTATTGACTTTAGAGAAGACCTAGATCTCACAAAGGGCTCCCTCAATCTCACATCTGAATGTTTTGCCTTTTGATGTTTCAATTAAATCATCAGGCTTCATAGAGTGACTGTTTTCCCACTTACAGTGTCCTAAATGTTCCTTTGCCTGAACACTAGGCATGTATTTATAGTGTTCTCACATGTCACATACTAACGTGTATTCTAAGGGAAGATAAAGGGTATCTTTTGAGAAATGAGAAATAAATCCCTGCTTCCACAACCTTTAATTGAACAAAAATGGGTTAAGTGTTCATCCCTGAACCAATAACTATTAATGAAAAGGGAAATTATTAGATAAGTTTAATCCAGGTAGCTGAGGGGGAAAAGTTTAATGCTATCAAATTCTATAGCTGAGAATAGGAGAGTAGCAAAGAAGAAAAAAAGAATGGAAAGAAGGGAAAAGTATCAGCACATGTCAAAAAGGAACAAGAGCTAACCTGTAAGTATCCCCAATGGCCAAATCTAGAATAATTTTAGCAAAATTACAATTAATGGTAGATTGTATTGGATTATAACCCAAAGAATAAAATGAATATCCATGACTCCACACCTATATAAATACATAGCTGAATAATATAATAAATGATAATGGGCAAATTTTCCTTAGAAAAAAATTCCAATAAATAAATGTATAAAGAATAAAGGAAATATAAAATCACCATTAGAACCCTACATCAACATTTCCTGCAGGCAAGATCCAACACTCTTCATTAAAATGGTGGGCAAAAGTTGAATAAAAAAAACTAGAATGTGTGCATATTCTCAAAGTATCTCCAGACAAATAAATATTTATTAATTACAAAGAGAGTAGTATATAACTGCAGAGTGGGGAAACCTTGCACTCAATATCTTAACGAAGTGATCAAATTTAGCATTACCAAAAATAATACTTAACATCATGTTCACCCTGACATCATACACTGAGAAGATGTCACTTTTGTGGCATTCTACACAATAATGCACAACTTCAATATAGTTATGGGAAAAAAAAACCTATCAAACTCAAATTAAGAGGCATCCTAAAAATAACTGAACACTATACTTTAGACATTTCAAGGGGATGAAAAGCAAGGAAAGACTAGGGAACAGTTACATTTTTAGGGAGAGTAAGAAGACATGACAACCAAATGCGGTGTGAAATCTTGGGTAGTCCCTGACTTTAGCAAAAATGATCACTGGCACCACATCAGCCATGGGAGACACTCATGTCAGCCTCAACTCACTGGCCGGGGCAGCTCTAGATGGTAGAATCACCCTTAGGCTTCCTCCTTGCGAGACTATGCGCAGTGTGTAAATCTCTAGTACATCCTGCAGTACCTAGGCAAATGCCTCAAGCCACTGTAAAGGTCAATACAAACCTTCTGGAGAAATCCACCTTGCGTTCTTAGGTAGACCCTGAAAGTTTAATAAATCATTTGTTCAAAATTTGACATTTATGTTCAGGACCCTGGAGGCATGGTGAGGTCAATACTTCAGGTTGACTTCCTGTTGCTGCTTGGAGTTGTACTGATAGTAGCGTTAATTATGTGCTACATAAGGAAACACAAATGAATTTGTTTCTAGATTTTGTTGGTCAGACTAAGAGTGGCCAATGGAGTGGGATATTTATGGGATAATTCACCACATACCAAGACAGTGTAGATACAAGAATCAGATATTAAATATTATTGAACAAAAATTCTTCATGGTCTGTTGCATTTCTGTACAACTTGTAAGTAGAGGCACTTGCTGCCTTTGTTCCAGACTATCTCTTAAAGGATGTTTTTGTAACAAACAGCCTTGGAACATACAGATAGTATTTCCCTTCAAAACAAAGGATGGGTTTGTTTACTATCCCATAGATTTAATAATAAAGATAATATCTCCCTGAGAGCTCAGATAAGGCAGGTTACTACACATTATAAAAGATTTGGGTCCCTTACCTTGTGGTCTTTCTCTTTAATACATCTTACTGAGGCTTGGGGAACTGGTACAAATGCTGACACTGGCCACTGCTCTTGCTGTGAGTATAATGCTTTGCTTTGTGTCTGACCAGGAAGAGTGACATACATTCTTTCATCTTCCACGTAATTGTGGGAGCCTAACTTGTTAGCTTGTAGTATGATAAAAACTCAAACCTTCACGGTTGTTGACACCCACTATAACCCACTATTAATATTTCTTTTTGTTATTTCAAAATATTAGGGGGGGTGAATGTTTTTGTTACATGGATACCTTTTATAATCTTAATTCAGGGCTATTAGTGTGCCCAACATGCAATTAGTGTTCATTGTACCTGATAGGTAGGTTTTTACTCCTCCCCTCTTCTCCTGGTTCTTGATTTCCAACGACCCTGCATCTCTCTATGCCCATGTGTGCCCATCGTTGAGCCATCCCAATTACTAATGAGAACATGTGGTGTGTGGTTTTCCATTCATGAGACACTTCACTCAGGATTATGGTCTCCAGTTCCATCTGTGTTGCTGCAAATGACATTATTTTGTTTGTTTTTATGGCTGAGTAGTTGAGTAGTATTCCGGAGTGTGTGTGTTTGAGACAGAGTGAGTGTGTGCGTGTGTGTGTGTGTGTGTGTAGGTATACACACAACACTACTATTTCTTATAAAGAAAAAGAGGAGGTCACATTTACTGTAATAGGATATATCAGTAGTCAAGAGCAATTTGAAAGAGCAAATGTTATAAATAAGGCATTATATTAATATAGAGTGGAGTCTAAATTTCAGTGGAGGGCAAATAAAATTTCCTAGGGATGACCTGTAACCTGCATTCTATTCTTACAACTTAAGTAGCTCTCATTTATGCTAATATTGGGCTTTGAATTGTTAAATAAATTAAACAATTTCCAAATCCTGTGTTACAGGACGTTTGTGTTACATTGAATATTTTGATCACTCCATTCTACCTGAAAGTTTCCCTTTGCTTCTGCAATATTTAATCTTCTGATTCTACTCTTACTTTTCTGATTATCCCTTTTCACAAGGGTCTTTTCTTATCTGCTAAAAAGTTGTTATTTCTCCAGTATTTGCCCAACATGAAAATTTATCCATTCTTTTTAGATTTAACTCATCAAGCATATGCTTTTTACTCATAAACGGGTATATATCTGGCTTATACCATTCTCCTGAATTCCGACTGCATGCTGAATAACTGTTCCAGAAAACTTGAACATAATTTGTTCAAAACGGAATTTGCAATCTTTGTATTTTCAATGTAATTTGTTATTATTTTTGTCGGTTTCATTAATTGGCAACATGATCCAATCAGACACCTGAAAGTTGTCTTGGACTTGCTCATTCTCTTTTACTTCTCATATCTTATCTACTCTCTAGTTGTTCTAAGCTTTCTCACATTGTCCCTGTCCTCTCCATTCTTATTGTTATTGTTCTTTTTTTTTTTTAATTTCAAGATATTAAGGAGGTACAAATGCTTTAGGTTACATGGATTGCTTTTGTAATGCTTGAGTTCTGGCTACAGGTATGCCCATCTCCCAGGTAGTGTTCATTATACCCATTAGGTATGTTTTCGCCCATGCCCTCCTCCCCTCACCCCTCTGCTTGATTTCCACTTAGTTTTACATCCCTCTGTGCACATGGCAACAACAAGAATTAATAAATGGGATTTAATTAAAGTAAAAAACCTTCAGCACAGCTAAGAAAACAATCAACAGAGCAAGTAGACAACCTACAGAATGGGAGAAAATATTCACAAGCTACACATCTGATAAAAGGCTAATATCCAGAATGTATAAGAACTCAAGCAAATAAGCAAGAAAAAAACAAACAACCTTATTAAAAAGTGGGCAAAAGACACAAACAGAGGCTTCTCAAAAGAAGAAAGACAAATGGCCAATAAAACCATGAAAAATGCTCAATGTTTCTATTGTTCTTGATGTGGCTCTCATCTGTTTGTCCTTTATGATTTTCCCTGATACTCAACATTGACTTCTCTGTTGCTGCCAGAATTTACCTCCCTGAGGTTGCCCACAGGATAAAATAAAAGCAATCCTGACTTCAAGAACCTCTGTGAACTGATCCCTGCCTTCTCCTCAGTTTTGTTTTCTGCCACTTCCTAAGCACTGGACTCTATGGCAAGAAATAGTAAGCGACGCTTCCTGCCCCTGCAGACGCCGGGAGCCCCCAACGGCAGGGCCTGCTCGGCTCCGGCGACCCCGGGAGTGCTCCCTGCCCGGTATGATTTTTCTGCTCTTTGAAAAACACAAAACCTCCTTTAATAATCAGGGCTATCTCTACTTTTTTAGAAAACTTCTTTAGTCCTAATATTAGTAATTCACAGAGACTATCATTTGGTATTAAATTACTTCTTTTTGGTTATCTCATGGTATATTGTGAATTCCTCTTATTACAACTGCACAACGATATTTGATCACCATTTCCATTTGTTAGCCATTTCTGCCCTCCTACGTTGGTGAATTCCTTAAGGTCAGGTGAAGTCAGGAAGCATGCCTTATTCATCTTTCTTTTTTTTTCATTTTTGATTCACACAATGACTGGTGTAAGCTCAGTAATTTGAAAAATAGTTAATAGAATGCACAAATAAAAGTGATACCATATCTATGTCTACATTTACCTATAATAGGTGGATGGATATACATATAAAATCTGCTCATCTATAACTGAAAATTAACTAGACCATTTGCCTGCTCGGAAGCAGTGTTTAAGTGATCCCTCAGCTGTCTCTGGATTGCCCTTTGGCAGAGGCAGCAGAATTAAGTGTCTATATTTAGAAAACTGGTTCAAGAGCCCGTATGAAGTTACTTCAAATTCATTTCCAAGTCATTTATTTTAATAGCCAGAGCATTTCTTAAAGCCAATCCTGCCTTATTCCTTTACTTCTAATCAAATATAGGCTTTGCATTAAGAATAGTACCAGATAATTCTTATCTCCTTCCTTGAGTTATTTAACAAATAATTTATGTATTCTTTTTTACGTTTTGACCGAACATTACCATAGTAATTTGAAGTACAGTTACTGTTGAATGTGCACGTTGAATATATATGCATATTGATAATAAAACACATTTTGTGCCTTTCAGACTCTATTCCAACATAGATGGTATTTACAATAAGCAGCAGCTATTTATCATTCCATCAAAGCTAAGGTAAAGGACCCTGATATCCAGAAATAGCCATTTCATCACACTTTCTGGCATGCCACAAAAGCCATGTTGTCAGATATCTATAAATAAATAAGTTCGATTTACAATTTATATGTTTTTATATGTTTTTACATGAAAATATGTCTGAAAACTCCATCTAGAGTTTAGCTACAGTTCTTTTTGTTTGTTTTTTGATTTCCTGGAGACAGGTTCTTGCTCTGTCACCCAGGATGGAGTACAGTGGCACAATCATAACTTACTGCAACCTGGAACTCCTGGGCTCAAGTGATCTTCCTGTATCAGCCTCCCAAGTAGCTACCGGCATGTCCCACCATGCCCAGCTGAGATTTTAACCCTATTTTGGGGCAGCAAAATATGGTCATAGTTAAAATGCTACTTATATTTTATTAAAAAAAACAAGTATTACACAAGCTTTGTTTTCTCCAAAAGCTCAAATCCAGTGAAATAAACTGTCAATGCCTTTTACAGTATTTATGCAGCACTAACCTCTTAAAAAGTTCACAGTTAAGCCAAATTGATACAATGAAAAATTATGGACAACACATCAATATGAAAAGCTTTTCTGAAAATAATCATAAATTTTAGATTAAGGAGAAGCTTTAAATTAATAATCCAACTAGACTTCTCTTTAGATATATGTCTTTTACATTTCTATTTAAAAAGGTAATACATTTGTATTTACACAAATGTAGTTAAAAAATTAACTGTAGTTAATTAAATGTAGTTAAAAATTAACTACTACTAGGCTAATAACAAAAATAACAATTATTGTCTAATTGTTCCTGATTATAAATTCCTGCTCCTTACATTTTAACATATTCTCTTTTTTGAGAACTTTCCCCCACAGCATATAACTATTTTTTTTCAGCTTTAGAAATTGTATATTGATTTCTTATTTTAAAGGATGAGGATTTCTTATCTTTTCTAACTTGTCCACACTGAACTCTTCTCTTTAATCCTCTCATTTTAGTGTTATCATTTTTATCAAATAATATTATGCTTTTATATTAAGATGATTATATAAATATTATAGCTGAGCTATATAGAAAATTATGATTACAGTGCATTTCTTATATGAAATTTGGTTTTGTAAACTTTTGTTAACAACTATCTCAGTTTTTGTCATTTGAAAACAGAATTCTATTAATAAATTTCCATCCTACTTTCTTTTATCTGGTTGTCCTTTAAGCTTACTGCATGTTGGTTACTTGGGGATAAGCCTTTACTATAATCTGGTAATTTCTTTAAACATAAAAACTTTGATGAAGTATAACCTTTACAGAAAAGTGGTGCAGAAACATACATATACATCTTGATAAATATTCACATATTAAACAACCTTATGTAATGATACTCCAGATGAGGCACCAGAGGTTTTCTGAACTCCAGAAGTCCCCGCTTATGCTAAACCCCAGTCACTTGTTCCCAGCATAAATACTGCCCTAAATTCTAACACTGTAGAAGACTGTGACCACTCATGGACTTTTCATAAGTGAAAAGAGTATATGTTCCTTGTGTGTCTGAGTCCATGTTCTCAATGTTACTCTTTGAGGTTATCTATATTGTGTATAATTATTATATGCACTCATTGCTCTATTCAGTCCACTGTGTCGATCCATTCCACTGTGGGACATTTGGGTTCCTTTAAGGTTTAGTTTAGTTTGGTTTTGTTCCATTGTAAGTAGTCTTGTTTATATGTTTGGTGTTACTGCTCTGTTGTCATTTACATTTTGGTGTTGCTATTGAGAATTTTATGTCATGCTAACTCTTCTGAAAATTCACAATAATGTGGTTGGATGTGTGTGTAAATGTGTGTGTGTTTCATTAATCAAGCTCAACACTTAGGAAGTCATTTTATTCTCAATATTGATTTATTCAGCATCAAAAAATTCTGATACTTTTTCTGTTTACTTTCATTTCTTCTTTTTATTTAATTTTATATTTTTAGATAGTGTATCTTTTGGAACATTTCTCTAAATCTCTTTTTCTTTTCGCTGATCTTCCTTTTTCTCTCTTTGTGTGTGTGTGTGTGTGTGTGTATGGTGCATGTCCTACTTCTCAGAAAATTTCCTTAACATTTTTCACCCCTTTTAAATTTTTTTATTTATACTATTATATTTTCTTCTTCAAGGCACTTTATATTTCTAATTATCTTAGTGTCCATTTTTAACATCCTCCTATGTTTGTTTTAATAATGCAATATCTTCTTTTATTTTTTTAAGAAAATGAACGTATATTTTTTTAAAATTCACAATATTTTTTCATTTGTTCTAATTTTTTCAGATTGATAATTTTTGGCCTTGGCCTGTCATCCTATAGACTCTTCATAAATATTTTCTATTCTTTGGTTTAATATTCACATTTCATAAGGATCTATCATGTTGAAATGAGGATTCGTCCATTGCTGGGAATTGAGCATGTCATTGGGTAATACTAAAGATGTGTAGCTACCTTGTTTTATTTATTTTTTCTTAATTGTCTGACTTGAAGCATGCTGAGAGGTGGAAAGAGGTTTAAGATCTCATGGTTTGATATAAACACTTTTACTCTATTTTGTATTCACTACAGAGTCCACCATTACTACATCTTCTTTTCAGCTTCCAAAATTTTTTAAACACAATTATTTCCTCTATTGTGCCTCATTTCATTTTACTTTTGGACCTTTGGGGCTATACTATGTTTTCAATCCCCTTATTGAAATTTTAATGAGGTTTTACAAGGAGGTGGAGATAACCATGTGTATTCTATCCACAGTGTTTAACTGGACAATCTTGTATCACTTCTAATTTCAATATCATCCCTGCAAGTTAGAAAGACAGAATGTGTGAAAGTTTAATTATTTAGTCAGATTTTGTTTCTCTCATTGAATTTTTTTCTTTCACTCATTTAATAAATATCTCTTGGCTGTTTAGGTGTTATGCGATGAACTGAAGGGACATTTTGTCAAGAATATAATTGTCGATCTATGTAAGATAAGAATGGTTTAGTGTCTTCTGTTTTAATACTTATTATAAGAGTAATGTAGGGGAGGGTATTATTTATATTTACATTTTAAAACATTCTCTTTTAATTCTCCCTGGGAATAAGAAGCAATGAGAATTTAAACCAATTATTAACCCAATGAATGGGGAAAAAAAGAAAACCCTAGTATTTTTGGTTACTACATGTAACCAAGTTTCTATACTTTTTATATTTCTATATTTTATATATTTTCTATAACACAAATTAACTCATCCAAATAGATAGAGAAATTGTGTCAATATAATATATAGCATTTGTATTTTTTCATATAAACATTTTCCTGTACTAGTAGAATAAGATAGTGGAAAGAGAATAATAGCTTTAAGCAGGAAAGGATATTCCTTCTGGTTGGCTGCTATACAAATAAGCACTTTTTAACCCTAAGAAATTTAAAATGAATGCCTAGGTGTCTACTTTTAAGAAGTTGAAGTAATATACATCTTTCTATTCTTCCCACTAAAGTACAACCCAAAGTCCTGGAAATTATACATTCATATATATACACACACAAAACAAACTTAAGAAGATTCTCAAAAGTGGAGAAAAGTAGGCAGATCAGCCAGGGCACGTGGGGAAGGATGTGGTGGTGAGTTCCCCAGGCTGTCTTTTGGTCTCGTATGTACTAGTTTTGGAGCAGAAAAAGCCAGCAACATAGAAACACTAATAGGCAGAGGCAAAAAGAAAAAGAAAAAGGAAAGAAAATCTCAATAAAATCTACTATCTCTATCCAGGGCATGATAAGCCTAGAGAGACAGAAAGCTTTTACAAAATAACAGATCTACTCCAGCCGAACAGCACAGAAGAAACTGTGGAGTTCTATCTCCATTCATGCTGTCAAAGCCCAGGTGGTGAGCCTAAACTGACACTCTACCCGGCCTATGATGAGCCACCCAACACAGGCATTGGGCTCATGGCAGAAAAGGCCAAGATGACATCCAGGACATTCATATTCACTGGCTGCTACCGAGCCCTTCCACACTGCAACGCCAGTGGAAACAACAGGGGAAGCATAGACTACCGCACCACAGACACACCTCTGACAGTAATGCAGTGCCAGTCTGATTTCCCACTGAGTGGTGACAGACAGGTGCAGTGGAGAATCTTGGCTTTCACCATCATGCAGTGGTATCAGTCTCCAACACAGTGATTCAATTGACTACATATAGTTTCATTAGAAAAAAGGCAAAATTATTAAAATAGATTTTAGGTTCCTTATTCTTTAACATTATAAGTAGAACTCAGTTTGGTTCTGCCTCTAAGGTGCGATGTACAGATTCAACATAGTGATTTTCAGTTTTGCCTTATAAACTTTGTAAATTCTAGTTAACCAACATAAGTTAATTTTTTTCTTTTTTAATTTCTGCGTATTACAGGGAGAAAAAAGATTAGGTTACATATGTTGCCCTTGTCTTCACTTTCCTGAGCCAGAGCTTCAAGTGTGTCCATTCTCCAGACGGTATGCATCACAATCATTATGCATGTATATACCCATCCCCTCCTTCCCCTCCCATCTGCTCAACCCCCTATGAATGTTATTCCTATATGTGCACTTAGGTGTTGATCAGTGAAACCAATTATCTGGTGAGCACATGTGGTGCTTATTTTCCCGTTCTTGAGATACTTCACTTACTAGAATGGGCTCCAGTTCTATCCAGGAAAATACAAGAGGTGCTATATCACCATTGTTTCTTATAGCTGAGTAGTACTCCATGGTATACATATACCACATTTTATTAATCCACTCATGTATTGATGGGCACTTGGGTTGTTTCCACTTTCTTGTAATTGTGAATTGTGCTGCTACAAACATTCGAGTGCAGATGTCTTTTTTATAGAGTGTCTTTTGTTCTTTTGGGTAGATGCCCAGTAATGGGTTTCCTGAATCAAATGGTAGATCTACTTGTATCTCTTTAAGGTATCTCCATATTGCTTTCCACAGAGGTTGCACTAGTTTGTACTCCCACCAGCAGTGTATGAGTGTTCCTATCTCTCCACATCCACGCCAACATTTATTGTTTTGGGACTTTTGGGTAAAGGCCATTCTTACTGGAGATAAGTGATATCTCATTGTTGTTTTGATTTGCATTTCCCTGATGACTAGAGGTGTGGAGCATTTTTTCATGTTTCTTGGCAATTATTCTGTCTTCTTATGACAGAAACCCTTTTTGATAGGGTTGTTTGATTTTTCCTTGCTGATTTTCCTAAGTTCTAAATATATTGTAGTTATCAACCCTTTATTGGATATGTAGATGCGAAAATTTTCTCCCATTCTGTAGGTTGTCTGTTTGCTCTTCTGATAATTTCTTTGGCTGTGCAGAAGCTTGTTAATTTGATCAGGTCCCTTTTATTTATTTTTGTACTTGCTGTGGTTGCCTTTGGGGTCTTCTTCATAAATTCTTTGCCTAGGCCAATGTCTATAAGAATTTTTCCATGTTTTCCTCTAGAATTCTAATAGTTTCATACCTTAGGTTTACATCTTTTACCCTGTGTGAATTGATCTTTGTGAGAGGTGAAAGGTGTGGATGCTGTTTCAGTCTTCTATATGTGGCTATCCAATTCTCCCAGCACCATTTATTGAATAAGGATTCTTTTCTCCAGTGTATGTTTTTTCCACCCTGTCACAGATTGGATGGCTATATGGGGATGGATTTATATCTGGGTTCTCAGTTGTGTTACACTCATCAATTTGCCAATTGTAAGCTGTTTTAATTACTATAGGCTTGTAGTATAGTTTGAAGTCTGATAAATTGATACCTCCCATTTTGTTTAAAATACCTAGGACTGGGGGGTGGAGCAAGATGGCGGACGAATAACACCGCCAGACAGAGTGTCTCTGCAGAAAAGACATATTCTAGCAGAAATTAGAAAAAAGAAGCAAGAAGACGAGCATACAGCGGACGAGGCCGGAAGGAGGGGTACCTGAGACCCCTGGAGACTCCACGGGAGGAGGCTGCGGAGGAGAACTGGAGGCTGAGACCACCGGAGTAGCCCGGAGACCAGTGGCAAGGATAGATGGATTTGCTGTTTCCCCTCCCCTGCATTTGGGACTGCTGGTAGGCTCCCCAGCAGGTGGAGAGACCTACGGACACCAGCCCAGAGATGGCCACTGCCAGCCAGCGGTGAGCCTATAGCAGACGTGGAACCAGGTTCCCAACTTCCTCCGGGCACCTCCGTGTGCACAGACCCGAGCCGCTGGCTCCCCCTCCCCTCTGCCGACCCTACCTGTGGCTGCCCAGAGAGACAATACAGCCACCAGCCAGAGGCACCTCCAGGGAACAGGACCTTCCCTTTTGGAACCCTACAGCTGACTCAGGGGAACTCAGACTGTGAGCTCCCTACCCGCCAGCTCTCCCAGGTGCTGCTGGCACGGTGTTCCCAGGAGAACAGTGCAGACTCAGAGGCTGAGAGATAGACCCAGCTTGGGCTTCCTGTGGGTGAATTGGGACCAGAAATCCTCTCCCTGGTGGGGATACAGTTTGATCTCTGGGACCCAGAGGTTGGACCTGCAGACCAGATACCCTGCAACGAGGGCTAGCATTGCCCGGGGCACAGAAGGGTTATACGTGAACAGCCTACTGAGGTGTATGTGCCTCCAGGGGCGGATCAGCATCCTAGAGGGCAACCCTCCTCCGAGGAGGAGGCTGTGCCCCCAGCCCAGGTGGCATTCCTGTGTAGGGAACCTCCGCGCCGGCATCACAGTCCGGGGAGGCCTGGTGGCTTGTGGTCTGGCATGCTGGCAGAGACCCAGGAGTAGCTGCAGAGTTGGGGAGGGTGGAGAGAAGCCAGGCCCGCTCCAGACTGCGGGTCTCAGACAGACCCACCCCCACACCCGGACTTTCTGGCTGAGCGGGACCATTCTAGCCCCGCCCTGACAGCTTTCCCTGGAAGCAGAGGACAGAACTTTGACCCCTGCTAACTGCCTGAGGGCAGGCTTACCCAACCCAGCTCCGCCCAGAACAAGAGCTGACAACAGGACACAAAATCAACAGTATAGCCTGTTCCGCCAAGCAAATGCCACCTACTGACAGGGACGGCATCCTGCACAGCCTTTCCATGGCACCCACTGACTCAATATACAGGGAGTGGTCCAATCTCACCCACAGACACCACCTAACGCCTCAGAAACTAAACAAGGTGTGTGAATACCCAAACAATAACTTAAAGGAAAGAAACAAAACTGATCGACATGGGAAGAAATCAGCGAAATAACACAGGAAATATGAAGAACCAAACGAAAAACACACCCCCAAAGAGGAGCACCAGCCACCTAGAAATGGACACCAACCAAAATCAGGAAACCAATATGACAGAAGAGGAATTTCTTATGTGGATCGTAAGAACACTCACCTAGCTGCAACAACAACTCAATAACCAACACAAAGAAACCACAAAAAGCCTCCAGGATATGGAAAAAGAAATAGACACAATGAAGAAAAGTTTAACCGAACTCCTGGAAATGAATCAATTCAAGGAACTACAAAATACAGTGGAAAGTCTCAAGAACAGGGTAGATCAAACAGAAGAAAGAATCTCCGAGCTTGAAGATAACACCCTCCAACTAAATAAAACCGTCACAGAGATAGAGCAGAGAAACAAGAGAAAAGAGAAAAGCCTGCAAGTGCTGTGGGATTAAGTGAAGAAACCTAATGTGAGGGTCATAGGCTTACCAGGAGGGGAAGAAGACAACACTCAAGAGTTGGACAAGCTGTTTGAAGATATAATAGAGGAAAATTTCCCAGGCCTTGCTCAAAATCTTGATATACAAGTTCAAGAAGCTCAGAGGACCCCTGGGAGATTCAATGCAAACAGGAAGACGTCACGACATGCAGTCATCAGACTGACCGAAGTATCAACTAAAGAGGCCCTTCTAAGAGCTGTAAGACAAAAGAAGCAAGTAACATACAAGGGAAAGCCAATTTGAATAACATCAGACTTCTCTAATGAGACTTTACGAGCAAGAAGAGACTGGGGCCCCATTCTCACTCTTTTGAAACAAAACAATGCCCAGCCTAGAATCTTATTCCCTGCAAAATAAAGCTTCGTAAATGAAGGAGAAAGAAAGACATTCTCAGACAAGCAAAGGCTCAGAGAATTCCCCAAGACAAGACCAGCGTTACAAGAAATACTTAAAACAGCGTTATGCATGGAACATCATATTAATAACCCACAAATGTAAAAACAACCGAAACCCAAAGATATTAAAGGCCAGATATTACAGTGGCTCAAGACAGAAATCATAGCAACAACATCCAACCCAACAGAATGAACAGTAATCTACCTTACCTATCAGTTCTCTCAATAAATGTGAATGGCTTAAACTCTCCACTCAAGAGACATAGGCTGGCTGAATGGATAAAAAGTACAGGCCAAGTATATGCTGTCTTCAGGAAACACATCTAACCTGCAAGGATGCATATAGACTAAAAATAAAAGGGTGGAAATCAATATTCCAAGCAAGAGAACCCAAAAGAAGGCTGGTGTGGCAGTTCTAATTTCAGACGATTTAGTTTTTAAACCAACAAAAGTAGTGAAATACAAAGAGGGTTATTATATAATGGTGAAGGGCACAGTTCAACAAGAAGAGATAACAATTTTAAATATATATGCACCCAACTTAGGTGCACCCAAATTCATAAAGCTAACCTTACTGGAGCTAAGCAAATGGATTAATAGCAACTCCATAATCGCCGGAGATTTCAACACCCCACTGACGGCACGAGACAGATCCTCCAAACAGAAAATTAATAAAGAAATAATGGACTTAAACAAAACTCTAGAACAATTGGGTCTGACAGACATCTACAGAACATTCTACCCAAAATCCAATGAATATACGTTCTTCTCATCAGCTCATGAGACATTCTCTAAGAATGACCATATGCTAGTACACAAAGTAAAACTCAAGAAATTTAAAAAAATAGAAATCATACCATGTACCTTCTCAGATCACAGTGGAATAAAAGTAGAAATCAACCCTAACAGAAACTCAAATTTCTACACAAAAACGTGGAAATTAAACAACCTCCTACTAAATGATTACTTCATAAATGAAGAAATCAAGACGGAAATTAAAAAAGTTCTATGAAGAAAATGACAATTGAGAGACAAGTTATCAACTCCTCTGGGACACAGCTAAAGCAGTTCTGAAGAAAGTTTATCTCCATAAATGCCTATAACCAAAAGACAAGAAGATAACAAATAGACAATCTAATGAAACGACTCGAAAAGCTAGAAAAAGAAGAACAGACCAACCCCAACCCAGCAGAAGAAGTGAAATCAACAAGATCAAATCAGAACTAAACAAAATTGAAAACAGGGAAGCTATTCAGAAGATTAATAAAACAAAAAGTTGGTTCTTTGAAAAAATAAACAAAATTGAGACACCATTGGCTAAGCTAACGAAAGCAGAAAAGAGAAATCTCTAATAAGCTCCATCAGGAATAAAAAAGGAGATATCACAACTAATCCCAAAGACATACAAGATACAATTTATGAATACTACAAAAATCTTTATGCACACAAACTGGAAAATATGGAGGAAATGGACAAATTTCTAGAAACACACAGCCTCCCTAGGTTCCACCAGGAAGAAATAGATTCCCTGAACAGACCAATCTCAACAGCTGAAATAGAAACAGCAATTAAAAATCTCCCTAAAAAGAAAAGTCCCGGCCCAGATGGCTTCACACCTGAATTTTACCATACTTACAAAGAAGAACTAGTACCTATCTTGCAGAAACTATTCCACAACATCGAGAGAAACGGAAACCTCCCCGACACCTTTTATGAAGCAAATATTACTCTGATACCAAAACCAGGAAAGGATGCAACAAAAAAAGAAAACTACAGACCAATATCCCTAATGAATATAGATGCAAAAATTTTCAACAAAATCTTAGCTAACCGAATCCAGACACTTATCAAAAAAATAATCGACCACGACCAAGTGGGCTTCATCCCAGGGATGCAGGGATGGTTCAACATACGTAAATCTATAAATGCAATTCACCACATAAACAAAAGCAAAAACAAAGACCACATGATTCTTTCAATAGATGCAGAAAAAGCTTTTGACAAAATTCAACACCCTTTCATGATACGAACACTTAAGAAAATAGGCATAGAAGGGACATACCTAAAAATGATACAAGCCATATATGATAGGCCCATAGCCAACATCATACTGAATGGGGAAAAATTGAAATCATTCCCACTTAGAACTGGAACCAAACAAGGCTGCCCACTATCTCCACTTCTGTTCAACATAGTACTGGAAGTCTTGGCTACAGCAATCAGACAGGAAAATGGAATCAAAGGTATCCAAATAGGGGCAGAAGAGATCAAACTTTCACTGTTTGCTGATGATATGATATTGTATCTTGAAAACCCCAAGGATTCAACCAAGAAACTCCCGGAACTGATCAATGAATTTAGTAAAGTCTCAGGATACAAAATCAATACACAGAAATCAGAGGCATTCTTATACGCCAACAACAATCTAATTGAGAACCAAATCAAAGACTCAATTCCCTTCACAATAGCAACAAAGAAATTAAAGGACCTAGGAATATACTTAACCAAGGACGTAAAAGACCTCTACAGGGAGAACTATGAAACACTGAGGAAGGAAATAGCAGAGGATGTAAACAGATGGAAATCCATACCATGCTCATGGATCGGTAGACTCAATATCATCAAAATGTCTATACTACCCAAACTGATCTACAGATTCAATGCAATACCTATTAAAATCCCATCAGCATTCTTCACAGATATAGAAAAAATAATTTTACGCTTCGTATGGAACCAAAGAAGACCCCGAATATCAAGAGCAATTCTAGGCAACAAAAACAAAATGGGAGGCATTAATATGCCAGATATCAAACTATACTACAAAGCTGTAGTAATTAAAACAATATGGATTGGCACAAAAATAGGAATATTGACCAGTGGAACAGATGTGAGAATCCTGATATAAAACCATCCTCATATAGCCATCTAATCTTTGACAAAGCAGACAAAAATATACGCTGGGGAAAAGAATCCCTCTTCAATAAATGGTGCTGGGAAAACTGGATAGCCACCTGTAGAAGGCTAAAACAGGACCCACACCTTTCACCTCTCACAAAAACCAACTCATGCTGGATAACAGACTTAAACCTAAGGTATGAAACTATTAGAATTCTAGAGGAAAAAGTTGGAAATACTCTCCTAGACATCAGCCTAGACAAAGAGTTTATGAAGAAGTCGCCAAAGGCAATCACAGCAGCAACAAAAATAAATAAATGGGACATGATCAAAC
This sequence comes from Microcebus murinus, assembly GCF_040939455.1. NCBI lineage: Eukaryota > Metazoa > Chordata > Mammalia > Primates > Cheirogaleidae > Microcebus > Microcebus murinus. Next base: position 4,034,129 of record NC_134126.1, on the reverse strand, counting down.
TACAAAGCTTCTGCACAGCCAAAGAAATAGTCATGAAAGTGAACAGACAACCTACAGAATGGGAGAAAATTTTTGCATCCTATGCATCCGATAAGGGACTGATAACTAGAATAGACTTAGAACTCATGAAAATCAGGAAGAAAAAATCAAATAACCCCATTAAAAAGTGGGCAAAGGACTTGAACAGAAACTTTTCTAAAGAAGACAGAAAAATGGCCAACAAACATATGAAGAAATGCTCAACATCTGTAATCATCAGGGAAATGCAAATCAAAACCACAATGAGATATCACTTAGCCCCAGTGAGAATGGCCTTTATTAAAAAATCTCCAAACAATAAATGTTGGCGTGGATGCGGAGAGAGAGGAACACTCCTACACTGCTGGTGGGACTGCAAAGTAGTTCAACCTCTGTGGAAAGCAATATGGAGATACCTTAAAGCGATACAAGTGAATCTACCATTTGATCCAGCAATCCCATTGCTGGGCATCTACCCAAATGATCCAATGACACTCTACAAAAAAGACACCTGCACTCAAATGTTTATAGCAGCACAATTCATAATTGCAAGGCTGTGGAAACAGCCCAAGTGCCCATCAATCCAAGAATGGATTAATAAAATGTGGTATATGTATACCATGGAGTACTATTCAGCTCTAAGAAACAATGGTGATATAGCACATCTTATATTTTCCTGGTTAGAGCTGGAACCCATACTACTAAGTGAAGTATCGCAAGAATGGAAAAACAAGCACCAGATATATTCTCCAGCAAACTGGTATTAACTGAGTAGCACCTAAGTGGACACATAGGTACTACAGTAATAGGGTATTGGGCAGGTGGGAGGGGGGAGGGGGGCGGGTATATACATACGTAATGAGTGAGATGTGCACCATCTGGGGGATGGTCATGATGGAGAATCAGACTTTGGGGGAGGGGGGAAATGGGCATTTATTGAAACCTTAAAATCTGTACCTCTATAAGATGCCGAAATAAAAAAAAAAAAGAAAGTGTATATATGTAATATGGAGTACTACTCAGCCAGAAAAATAAATGTAATCATGTCTTTTGCAGCAACTTGGAACTGAATATTATTATTCTAAGTGAAGTATCTGAGGAGTGGAAAAACAAACAGCACACGTTCTCACTTATAAGTGTGAGCTAAAGAAGGAGTATATATGCTCAGAAGGTCATTGAAAAGAAAGAAGGGGTGAGGGTGGAGGAGAGTAAGGGATAAAAATCCACCTATCAAGTACAATGTACATTATTCTGGTTATGAATACACTGTGAACCCTGACTTTAGCATGGCACAATTCATTCATGTTAAAAAAAAACACCTGCACCCCATAAATTTCTGATATAAAATATGTATATGTGTGTGTATATATATATATATATATATATATATATATATATATATATATATATTTGCTTTCAAATATGGAAGTTTTTTTACTTTTTCTCTTAATGTGTTTCTTATGTTAGGAAAAATGCATCATCCAATAATTTGAGGTAGTATCTGGTTTGCAAATCCATATGCAATTAACAAAATTGAAACAAAAACTTCAGGTGGATATATGTGTGATGTATGCAGGAATGTTGAATGATTTGGTGTTTCTATATGCTGGTCAGGGAAAACTGGTACAGGAAAAATAGAGTCAGCAAATTTGAGCAATGTGAAAGAATAAAATCAGAATCTAGGAGGCTGAGTTCATGGTTAACAGGACTGACAATGAAAGCAAAGAAATTAAAATAACACGTAGAACAAATGTGAAAAATAACCTTGTTGTCTATATGTGTGTTTGCTGCAATTCTCCATCTATCACTGGCGAGATGCATTCAAAGTTCTACAATTTCTTCCCAGTCTTTACTGCAAAGGAATCAAACTCGGAGTTCATATTCTTATGTTATTATATTCTGTGTTATCAGTTAGATATATATTTCCATGCTATTTATTGTAATAACTCCTCTTGACTCTCATATTATCTTTAAATGGTATAGCCCCCATTTAATTATTTCCCTTCTATACTCAATACATTTTAATTTAGTAATAAAAGTATATTTTTAAAGCCTTGAAACAGAATAATGAGATGGATATATTCACAACTACTAGTAACAACAAGAAAGCACTTTTTACTTTATAATCTTCTGGAAATTAAAAAACTTGGGACCAATAAATCATGATGGTTTGCCTGTTCCTATAAGGGAATGCCTATGATTTCCTCAGAAGAAGATATCACACACAAAATGAGACAGCAATTAAGAGAAACAATTTCCTGAATGAAAATGTTCTATCCTCTTTTGCCAAATTATGTTTGGAATTCTCAATTTGACAAGAATGCTAATGTTCTCTGAAGCTGTTCATGAAGAACTCTAGAATCAGAGGGTGAAGATAATGCAATTACAGGTGTAGAGATATATTGTCACGATGTATGAGATAATTTAGAGTACCCTAGACACTTAATCCAAATAACACACTTTTGCAGCTCATTTTCATTTTGATAGGTAGTTTCCTATTGTGAGAGAGGACAAAATATTTTGGTGTAAGCAATAAGCACTTCTGAGTTTCAATCTTGATTCTTCTACTTTCTATCAGTGTAAATTTTCAAATTGCCTCTCTATCTAATATAATATAGTACAAGACCAGTGTGAAATGAATGGAGAGTATGAGCATAAATTTACTTTGAAAAATTATATGTAAAGATACACTGAGAAGACACAATTTTGTCATCCTAACAGTTATGCCATTATTAGTATATTGATGGGAAGTAGGGAGATTTTAGTCCTCATCTTAGTTCCTTGGTATAAAATAAAACATTGGCAATTCTCTCGTTAGCTTTCTGTCTTACTTTTTCACCTATGCATGAAGGTAATGTCTTGCCTTACTCAGAGAAATGCTGTGAAGGTCAATTTCTGAGTTCTACTAATAATATAAGGAACAAATGATATGAATTTTATAAGTTCATCAAATATAATTTATCTCAGTATTACAACGTGTTTTGGAAAGTTCTTACATGAGACTTCTGATCTCTGGTTTTGATAGCAGAATTTTTAGTGATACCTGATTCATCCTCACTGTCCATCCCATTAGTGCTCAAGACCATATGGCAAAATTTATTTCTATATTTCTGTTATACTCTCAGTGGCAATTTTCCCTCTCTTAGAAAAACTCTCTTTAGTACCCTTTTAGAATAGGTTCTTCTGGTTAAAATAAATCAAAGTCAGATTTTTTTTCTGAAAATATTTTTATTTATTCTCAGTATTTGATTACATTTCTACTGGATTTAGAATTATAGAAGAGTATTTTTCTTTATTTGATTTTCACATTTCAGTGTTTTATAAATGTTTTTCAATTGTTTTTGATCCTTGTCATTTTTATTGAAGTCAGCTGTGAGTCTTATTTTTGCTCCTTTGTAGATAATTTATATTTTTCTTCTAGGCTGGTTTCATGATTTATTTTTTGGCTTTTATAATTTGGTTGAAATGTTCTATGACATAATTTTAAATTGGTATTGATTTCCTTGTTATTATATTTATTCTGTGTGAGAGTCTTTGAGCTTCTTGACAATTTTATATCTCTTGAAAGTTTTGGAATTTTTTGCCTGTTTTCAATTCAGACATTGTTTTTCCCCTATTTTTTCTCTTTTAATTCTGATATACTAATTAAACATATGTGAAATATTTTACTGTGTCACACATGAGTCACACATTTTTTTCTGTATTATCTTTCTTATAACTGTGCATTATTCTGATATTGTGTATTGACTATCTTCAAATTCAGGAATCTTTTCTTCTCCTGTATCTAATATGCATTTAAAGCCATCTATTGAGTTCTTAATACTGGGTATTGTATTTTTTTTAGTCCTAGATTATCCATTATGTCTTTTTTTTTTTGTAGATTTTAGTCTCTATAAGAATTTATGTATTTGTGTCATTCTTTTATTTTCTTGAACATATTAACTACAGATACTTTGAAGTTTTTCCATTATTTATATTTTCTTCAGCTTGGTTTTTGGCTATATAGTCTAAAATGGAGAAAATAGAGTTATGAGATCATAATAGAGAAACCTAGTCCTGGTAATAAGATTTTAGACTTCAAATCACAGATGCCTGAAACATTATTATCTCTGGACTTTTCAGTTATGTGAGCAAAAATCTTTGACATATATTTGCTGTATATAAATCCATTCAGATGGTGGCATTTTGTCATCTGTAACTAACAGATGTGTAGCAGGATTAAGGTTAAACAGATGTTGAAGATAAAGTGAATAGACAAACCAAATTACTTTAGTAAAAATTGCAAGAATTTTTTGATGTTTCCTCTCCCACAATATGGAGAGGTAGGGGCAGGACAAATTGTGTATTCTTTTCACCCCAAGTTTAAAGAAAATCACACAGAGGACACAATAGCACAACAAGATTCCCTGGAGTGTGAGGCACATAATGGTTTCTAATCCATATCTCAATAATCTAAATATACATCTTGAATATTGACCTGATGTTATGACAGAAAGGTGTGTGCTTCCCAACTACTAGATGTGACTTGTAACTTTTGCTCTAAAACAAAGCTATTTCAAGTTATTTCCTCCTAAAAGAGGCATCAGGGAAAAAAAGAGAATATTTTTGACAAGGTTATGTATGAGGCACATAATGTCCCATTTTACCTCTAAGAGGAAAATTTCATAAGCTTTTGTTTATGTTACAGATGATTGACTCTAGACATTTGGCTCAGCTTTAATGCAATCTTCCAGCATTAAAACAAAAAATATTGTATCTTTTATTTCCCTTTGACTATATTTACTCACCCTCTCCCTAGTTAATTTGTCTAGCACTATAAATGTAGGGATTATCTATTCCTCAGGAGAAGCTACAGCTATAGATCGCTCTTACCCCTTGATGCTTTGGAATTCAACTATGAATATAATAATTCTGTGAATCTGTTTACTATTCTGGAACTTAGAAAATGCTTCTAGTTTCTCTGGAATGAAATATTTGGAATTCAATTTTTCCTTTCTTCATTCATTCACTCATTCTGTAATGTTCAGACATTACATAATAATTTTATCAGATTCTAAAGAAAAAAAGTAGCCACACCTGAGTCTTACTAGAATATAAAAAGAGAATTGCAGAAAGCAGATAGATGGATGAAATTTTCTAAGTTTACTAAGATTTTGATTATTGGCCTCATTTTAAGGTTGTTGTTAAGGAAGAAGAATATATTATTACTACAGAAGACTGCCAGTAAAAGAAGTTTTTATATTTATATTTAATGTGTCATAATTTTATTTTATTTTATTTTGAGGGTAATATTGTTATGATTTCCATTGTCTTAATTTTTTTATTCCAATAGATTTAGGGGGTGCAAGTGTTTTTTATTACCTGGGTGGATTGTTTAATGCTGAAGTCAGGGCTTTTAGTGTACCCATCACGAGAATATTGTACCCAATAGGTAGATTTTATTGTTTATTCCCCTTCCATTGTCCTCCTTCTTAGTTTTCAATATCTATTACACCACTTTAATACCATATATACCCCTCATATAGTTCCCACTTATAAGTGAGAACAAGTGGTATTTGTTCATTTACTCCTGAGACACTTCAATTAAGATAATGGTCTCTAGTTACGTCCAAGTTGCTACAAAAAAACATGATTTCATTTCTTTTTATGGCTGAGTAGTACTCCATAGTATACATATATCACATTTTCTTTAGCTACTCATCATCTGATGAGCACTTAGGTTGATCTCATAAACGTCACAATTGTGAATTGTGCTGCAATAAACATTCAGGTGAAGGTAGTCCTTTTGATAAAAAAGACTTCTTTTCCTTTGGATAGATACCCAATCGTGGGATTGCTGGATCAAATGGTAGGTCTACTTTTAGTTCTTTGTGGAATCTCCATACTGTTTCCATATCGGTTGTACTAGTTTACATCCCCACCAACAGTGTATAAGCCTTTCCTTTTAACCACAACTCTACCAACATTTATTATTTTTGACTTTTTAATAGTGGCCATTCTGACAGAGCTTAGATGGTATCTCATTGTGATTTTAATTTGCATTTCCCTGAAAATTAGTGATGTTAAGTTTTTTTTTTTCCCATATATTTGATGGCCTATTTGTCTATAGTCTTTTGAAAAAAAATATGTTCCTATCTTTGCTCAGCTTTTGATAGGATTATTTCAGTTTTATTTATAGAATTGTTTGATTTCCTTGTAGAGTCTGGATAGTAGTCCTTTGTTGGTGTATATTGGATGTATAGTTTGTGAATATTTTCTCCCATTCTGTAAGTTGTCTGTTACCTCTGTTGATTATTTCTTTTGCTGTGCAGAATCTTTTTTAGTTTTAGTCCCATTTATTTATTTTTGCTGTTGTTTCATTTGCTTTTGAGTTCTTACTAATAAATTCCTTGCCTAAGCCAATGTCCAGAGAAGTTTTTCCCATGTTTTCTTCTAAACTTTTTATGGTTTCAGGTCTTACATTTAAGTCTTTAATTAACCTTAAGTTAATTTCTCTATAGGATGAGAGATAGGGATCCAGTTTCATTCTTCTGCATGTGGCTATCCAGTTTTCCCAGTACCATTTATTGTAAGGCATCCCTTCACCAGTGTATATTTTTGTCTGCTTTGTCCATAATCAGTTACTTATAGTTATCTGGATTTATTTCTAGGTTTTCTACTCTGTTCCATTGATCTATACATCCACTTTTATACCAGTTCCATGTTATTTAGGGTTACTATTGTCTTCTAATGTAATTTGAAGTCAGTTAGTGTCATGCTTCCAGTTCACATATTAACAACCTCATGTTACAACTCAAGGAAAGAGAAAAAGAAGAACAAACCTAACCCAAGACTAGCAGAAGAAAAGAAAAAGCAAAGATCAGAGTGGAAATGGAAACCAATAAAACAATAAAAAGGATCAATGAAAGAAAAAGTTGGTTCTTTGAAAAGATAAATTAAATCAATAGACAGCTAGCTATATGAGCCATAAATAGAAGAGAAGGATTCAAATATGGTCAATCAGAAATGAAAAAGGACACATTACAACTGATACCACAGAAATACAAAATATCATCCCAAACTACTACGAAAAACTTCACACAAACAAACTAGAATCTCTGAGGAAATAGATAAATTTATGGAAACACACAACCTTCCAAGCATGAATCAAGAAGAAATAGAAATCCTAAATAGACCAATAACAAATAGAGAGATTGAAACAATAATATATCGCCATCCATCCCAAAAAATAAAAGCCCAGGACCATTTGGGGATTCAAAAGTGAATTCTACTGGACCTACAAAGGAAAACTGATACCTATTCTACTGAAACTGTTCCATAACTTCGAGAAGGAGGAAATCCTTCCTAACTCATTCCGTGAAGCCAGTTTCATCATGATATCAAAGCCAGGAAGGGACACAAGACAAAAAGATAACTATAGACCAATATCCCTTATGAACATAGATGCAGAAATCCTCAACAAATACTAGCAAACTGAATCCAACTGCATATTAAAAAGATAAATCCACCATGATCAAGGGGGTTTCATTCTAGAGAAACAAGGATGATTCGACATACACAAATAAATAAATGTGATTCACCACATAAAAAACAAAAAGCCATCTTAATAGGTACAGAAAATGCATTCAGTAAAATAAAGTTTCATAATTTTAAATTATTTGAATTATGCTGTCACAAGATACACTAGTGAAATTGAATTCATATGAACTTAGTCAAAAAAACTCTAAGTTTAGGCTGGGCATGGTGGCTTATGCCTGTAGTCCCAGCATTTTGGGAGGCCAAGGCAGGAGGTTCACTCGAGGACAGAAGATCAAGATCAGCTTAAGTAACCAGACCCCATCTCTACAAAAAGTAGAAAACTTAGCTGGGCATGATGGCACACATCTGTAGTCCTAGCTACTCGAAAGGTTGAGGCAGCAAGAGTGCTTGAGCCCAGGAATTTGAGTTTGCGGTGAGTTATAATGACACCACTGCACTCTAGTCCAGATGAACAACTGATACCCTGCCTCAAAAAACAAAACAAAACAAAACAAAAATAAAATAAAACCTCTAAGTCTGATTACAGTTCCGGTACTTAGACTTCTGATAGTGAGCTGGTTACTAAAAATCTCTATACTTCTCTTTTCTCATTTCTAAGATGGGTGTTATGATGTGATATCAATGTCTATTGTAATTGTATTAAGGCCTTATTCCAAGAAAAAATATTTGTTCTGGTCAGAATTTCATTCTTCAGAAATGTTCATATATATTTTATTTACAATAGTCACACTCCAAAGGAAGTTAATATCTTAGGCCTTTATTAGCAATCAATAACTTAGATCTTTCTATTTACCATAAGAAATACAAATATTAAAATTTAAATTTTCATTGGTGAAATTAATGACTTACTGATTTGCATAATGGATGGTAAAATGATATCTATGGATATAATAAGCAATATTTAGAAAGTGTGGATTGATTACAATATTTTAACAACACTCTACACTTTCTTAAACAAGGTAAGCTCTGTAGTTTGTAGTGTTTAGTGACTGAATCCAAAGCTTAATTTTTAAATGGTCCTGTGTCCAACTATTAAGACAAAGTAAGCTGGAGTGATATATATTTGTCTGAAAATAAGATAATGAAATTCTGCCCCTAGAATATGATTACATCCTCTCCCAGCAAACTTCTTGGTTAAGAAGTGGGTAAATTGCCTAGCAAGACAGAAAGCCAAGACAGATTACATGAACTGTATTGTGTCTGTTTGCTAATGAATGTGTGTTTAATAAATGGCTGGATGTATGTCCTGTTAACAAGTTTGTACAGCCAAAATTTTTGGTGATCATATTTTAAACCAAAATTAGCTTAAAGATTTTGCTTACTCCGTTGTTTTAGTTAAGTTCACAAAAATGGCTGTTCTAAAATTGCTTATTTCTTAGGGTAAGACTAAATAAAATCAATTCCTAATGCAATGTGGTTATATATAGGGTGCTCAATAAAATATTAGGTCTGTTAATTAAAATTAGAATATGGATTGCTCATTACATTTGCTCATTACATTACATTATCATACCTGGGAATCCAAGATGAATAACATAGGATTGGCAAAATCTAGAAGAATAAGTGAATTCTCGAATAGTACAGGCATACCCATTTTATCACACTTTGCTTTATCATGCTTCGCAGATACTGCATTTTGTACAACTAGAAGGTTGGTGGTAAATCTGCATCAAGCAAATCTGTCAGCACCATTTTTTCCCAATAACATGAGCTCAATTCTTGTCTCTCTGTCACATTTTAGTTATTCCTACAATATTTAACTTTTTAAAATTATTACATCTGTTTATAGTGATCTTTGGTCAAGTGATCTTTGATGTTATTATTTTAATTGTTTTGGGGTGCTATGAACCACACCCATATACAATGGTATTGATAAATATGTGTGTTCTGACTACTCCACCTATCTGGTGATCACACATCTCCTTCCTTCTCCTCGGGCCTCCCTATTCCCTGAGACACAACAGTGGTGAAATTAGGCCAATTAATAATACTACAAAGTCTCTAAGTGTTCAAGTGAAAGGAAGTCTCATGTCTGTCACTTTAAATCCAAGGCTAGAAATGATTAAGCTTATGAGGAAGGCATGTCATAAATTGAGATAAGCCAAAAGCGAGGCTTCTTGTGCCAAACAGCTAGCTTTGTATTTGAGAATACAAAGGAAAGGTTCTTGAAAGAAGTTAAAAGTGCTACTCCAATGAAGACAGGAATGATAAGAAAGAGATACAGTCTTATTATGGTGACATGAAAAAGTTTGAGTCGTTTGGATAGAAGGCCAAACTAGCCACAGCATTCCCTTAAGCCAAAATCTAAGCCAGGGCAAGTCCTTACTGCTATTCAAGTCTATGAGAGAGGTAAGAAAACTTGAGAAAAGTTTGAAGCCAGCTGAAATTGGTTCCTGAGGTTTTAAAAAAGAAGCCATATCTATAATGTGAAGCAGCAAGTGCTCTTAAACTTTAAGATATCCAGAATATCTAGCTAAGATAATTGATAGAGGGGGTTACACTAAACAACAAATTTTCAATGTAGAAAAAAGCCTTCTATTGTAAAAAGATCCCATATAGCACTTTCATAGCTAGAGAGGAAAAGCCAGTGCCTGACTTCAAAGCTCCAAAGAACAGGCTGACTCTGTTATTAAGAGCTAATGCATCTGGAGACTTGAAGTCAAAGTCAATGTACCCTACCAAAAATCCCAGTGCCCTTAAAAATTATGCTAAATTTACTCTGCCTGTGCTTTATGAATAAAACAACAAAGCCTGGATGACAGCACATCTATTTATAGCATTGTTTTTTGAATATTTTTAATTCCACTCTAGAAGTACTGCTCAAAAAAATGTTTATTTTAACATATTATTGCTCATTGACAATGCTTCCAGTCACCCAAGAGCTCTGATGAAGATGCACAAGGAGATTAATGTTGTTTTGATACCTACTAACACAACATCCAATCTAGAGCCTATGGATCAAGGAGAAATTTCACCTTGTATTTCTTATTATTTAATAATTACATTTGTGAGGTCTATAGCTGCCACAGATGTGATTCCTCTGATAGATTTGGGAAGGTAAATTAAAAACCTTCTGGAAAGGATTCACCATTCTAGATTCTATTAAGAACATTAATAATTCATGGGGCTAGGTCAAAATATCAATATTAACAGGTTTGGAATAAGTTGATTCCAATCATCATGGAGGACTTTGAGGGATTCAAGAGTTCAGTGGAGAGAATAACTGCAGATGTGTGGAAATAGCAAGAGAACTAGAATTAGAAGTGGAGCCTGAAAATATGACTGAGCATCTGCATTCTTATAATACAATATGAATGAATGAGGAGTTGCTTCACATGGATGAGCATAAAAAGTGGTGTCTTGAGTTGGAATCTAGTCATGGTGAAGAGAGATGCTGTGAAATTTCTTGAAATGACAACAAAGGATTTAGAATAGGACATAAACTTAGTTGATAAAGCAGCAGCAGAGTTTGAGAAGATTGCCTCCAATTTTGAAAGTTCTACAGTTTGTAAAATGTTATCAAACAGCATTGCTTGCTTCAGAGAACTATTTCATGGAAGAAAGAGTCAATCAATAGGGCAAACTTCATCGTTGTCTTATTTTAAGAAATTGCCACAACCACTCCAACCAACTGTCAGCAACCACCACCCTGATCATTCATTGACCATTGATATTGAGGCAAAACCCTTCAGCAGCAAAAAGATTATAGCTCACTGAAGGCCTAGATGATTGCTAGCATTTTTTTTAACAAAAAGTATCTTTTAATAAAGATTTGTACATGTTTAATAAATATAATGCTATTGTTCATTTAATTGAATACAATATAGTGTAAACTTACCTTTTGTATGTACTGGGAAAACAAAAATTTGTATGACTCACTTTACTGTTTGTTCTATTCACTTTATTAAGATTGTCTAGACCCGATCCCAAAATAACTTTGAGTTATGGCCATATAACATTAGAATGACCCCAATTAATGTCTTATTCTGATCATTTCACCACTTCCTAAGAACAAAATTAGTAAGAAATTTCTCAAGACATAAATTGCCCCTTTACCTGGTGCATTTCAAAATGTAGTAAAACAATAATGGAGAATATTGTTCTCTGTGGGACAGGAATTTCTCGGATACTCCAGTGATTTTCTCCTCTGGTTGACTATGGGTTTGTCCCCTAAATCTAATGGTTACCATGAAGAACTAACTGTGCTGTTTATCCTGGCCACCACCACTTACAAGTGGCACAGTGGCTGGACAGGAAGTGTAGTCAGATGGCACCTCTTACAAATTTGACGCAGGCAATTTTTTTTTATTTTAGCATATAATGGGGGTACAAATTTTAAGGTTTCAAATAATGCCCTTGCCCCCCCAACCCCCACAATTCTGAGCTTCAAGTATGACCATCCCCCAGACGGTAGGCATCTCACTTACTGTGTATGTACATACCTGCCTCCTCCTCCCCCCTCCCACCTGCCCAATACCCAATAAATGTAATTCCTATGTGTGACCCAGACAATTTTGAGAGTGTTTTTATGCCTCCAGTGAAATTAAAGTAGAAAAAGAGAGGAAGAAAGAAAGAAAGAGAGAGAGAGAAAGTAAAAGGATTTATATGGTTGTATCATATACATATATACTATTTCAATTCTATAGTTCTTAGTATATCTGAAGGTCCTACCTATTCAATAAGTGCTACATGTAAGTATGCATAAGAAAATTGTATGGCTTTATAAAACTCCACATTGTATCAACATCCTTCACTTTAGGTAAAATAGCTATAGATTTAATTGTCTGTTAGCAGAACATCTGTTACTCAGTTTATTGAGGTTTAATTTCTTATGTGATTCTGGATTGCAAGCATTTATAATAAACAGGCTTTACAGTTTTTTCAAAAAACTTTTGACTAAATTATTTTCTTTTTTCCTTTTAGCAGCAAATGGGTTGGACATTATTACTTTCCTTATTTTGTATCCAAGAAACCTGAAATACAGAAATTGATTAATAAAGTTACTAAGGTCAGTCAGCTTGTAAAACATTGAACTCTGATTTCAACTATGCAGGGGCTGTTTCTGCAAAATCCCATGCTCGTTTTAGCATGCCTAATGTTACTGTCTTGTTTTGAAATTTAACAGCTTTGACAATTTTAGAAATTAGTTTTGAAGTATTAGATCCTGTGAGTCTTTTGAATGAGGAGTAAATCATTAGAATATTTTTTACCAATAAATTATTGCCATATAACCAACATAACTCCACCCCAGTTTAAGATTTAAATCTTTACAAACCATATACATGCCATATACATGTTTGTCATTTTGCATACTATTCATGTTCATAATACATTAGCTATAAAATCATTATTCATTTTTCCTCATTTAAGGAAGAATTTGTATTTCCTCATCTGAAAAGTTGTACAGTGAAGACAATTTCCAGACACAGCAGATCACTCCATGTTTCTATTCAAAACACTTCTAAATTTCAGTTTTACACCAAAGAAATTGACATAATTTTTAACTGAAATCTATATATAAAAACAAATAAATAAAAATGATGTACACCATAGGTATAAAAATAGTTTTAATAGCCTTTATCTAAATTATAATGTTACTTTAAGTACTTTTAATTGATTAGACAATTAGTGGAGTCTAGATTACTATAAATTATGTAGACATTCTTATTAATATCTAACTATATTATCTAATATGAATAAAGAGTATATATATCAATTTAATATAAATTCACTTTGTAAATTTACACTAAAAGTTAAAAAATTCCTTCTATTAATAAACGATAATTCTATCTTATATATATTTTCCTTTTCCACAAACTAGAAAAGGGTGTTTGTTCTGATTTTTTTAAATAAAATTACCTCCACCCTTTGAAACTAGTGTTTTGAAATGTCTCCATTAACACTTCCTTTTACAATGTTAAAATTATCATGGGCCCACACAAATAAGTGGGAGGTGCTAATGGACACTTTTTATTTTATCTTGAATGCAGTGTCTATTAGAAAAAGATGCTGCATGGCTTTTTAAAAAGCTTAGTGATTTCTCTTTTTATTAACTGAATTTTACATGAATGATCAAAAAGGTAACTGCAGTAAACTTTCATGCTCTGCAAAATAGAGAGGTATAGCAGATAAATATAAAAATTTTAATGTATTAAATTACAGACTTATTATTATGTATGGATAAAATTTATTTTTGCCTAGATCTATTATGGAATGACCTATCTCTGGCACAGATAAATGTTCTGGACCCTAGACTCATCACACATTCATGATATACCAAAGAAAAATCTATGTGCCTATTAACTTTCACTGAGAATAACATAAACATATAAAAAGAACAATAATAGCTTTAAATCGTTTTGTGATGAACTATACCATATGTTTCTATCTGGACTTCTCAGAATCCCAATCATCCAAAAACGTGAACAGCTGCTGCCATTTTGCAGATAATTGCTCTAAGATGCATTTTGTCCTTCCCTGGGTGGATTTCTCCTTCTGTCTCTGTAAGTCCAATTGAATGCTTGTCGCATTCTTCCTTCTAAATGTGTCTGCTTTCCTCCCGAGTTCACCTTTCAAACTAAATACTTTTATCCAAGAATAAAACCTTCCAGGTGTATATCTTTCCAAGATACATGAAAATTCATGATAAAAATCATCCTTCTGTTTACTCTATTACTCAACAAACATTTAGATTAAGTCTAATGTTAAAAATGTAATATGCTTTCCCTTCTCTGATTTCCCTTCTCTGAATAATAGATTGCGATTTTTCTACAGAGTTGCTATGTGATTATATAAAGCATTGTGAGCCTATAAGCCATAGCAGAGGTTTTCTTTCTTCTTCTTGCTTTTTATTTTTGTAATTAAAAACATTGAAAGAATATTTCTAAATAGAAACAGGACCTTTTATGGCAATAGAATAATGACAACATTGAATAATCAGAGGAGCCTTTTTTCTTTACATATTATTTACCTATGAGTAACAAAGTTTTATAATTATATGTCATATAAACACATATAATCCTCTGATCTTTTTATTGAGAAAAGTTTGATTGTCAGGCATTTTTCCCTTTAAATGTCTTCTCAACTTCTGAACTTTGTAGTTTTATAAGGACAAGAGTGATTGGAATAGCATAATAGTGTGAGACATAATAGCCTTTCCAAACCTATAGGGTTGTTAACTATATTGAGCACTGAATATCTGTGCAAAGAATGGTTGTTTTTCTTTAAGAAAAGTCACTCTAGAGTCAAGACTCTTCTATGTGATTATAGAAATTCTCAGGCCATATTGGACTAGAAAACTAACACAAAGCTATGACGTTGACAGGGATGAGCACTTCTTCCTTCTCTTGAAACACTTCCTTAACCTGGAAAGCAGGGTGTGTCTTCAACGGCCTTTTGTCAGGAATGCTTCACAAGCATTGTTAGAAAAGATTATAACCAGCCGGGCGCGGTGGCTCACGCCTGTAATCCTAGCTCTCTGGGAGGCTGAGGCGGGTGGATTGCTTGAGGTCGGGAGTTCGAAACCAGCCTGAGCAAGAGCGAGACCCCGTCTCTACTATAAATAGAAAGAAACTAATTGGCCAACTAATATATATAAAAAAAATTAGCCGGGCATGGTGGCGAATGCCTGTAGTCCCAGCTACTTGGGAGGCTGAGGCAGTAGGATCGCTTGAGCCCAGGAGTTTGAGGTTGCTGTGAGCTAGGCTGACGCCATGGCACTCACTCTAGCCTAGGCAACAAAGCGAGATTCTGTCTCAAAAAAAAAAAAAAAAAAAAAAAAAAAAAAAAAAAAAAGAAAAGATTATAACCACGAGATTATTTCCATTGAAACTTGGTAATAAATTGTGTTGTAATTCTCATCCTTCCAAGAAAATTTACATAGTTGAAATGAATGAGAGCCCAGAAAAGACACAAAGAATGTGATCTATTTGAAAATCCATAGACTTGCAACTGCTTAAATCATACAGTGTTTAACAAGGTCTGATTTGTCTCACTGTAGTTTATTATTTTTCATCAGACAATGGCAGTGAGAAATTTTTTTGATTGACATTTTTAGATTGTCTATGTTTTTCTGAAGTTATAAATAATAATTTACAGTCAACCTTACTATGGGAAATTATTCTAATAAGGGCTGAAAATAGGAGCAAATTGCAAGCTTCCTTGTCATGTCTATTAGCTATCATCCTCTAAAAGGAAAACTAGGGTAAAAGAGAGAGGAAGTATTTCTCTGATTCAAAAATGAAATATCAGTGCTAAACCAAAATCATGTTCCTAGATTTAGGAATTGGCTGAGAATTTGTGAGTAGGAGGGATATCGCAAATGTAGACTTAGGAAATTTTCATGTATTTAGCTGGATTTAGGAATACTCTCTTAAAACTTAGGGAGATCATTATTGCTAAAATCAATTCAGAATTATCTTTTATGGTTTCTGACTCATTCAGATATTTAAGACAATACCATTTGTGCTTGGACTATAGGAAACGTTTTCTTTCAGTTATAATGAAACTATATAGAAAGCTTCCTTTTTCTATATCATTGTTGGTATATAAGAGATTTTCTTCAAATTCTCTAATACATAGTCTAGCAATTATATATAAATTTTGGTTTAAATTCTAAAGTATTTACCTAATATATTAGTCCATGAGTTATAAGTGAGATATTTTCTGTATATAATTCAAATAGATAAGTAAACCAACTTACATAAATGTATTAATATCCTCTTATACTCATTTTTGTGGATCTCAAATATACAAAATTAAATTAGATTAATTATTAATATAATCTATGGCTTATGATTCATTGTTATCATTAGTTCATGTGGCCCTTATATCTTATTACACTTATTCATATCATATTAATATTATAGTTATATATATTACATTATTATATTCTAAACAAGAGAGACATAACATTCCATCAGCTTCACTGAACTTTAAACAGGTTTTTTCTTCCCGACTCCAGGCCCCTGACCTCCCTTTTATCACAGCATTTACTTCAGAAAACTAGCAATTGTAAATTCTTTCTGTGTTCCTTTGTATATCCTTGTACCTTAAAATAAGTGCTGAAAACACTTATTGATACATTAGCCTGTCAGTGGGCAACATCGTCTAACAAAAAGACTATTTTGTAGTAATATATTGAACATCTTATATAATTTATTGAATATTATACATTATGTTGAAATTTTGATGATGTCACAACATTAGAAAGTTGAAAAATCCTAAATTGAACCATCATAAATCAGGAACTATTTGTGGCTATCTTTACTTTAAAACCTATAATAGGGTATTGTGCTTGTGATTTTCACTCAATTATATGTTGCTAACATTTATCCATATTTTACGTGTAGCTACTTTTGATTCATGTTCATAGCAGTAATATATTTTCTTCAGTGAATATATGACATTATGATTATGAACAGCGCTTCTGTACACATTCTTGTATATATCTCCTAGAATTTATGTATAAGAATTTTTTAGAATATCTTCTTGGAAATTTAGGTTTTATGATATGTAAGTGTCAACATTTTTAATATTTTCTTCTATGGTTTTCTAAATGGCTATGTTGGACATAAATTTACCACATATTTTCCAATACTTGACAATGGCAATCTTTTCTCTCTCTTTACAAAATGATAGATATTTCCTTGGTAGATTTGACACATTAAGAGGAAAAGCTTTTGCTTATCAGAGTCATATTTAAAACATGATAATGAAATTTAACAAAATCAAATGACAAGCCACAATCTACAAATAGACAAACAAAAATCCATAACAGATAAAGAAGCAAAATGCATAAACAGGATTTTCAGAAAAAGAGAACATATATTGTCAATAGACATATGCAAATGTTATTAACTTCACCAGTAATCAATGCAATGAAAACCAAATAAAAGACCCTAGAACATAAAAATGGAATAAAATGATTCTTGTATATAGATTTTATACCCATCCATGTAGGTGACAATTTCATTTATTGCCAGTAATTGGCATACATATTCATTTAGATCCAATATTTTATTTTCAATTATTTTAAAGAAATATTTTATGTGATGTTCATGGTTGAAATAAATGGCAGTAAGCTAATGGTGATCTAATGAATATATTTCAAAAAGTATTTATTTCCAAAGAACAACTCATTTTAAAACTATATTCACTTTGCTAGAGTTACAACAAATGCCATGTCCAGATTTCTTATCTAATATTAGTCAGTCTTTAATAATAAATATATTATTACATTGAAAGGAATGAAAGGGATGTACATTTTCCCATATTATAGAAAAATTAGAAAGTATATAATACTGTTGAAATTTCTATAAGAATCCATTTTATGAGAGACACAGATGAATTACATTGCAAAACATCTCAAAGTATTCTGAAGAACTTTGATAATTGGAAATGTTTTAAAACTTTTATTTAGATAACTTTTAATATGGAATTTTAAAAATATATTAATGCATTAAAGCAATTTTTGACCACATTCATTTAAGGATATACTATTATATTTAAAATATTTTAAATCCAGAAATAAAAGCTTAGATGCACTAACATTTGAAATGTCCAAATGGACCATAAAGTAGATATTTTTAAAGTTTAAAATAAACAGTCTTAAATATGGAGAGGGCATAGCAGGTATAAGCCTATTCATTTTTTTAGAAGAGCTTCAATTGGTAAAAAGGGGTTCCATTCCAGGAAGTAGAATAGAAGAAGGAGAAAGAGTGATATAGTGAGTGCAGTGGTTAAAAAGGACTAAGGAGCCCAATATTATGGGTTTGAATTCCAGCTTTGCCTCATGTTAGCCTCTGTGTAATTAATTCCCCTTGTCTGTAAAGTTGGGTATAGGCATAGTTATTTGGGGGATGTTAGGAGGTTTAAAACTAGTAAAATTTATATTTTTAGAACAATGCCTGATACAAAGTGCTCCATAAAATTTAGCAATTTTACAGAATTTGTATTAGTTATTAGTATAGCATTAGTTTGGTTACTACTGGATAGTCTAACTCCCTATCTTTAAACATACGCTGAGAGTCTCAGAAAGTTGTGCATCGTTCATTTCTAGTATGTTCTTGCTTATATTGAGCCTCAGCCTCATTCAAATTGACATTCTCTTGTAACATCTCTCTAAATATTTTATAGGAAAATATAATTTCAGGAATAGAGCAAGGTCTTAGGCCATTACCCAACTTCCAATTCTAAATAGAAGGACCCTTTACAATGGCCCATGCAGATGACTAGACATTCACTACTGAAAAGGGTCTATGTGATGAAATTAGCTACCTCATTAGAAAACCCATTCAGTTTTGTGGATAATTCTGCTTATTTGCTCTATGACACACACACCCTTTCCTCATATTTTAAAAGTAACAAAAATATCTCCTTTTGCCAGATAAGCCAGATCCCTTCTATTATAATTTACGTAAATATTTTTAAGATTCTAAAAGTAAGTTTTCCCTACCAACCTTGTACAATTTAGTAGTGTGCTTTTTTATATAATACTTTGAACTTTATTTATTTAAAAAATTATTCTGTAATTTAGGATAGTCACATTCTCACCCAGTGTTGTGTGGTTAATATGTTTTCTTACACTTTCTCTTTTCTATGAGGACACAAGGAAATAAAAGAACAGCTTCACAGCACCGAGGAAACATTTAGCAAAAGAGGGGCATATAGCCAGGGCCAAGAAGATCTAGTGATTATTAAGGAAGCTGAGACACTGAGTTTTCAAGACATAACTGAGGTTTTTCATGCAGCCTTGAAATTATACGCCTACACTGTAGAGGTCAAACATAAAGAGGAAGGCCCTTGACCATTGTCACTCAAGATTCAATTAGGGAGAGTATTAATAAAGTACATAAACTTGGACATATTTATGGCAAGGAGTTATTTCTTGTTTGTATAGGATAAGTCCACAGATAACCCTTAAGTGTTAGCAAGAGTAAAGAGATAAGACAAGAGAAAATTTCAAAAGCCAATACATACAAAATTGCACAAAGGAAATTCACACACACAAAAGAGGTGAGGAAGTAGAAAACGATGAAGGTAAAAACTCACAAAACCTCAGCACATAGATAGAACAATATTGAGTATTATAGCCATTTACAGAGAGAGATACTGAGATATTGTGTGATTTTAGTTGTCACATCACATAATCCAAAATATAAGTCTTGAGGTAGGCTTACATTTCTCTCCTAATATTTCTTTTAAATTGAGCAGTTTTTCTTTAAATTATTTTAGTGTTTCAGTTTCTTTTACTTTGAATATTTAAATTTTAAGTCTTTTAATGCACATTTCTCCTTGTGTGTTGGGAATTAAGCTACATCTTTGGGGTTCAATAACTCTTTTTCCAATAGTATCCTTTTTATATTAGCCAGTTAGGGAGAATTCCATATAAGTAAATACCACAGACAAGTAAAATCTACATCTATATACACTCAAATATTTTAAAAATAATTATCATGGTAAACATATTTCATGTTTTATGCTTAATGTAAATCCTAAGCAGAACAATAGAGATTAATTTAACAGTGTTTAATGTTCTAGCCATCATTAAGAACATTTTTCAGTACAGTTTGCAATAAGCTGACTCTGTGACTACTTCCAACATTTTTCATTTCTGATCCCTTTGTCAAATTGTCATCCTCATGTCTCCTGCCATAACCATTTCTGCTCTTAACAATTAAGTCTGAACACTCAGTATTTAATGTCAGACACAGAGTAAAAGCTGTTCTCCACTGGAATTACTTTGAGTGGTCAGACTTTTTATTATTTTTATAAAAGCATAAAGTTGTAGAGAGAAAAATTAGATGACCAGAAAGTTTGGTAAGGAAATGTTTCTCTTTATTATTTTTAATAATGTATCATTTTGTTGCATTGGAAAATATAAAAAAATAAATTATGATTTATTTTTTTTCTGTTTTTCAAAGTGTACAAAATCAATATTACATTATAAAATTTCATTCAATTTAAAAACAGATATTTAAAGTAGGAAAAGGATGTGAGCAGCATTTTTACATTTAAAATTAATATGCAATGTCTCAGAAAGCTGATTATAATCTGCTTTAGCACAAAGAATGTAATCAGAACTTATCAAATTAATCTACTTTAAATCATTTTACAATATAATGAATGTTTTATGGTTGTAAGGGTGAATTCTATGTAATGGTTCAGCAAAAATATAGCCTTCATCACTACTATGGTAATATGTCAATAATTTATTATAAGTATATAAACACATATTTAAAGATTATTACAAACAAAACAAAATGCTTCATAGTTCCTTCCCAAGTACTTACTGTGTTTTACTTTGTTATAACAAAATTAGTTGAAATTCATATATTTATAAATTTTCCCTATCTATGTATTAACAGATGTATTTACAGTAAAAATGGTGAAAGTTACCCTCCTTCACACGGAACATCCCATTTGCCGCACTAGCGACAACAATAACTCATGTTTGTTTCATAAGCATGCAATGCTTACATAAAATGAGAGAATACTATGCCACGCTTTTGAAACATTCTTTTGCTTATATCTTGGAGATTCTTTCATCTCTGCATATTTAGATGTAATTCATTCTTTTTATTAGACACATAATGTTAATAGCATGCTTCATTGTTAGATTATCATTTAATATTATTGATAAACATTAGGTAGTTGCACAGTCTATATTGCAAAAACACTATGTATCACCCATCTTTGTGCATATACATTTGTGCAAAAAATTTGAAGTGAATTTCTTGGTCAAAGGTATGCAAAACAGTCAACAAATTATTTTCTAATGGTAAAACTTCATACTAATTTTCAATCACACTTACAGTATGTGAATTTCTCTTTGTTTTCCAACCATTTCTAGTATGATTATGAAAGTTTTTAATGAACTTTTCACTTGAATGAAAGTCATTTCACTATTTCTTGTACATTACTAAGTCATATATGTGTTCCAGTTTCTAAGAAGTTATTAATCATTTGTTGTCAATTTGTGAGAGTTCTTAATTGTTACAAAGATAATGCGTTGGGTATGTTAAACAGATTTATTTTTTATTTATCCTTGCTTATTGCTTCAGAAATGAAGGAGCTAGGTCACAACCAGAGCAAACAATTTTTGATTAATTTAATTCTTAAGTTGATTCAATGACCCTGGCAAAAAAATAAAAATTTACCATAGATAGTATCAAGAGAGAATAAAAGGCTTTATAAATCACTTAATAAGATTTAACATACTATGAGTCCAAGATATATGTCATGTAGAACTAAAATTAATGAGTGAAAAATATTTCCCCTTCAATGAGAACAATGACTATTAAAGTTTTGCTTTATTAAAAGCAATGTTCTGCTGTTCTGTACATATTCATGGCAAACCTTCATTAAGAATATATTTTTTATGAAATGGAAACTGCATTTTTTCACAATAATTTTAATCCTAAAATCACATTTGTCTGTTATTGATTTGGAAATACCTTCCCTCCTTTCCTCCCTCCCTCCCTCCCTCCCTCCCTCCCTCCCTCCCTCCCTCCCTCCCTTCCTTCCTTCCTTCCTTCCTTCCTTCCTTCCTTCCTTCCTTCCTTCCTTCCTTCTACCTGGCATGTTTCAACTCACTGTAGAGTTTCACTGTTTCTTAATCAGTTTGTTTTAGATATTTGATAATTATTGAATAGCACTTGTGCTTGGGTTTTGTTGATTGACTCATTAGGAAAGTGACTTTTTATTGGGGAGATTATCACGTCTCTTTATTGATATAAAATATATGTTCTTTATTCTTCCATCATATTTTATGTAATAGCTTGTGTCTTGAAAACCTTTGTTATTACAACTTTAGCCATATGGTTTATTTTTGTATGTGTGTTTGGAGAAGTTCTCTATGTGGTAATTTGGAATAATTATAAACTGTGCTTAGTTCCTGTATGGTTTACATTTCAAAATTTATAGGACATATAATTACCAATGTTACTTTAGTAATTTGGAATACTTAGAAACTTAATAACTTTATAGGACTTCCTACTTCACTGCCATAAAGGAATAGAAAATAGAGCTCTTCTTTTCTCCTCCCTCCTCTACTTATAGTCCTCCTAATTTGAGTAATGTTATTATGTTTCTAAAAGGTTTCTATTGGTTAACTTTATATCTTTACATTATATACTTCTATTATTGGGTTTATGGACTTATGGAAAGGCTATTTATCTTCTATTATGCAAAAAGAAGAAACCAATACACGAACAATACTTTCTATGTTGTGAAACAGAAAAACCTTTCATCTTGAGACTTGTGGTACTCATGTAAATACTTAAGAATTACCATGGTTTATGACTTGTATTATAAACTAGTTTTGTATGCATAAATATGCCAGCTTGTCATTTTTGTACATTTAAATGATTTAGTGTCAATTCTTTACAATGACTTTTCTATTCATCCTGTTTGTTTGGAATGTATGTCCTAGAACTTTTTTTTAAAGGGCTCCTAGAAAATCTTTCCCTGAGTTTTTGCAATATTTAAAAAATATGTAATTTTGCTTATTCTTGGAAAGCAGCTTTTTAGAATATACGCAACATATCTTGAGGAATTTGAAAACAATGTTTCCAGAGAAAACATAAGATGTTGGTTTTTCTTCCTTAGAGGTGAATTTCTACCTAGTAGGTATCTTTATTTTTGAAGTATTGTTTGTATTTTAACAGAATATAACTCAAATAAATCTGCAACAATTTTTTTCTTTTACATGTGACTAGGTTCCAGTATTCTCTTAATTAGAATTTTATCTTTAATTTTTAAAATTTTTTAAACTGGTTACCCCTCTTCTTTCCATAAACATAATTTTTTGTATCTTTTGGATTTACTTTGTTTCCCTGATATGCTATATTCTCTCTGACCCTTTGTCCTTTCTAAATTTTACTTTGCTTAATATTCTTAAGCTTGTCCTTTAAGTCTCAGAATACTTTTTCAACAATGATTATTAACAGTCTTGATTCCTTTAATCTAATCTTATTTCTGTAGTGCCTTCATCATTCCTTCTGTCCTTCCATTTTATCTGGATTCCACCTTTGTTATCTTTTTAAAAATATTTATCTCTTTGGTTCTTGAATCCTTTTTCTTAATCATCATATCACAAAAGCCGTATATCTTTTGTTTTTTACATGTAGAATTGCATGGTTAGTGTTTGCTGCGGAGCTCTGGTTTCTGCTGACTTTGGTGTGGGATCTTTCGAGGCCCATGTCCTTCTCGCTGTCCTTCAGCCCTGGTTCAGTCTTTGCACTACTTATCACTCACACTACTTACAAGCATTTTAAATATGAAGGTTTTCATTAGGAAATTGTTAAAGAAAATTTTACCATATCACCATCTATTAAAAATGCTTATTATCTAACATATATTATTAATTGTCAAAATTGCATCAGACATTTTCTTCTTCTAACAAATATTGCCTTTACTGGATTAGATCTTATGTAGATGCTTTCTATTTTAAGAATTACACTCTAAAACAAAATTTTTAAAGGTAAATAAATAGCACCCATACAGATCAAGAAAATAAAAACATATCTTGCTAGCCTATTATGTTGTAGCTACAAAAGTTTTGCGGTTAGCTGTTTATTAGGATTGAACCTTATTTTGTAAGAGTGGCAATAGTTTCAAGAGATTGCCGTAACTTGAAGTGAGACATTAATATCAATGAAATTATAAATATATACTATATGTTCATTCTAAAACACAGAACATACAAAATCCCTGTAAGTATAAAATCCAATCAAAAATCATCTTGTGAGGAGTAGAAATGTAGTTATAAAACAACCAATTCTATTTGAAACTTAAATACACCTTTATGCCTGAAATCTTGAACTAATATTTTGCAGGTACTTTCAAATAGTCCTGTACCTGTTTAAATACATTCAAATTATATAGAATGCCAAAGGGGTACTACATTTATTTATTGCATCCATATGTATTTATTCTCAAGTTAATTTGCTGGTTCAATACCAAATACATAGAATCAGAGCCCCATGGTTTTAAAAATAGAAATTTTTTTAATAGACTGTTGTAACAGAAGCAAAAATATTAGCTCAGGCATATAGGATCTCTACATTTTCACCCAATACTTTGTTAGATCTTATAAATAATATATGAGAAGAGATCTGTGCTGTTGTATTAATTGTAAAGATAAACCATCTGATTTGGCAAGTTGCAATAAGATACTGGAGGTAATAGAAAATATTTTAATTCTCATTTACATAATCAAGGCCAACTCTTTCATTATACCACTACAGTGCTTGCTTGTAAAGGTTTGTAATATTATTCTTGTATACACATTCTAAAAGAGCTTATGAAATAAATTCCAAATAAAAGATAAAAAGCTAATCAAGTCTAAATTTGATAGTTGTCAAAATTAAAACTACAGTTTGAAATGTTCAGAAAGCAAGGAGCTTATGTGCCTGTAGATATTTTTTAACTTTCTTTAATAATTTTAATGAGGTTCTTGAAATATTTCCTTATTTTATAAAGAACTTTTTTTAAAAAAAAAGCATCCAAAAGCTTATCATTTAGGAATAGCTACTCCCACGATGTGTATGTATTTTGTAACATTTTCTTCTGCTTAAACATGTGAATAGAAATATATTTTAACTGAGATCATATGTTGAGGTGATATTTAACTTGAAAATGGTAATTATATTTAACATGATAGTTTTCTCTGTAACTAATGTCAGAAAAACCTAGTGTAAATAGCCACCATGTTGTTTTATCTAATTGATTCAAGCTTTTCTCTAGCATGTAACCTATTTTTTCCTTCTAAAGTCATATGTATATATACATTATAAATGTTCACCATATGTATGAAAAACATGTGTGAAAAACATCTTATTCAAACATATTTGCATATACTTTAATTTCTTATGAAAAACTTTATAAAATATACTTAGTAAATAATTATGATTACTTTTAAGCCTTTTGATATATATTTTCAGTTTGTTATCAAAATTTATATATCATATTCCTAAAGCCATGAATGAAGTTGTTTATTTTGCCACATCTTCACGCTACTTATTATTGTTATTAGTTTTAAAAAAATCACTGATTGTGTAGACACACTTTTAATCATAGTGTGATTGAAAATCTTTTCTTATATTTACTGAATTTAGTATTTTTGTGATTTGCTTATCAATACATTTTGCACATTTGTTTATTGAAAAATTTGTCTTCTGAGTAAATACGCTTTTACTTCCATTGCCTTGCTGTACATATGTGCTATTTTAGTAGTGTTTCCTGCCTTTTGAGAGAAGGCAAAAGAAAGAGAATGCATGAATACTGATGATGGGGAGAACATATTTCTCTTTTTCTAGTGTATAATCAAGATGCTCTGCTCATTTTTCTCTTGATTAAAAATAATGAAAGTCGCCACCAAAAAATTATAACCATCTATAATCAGGTTAACATGATATATTTAGACTTCTACCTCAGGTACTTTGTGACTGCAATTAAATTGAAAGAAAATAACCCTGCCAATTAAAAATAGAGTAAAAAGTGGGTCATAACTGAAATGAAGGTTCTTTAGAATCAAAGAAAAGAGGCTACAATTAACAGAGGCCTAATTGGGCAATGTGAGACAGTGATCTATCTGTTCTTTTGTTCATCTATAATTGAAATATAGCATTTGAGTCACGATATAAATAAAATAGATGCACAAAATTATATTCTGGTAAGGAAAATTAATGAAATTATGCTTTCAAATTATCATAAATAGTTTTCTTCAAGATCAATGCTAAGGCTTAGGGTTTAAAATTGGACCTGGTTCAGCGTTAGGCATGTGGTATAAGAAAGGCTTATGAAGTTGTTTCTGATATGAAGAGTAAAAAGAATATTCCCCCTAGGGCTGTTAAACTAAGAAGATATGTCTGGTTTAGACTGGCAGTGAAAGTAAACGGCCTGCACCCAGTAAGAGTGCGGCTCACCGCCAGAGCACCCCTGGGCGGCACAGCGTACCCCGGGAGTGTTACTCACCTGATTATAATCTTGCAGGGAAAACCTGTAATTGAAGTACTTCCTGAGAGCAACATTTTCTTACCCGCTTTATCATTTTAAAGAATCAGAGAATTATGAAGTAGTGATAAGGTCCTAATCTCCCTCAGAGCATTGAGGACCTAACAGGCAACAGAATTCTACAAATAGGAGTCGCTTTCAGAGCTGTTTGTGAGAATACACATCTACGTGGCATCTACAAGAATTAGACTTTGACAAGCCTGTAAATGTGTTGAAAGTAATTAAAGATAAGAAAAAGTGGAGAGGAAGACTGAGTATGGGGAGAGGAAGAAGAAAAGGCTTGAGTTATTTGATTTACCTGGTATAAAATAAAATGCTTAAAAATATGCCACTTGATATTATTTCTTGCCCTCACATCTCAAACAAAAACATTTAGAATAATTTTTGAATGTTAAAAGATAATATGGGTATGGAAGACCAGAGATATCTTTTTTGAAATGATTTTCTTTGTCAAAAATTGTCATTTATATTCTCTTGAAATAAGGAAAGGAAAATAATATATCTTCTTTTGTAGTATGAGGAAAAGGAGACATTTCTGTTTCAGATTCAACACCAAAACATGCTTTATTTTCTTTTCCTATAAAGTGATTACTAAGCTTACTTCCCATTTTAAGTGATTACAAACTGGCGCGTGGCTTGCTGTTGCTATTGTACCAAATGTCCTTCCTCTCCACTATCGGCAGCAACCTCCTCACCTTCTAAGAAGTCATTTTGCTCACAAGTGATGGGAGGTTAAGACCTTTTAATGATAGAGATAACGAGCAAATACATAAAAACTAGGCATAAAGGAAGTTAACTGAGTTTACTATACAAAAGAAGTTGAAATCAATTTGGATAAGAGAAAGACTCTGAAAGGCAGGGTGGAGAGTGTTTGTTTATGTTTTACTTTGTTTTTGACTTCTTAACTCTATTTTGAGGGAAAGAAAAAATCAAGAGAGGATTTATTTCTAAAAACAGAACTTTTATAAATTAATGAGCATATATTAAAATATAAGTAAAAAAGACATAGAAGTAATAAAACCTGACCCTTAAAATTTTCTGTATTTTTTATAATTAATGTTTTCCAGCTTTGAATCCTGGTGGAATGTTGAATCATTTTAAACATAATAACTCATTGCTGTTGCTCTCTTGAATAATTTTTATATATAAATGTGCCTTAAAATTTCCTATCCTGAAGCTGACACAATTCTTTCCTCACAATGTCATGAGCTAATTCCAGGATAACTTTCTATCAGGGAAATGATCTCATGCATTTTCAATGGTGTAAAATAATCCATTTCAGATGAACTTTATGTATTACAATTTTTCTTCGGTCTTGGCTTCTTAATTAGTGTTACATGGAGGATTTTAGGATTAAAAAATATTATATCGAGAATAAATTAACTATTTCTAAAAAATATATTCTCTAACTTTATAATTCATATTGTTCAATACTTATTAAAAAGCATTTACATGGGATTTTAAAAATACAGCTAAGGAAATACTGCTACCCAGACATAACCTACTTCTTGCAGGTCAATCAGTTGCAGATGCATGCATTTTAACATGTTATTGTTAGATGCATACATGTTAGGGACTGTTAAGTCTTATTGGAGATTGTTCCTTTTGTCATCATAATGTTCCTTTTTATCTCTGATAAATTTTCTTGTTCTGAAATCTGCTTAGTATAAAATTAATGTATTTAATTAATGTTTGTATGTGTTTTTGTCTTCTAAGGCTGCTATAACAAAATAACACAAACTAGTGGATTAATCATAAATTTATTTCCTCACAGTTCTGGAGGCTGGAAGTCCACGGGAAAGATTCTGGCAAATTCAGTGTCTTCTAAGGACTCTCTTCCTGGTGCGAAGGAGGCTACTTTCTCCTTATGTCTTCACATGGCCTTTCCTGGATGAGTAAAGGTGAAGATTGTCTCTTCTCATGACAGCACTTATCTTATCACATCAGGGTCCCACCCTGTTAATCTCATTTAACCTTAATTACTTCCTTAGAAACCCTATCTCCAAATACAGTGGTACTTGGAGATACAAATGGTCCATAATAGCATACTGTAACTTTTTCCATCCCATTACTTTTGATCTAATTGAATCTTTATATTTAAAGGTTTCATGTAGACATCATATAGTTAGGTATTTTTAAAAATTCATCCTGACAATTTCTGTATTTAATTGAAGCATATGGTCCACTCATATTTTAAATGACTATAAATAAATTTTATGTCAATACCTACCACATTGTAACTGATTTATATATGCTCTATTTCTTTGTTGTTTCTTTTCTTGTCTCTTTTTCTGCCTTCTCTGGTTTTAATTGAGCATTATATACAATTATATTTATCTTCCCTATTAGCATAACAACTATAGTTTCAAAAAGTTGTTAGTTTTGCCATAGAGTTTTCAATACACATTTTTAACTAATGTAAGTTCACTTTCAATTAACACTGTACAATTTCCTAGATAGTGCAGATACCTTATAACAAATCTTCTCTCCTGCCCCTTATGATATTGTTGTCATTTATTCACTTATCCATAGTATATGCATCATTACTATTATTACTATGAATACTATAAAAACCTTTGTGCACATAAACTTGAAAATGTGGAGTAAATGGACAAATTCTTAGAAACATATAGCCTCCTTGGCTCAATAAGGAAGAAACAGAATTCCTGAACAGACCAATATCAAGTACTGAAATTGAAGCAGCAATAAAAAATATTCCTAAAAATAAAAGTCTCAGACCAGATGGTTTCACCCCAAATTTTAACAGACCTACAAAGAAAAACAAGTGCTTATCCTGCAGAAATTATTTCACAACCTTGAGAAGAAAGGAATTCTCCCCAACATGTTTTATGAAGCCAACATCACCGTGATACCAAAACTAGGAAAGGACGTGACAAAAAAAGAAAACTACAGACCAGTATCACTTAAGAATACAGATGCAAAAATTCTCGACAAAATCCTAGCAAACCAAATTCAGCTGCTTATCAAAAAAAAAAAAAAAAAAATCATCCATCACAACCAAATGGGCTTCATCACAGAGATGCAGGGATGGTTCAACATATGCATATCTATAAAACGTAATTCAACATGTAAATCGAAGCAAAAACAAAGACCATATGATCCTCTCAATAGATGCAGAGAAAACATTTTACAAAATTCACCACCCTTTTATGATAAGAATGCTTAACAAAATAGGCATAGATGGGGCTTACCTAAAAAAGATAAAAGCCATATATGACAAACCCACAGCCAATATCATACTGAATGGGGATTTTCCCCCATTTTTCTCTGAAAGCATTGCTGCTTAGGACTGGAACCAAAGTTGCCCTCTATCACTACTTCTATTCTGGAAGTCC
Organism: Microcebus murinus; assembly: GCF_040939455.1. Classification (NCBI taxonomy): domain Eukaryota; kingdom Metazoa; phylum Chordata; class Mammalia; order Primates; family Cheirogaleidae; genus Microcebus; species Microcebus murinus. The sequence goes on along the minus strand of NC_134126.1, from coordinate 4,004,199 downwards.
TAGCCAGAGCAATCAGACAAGTGAAAGAAATCAAGGGCATGCAAATGGGGGCAGAAGAGGTCAAACTATTGCTCTTTGTTGACACTATGATCTTATATTTAGAAAACTCCAAAGATTCTGCCATGAGATTACTGGAATTGATAAACAAATTCAGAAAAGTCTCAGGTTACAAAATCAATGTACAGAAATCAGTAGCATTCCTATACACCAACAACAGTTAAACTGAGAATCAAATCAAAGACTCAATACCCTTCACAATAATAACAAAGGAAATAAAATACCTAGGCATATATTTAACTGGGGAGGTAAAGATCTCTATAGAGAGAACTATGAAACACTGAAGAAGGAAATAGCAGAGGATGTAAACAGGTGGAAAACCACACCATGCTCATGAGTTAGCAGAATCAGCATTGTTAAAATGTCTATGCTACCCAAAGTGATCTACAGATTCAATGCAATTTCTATTAAAATACCAATATCATTTTTCGCAGATCTATTTCTTAGGTTAATTTTAAAAAAGGTAAAAAGAGGATATTTTTGTTTGTTTTTTTTACCTTCATTTCATATCTCCAATGAAATTATTCATTATTTATTTATTTCTCCTATGATCTTACTTTCTTTTTGTAGACCTGAGTGTCTGACCTATATCATTTTCCTTGGTTTTCCCTAAAGAACTTATTTTAATCTTTTTGACAAGCAGATCTGGTGGCCCTGAATTACCAGACTTATTTGTCTAAGAGTCTTTATTTTACCTTTACATTTAAAAACAATCTCACTGGTGTAGAATTCTAGATTGGTGGGTTTTTTATTCTTTCAATATTTTATAAATTTTACTCTACCCTATCCTTCATTGAAAGGTTTCTGATGAGAAGTCTGTTGTAATTATTATCCTTGTTCCTCTGTAGGTAAGGTTTTTTGTTTGTTTGTTTGGTCTTACTTTATTCACTATTTTCTTTGTTATTTTTACAATGTAGTTTGAAGTGATATGGCAAAGTATAGTTTTTTTTTGGTTTTTTTTTTGAGACAGAGTCTCGCTTTGTTGTCCAGGCTAGAGTGAGTGCCGTGGCGTCAGCCTAGCTCACAGCAACCTCAAACTCCTGGGCTCCAGTGATCCTTCTGCCTCAGCCTCCCGAGTAGCTGGGACTACAGGCATGCGCCACTATGCCCGGCTAATTTTTTATATATATATCAGTTGGCCAATTAATTTTTCTATTTATAGTAGAGACGGGGTCTCGCTCTTGCTCAGGCTGGTTTTGAACTCCTGACCTTGAGCAATCCGCCCGCCTCGGCCTCCCAAGAGCTAGGATTACAGGCGTGAGCCACAGCGCCCGGCCTCAAAGTATAGTTTTTTAATTTGTTTTTGGTTTTGGTTTTTTTCCTGTACCTACTTTTTGCTTGATATATTGTGAATTTCTGGAATCCATGGTTTTGTCTGTAATTAATTTTGGAAAGGTATTTACCATTGTTATTTTAAATATTTCTTCTACTTTGTTCTCTTTTATTTACTTCTGATATACTAACACTCTTTGAAAATGTCCTGCTGTTTTGCATGTTCTGTTCATTTTTCTTTTTTTAATTCTCTTTTATCTTTGCATTTCAATTTGGGAAGTTTCTATTGACTTATTTCATTCATTTTCTCCTTGACTGTGCCAGTCTACTGATGAGCTTATACAAGGTTTTTTTCATTTTTTGTTACAGCATTTGCTTTGGATTCTTCCTGAGATTTTTCCATCTGTTTTTAAGTTTTATTTACTTTTCTTTAAATTTTATTTACTTTCTTCATTAAAGCTTTTAACAGTAGTCATAGCTTTTTTAAAATCCCTGCCTGATAATTCCAACACCTGTGTTATGCCTAAGTCTAGTTTTGATGTCTCTTCCGACTGTGTTTTAGTTACCTTCCAGCATACCTTTTTTGTTTTTGTTGTTGAAAACCGATCATGATGTTTCCAGTGATAGAAACTGAGATTAGGTCTGTACCTTACAGATTTATTTATGTTCAAACATAAGGTTGTGCACATAGTAGATGATAATAATAAGCTCATATATTATTTCAGAAATCTAATAATGATCATGAAAATTAGTAAAAATAAAAACTAGCAAATATTTAATAAAATTAGATTTTATATTATTGTATGCTCAATTTATATTTTCAGTACTGAACCTAAAAATACCTAAGCCTTAAGATAGAAACATAAATAGTACAGTATAAAAATGTGTTAACAAAACAATATATTTTAATTGAAAAATACTTCTTAATATTTCTAATACTTTTCAGAAGTTTGAATTTATATACTTGCAGATTTCCAATAAAGTGGAATAAGCTCATCAGAATTTTGAAAAATAAAATTCTGAGAATATATTACATTTTCATTAATGAAAACTGGGAACAACTGAAAAGGTTGACAACAAGCAGTTGTGATAAGATTCTGATAAAATTTAAGGTTTCAAATTATTTTAGAGCAACTATAATTTGTGACAAACTTTATGGAAACTAATTCTTTCTGTTTTTGTTTTTTAATGGAAATATTGCTAGTGATAGTTTCCTTACAAGGATATTGACACAAGCTCAAATATTCCTCAGTAATGCCCTTTATAACATAATATAGAAAAACATCACTATTTGTAGAATCAATTTATTAGAGTCATAATTTATCAGAATAATACTTGTCATAGCTAGAATATTTTACCTTCCTTTTTAGATACCATTAAATTTAACTTCTGCTCAGCTAAACAAACTATCATTAGAATGAATAGACCTTATAGACCTTTTTTCTACAGGAGAAATATTTGCATGCTATATATTGGACAAGGGGCTAATAATTAGAATCTATGATATATAAAACTCAGGAAAATCAGTAAGAAAAAGCAAATAACTCCATTAAAAAGTGGGCAAAGGAAATGAACAGAAACTTTTCAAAAGAAGACATACTAATGGCCAAGAAACATATGAAAAAATGTTCAACATCTCTAATCATCAGGGAAATGCAAATCAAAACCACAGAGAGATATTACTTAATTCCAGTGAGAATGGCCTTTATCCTAAAGCGCTTTGGAGACAGGAACACTCACACACTGCTGGTGGGACTGCAATCTAGTACAACATCTGGAAAGTAACATGGAGATACCTCAGAGACTGAAATTAGAACTACCATTTGTTCCAGCAATTCCACTACTGAGCATCTATCCAAAGGAAAAAAAGACATTTTATAATATAGACATCTGTACTCAAATGTTTATAGCAGCACAATTCACAATTGCAAAGATGTGGAAATATCTCAAGTGCCCATCAATACATGAGTAGATTAATGAATTATATGTATATGGTGGAGTTCTACTCAGCCTGAAAAAAGCAATGGTGATCTAGCAGCTCTTGTATTATCCTGGATAGAGCTGGAACCCAGTCTACTAAGTGAAGTATCACAAGAATGTAAAAACAAGCACCACATGTAGTCGCCATCAAATTGGTACTACCTGATCAACACTTATGTGCACATATGGAAGCTACATTCATTGGGCATCAGACATGTTGGAGAGAGGAGGAGGGGATGAGTAAATGCACACCCAATGGGTGTGGTATGCACAGTCTGGGATGGGCATGCTTGTACTTTTGGCTCTGGTGGTGCAAAGGCAATGTATGTAACCTAAACATTTGTATTCTCATAAAAGTTTTGAAATAAAATTAAAAAGTAATTAATTTAGGACATTGAGATTATTCAATACTTGTGTTAGCAGGTACAATTGTAAGTGGAATATTTATTCTTTTCTCCTATACCATATGGTCATTAGTTATGAATTTAATAACAAAGAGATTCTTAAAAGCAATTCTGTCATTAGTTGTTTAATGATCAAGTTCTATTTTTCACATATTTGTCATACATTTTAGGTATAAAATACATAATTATTATACTTTACATGGAGGTAAAATTATTAATTCCTTATATGAAAATCAATGACTTAATAAATATGAATGCACATTTTAAACTGTGAACCATAATACATGTTAGTACTTTTAAAAGTCTGTACTTTGAAAAAATCAAGAAAAAATAAATGTCCAATAACAGTCATAATAATGAAGCAATTGTAGCATCTTTTTTTCCCAAGGGTTTAAAACATGCTCAGAGGGAATGTTGGGAGTTACTCTGCTTTCAGCTGGAGAGTTTTTTTACACTCTAGCTAGAAAACTATTTCTACAGTTTAGTAATACTTGATACTCATATATTAAAAGGTTAATTTTGGGAGAGTTAAAAATGATAATGTTCTTAATTAAGTATTCTTGAAAGACTTTTATTACATTCATTGACATTGATAAATAGAGTATCATTTTGGTGAAATTCATTTTTTTTAATTTGTATCAGAAACCTAAAAGGCTAAATAGTTTCTATTATTTTATTAAAGGCTTAGTTCTAAAGACTTATATAAACCACTGCAGATTATTTTAAAGTCTTAGGTATAATTAAAATGTAGGCTTAAGCAAATGAATATAAAGTACACAGATAGAGAATCTATCCTGATAGTTAGCTCCTGTTACAACAATATCATTTTAAAAACATATAACCCTGACAGTTTACACTGAAGAACCTGTGTGAAAGACTCTCTTATGCCCAGATAATGTATGTTATCTGTTCATATATTTATATGAATGTTAGATATAAAGAGGCTAAATCTTTTTTATACCTTACCCTCCAAATAAAATAGCCTTCTAGATCCTTTTGGATGGAAAACCAAGCCTTAGACATTTTGTGCATAATCTATTAAATATCTTTTCCTATAGCTTGCAATTATCAATGCAGCAGAATATATCTTTTTTTTTTTCTTAAGTTTGCGAGATCTGAACAGAATATATCTTGATTGTTTTCTGTCTCAGTGTTTTATTAGAATATGATCTCTTAACCACCTGCTTTAGAATCTTCTAGGATCTCTGTTTTATATTATGAAGTTTTGATAAGCTTTTTGAGTGATTTTTTGGCAAATTAAAGTTGGAAACAATACTACTTCAGCTTATAGTTATGGGTAATGTATATGTACTCTTTCAAGATTTAAGAAAACAAAAATGCCTCCATAAAGTTACTTATTAAATATTATCAACCATTATTTAAATTCTTGTTTTATCTGCTAGAACTAGGAAAAAATAAATCTTTGAACTCACTACAAGCATTTTCTTAGTTTGCAGTGCCTCAGGTTACTCTCTGCGATGACAGCACCTAAGCTCTGGCTCTCCATCCAAGCTCTGCTCTGCCTGCTGCGGCGCCCGACGGCCGCCCGAGCGCCCAGCCCACGCCTTTCTGTGAGTGTCCAGAACTGGCAGCCGTTCCAGGTTTGTTTGTTTTTTTAATCTTTAAAGGATAGCTTCAGTTCTGCCGCTATGAAATTGACAATCATAAAATTAAAAAGGGAAAGAGAGAAAATCTTCCAATTTTTGTAGCCATTTTTGAAAAGGATAACTTTATTCACCTGTGGTTGTATGTATAAATTAATAGGCATTTCTGGTGAGCAGTATTCAATGCATCTTAAGAACCTTAAGTTTTTACATTTTTGTGGCTAAAACTATAGATTAATATCTAAGACATATTCAAGGGAGTTTATTACAAAGATTTTTATAGTAGGGAAAATTGGAAAGTTATTAATTATAATCAGTAAGAAAGGAATACTAAGAGCAATAGGGAATTTGTGTAACATGGAACACCATATAGCTAGTCACATTTTTATAAGAATAATTACAAAGGAAAGAAAGCTGGATATAAATTAAAACTGAATTTAAGGAAAGAAAACTGAATATAAATTACACTTATTTTTAAAAGATTTATGTATAAGAAAAAAATCAGAGAAATAAACATAACAAAATTTTATCTCTGGTTTATACATGTCTCATATTAGTTATACTATTTAATATTATTTTTCAAAAATATTTAATATGTTTAGATTAAGTAGTATGTTTGATTAAATATAATTACCTCATTTAATCTATATAAAAATTCCCAGATACAGTGATTTTTCCATCACTGTGGGTAGCAGAGAAAGGAGGGAAACTCAAAACTTATCCTTATGTTTCTATATATTCCAACTCTTATTAACTTGATATCTTCCATGGGAAAACAAGTAACTTGATTTCATTTGCTCCTTTAAAATCATTTCTGAAATGTATAGTTGCAAAAAGATGATGTTACATACAATATTGATTTTGACATTATTTAATTACCATATTATCTTTGAAGAATATTGGGAGTCATTTTTGACTTCACATTTGTTTCTTTGTAAACTGAAAATTTAAACAAAATCCATTTTAAAAAAGGGATAGCAGGGTTTTAAGGCCAAGTTATCTACATGTGCGTATATATATATATTTTTTTTCACAGTATTTTTGATGTCTAAATGCAGTTATATACTCTGGTTTCTTTTCAGATCATATAAATCTTTTGCCTCTTACTTAAATGCAATTGCCTCTTTTACATCTGTGTTATTATTTTATGTCATAACAACTTTAAGACCCCATATTTTTAGATTCAAATATCCTCATTTTAAAAGTTAAAGACAGCTCTTTTTGTATTAAGGGTATTGTCTTTATTTACTATAGGAAATATAGTTTACTATACTTTACTATAGGAAATAAAGCAATATATTTAAAATAAACACAAATGTTTATGTAATTCAGAGATAGTGTGTTCAAACATTCATTTCTCTATCTTCAAAAATATTTTTCACCTATTCCTGAAGAAAGAGGGATATTCAGGTAGTGCCATTTTGGGAAGTTGAAGATATCCTTTAACTAGAATGTTCTGTAGTTGAGTGCAGAGAAGGAAGGAGTAAACCTCAAAACTTATCCTTACGTTGTTTCTATATATTCCTGCCTAACTCAAACTCTTGGTCATCTGAAACCAGGAAGAAAATTTTGGTAAATGTCTTCCATGCTTGTAAACCCATGGGTTTGGGGGATCCTACTTGTATGTAGCATATGCATAACAGGCATGAAATAATTATGTGCCCAATGTCTATCTGATCAATTTTTATGTCTGACATGTACATTCTACCTACCCTCAAATTTTATGTGCAACTATGGAAAAGAGCATACTTTCACCAGTTTTGAAAACACCACCACTAGTTAAATTATTATGTATGAGAACATTAGAGCCACAACTCCCATTAATACCAGAATCTGGATTCCATTTTGCTGTTTTCATGTTACACACAAACGTACAAACATGTACACTTTTCAAATTATTTTCATTATTTTCAGTTATTTCATTCTTTGCTGATTGTACCATTAGCTAAAAAAATGAGCACCAGTTTCTTAATACCGTGGCTTTGGTCCTCCCTATTTGGTGATTTGTACCACAAGCTCTTACAATAATTTGGATACTTAGACCTAACTTCTTGCCTTTCACCCTCTACCCTTAATCATTAAATAACCTGAATCTCCATCACCACTTCCTTGTGTCAGAGATATAAACTGAGCTTTCAGCAGCTGTCTCAATTTAAAATGATGCCTGATGCTATTCAACATAGTAATATATTTTATAGATATTTATACAAATTTTGCATTAGTTTCCCCCCCTTTGCACTCATCTGTGGGTTCATACCAAATACACAGTATGTTCCACTACAATTAGTCCTGACTATGTCATTGAGGGCAGTCTTCATTTGTTTACCATTGTCTCTTCTCAATCTGAAGATTCAAGATTTAGCAATCTTCTTGTAGTACTCTTTAAATGCAATGCAGGTTTTCATTGTAGCTTTCTTAGTTAAAATCTAAAGAGATATCTTTGAAGATAGCACTAACCTAGTTCATTTTAAAAGCAAAATTAGATTACTAAATTTGCCTTAGTTCACAACCGTGACCATTAGGTTTCTTAATGGTTTCAGAAAACTCAATAATTCCTTGCTCAGATTAGATATTATTAGATTTGGATGTTTTTCATACTAACTTTTAAAGATCTGTAGACAGTATAATCAGATCAGAGTCCCAGACTCAATGGCCTACAATATAACATTTTTATTGGCTCTTCAAAAATACCTAAAATCACATTGAGAGGAATATGATTTTGATGGTTCACAAAATTTAATCCAGAAAGTGAGTAATTAGCATATTCTTGCATTATAGAATCGTTTTTTTCATGTCAGGATCCTATTTCTGCTTTTTTTTAAAACATCCATTTATAGTTATCAGAAAGGAGAAAACAAAAGCTCATATATTGTTTATAAAATAAGAAATATCATTTAAAAATAGAATAATTACTTCTCATTTTGTACTTAGGTGCTATGATACATATGTGGTAATTAAGTGCCATATCAATGCTATATTAATTGAAACTTATTTGTTTAATTAAATTACCAGGAAATAGACGCTATGCATTACAATATTTTTTTCTAAATACTGACTACAGAGACAATGGTATTTTAAATAAAACTGTTATAATAGTTGATTTTATTTTTAAAAGTTACTGCTGAATATAAATTTTTCTTGAAAATAATGAAGAGTTCAGTAATTAATAAATGTAAAACAATAAATTCAATATCCAGATATTTTAAATACATAAAACAAATGGCATATTTCAGCCATGTTTAATTCAGTGAACATAATGTCTTATATAAATTGGCATGAAAAAACTTTGGGTGTGTAAAAATGCAGAAAATATGTTTGTCTAATTAATTTTAAAATGTCAACTGGATGAGCAGTAAAAGGCCGTTGTGTCCAGGAGCATATGCACAGACACGTGCACCTTGGGGTGTTTATCTTTCCCTGGGACACTTGCCTTGGTGGCCACGTTTCTCTAGTTTCAAGTTGAACTGTGATCCCGGGCGGCTTTGCTGATGGTCATTGCTATCTGTGTTTGGTGCACAGTGAATATCTTTCATGCTTTTATCTCTGGGATTTCCTGGGCCTGTCGCCTTTGGAACTGCCTGCATCCCCTCATTATTGGGGATAAGGAGCCAGAGTAAGGGAGAGGGTGGCTTAATTACTGAGGGAAAGTAGGGTCCTAAGTGCAACACGATGGGAGAAAGGGCAGGACATCCCAGCTGCCATTTCTTCCTCTTGTTTGAAGAGCCCTTGCTTACTGGCTCATCTTGCAGCCTGGCGTCCACAAGGGCCTTCCGCTCAGACACCTGTCTGTCTGATCTGACACTCGTGAGAAGCCCTCTGCTTTTTCTAGCTCCTTTGGACATCTGTTTTTTCTTCCTTGAGCTTCAAACATTAGCTTTCCATTACATCCCACAGCTGTCCTTTTCAATAAATTAAAAGTAACCCAAACCAAAAATAATAATAATAATAAATCAGCAGTTTTTGGTTACAATTGGCCATAGTTAATTATGAAGTAGTTTTTCCACTTGACTTGATGATATATCCACTCTGCATTATAACCTGGGGACCACATAAGTTATTATCCAAATTAGGATGATATTAAGACTGAAAATGGACACTATTAATAATTAGGCCAGGAAAGGGCACAAACCAGCATGGCCTCATGTAAATCAGTATGAATGACTACTCCAATTGTAACACTTTAGTACTTATTTTTTAAAAACTGTTATATTGCATCTCATTCAAAGATGAGATGATTTCATTTATGTTTTTATATTTACATGAGCTTTTTGTTCATGTTAGAATGGCAACTCTTTGAAGGTGAGGACTATATTTTGTGATTTTTTAAATTTTCTCTAAAGTGCAAAATAAATATTTTTAAAAATAAGTATCTACAAATGAAGTACCTCCTACATGAATTATTTCATAATTATTCTAATCATGATCTAAGTGGCTTAAATTTAGAGTAATGATGAAAATAACAAGAATGACAATTTTTAAAAAGTTGACATTTTAAGGCTATATCAGGAACACTTTAATTTTCCAGCAACCATGAAGGTTTTGCATATTATTCTCCTTCACTGAGTTTTAGTGAACAAGTAACATGGCTTGATTAGAATATATTTAGTCTATCTTCCTAGAACATACTATTACCGAATTCTTTACACAGTTTCTTAGTCTACCCATATCTTATTTTGTCCTATACTTCAAATATATTATAATCTTTGCAATGAGTTATCCATAGTGTTATTATCATATCCAATGAGTTATCCACAGTGTCATTGTCATCTAAATGATTAGGTAACAGAAGTTCATCAAATGGTAGTTAATAGATGGTGAGTCAAGATTTTTACCTAGCACTACCTCTAAGGTGGGGAGATTAGCAAACATTTTTTTGTAGAAGGCCAAATAGATAATATTTTAGATTTTTTAGACCACAGATAGTCTCTGTTACATATTCTTCTTTGTTAGGTTTTCCCAACTCATTGAAGAGTAACTTGATTAAGCCCATGGACTATAGTTTACCAACCTCTGCTCAAAAACATAGGGTAATTTCACTATGCTACATGCAGTAAAATAAGTGCTTAATAATTATATAAATATAAATAAATATATGCTTCCTGTATGACTCCTGTAAAATCTTTATTCCTTATAAAGATGATTGGGATTTTTCCAAATATGTATGTATTTATATAGCCATTAGTAATATATTTATTTACAATGCCTAGTGATATTAAATATTGTAAACAACCATTGGGCAACCAAGTACCTTTCCTTAATAGCTTATGTATTTTGGAGGATCACTTCACATCACTTATATTCTGAGAAACAGAAAGACCATGGGCTGTAGGTCCACATTATTTCCATTTCTATCCTTGTTTGACCATTTATCATCAGTATAATTCTGGGCAGGTAAATTTACCTTACTGTGCCTCAGATTCCTCATCTAGAAAAAGTTACTGAATATTATAAATAGTATTGTAGTTTAAAGTCATGAGGCAGCACATTAAGTAACACTTTGTTAGATTGCACTAGTAGAGAGGACAGCAAAGGCTATAATAAAGATTGCATGATGTGTGAAAAACTTTGAAAAATTGGGAGGACCTTTAGAGATGGGAATGAGTGGAGGACCACTGTAAATGAAATAGCACCAACAAGTTTCCAAAGCAGGGTGATACAAAATGTATTACAGTAATGAAGCTAAATAAAGATTAACCTGAGATCATTTATCTTCAGGTTCATTAAGTATTGTCCTGAACTCCAAGATAACGGCCTATATACTTGTGCGCTGCTATACGAAGACCACTCCCCAGGTCGCTAGTGCCTCAGTGTGCTCCAGGCTCACACGGAGCACTCCACATCCTCCAGGTAAATTCTGAATCACACACAGAAATAGCCAATGTTCGGTGTGACAGCGCTACTTGCCTGAAATTGGCTGGATTCTAAGCTTCAAGCTTCAGGTCAGGTTGGAGTCTACGCTTTATCTCTCCTTTTCTCTTTGGAACAGAATTTACCTGGAGGATGTGGTGTGCTCCACGTGACCCACACCGAGGCACTGACTACCTGGGGAGTGGTCTTCTTATAGCAGCGCACAAGGGCTGTGCCCAAGCTAGCCTTTTCCAGCTCCCACTGAAGTCACATCCTGGTCGAAGATAGTCACATGTCCAAGACCAAAATCCAGTGGTAGGTGTGGAGACTCTGAGCAAAAAAGGGACACAGCAAGATCACAAATGTGGAATATTAACCTAAAAAGTGAAGAATTAGGGCCAATAATTTATTCAACAATAACACAGGATCTCTTACCCCCTATATCCTTAGCTTTTTCCTTAGGCACTTTTCTATGTAAATCTACAAGTCATCAATATTCCCTTTGGTTATGATCACCAAAATGTGTTGGACTGCCCTTTCGCTAATAAATAATGGAGGATATCGGATAATACTTGTTAAATATCAAACTGGCACAGATAAAGGGCTTTTTGTTCATTTTTCTATTTGTTTGTTTGATTTGTGCCAATGGGTCAGAAAACAGGTATTTTAATCCAAGCTGGGTGGGACCCTGCACTTGCTCTTGCTCCAGTACTCCAGCACAGTCTCACCACGGACTGTGTTGTGTTCTACATCCCCACGGTTAGGATTTCGTCTTTGACTATGTTCCCTGCATTTAAAACTGGCCTTGTCATGTGTCCAATGAATAGTCAATTTAAAACATAAATAAATTTATTAAATCATTAAAAATATACTAAGCACATGTATGTTTGATATAATGTAAAGCATTGACATCAGGATTTTCCCTCAATTTAACACTTGTCATGTGGTAGAAATTGAATGGTTCCATAGTGAAATGTACACATTTTAACATACAGGGCTCTCTGTTTGCTAGATGTATGCCTTGGGGAAACATATTTAAACTTATTTTTTCTACATGTATAAAATGAGGGTTATAATATCTATTTCATAATTTTTATGAAGACTAAATAAGTTACATAAATCATGTAGTCCAATGTTAACTGCATTTAGTTACTAAACATTTTTCACTCATTCCTCAAGAGATTTAACATTTTCATTGCTTTTCAATAGCAATAATCAATAAATCCAAGAGTCCATTTTTGCTTAAGCTTTGTCATTACTTAAGCTCTGGCTAAAAGAGTACATTTCTTTCAATAATGTTGCATAATATTCACTTTTTCTTTTAAAATCCTCTGCTTAGGTATGCCCTTCCCCTCCACACTGTTCGCCAAGTCCCGCAGATGTGGGTCTATCCTCCCACCCCCGAATCTCTGGTGAGCACCACCACCCTTTGAGCACCATATTGATAATTGATCAGTACCAAGGTGATGGTAAGTACATACCTCCAACCTTTGCTAGGTAAAGGAAAAGTTATAAAATCTAACCAAAATGTTAAAAAAAATAGCATTTATCAGGTGTGGGGCAGGTGGGGGGAGAGGAGATGGGTTTATATATACATTATAAGTGCAATATGCATTGTTGGGGGGATGGACACGCTTGAAGCTCTGACTCGAGTTGGGAGGGAAGGCAATAGCAAAGTACGTAACCTTAACATTTGTACCCCCATATTATACTGAAATAAAAATTAAAAAAATAAATAAAAAATAAATCCTTTGCTTAAAAATATCAAATGTTGTCTCTCTGATATTCTCTCAACTTTCAATTTAATGATTTCATGAATACAGAATGCAATTATAACCACCTTTTGGTGGTTCTTAATAATGTTATTTTTCTAGCTTATTTCATGCTCTAACATTCTAGCAATAAAACTATTATGACTATCACAAAAATAGCATATTACATTTAATTAAAGTTAATCCATTGAATCAACTTATTTTTTTGGAAAATGGCATGCCATTCAGGCAAGAACAAATAAAATGTATTTTTCAACAGTACATATATTCTGTTTTCTCTTTGTACCTTCCTAAGCAGCTTCACAGAAAAATTGTAGTGCAAATGAACACATGTGTATCACAGTGGGTGATGGGAAAATGACAAGTTTCACATCTTCCTTTTTCCTTGTATTTGTCAGAAAAGGGAGGAGTTGAGATGACCAGAAGATAGAATGACTCATAAACAGACTCATTTAGAAGTGATTATTTCATTTTGGTTTTCCTAAGAAGTTTCCTAAATCATTTCAAATTAGAATTGTCTTTATTTTAATTATTTGCATCATTACAAGTTAGTCAGTATAGATAATTTCTTACCTAACAAACAAAAAAGTTGCATATTTTCGGATATGACATATCATGTATAATTTAATGATTAAAATAATAACACATATAAAGAATATATAAAGTTTCACTTCCATTTTCATTTGGAATTCTAAGTCTACAGCTCAAACCAGCTGAGTAAACAAATTTCTTGTAGCTACAACTCTGCAAATTTTGGGAAAATGCTGTAAGAAAATAATTGAGTTCAAGGGAAATGATGAAAGTATCAAAGATGAACATTGACTAAGTAAGAATGAAATTAATAGTTAAAGGTGCAATGCAGTATGTCCAGTAGAGGTCTATTAGTGAATAAAAAGTCTTTCTTCATAATTAAAAAATACCAAGCCCACAGGATGAGGAGGTGATAGACACAAATTAGAAAGAGAATTTGTGTTTTATAAGTAAAAGCAAAATAAATAAATATATGTCATTATATTGTAAACTGAAGAATGCCTGTTTTTTTTTTTTAATTGACGAAGTATTTTCTACTGCCTTGAGCAGATCAAAGGTATTAAGAAATCTTCCAGTAAAGTCATTAGTTTAAGTCTATTTACATGCTTTCTCATGAAACTACTTTTCTTTGGATGATACTTTGGAAAAATATGATTAAAATATATAATAAAAGAAAAAGTAAATAGATATTTAAGTAGGAGAAATGCTTGATGGATTCTTATAACAGCTGCTCAGAGATATGCAGAGGATCAGGGTGATGATTCCTTTGTTCTTTCACTGGTAGCTGAAAGTCATTGAAATTATTGGAAAAAGTTAAATACAATGAGAGACTTTGAGTAAGAACAGATAATGGTTATAAAAATATGTTACTAGGGAAGTAAATAACCCATAGGTTCTTGATCTTTAACATATAAGTTGATTTAGGTAGAAATTTTCTTATAGGCGGAGAAATAAACTATCTGCCAAGTTCCTTTTAGTTTGATGATGGATCTGTACATAAAGAAATTTAATGTACTATTGGATTACCTTACTCAATTTCCTCCATACAAATCAAACCAGTTAAGCATTTATTATATATGAAAACTGCAAATTTATTATGCAAATGTATTGGAACAACCCTTCCTAAATGTTATTATGAAGATTTAGCAATGGAATTTGTGTGACACATTACAAAATAGTTATAAAAAAAACAAAACTAAGTCTTAGCATCATACCTTAATTCTCATGAAATACTTAAAGTTGCTTTTTAAATGGCTGGAGCCCAAAATGACAATAAAATGAAAGAAGATTTCTCAGCTTTACAAGTGTCCTGATGTAAGGCACAGTGGGCTCACGAAGTGCAGGGATACTAGGGGTTATATACTTCCCATGGCTTTCATGATAGTTATTGATTCTAAGACTTAAAAATTTTATTAATACCTGGAGATTTTTGCATAATATGAGTGAATACATGTGGGACGAGTCAATTACAGTCTGTTTATTGACAAGTGCAAGGAATTATCTATAAAATACATAGGAAGCTAATATAGTAGTTAACAACCACAAGCTTCTCAAAACCTAGTGCTCACAAATCCACTGGGGGGAAAGAAAACAGAAAAGAGTGGAAATTGGAAAAAGCCTTTAAAAACCTAAAAAAAATGACTATTTTTACCTATACTGTTATTTATTAAACATTAAATTTTATAATGTATAGTCTGGAATATGATGCTGGCATGAAGAAGGATGATTTAAGGCCTTTGCAACAATTTGGATGGAACTGGAGACCATTATCCTAAGTGAAGTATCTGAAGATTGGAAAAACAAACACCACATGTACTTGCTATTAAATTGGAACTAACCAATGAGCACTCATGTGCACAGAGGGAATTTTAGGGAACTTTAGTGGAAATTAAGGAGGAATGGGGGGGAGGGGAAGGAGTGGATGGGAGGAAACTTACCTAATGGGTACAGTGAACACTATCTGGGTGGTGGGCCATGACAACCCTGACTCAAGCGTAACAAAATCAATACATGTATCCAAAAACAATTGTACCCCTGTAAGTATTTTGAAAGAATAAACAAATTATAATGTAAATGTTGTACCAATAGTTATTAAAATCAATTTCTAAAATACAGATAGTATTTTGTCCCTTAAATCTATCTTACACACAGAGTTCTATCCTCACGCTTCTAATCTTTTCTCTTTATTCTTCTTCCTTGATTACCTCTTTTACTCACAAAGCTATAGGCTATGTTCGATATTATGCCTTTGAGTGTCATTTTCATGATGTTTCTAACATGGTTATGCTAATTTATGTCCCCATGACCATTACCCTAGCTTGGATTTTCACTGTCTTTAAAATATATATGGACAATTTCCTATGCCCTGTTTTAATGATTTCAACATTCACACACACACACAAACACACACAAACACACTTATACATGCATGCATGCACACATGTTTTTCTTCAGTTGAAGCCACTTGCATCTCTGTATTTCATCTCAATTAGACCTGTATGACATTTTTGATGAGTCATTGTTTATGTCTGAAATCCCCCTTTCCCTATTCTCTGACATAATGTATATGGATCCCACCCATTCAAATTCCTTCAAAAAGCCTTTTAGAAGAAATATTCCTTATCTTTTGTGTTGATACAGTATTTTGAAATAAATATTTTATAAAATATTTCCACATTCTGAGTGTATTTCAATACTGTTTGTATTTATCTCTGCTCTTAGATGGCAAGCTTGAGGTCATCTGTTTCATCATTGTGTTTTCCAAAATAAAAGGTGCTTAGCACGTGTTTGCTAAACTGATTTGAAATGGCAAGATAGAAAGTTATAGATTAGGACTAGGCATTTTCAGTGGAAGAGACAATTGAGAAAATATAGACTTTTAGCAGTTGTGGTAGAATAGTATCATTCAACAATATCAAAAATGAAGTTGAGTGCTTAAATGATTTGCATAGCAGTTTTGCACGTTCAGTATTATTAAGCACGCATGCTAGGCCAGGAACAATATCAGTGTTGGGACGCAAAGACAAAGAGTTCAAATCTCTCCCACAGCGGGGGGATGCAGCACGCAAGCAACCCGTTACAATGCCCCATTCCAACCCCATGACGCTGCCAGGTAGGGGTCCATTGATAGCATAGAGGAAACGGCTTCTATTTTTGTTAGAATCGCAGAGGTCTCAAGGGAGCTCAAAGTGGCTTCAGATATGAACTCCTGACATTTTTAACTCCTTATCATACATAAACTCTGATGAACTCAGTAATTTTAATGATGTCCATAAATATTACATTAGTCATCTTTATGAATCTTGCATAGCTGCTGAAAGGGCAACTCAATTGCTGAGAAAAGGTAGGTAAATAAAATATTGAAAATCCAAGGTGTCTGCAAGTTGATTAAGAAAATAGAAAAAGATACAGAACCAAATTATATTTTGATAATTTGGGGCTTTATAATTATAAGCTATATATTTATAATTTATAACATCTATGATCAAGTAATAAATTTAGATATCTATTAGTCTTCTACATATTTCTTTTTCATTGAAATTAGTTTGACTTTAATCATAATCACATTTTTAAATGTGCAATTATATTCCTAATTCTTTATCTTGAAACAATTTCCTAGAATAAGAAATTATCTAAATAAAATCCAGTAAAAAATTTAAGTAAAACTAGTATAAGTAGACTATACAAATAACAGTAACAAAGAGAGGCCAGGGCGTGGTAGCTCCTACCTGTCATCCCAGCACTTTGAGTGGTCAAGGCAGTAGGAGTGCTTGAGGTCAGGAGTCAGAGGCCAACCTGGGAAACATAGTGAGACCCTGTCTGTAAAAAAATATTAAAAAATTAGCCAGGCATAGTGACACGCACCTGCAGTCCCAGGACTTGGGAGACTGAGGCAGGAGGATTGCTTGAGCCCAGGAATTCGAGGTTACAGTGAACTATGTTCAGGCCACTGCACTTCAGCCTGGACAACAGAGCAATTTGAGTAAGTTTGGGGCTCAAATATATGAAGCCACACATGTAGTCCTTTATTTCATACATGACATGAAGAACTACCAGTGCAACAAATTTGTTAATGATATTTTCTTATAAATCTGTCCTGTTTTTTCATTCGTATTATGAACTTATAAGAATTATTTTGAAAGTGCTTGAAATGGTTATATTCTGTTTCTAAAGCAAGTTCTCTGCATTATAGTCCCTTAAAGCAAGCATAGTGAGAATATGTTTTGTCAAGGTCTAGTAATTTTTAACAATACTTAAGTCACAACGATTAAATAAGTTTTGTCCAGAGTTGTTATCAATAGTTTGTTTTTCTTACAAACTTAGAAAAGTGTCCAATTGCAAACTTTTGATAACTGAAATCATAGACAAAAGTTAAAAGCTAAAGAAACATAATGAGTTCTCATAGTGATTTCCAGTTCTTAGTTTATTGGTAGCCACCTGTCTGTTTTGGGGTGTAGGGTACTACATACACTAGGGCCACAGCCTTTTTATGCTTTGTCAAGGTGGACTTGCTTTGGTCTGCAGCCGCACTCAGTTAAGCTATGCAAGAGAACCCGGCACCTGAGGGGCCCCTGGTACGCCCAGCGCCCCCGACAGAGCCGATGCAATTACATCTGGGCTGAGCTATCTAAAAGGACAATAAGCTTTACTGATGAGTGTGTTGCCTTTTTGTTGTCTACCATTACAGTTTTATAGAATACAACGTCTTTCTAAGGTTTAATTGGTAGGAGGAAGCAAGGCAAAACAATTCTTAGGTAGCATAGAATAACATGAATGTCAGTTGTGTCATGTACTTAACCAATAATGCTACTAGAAAATTTTCTATACAAAGTTTAATGGAAATATAATTTAAAGAGAAGCTTCAATGGCCACAGTGATTATTGTAATGCCATGAGAATAAAAATAAAGCAGTTGTTTTCCAGGTTCCAAACAATTACTGTATAGGCACTGAGAAAATAGTAACTCTAATTATATGTTAACTTTCTTTTTTTTTTAATTTATAAAAAGGAGAAATTTATTTTCTCACATTCTGGAGGCTGGGAAATCTGAGATCAAGGCACTGGTAGATTGAGCGTCTGGTGAGGGCTGCTCTCTGCTTCCAAGATGGAGCCTCATTTGACATGCTCGTATGTATATTAACTGTCACCACATCCCTGACCACAAGAAGCCAGTACTGATTTTATAAACATAAAAATAATCATTATTTAGTTTCCATATACCATTGACTTAGCTATATTTTTTCCTTTTTTTTTAATTTCGGAATATTATGGGGGTACAGATTTTAAGGTTTCAATAAATGCCCATTTCCCCCCCAGCCCCCAAAAGTCTGAGTCTCCATCATGACCATCCCCCAGATGGTGCACATCTCACTCATTATGTATGTATATATCTGCCCCCTCCCCCCTCCCCCCTCCCACCTGCCCAATACCCTATTACTGTAGTACCTATGTGTTCACTTAGGTGCTACTCAGTTAATACCAGTTTGCTGGAGAATATATCTGGTGCTTGTTTTTCCATTCTTGCGATACTTCACTTAGTAGTATGGGTTCCAGCTCTAACCAGGAAAATATAAGATGTGCTATATCACCATTGTTTCTTAGAGCTGAATAGTACTCCATGGTATACGTATACCACATTTTATTAATCCATTCTTGGATTGATGGGCACTTGGGCTGTTTCCACAGCCTTGCAATTATGAATTGTGCTGCTATAAACATTCGAGTGCAGGTGTCTTTTTTGTAGAGTGTCATTGGATCATTTGGGTAGATGCCCAGCAATGGGATTGCTGGATCAAATGGTAGATTCACTTGTATCGCTTTAAGGTATCTCCATATTGCTTTCCACAGAGGTTGAACTAGTTTGCAGTCCCAACAGCAGTGTAGGAGTGGTCCTCTCTCTCTGCAACCACGCCAGCATTTATTGTTTGGAGATTTTTTGATAAAGGCCATTCTCACTGGGGCTAAGTGATATCTCATGTAGTTTTGATTTGCATTTCCCTGATGATTAGAGATGTTGAGCATTTTTTCATATGTTTGTTGGCCATGCTTCTGTCTTCTTTAGAAAAGTTTCTGTTAAAGTCCTTTGCCCACTTTTTAATGGGGTTATTTGATTTTTTTCTTCCTGATTTTCGTGAGTTCTAATTATATTCTAGTTATCAGTCCCTTATCGGATGCATAGGATGCAAAAATTTTCTCCCATTCTGTAGGTTGTCTGTTTACTTTCATGACTATTTCTTTGGCTGTGCAGAAGCTTTGTAGTTTGATCTTGTCTCATTTATTTATTTTTGTTGGTGCTGTGATTGCCTTTTGGGACTTCTTCATAAACTCTTTGCCCAGGCCGATGTCTAGGAGAGTGTTTCCAACTTTTTCCTCTAGAGTTCTAATAGTTTCATACTTTAGGTTTAAGTCTGTTAACCAGCGTGAGTTGGTTTTTGTGAGAGGTGAAAGGTGTGGGTCCTGTTTTAGCCTTCTACAGGTGGCTATCCAGTTGTCCCAGCACCATTTAATGAAAAGGGATTCTTTTCTCCAGCGTATGTTTTTGTCTGCTTTGTCAAGGATTAGATGGCTATATGAGGATGGTTTTATATCAGGATTCTCACATCTGTTCCACTGGTCAATATTCCTATTTTTGTGCCAATACCATATTGTTTTAATTACTACAGCTTTGTAGTATAGCTTGATATCTGGCATATTAATGCCTCCCATTTTGTTTTTGTTGCCTAGAATTGCTCTTGATATTCGGGGTCTTCTTTGGTTCCATACGAAGCGTAAAATTATTTTTTCTATATCTGTGAAGAATGCTGATGGCATTTTAATAGGTATTGCATTGAATCTGTAGATCAGTTTGGGTAGTATAGACATTTTGATGATATTGAGTCTGCCGATCCACGAGCATGGTATGGATTTCCATCTGTTTACATCCTCTGCTATTTCCTTCCTCAGTGTTTCATAGTTCTCTCTGTAGAGGTCTTTTATGTCCTTGGTTAAGTATATTCCTAGGTCCTTTAATTTCTTTGTTGCTATTGTGAAGGGAATTGAGTCTTTGATTTGGTTCTCAATTAGATTGTTGTTGGCGTATATGAATGCCTCTGATTTCTGTGTATTGATTTTGTATCCTGAGACTTTACTAAATTCATTGATCAGTTCCAGAAGTTTCTTGGTTGAATCCTTGGGGTTTTCTAGATACAATATCATATCATCAGCAAACAGTGAAAGTTTGATCTCTTCTGCCCCTATTTGGATACCTTTGATTCCATTTTCTTGTCTGATTGCTGTAGCCAAGACTTCCAGTACTATGTTGAACAGAAGTGGAGATAGTGGGCAGCCTTGTCTGGTTCCAGTTCTAAGTGGGAATGATTTCAATTTTTCCCCATTCAATATGATGTTGGCTATGGGTCTGTCATATATGGCTTGTATCATTTTTAGGTATGTCCCTTCTATGCCTATTTTCTTAAGTGTTCGTATCATGAAAGGGTGTTGAATTTTGTCAAAAGTTTTTTCTGCATCGATTGAGAGAATCATGTGGTCTTTGTTTTTGCTTCTGTTTATGTGGTGAATTGCATTTATAGATTTACATATGTTGAACCATCCCTGCATCCCTGGATAAAGCCCACTTGGTCGTGGTGGATTATTTTTTTGATAAGTGTCTGTATTCGGTTAGCTAAGATTTTGTTGAAAATTTTTGCATCTATATTCATTAGGGATATTGGTATGTAGTTTTCTTTTTTTGTTGCATCCTTTCCTGGTTTTGGTATCAGAGTAATATTCACTTCATAAAAGGTGTCGGGGAGGTTTCTGTTCTTCTCTATGTTATGGAATAGTTTCTGCAAGATAGGTACTAGTTCTTCTTTGTAAGTGTGGTAAAATTCAGGTTTGAAGCCATCTGGACCGGGGCTTTTCTTTTTAGGGAGATTTTTAATTGCTGTTTCTATTTCAGCTGTTGAGATTGGTCTGTTCAGGGAATCTATTTCTTCCTGGTTGAGCCTAGGGAGGCTGTGTGTTTCTAGAAATTTGTCCATTTCCTCCACATTTTCCAGTTTGTGTGCATAAAGGTTTTTGTAGTATTCATAAATTATATCTTGTATCTCTTTGGGATCAGTTGTGATATCTCCTTTTTTGTTCCTAATGGAGCTTATTAGAGATTTCTCTTTTCTGCTTTTCGTTAGCTTAGCCAGTTGCATGTCAATTTTGTTTATTTTTTCAAAGAACCAACTTTTTTATTTTATTAATCTCCTGAATAGCTTCCCTGTTTTCATTTTCGTTTAGTTCTGATTTGATCTTGTTGATTTCACTTCTTCTGCTGGGTTTGGGGTTGGTCTGTTCTTCTTTTTCCAGCTCTTTGAGTCGTTTCATTAGATTGTCTATTTGTGATCTTCTTGTCTTTTGGTTATAGGCATTTATGGAGATAAACTTTCTTCAGAACTGCTTTAGCTGTGTCCCAGAGGTGTTGATAACTTGTCTCTCCATTGTCGTTTTCTTGATAGAATTTTTTAATTTCCGTCTTGATTTCTTCATTTATGAAGTAATCATTTAGTAGGAGGTTGTTTAATTTCCACGTTTTTGTGTAGAAATGTGAGTTTCTGTTAGGGTTGATTTCTACTTTTATTCCATTGTGAACTGAGAAGGTACATGGTATGGTTTCTATTTTTTTAAATTTCTTGAGATTTTCTTTGTGTCCTAGGATATGGTCAATCTTAGAGAATGGCCCGTGAGCTGATGAGAAGAATGTATATTCAGTGGATTTTGGGTAGAATGTTCTGTAAATGTCAGTCAGACCCAACTGTTCTAGAGTTTTGTTTAAGTCCATTATTACTTTATTAATTTTCTGTTTGGAGGATCTGTCTCGTGCCGTCAGTGGGGTGTTGAAATCTCCAGCGATTATGGAGTTGCTATTAATCCATTTGCTTAGTTCCAGTAAGGTTTGCTTTATTAATCTGGGTGCACCTAAGTTGGGTGCATATATATTTAAAATTGTTATCTCTTCTTGTTGAACTGTGCCCTTCACCATTATATAATGACCCTCTTTGTATTTCACTACTTTTGTTGGTTTAAAAACTAAATCGTCTGAAATTAGAACTGCCACAGCAGCCTTCTTTTGGCTTCTATTTGCTTGGAATATTGATCTCCACCCTTTTATTTTTAGTCTATATGCATCCTTGCAGGTTAGATGTGTTTCCTGAAGACAGTATATACTTGGCCTGTACTTTTTATCCATTGAGCCAGCCTATGTCTCTTGAGTGGAGAGTTTATGCCATTCACATTTATTGAGAGAACTGATAGGTAAGGTAGATTACTGTTCATTCTGTTGGGTTGGATGCTGTTGCTATGATTTCTGTCTTGAGCCACTGTAATATCTGGCCTTTAATATCTTTGGGTTTCGGTTGTTTTTACATTTGTGGGTTATTAATATGATGTTCCATGCATAACGCTTTTTTATGTATTTCTTGTAACGCTGGTCTTGTCTTGGTGAATTCTCTCAGCCTTTGCTTGTCTGAGAATGTCTTTCTTTCTCCTTCATATACGAAGCTTTATTTTGCAGTGAATAAGATTCTAGGCTGGGCATTGTTTTGTTTCAAAAGAGTGAGAATGAGGCCCCAGTCTCTTCTTGCTCATAAAGTCTCATTAGAGAAGTCTGATGTTATTCGAATTGGCTTTCCCTTGTATGTTACTTGCTTCTTTTGTCTTACAGCTCTTAGAAGGGCCTCTTTAGTTGATACTTTGGTCAGTCAGATGACTGCATGTCGTGACATCTTCCTGTTTGCGTTGAATCTCCCAGGGGTCCTCTGAGCTTCTTGAACTTGTATATCAAGATTTTGAGCAAGGCCTGGGAAATTTTCCTCTATTATATCTTCAAACAGCTTGTCCAACCCTTGAGTGTTGTCTTCTTCCCCTTCTTGGAACCCTATGACCCTCACATTAGGTTTCTTCACATAATCCCACAGCTCTTGTAGGCTTTACTCTTTTCTCTTGTTTTTCTGCTCTATTTCTGTGACTGATTTATTTAATTGGAGGTTGTTATCTTCAAGCTCTGAGATTCTGTCTTCTGTTTGATCTACCCTGTTCTTGAGACTTTCCACTGTATTTTGTAGTTCCTTGCATTGATTCTTCATTTCCAGGAGTTCGGTTACACTTTTCTTCATTGTGTCTATTTCTTTTCCCATATCTTGGAGGCTTTTTGTGGTTTCTTTGTGTTGGTCATTGAGTTGTTGTTGCAGCTGGGTGAGTGTTCTTATGATCCACATATGAAATTCCTCTTCTGTCATATTGGTTGCCTGATTTTGATTCGTGTCTGTTTCTAGGGGACTGGTGCTCCTCTTTAGGGGTGTGTTTTCCGTTTGGTTCTTCATATTTCCTGAGTTCTTTCGCTGATTTCTTCCCATGTCGATCAGTTGTTGTTTCTTTCCTTAAGTTATTGTTTGGGTATTCACACTCCTTGTTTAGTTTCTGAGGTATTAGGTGGTGTCTGTAGGTGAGATTGGACCACTCCCTGTATATTGAGTCAGTGGGTGCCGTGGAAAGGCTGTGCAAGATGCCGTCCCTGTCAGTAGGTGGCGTTTGCTTGGAGGAACAGGCTATACTGTTGATTTTGTGTCCTGTTAACAGCTCTTGTTCTGGGTGGAGCTGGGTTGGGTAAGCCTGCCCTCAGGCAGTTAGCAGGGGTCAAAGTTCTGTTCTCTGCTTCCAGGGAAAGCTGTCAGGGCGGGGCTGGAATGGTCTGCTCAGCCAGAAAGTCTGGGTGTGGGGGTGGGGCTGTCTGAGACCCGCAGTCTGGAGTGGGCCTCGCTTTTTTCCACCCTCCCCAACTCCGCAGCTACTCCTGGGCCTCTGCCAGCAGGTCAGACCACAAGCCACGAGGCTTTCCCGGACTGTGATGCTGGGAGTGAGGTTCCCTGCACAGGAATGCCACCTGGGTTGGGCGCATGGCCTCCTCTCGGGAGGAGCGTTGCCCTCTATTTTGTCGATCCGCCCCTGGAGGCACACACACCTCAGTAGGCTGTTCACGTATAACCCTTCTGTGCCCCGGGCAATGCTAGCCCTCGTTGCAGGGTATCTGGTCTGCAGGTCCGACCTCAGGTCCCAGAGTTCAAACTGTATCCCCACCAGGGATTGGATTTCCGGTCCCAATTTACCCACAGGGAGCCCAAGCTGGGTCTATGTCTCTCAGCCTCAGGGTCTGCCCCGTTCTCCTGGGAACACCGTGCCTCAGTACCTGGGAGGGCGGGCGGGTAGGGAGCTCACAGTCTTAGTTCCCCTGAGTCAGCTGTAGGGTCCCAAAAGGGAAGGTCCCGTTCCCTGGAGGTGCCTCTGGCTGGTGGCTGTATTGTCTCTCTGGGCAGCCGGGGGTAGGGTCGGCGGAGGGGAGGAGGAGACAATATGGCGCCTGCCGCGCGGCTTGGGTCTGTGCACATGGAGGTGCCCAGAGGAAGTTGGGAACCTGGTGCCACGTCTGCTACAGGCTCACCGCTGGCTGGCTGCATTTTTTTATGCTTTTTTAACAAATGTTGAGTAGAAACAATCCTCAATTGCATAATTGATTAATTATTTTTTATGGTTATATAACCATTCTTTATTATTTTAAATTCATAATGTTTTAAAAAGTAAAAGGAAATCTATAATATACAAGAAAACTGTCCAAATTTTATTATTATTAATTTAACTATGTTTTAAATAGCCTGTATTTGTATGACTTCATAGTAAGAGAGCTATTAGTAAAATTCATAAATTACTCTTAGTCTTTAGGCCAAGAGTGCAAAAGAAAAAAAAATAGATATAAATATATGTGTGTATACATATTCTCTTAAGACTATGAAAGAGATATTACTTTTAAAATACTAAGGGGAAAAAAACTTCGAATAAATTTGTAGGATGCACAAGGATACATACTTGATGAGTTAATGAGGAATTTTGCCCCATTTCAAATCACTCACTCCATTTGATCGGCAGTCTATTCATTCTTTCATTCAAAACAGAGTCAACAACTACAATTTTAGTAAGAAATTTTTCCAGGTCCTAGGCATACAGATATTAATGCATCATTGTCCTTGTCCTCAAATATGTTATATTATTTTGGGAATGACAGATACCTAAGTAATTTATGGCTTTATCTTTTGGTGAGTTTAAATTCGTATGAAATATTAAATTATATCTATATTGTATTATAAAAATATTGTATTCCCTTCAAAGGATAAATCTCATCATAAATGAGATCATGTAAATGAAAACTTTAGCACAGCCTTAAGAGAAGAAATCCATTACGGCGACTGTTAGAGGTGAGTACAAAGCTCTAGCTCGTACAGAGAAAGGTGGCTTGGCCTAGAGGGCACAGAAAAAAATTGAATGTCCCATGACATGTGAGTTTGTTCCAAGTCCTTGGAATCATCTTTCATTTTTCCCTTGCCCTGGTATTTCGTTTACAATCTGCTAGTACATTGTGCTGCTTCTACTTTCAAATTCTGACCACTCCCTCTCATTTTCCCCTTACCGTATTTTTTCTGTTCTGGGCCTGCATTATCCTTCATCTAGATACCGATACCCTTGCTTCCTCTGCACCTGTCCCTGTAAAGTCTAACTTCCATTCGGGAGCCAGGAACAATACTTCTCAAACATAAGTCACTTCACAAAACTCCTCTCCACCAAGTAATCTCATCGTTTCACCACTTTTTCAGAGCCAGAGGGAAAGTCCCTGCAACAACGCAGGGCGGATGTGGCTTGCCTTCTCCCGGTGCGCCTCGACCTCCCTCCGGCCTCCCGCCCGCGGGGCGGCGTCCGGGTCTCGCGGCGGCCGGCGGGGTCACCGCGGGGTCACCGCGGGGTCACCACCGCGGCTCCTGCCGGGACGCCGCCCGGGACGGCCTGCCAGGCGCGTCCTGTGAACTGCCGGTACTCTCCTTTCTGAGACCCCCAGACTCCCCGACTCTCTTCCTTCTTTATGTTTCCATTAATACTTGTCATTATCTGACAGTCTATGTATTTATTTGTATGTTTGTTTTCTCATACTGAAATATGAGCTTCACAAGACGAGGGATTTAATAGTTCTTGTTTGCTACTGTATTACCAAAACTTAAAAATAGTGCCTGCCATGTAGTGTTCAATAAATACTTTTTGAATGATTAAGCAAGTCTTATAAAAAGTGAATAGGCATTCATCAGTTGGGTAAGGAAGGAAGGGTAAAACGCCCTGAGCAAGAAACGAACACATACACATACAAGCCGAGGACACCGAGGCGAGGTGGCACGGTCGGGACGGCCCGTGCTGGGGAGTGGAGGCAGAGGAGGTCGGAGGGAAGCGCGGCCCAGGGCTGCTGCGTCCCTTCCGTAGGGCCAGGCCTGAGCGTCCTGCATTTCAGGACCAGGAAGACTGTGATAAGACATAGTTACATACATTCTCTGACTCTCACAACAGTCTCACATTATTTTGTTAATTCAGGAGGAAAAATGAACAGGCGCTTCATAAGCTTCTTATCAAGAAACACAATAGCAAGTCAACAGCACACTTTCTGGGTATGTTACATGTGCAGAGACAGTAATTGAAAACCATATTCCACATTCAAAGATATTTCTTTGACATTTATTAGACTTTCAGTATTGGAAGAACATTTTAATATGTTTTCTTTAACTTTGAAAAATATGCTTTAGAGATAAATTAATTTATAATAAAGGTTACCACCTAACACTAAAGGGCAAGATTTCAATTAACAGTTTAAGTTATGTCTGGTATATTTAATAACCCAAAAAGGCACTTAAGAAACCTCATTTTCTTTTTCAAAGACCAATTTGCTAAATGCACCTTAAAAATCACATATTAAGAGATCATATTCTATAAATGATTAACAATTATTTCAGAACAATTATCAAGAGAAAATAACCAAATAATTTGTCAACATACAAGATAAAGCTTTGACACAATGAATAATATCCAACCAGAAGAGATTGATTCTGATTTTATTTATGGTTTTGTTGACAATGGGGGGGATTAAAAGAGGTTGATAGTGCCTATATGGGCAAAGTGAAACTTTAAACAATTGTGTAAATAAACTCAGTCAAATTAGTTTGGCTATATGGACTTCTGGTTAAAATGTGTGCATTTTCTGTTTCCTCTACTTGCTTATTTTTATTATGATGGGTATATAATAGCTCATATGTTATAGAGCAGCAGTGCCCAGCCTTGTTGGGATCAGGGACCAGTTTCATGAAAGACAAGTTTTCCACAGAGCGGGGTAGGTGTGGATGGTTTCAGGATGATTCAAGCATATTCCACTTATTGTGCATTTTATTTCTATTATTGTTACATTGTCATTTGCCACTCACTGACAGGGTTTTGATATGAGTCTGCAAGCAATTGATTTATTATGGTCTCTGTGCAGTCAAACCTCCCTGTTAATGATAATCTGCATTTCTAGCGGCTACCCAGTGCTAGCATCACCGCCTGAGCTCCGCCTGGGAGCATCAGGCCTTGGATTCTCACGAGCCTAGATCCCTCCCGAGCGCAGCTGCCAGCAGGGCTCTCGCTCCTGTGAGAATCCAGCACCCCAGCTGACCTGACGGGAGGCAGAGCGCAGGCGGTGATGCAAGTGATGGACAGCGGCTGTAAACACAGATGAGGCTTTGCTTGTTGACCCTCTCTAACCTCCTGCTGAGCAGCCTGGTTCTGAAAAGGCCATGGACCGGTGCTAGTTAATGGCCCAGGGATTCGGGACCACAGTTACAGGGTACGTGTGATGTTTTGACACAGGAATTCTTTCTATTTTTTTCTTTTCTTTTTTTATTTCAGCATATTATGGGGGTACAAACGTTAAGGTTACATACATTGCCCTTGCCTCCCCTGCCCCCTCCAGTCAGAGCGTGGTGTCCATCCCCCAGCTGGTGCGCATCACACTCACCATGTATGTACATGCCCATCCCCTCCTCCCCTCCCTCCTCCCCCTCCCACCTGCCCCACACCTGACAAATGCTTGTTTTTCTTTTTTTCTAAACATTTTGGTTATGTTTTATATCTTTGCCTCTCCCTAGCAAGGGTTAGAGGTATGCCCTTCCTCTCCGCAATGCTCACCACATCCTTCACATGTGGGACTACTCCTCCAACCCCCGAATCCCTGGTGAGCACCACCACCCTTTGAGCACCATAGTGCTAATCAGTCAGTACCAATTTGATGGCGAGTACATGTGGAGCCCATTCTTCTGATCTTGTGTCACCTCACTTTGGATAATGGGCTTAAGCTCAATCCAGGATAATATAAGCAGTGCTAGTTCACTGTCGTTTCTTAGAATTGAGTAATATTCCATTGTAAACATATACCAAATTTTAATAATCCACTCAACGATTGGCAGACACTTGGGTTGTGTCCATGTCCTTGCAATAGTAAATTGTGAGTCCATAAACATTTGGGTGCAGATGTCTTTATAATAGAATGTCTTATGCTCTTTTGGGTAGATGCCTAATAATGCTACTGCTGGGTCGAATGGTATTTCTATTTTTAGCCATTTGAGGTATATCCAAATTCTTTTCCACAAAGGTTGCACTAATTTGCAGTCCCAGCAGCAGTGTAAGAGTGTTCCTGTCTCTCCACATCCTCGTCAGCATTTGTTGTTTTGGGATTTCTTGATACAAGCCAATCTCACTGGGGTTAGATGATATCTCATTGTGGTTTTGATTTGCATTTTTCTAATGATTAGCAATGTTGAGCATTTTTTAATATGTTTGATGGCCATTATTCTATCTTCTTTAGAAATGTTTCTGTTAATTTCCATTGCCCATTTCTTGATGGGGCTGTTTGATTTTTTCTTGTTAATTCTTCTGAGCTCTAGATAGATTCTCGTTATCAAACCTTTATCGGAAGTGTAGAGAGCAGATGTTTTCTCCCATTCTGTAAGTTGTCTATTTGCTCTAAGGATAGTTTCCTTGGCTGTGCAGAAGCCTTTTAATTTGATCAGATCCCGTTTGTTTATTTTTGTTGCTGCGGTGATTGCTTTGTGGGTCTTCTTCAAGAATTCTTTGCCTAGACCAGTGTTTGAGAGGTTTTTTCCAACCTCTTCTTCTAAGATTCTTAAGGTTTCATGACTTGGGTTTAAATCTGTTATCCATCTCGAGTGGATTTTTGTGAGAGGTGAGAGGTAGGGATCCTGATTCATTCTTCTGCATGTAGCTATCCAATTTTCCCAGCACCATTTATTGAAGAGAGATTCTTTTCCCCATTGTATATTTTTGTCTGCTTTATCAAAGATTAGGTTACCATATGCAGATGGTTTCATCTCTGGAATCTCAGTCCTGTTCCAAATATCTATGCTTCTGTTCTTGTGGCATTCACAGGCTGATTTAATTATTATTGCTTTATAGCACAGCTTGAAGTCAGGAAGACTAATGCCTCCCAGTTTGTTCTTTTTACTTAAGATTGCTTTGGCTATATAAGGTATTTTCTGTTTCCATACAAAGTGCAGAATTATTTTTTCTAAATCTGTAATGAATGATGGTGGTAATTTGAAGGGGAGTGCATTAATTCTGTAGATCACTTTAGGTAATAGTGACATTTTAATGATATTGATTGGTGGCAATCTATGAACAAGGTAGATTTTTCCATCTGTTCCCATCTTCTACAATTTTCTCTTTTAGTGTTTCATAGTTCTTCTTGTATAAGTCTTTTGTATCTTTTGTTAAATATATTCCTAGATATTTAATTTTCTTTGGGGCTATATTAAAAGGAATTGAGTTTTTTATTTGAGTTTCAGTTGGACGGTTCCTGGCATATATGAATACTTCTGATTTGTGTGTAGTGATTTTGTAACCTGAGACTTTACCGAATTCATTTATCAAGTCTAGGAGTCTCTTGCACAGATCCATGGGGTTTTCAAGGTATAATATCATATCATCGGCGAAGAGCGAGAGTTTGATCCCATCTGCACCCACTTGGATGCCCTTAATATCCCTCTCTTGCCTGATTGCTATACCTAGGACTTTGAGTACTATGTTGAATAGAAGAGGATCCAGTGGACATCCTTTTCTAGTTCTAGATTGAAGTGGGAATGGTTTCAATTTTTCCCCATTTAGTATGATATTGGCCATGGGTTTGTCATAAATGGATGATAATGTTAAGGTATGAGCCACTTATGCCTATTTTGTTAAGAGTTTTTATCATAAAGGTGTGTTGGAATTTGTCAAAAATGCTTTTTCTGCATGTATTGAGAGAATCATATGGTCTTTGTTCTTGTTTCTATTTATAAGGCAGATTGCATTTATAGATTTGCATATGTTGAACCAGCCTTGCATCCCTGGAATAAAGCCCACCTGGTCATAAAGAATTATTTTTTTGATGTGCTGCTTAATTCTGTTTGCTAAAATTTTGTTAAGGATTTTTGCATCTATATTCATGAGGGATATTGATCTGTAATTTTTGTTTTGTTGTGTCCTTTCCTGGCTTTGGTATCAAGGTGATATTGGCTTCGTAGAATGAGTTAGGAAGGCTACCATCCTTCTCAATGTTGTGGAATAATTTCTTTAGTATTGGTATGAGTTCATCTTTGTATGTTTGGTAAAACTCTGAAGTGAAGCCATCTGGTCGGGGACTTTTCCGTTTGGGGAGGTCGTTAATTACTGCTCCAATTTCTGCACTTGAGATTGGTCTATTCAGGAATTCTGTTACCTCCTGGGTGAACTTAAGGAGATCGTATGAATCCAGGAATTTGTCCATTTCTTCCTCATTATTCAGTTTTGGAGCATATAGTTTTTTATAGTAGTCAAACATAATGTTTTGTATTTCTGTGGTGTCTGTTGTGACCTCTCCTTTTTCATTTCTTATTGAGTTAATTAGAGTCCTTTCAAATTTAAGTTCTTGTCAATCTAGCAAGAGGGCTATCAATTTTGTTTATCTTTTTGAAAAACCAGCTTCTGGTTTTGTTGAGCTTTCATATAATTCTCTTGTTCTCCATTTCATTTAGTTCTGCTTTGATCTTAGTTATTTTTTTCTTCTACTAGGTTTGGAATTTGTTTGCTCTTCTTTTTCCAATTCTTGGAGTCTATTCATTAGGTTGTCAGTATCTAATCTTTCTGATTTTTTTATGTGAGCATTAATTGCTATGAGTTTTCCTCTCAAGTATGCTTTTGCTGTATCCCACAGGTTTTGGCAATAAGTGTCTCTGTTATCATTTTGTTTGAAGAAACTCTTGATTTCTTTCTGAATTTCATCCTTGACCCAATAATTCTTCAATAATAGATTGTTCAGTTTCCATGATTTTGTGAAGCATTGAGGGTTTCTCTAGGAATTGAACTCTAGTTTTATACCACTATGGTCAGAGAAGACAAATGGTATAATTTCAATTTTTTTTGAGTTTTTGAGATCTGATTTGTGGCCTAGTATGTGATCAATTTTGGAGAAGGATCCATCGGCAGCTGAGAAGAATGTAAATTTAACTTTATTTGGGTGGAATGTTCTGTAGAGATCTGTCAAACCTATTTGATCAAGAGCTTTGTTTAAGCCTACTTTTTGCTTATTTTCTGTTTGGATGATCTATCCAGTTCATTCAGTGGAGTGTTGAAGTCCCCTGCTACTATGGCAGTATTTTTTAACATACTCTTTAGATCATACAAGGTTTGGTTTATGTGATTGGATGCTCCTGCATTGAGTGCATAAATATTAAGAATTATTAAATCTTCTTGTTGGATCTTCCCTTTCGCCATTATAAAGTGGCCATCTTTATCCTTTTTTACTTTTGCTATTTTAAAGCTTATGTTATCTGCAAATAGTATAGCTACTCCTGCTTTCTTTTGATTTCCATTTGCCTGGATGATAGTTTTCTATCCCTTGACCTTCAGCTGGGAGGCATCTTTGTGGGTTAGATGTCTTTCCTGTAGACAGCAGATACAAGGCTTGTGGATTTTATCCACTCTGCCAGTCTATGCCTTTTCAGAGTACAGTTTAAACCATTTACATTTATTGAGAGGATTGAAATTGGAGGAAAATTTCCATTTATATTGTTGAGTGAAGTCCTGCTGCTTTGACTTGCTCCTTGAGCCATCATGCAGTTCAAGTTCTAGCCTTTAATTCTTTGAAGATTTTACTTTGAGGAGTGTCTATTGCCCTATTCAGTGTGGTAGGCAGATCTGAGAACTTTCTGTAGGGCTGGTCTGGTCTTTGCAAATTCCTTCAGTGATTGCTTGTCTGAAAAGGATTTTATGTCTCCCTCATAGATGAAACTTAATTTTGCCAGATAAAAATTCTAGGTTGGCCCTTATTCTGTTTTAGAAGATTAAGGATAGGCACCCACTCCCTCCTGGTTTGTAAGGTTTCAGATGAGAAGTCTGTTGTTAGTCTGATAGGCTTTCCTTTATAGGTCATTTGCTGCTTTTGTCTTGCTGCACAGAAGATTGTTTATTTCACTTTTACTTTGGTCAGCCTAATAACCATGTGATGAGGTGATTGCCTTTTCACATTGAGTCTCCCAGGAGTTCTGTGTGCTTCTTGTATTTGGATATCAAGATTTCTAGCCAGGCCTGGCATATTTTCCTCCAGTATTCTGTGAAATAAGTTTTCCAGCCCTTGTGAATGTTCCTCTTTCCCTTCCGAATCCCCATCAATGTGAGATTTAGCTTTTTTACATAATCCCACACTTCCTGTAAATTTTGGTCTTGTCTCTTGTTTCTGTGTTTCCTTTCTTCCTCTGGTTTGTTTAGTGCATAGGCATAATA
This sequence comes from Microcebus murinus, assembly GCF_040939455.1. Classification (NCBI taxonomy): domain Eukaryota; kingdom Metazoa; phylum Chordata; class Mammalia; order Primates; family Cheirogaleidae; genus Microcebus; species Microcebus murinus. The sequence continues at coordinate 3,971,059 of NC_134126.1, read as the reverse complement.
TTCAAACTCTGAGATTCTTTCCTCTGCATGGTCCATCCTGTTCTTGATGCTTTCCACTGTATTATGGAGTTCCTTGATTGTTTCCTTCATTGCCAGAATTTCTATTTGGTTTTTCTGAATAATTTCAGTTTCTTTGGAGAATTTTCCATTCATTTTCTGTATTGTTGTCGTGGTTTCTCTATGTTTGGATTCTATTTTGTCTTCAATTCCATTAAGTTTTCTAACAATCCATATTCGGAATTCTTCCTCTGTCAGTTTAATCATGTCATGTAAGTTGGTGTCAGTTGGTGGAGAATGTGCACTTTTTTTTGAAAGTGACTTTTCTCTCTGATCCTTCATGTTTCCTGTAATCTTTCGCTGGTTCTTTCTCATCTGGGTGCTTTATTGAGGACCGGAGGTGCAGGGACTGGATCCTGAGCTAAATTGTGGGATTCCAGAGGAATGATCCTTGCCAGATCTGGATATATGTGCTCTGGACTTATAATGTGTTAGAGGAGTTTGAGCCTGTTGGGTTATCTTTGCCCTGTTGTCTTCACTATCTTTTAATAGAGATTAATGAGACTAGATCCCTTGCTTAGACTCCCAGGAGTTGTATCACCCTTTTGTGTGTGACTCCCCTAACAACTACTAGTATGAGGTGGGAGGCACTGTGATGAGCTATGAGATTACTCTCTCTTTTTGTTACTTGAGGTTTGCATGGGCGGGTCAGTTATCAAGTTATTCCAATACCTATGTAATGAGCTCTAAACCCCTAAATGTGGTTAAACAGGAATCTCAGCCTTTGGGGAGTGTCATGCCTCTCTCAGGGGATTCTTGAGCCCTGTTACCTATTTAGCTGGTGTGAGATAAGCAACAGGTATCAGCAAGCCTAAGAGAGCATACTTCAGAGGATGCTTTATCTGTGGCTAGGGGGAGCTGCTAAAAAGTTATTCAGAGATCTTTCGCTGCTTATGTGCAGCAGCTCCTGGTGGAAGGTGTCTTTTGGTGCAATTGCTAGGGATTCTGGTTGAGATTTTCCTTCCCAGAACACAATCCTGTAATTTGGCAACTGCCTGGGTACCAAGGGCAAGCCCTTGTATTCTGCTTTTATCAGATGATTCAAACCAACTCACTGTAGCAGGGCATCAACTCTTGTTACTCCGCCCCTCCAAGGATGGAGTTTATTTGGTGGGTATGAAGTAAAAGCCTCAGGGCTGTTGAAGAGGCCTGACCCAGGGCCGACGAGGGGCACAGAGCAGAGAGCGACCTGCCTGGATGCTCTGCTACTGCATAGGAGGTGACAGGCCCTTCCCTACAACATACCAGTGGCCTGGTCTCAGACAAGGACCTGCCACAACCCAGGCGGGTCTTGGCCCTAAAAGCGGTCTCCCTCCTCACTCTGTGCTTCCAGGGCTGGGGCTGATCCTTTGGCTGGAGGAAGGCCCTGTCTACCAAGTCGCATCCAGGAGATGGGCATGGGTCTCAGCTTGGGTAGCAGTCTGGAGACGCTGTTACTGAACCCTTTCAGGGGAGGGATCTGCCTTTGATTAAAAAATGGGCCAGCAGTGGATAACAAGCAAGAAGAGGTAGCAGACCAGCCTCCGGTTGCAGCTTGAAAAATGACTTAACAACTCTGCCCAGGGGTGGAGTCTGTAGTTTTGGAGAGAGGCACCTAGCTCAAAACCCAAAAAGTGTGGGTGGTACTGTTGTCCCAGGTCACAGCTGGAAAATCGCTCTCCTTCCCAACTCCACCCTGCTAGGGCAGGGGCTGTTCTTTAGGCACAAAAAACAGGTGGTGAGGTAAGATGGGGGACCGCCTGACCACACTGGGAGGCATCACCTGGCAAGCTATCTCTCTCCCTCTTCCGTCCTCTCTCCGGTGGGACTTGAGCCACTGGGGTCCGCCAGGAGGCTCCACCGAGGAGCGAGAACTCTCCCTTTTCTGCCGCCTCACAAGCGGAGCTTCAGCGGCCGGAGTCCCCTGGGAGGGTCCGTGGACAAGCTCCCTACCTCCATCTTCTGTCCCCTCACCGGTGGAGCTCGGGTCACCTGAGTCCACCAGAAAATTCAGCCTAATGAGCGATCCCTCTCACTTTTCTGCCCCTTCAAAAGCGAAGCATGAGCCGCTGGCATGTACAGCCCCCCGCCAGGGAGTCCCGCCGGGCACTGGAGAGTCCAAATTGCTTTCCGCCGGCTCCTCTCCGGGCGCCTGCCGCCCTGTGGCCTCTCCGGGCTGACCCAGGCGCTTCGCTGCCTGTGAGGTGTGGGGCGGCGACGGCACGGCGTCCCCGGCGGATCACACAGCCCGGCCACCTGGCCGGTGAGCACAGCCCACCTGCGCTCCAATCCCCGCGTACAACCCGCATTCTCGGAACTTTGCGGCAAAGCCACTGAGTCACTGTCCTCCTTTTCCCGGCACTGCTCGACCCTCGTTGCTTCCCTGCAATTCCGCGGAGCGATCCTGGGGGAGCACTGCCCACTCGAGTGACTTAGACCGCCTTCCTCACCGCCCACTCTGAGGGCGGAGCCAGGAGGTCGTCCCTAATCTGCCATTTTTGACAATCCAGGCGTTTTCTTTAAGAATATCATATTCACTGGTAAGAGAAGTTCCACTTTCTGTTCTGTCACTATTGGTTGTGAACACCTAGACAAGTTACTAGGGTTGGTTTGAGGACAAAATCAGATAGTGCATGCAGAAGATCTGGCACATTTTAAATGTTAATTAAATAGTAGCTTTCTTCCCCTATTAGCACCTTCCTCTACTCTTTTCACCCCCTCAAACTGTTCGTTTTCTCAAGGACTTCTTTACAGATAGGAAAGCAATTTAGTCATTAACCCGCTACATAACCTCCTGTTATGATTTCACTTTTAAATGAATATTTCTTGATTGAGCGATATGGGAGAGTTATGATAATAATAGCAAACAGTTATTAAGTACTTAGTATTTGCCAGACACTGACCTGTAGGTTTTCTTATATAAATTTGTTTAATTTTCTTGGTAACCCCTTGAGTAGATACAATTATTATCCCCTTTATGATAATGGAGAAAACTGAAGCATGGAACAAGGACTTTTTTTCACAGACACAGAGCCGTTAGGTAGCAGAACCAGAATTTAGATACATGACATTTGGCCTTGTACTCAGTGCCATTGCTGCTGAAACTTCAGGGAGGGGGGTGAGCTCACTTGCAGGAGAACCTATATCTGCAGTGCATTTAAGCAAAGCTATACAGGTATGTGTGTTTAACCATAAGACCATCATTGTTCATCCTAATAATATGATTATTTTCTTTAGTTGTCATTCACTTACTGTTGCTGGAATGTTTTACATAAATGTCCAGCATTATAGTTAGTCTATGGTTTTGTAGACACTGTTATTTCTCAAACAAATCAAAAGATTTCCAAGGACAGTTTTGATACATGTTACATGTAACAAGATACATGCTAGAGTGAATTTAAAGTGTTTTTATTAGGTTTTACTCATTTTGGGGGGGCAGAAATATCTTTGACTTGGAGGGGAGTCTTCATATTTATGTTGCATAGAAAAGACTAAAATTTTGTCTTTTTTCTTTCCTTTTAGTTTTAAGTTCCAAATAGTCTTCATGTATCCCCCATAGGACCTTGATGATGTTTTACATGGTGTAGGCACTCAAAAATATGTGTTGACATGCTAAAGTGGGGGAAAAAAAAAAAAAAAAAAACATTGGTGAAGAATCCTTTCTAAGCCTGTGTTCTGAGTGGTGAGACTTTGAATAATGAGGTCCAGGCAGCAATTTCAGCCCCCTCGTGGCCTGTTGGGCTGTGCTCCCCACAGTGCCAGGACCAGCACGCCGATGCCCCATGAACGCCGCCCGCCGCGTGCCCAGGGCAAAGCCGTCTGCTGTCCAATGTCTCTTCTCATGCTCAGCCGAGTCCCAGAGAATAATAGTCCTGGGCTATAGGAAAGCATTCAGCTGCCACAGCTTCTAAACTAAAATTTCTAACATGTTGTTCATGACGGAAGATGTTCAAATGAATAGTTTTTAAGTCTATATGCTACTCTGAATCCAGTCACTGAGGTTGAAGTGCTATTTGGAGAAGAGACCTATTTACAGATACTAATTTAATCTGTTTTGGTTGGAGTATGGTTACCATAATCAATCAATGAGTATAGCAGCTTAGGTCCCATTCCAAATAAACAGCAGAATTTTGTTCAAATAAGAAAAACAAAATTCTGGGAGGAGGATAAGACAAAGCCCGGCAGCAATAACCATCAGGCGTATTTGTGAAGATTTTCTATACTTAGGCGGAGGGCTGACTTCTGGTGACTTGGAGGGAGCTAATAAAAGTTGGCAGGAATTCAGGGACATAGGAATGAAAGACAAAGTCTATGGACAATATGGTATAGAGGAGAGCTAGGCAGTCGGTAGGGAAATAACAAGACTCCCCTAGTGTTGCTCCCCAAGGCCAGGGTCAGGATTTACTGTTGGGCTTGAGGCAGTTTTTAGCACCCTGTGCACCAAGTGTGATAGAGAGCAAAGGGAATTCATCGAAATGCACCACAGCTGACAAATGCTAATAGCTTTTGTATTATGATGATCTTTCTCCCTAATGGTGGAAAGAGTTTACATTTTAGAACAAAATACCTCCATTGGCCGATATCTCTCCATTTCCCCCACCCACCTGCCTCTAGTAGCCACAATTTTGCTGTCTTCTTTTATAAATTTGATTATTTTAGATTCACATAGACCTGAGAACATGTAGTATCTGTCTTTCTTTACCAGGCTTATTTTATTTAGCATAATGTTCTCTAGGTCCATCCATTTTTCACAAGTGACAGACTTTGTCCTTTTTAAAGCTGAATAGTATCCCACTCTGTGTGTGTGTGTGCACAGTTAAGAGGAATAAATATTTGTGGTGATAGATATGTTAATTATCTTGATTCAATCATTTTGTATTTATACATATACCATATCTTCAGTTTGTGATCCATAGCTATCTACAAGTATAATTTGTCAATATTAAATAAAATTAAATGAAAAAAATAAAAAAATATATAAGAGATACCCCAGCCCAGTTCTATACTCTTCCATTAAAAAATTAAAAATTGGCAGGAAAATATCCTTGCAATTTTAAAGATGGATTTCTTATTTAGATAGGAATCTAAGTCCATTTTACACTTGGAAATCAGACTATGTGGGTGGCTTTTTACCAGGTTAAAAAAATATTCATATCATGGATTTTTGAATATTTACAAGCCTAAAGAGTAAGCTAGAGAAAGGTCCCTACACTGAAACAGAAGGAGGAAAGTAAAACTATTAAAGTGATGGGAGAAGCTAAAAAAAAATTGTGAATGAGCAGAGAGACGGGTACATGCAGAGGGATAAAGCAAGCCCGGAGAAGGGCTCACGTCGCGAGGCAAGAAAGGACGTGCCATGGAAGAGCCGTTCTCCAGGTTGGGCCGGACGGGCGGCACCGGCCCAGGCGGGCGTCTCCCCGCGCCCAGGCGGGTCCGCCGGGACTCCCCGCGCCCAGGCGGGTCCCCCGGGACTCCCCGCGCCCAGGCGGGTCCCCCGGGACTCCCCGCGCCCAGGCGCGCGGCCTCGACCCTTGGCGCAGGCGCTGCGCTCGCTGCCTCTCCCGCCGCTCCCCGGCAGCCCGGCTCTCACTTGACACTTGCACCCCTTGTCACCGCTGTGCTGCTTGTCAGGCCACATGATGAAGATTACACTTTGAAAGAATGACTTCTTTTTCTGTTTCATGGACTCTTTCTTTGGGACTATTCGTTATTCTTCTATTTGCTCTGGGGCTGGATGGTGTTCATAGGAGGAATACAAAGAGAAAGAAGAAAAAAACCCGTTCGCCTTTGGATGGCCAGCATATTATTTCAAGGAAATAGTCTTGGTATCTTTTTCAGAAGATTTTCTTTTATTGCTTTCACCTTCCATTGATAATATGAAGAAATTTTTTGTTGATTAGGTCATAGAAATTTAATAAATCTAAGCTATTAAACTGAGTAAGAATTCAATTTAATGGGAAATATTAAAAGCCCCGACCTTAAAAGAAATAAGCTTAGAAAAGCCAATAGTTATTAATCCCAGAATATTAAGGGACAGGAGAAGGGACGAAGCTGGCGAGGCACATGCGTGCTGATGCGGGGCGCTGCGGACCCAGCGGCGCCGGCCGAGCGGCAGACCCGGGCGGACGGGCTCAGTCTGCCTCCTGGGCCCCGTGGGGCGCCTGCGGGGTGCGCGGGAGACCCGGGCGGACGGGCTCAGTCTGCCTCCTGGGCCTCGTGGGGAGCCTGCGGGGTGCGCGGGAGACCCGGGCGGACGGGCTCAGTCTGCCCCTGGGCCTCGTGGGGCGCCTGCGGGGTGCGCGGGAGACCCGGGCGGACGGGCTCAGTCTGCCTCCTGGGCCCCGTGGGGCGCCTGCGGGGTGCGCGGGAGACCGGGGCGGACGGGCTCAGTCTGCCCCTGGGCCCCGTGGGGCGCCTGCGGGGTGCGCGGGAGACCGGGGCGGACGGGCTCAGTCTGCCTCCTGGGCCCCGTGGGGAGCCTGCGGGGTGCGCGGGAGACCCGGGCGGACGGGCTCAGTCTGCCCCTGGGCCTCGTGGGGCGCCTGCGGGGTGCGCGGGAGACCGGGGCGGACGGGCTCAGTCTGCCTCCTGGGCCCCGTGGGGCGCCTGCGGGGTGCGCGGGAGACCCGGGCGGACGGGCTCAGTCTGCCCCTGGGCCTCGTGGGGCGCCTGCGGGGTGGGCGGGAGACCCGGGCGGACGGGCTCAGTCTGCCCCTGGGCCCCGTGGGGCGCCTGCGGGGTGGGCGCCACAGCGGCGCCGGCCGAGAGGATTCCAGCAAGTCATCCTACAGCCAGACCGTGGGGTGAGTCCCATCCACTGCTCCTGATGTATCCTAAGTGGCAGAAAAGCAGATGGGAAGTTTGTCTCTGTCTGTGGAAGCCAGGGACAGGGAGCCATTCCTGGGAGATGTCGGAAGCCTCTAACAGCAACTTTGGCTCAAGGACTCCCATGTGCACGGCTCAACCATTCTAAGAACTGCAGCGTGATGTAAGAATCTTGCACCTACTCTTCCTTCCTTCTTTTTCCCTTCAAAGGCTCGGACTTGCATGGTAGGCTGTAATCTTACCCTCAAATACCTACTCCTTCTTTTCCAAAGTAAAGGACACCTTGCTGCGTCATGAGTCCCTTCCCACACAGAAGGAAGCACAGTTCTTGGCAGGTGATCCTGGGATCTCCAGCAATACATAGCATGCTGAGGGACACTGACCTCGCTCATAAACTAGGTGACCTGAATGATGCCACTTTTAAGTCCGTCCAAGAGCATGAAAGGACTGTGCAGCCGATCAAGGCTGTGATGTAAATAGCCCCGACCTGTGGTCAGTACAATCTGGTGGGCCTTATGCCATCAGAAGAGCAGCTGTGGGAAACAATTAAATACAACACTCGTGGCAAATCCCAGAGGGAGAATCACAGCACAATCCCCTGAAATTCAGGAGCAAGGCTAAGAATCATACACATTTTGACCACTGGCTTCAGGCGTGTTACTGGGTTGTTGAAGAGACAGGATACTTAATCATAAGTACCAAGTGACTATGCATCTGAATATACCCACGTCAGTTTGTTTCTGGCAGACCCATCAAGTCATGAAATTGAGCAATCCTGCCCAGATGTAGTCTGTCATCTATGAGATAGTCTAACTCTAACATCAAACATGAGTGGGACCCGAGGACTCATGCAAGCCACAAGAGCATTGCAATTTGGCACACTCGACATGGACACTCAGGAATGCTTGGGGCACATGTTGAACTGTGCGTACCAATAAGTAGCTGCTTCCAAATTCTGCATGCAGAAGTAGATTAGTGTGGTACAAAGCATCCATTGTGGTGGTCAAGATAGCACACCACTCAATTCTTCTGCTGTAGAGGGTCACGTTGACTGCCAGACACAACTGCTGCCTGCTCTGGACCCACCACTTCCGGAAGAGACCACCCTTCCGGAGCTGCTGCAGCCTATGACCAGGTATGATGGTGGTAACAGTGCAGTCTCATTCCTAAGGGACACATAACTCTGACAAAGGGTGATTTTGGCTTGAGGACTCCCTATCTGCCTGGCAGAAATTTTCATATATAAAACCATGCTCATATAGCCAGCTAATCTTTGACAAAGCAGACAAACACATACACTGGGGGAAAGAATCCTTATTCAATAAACGGTGCTGGGAAAACTGGATAGCCACATGCAGAAGACTGAAACAGGATCCACACCTTTCACCTCTCACAAAACTCAACTCACAGTGGGTAACAGACTTAAACCTAAGGAGTGAAACTATAAAAATTCTAGAAGAAAATGATGGAAACACTCTCCTAGACATCGGCCTAGGCAAATAATTTATGAAGAAGACCCAAAGGCAATCACAGCAGCAACAAAAACAAATAAATAAATGGGACCTGATCAAACTAAAAAGCTTCTGCACAGCCAAAAAAATAGTCATGAGAGCAAACAGACAACCTACAGAATGGGAGAAAATTTTTGCATCCTACGCATCTGATAAGGGGCTGATAACAAGAATCTACTTAGAACTCACGAAAATCAGCAAGAAAAAAATCAAGCAACCCTATCAAAAAGTGGGCAAAGGACATGAACAGAAACTTTTCAAAAGAAAACAGAATAATGGCTAACAAATATATGAAAAAATGCTCAACATCTCTAATCATCAGGGAAATGCAAATCAAAACTACAGTGAGATATCACTTAACTCCAGTGAGAATGGCCTTTATCGAAAAGTCCCAAACAATAAATGTTGGCATGGATGTGGAGAGATAGGAACACGCCTACACTGCTGGTGTGAGTCTTGCCCCCAATAGTAAACTGTGGGCCGGGCGCGGTGGCTCACGCCTGTAATCCTAGCACTCTGGGAGGCCGAGGAGGGCGGATTGCTCGAAGTCAGGAGTTCTCAAAACCAGCCTGAGCAAGAGCAAGACCCCGTCTCTACTATAAATAGAAAGAAATTAATTGGCCAACTAATATATATAGAAAAAATTAGCCAGGCACGGTGGCACATGCCTGTAGTCCCAGCTACTCAGGAGGCTGAGGCAGGAGAATTGCTTGAGCCCAGGAGTCTGAGGTTGCTGTGAGCTAGTCTGACGCCACGGCACTCACTCTAGCCTGGGCAAGAAAGTGAGACTCTGTCTCAAAAACAAAAACAAAAACAAAACAGTAAACTGTATGAGGAACCAAGTAGTGAATGTTCTCAAGATGACTTAATGCACAGCCAGGGTTGAGGCTCCTTGTGTGTGGTCTCTATCCTGACCCAGAATGCAACCTCTTGGGCCCCACCCCAGACCCAGTGGATGAGAAACTCAGGAGGAGTGAGCACAGGAGTGAAGGCCCAGTGATCCGTGTTTCCAAGTACCCTCCAGGTCAGGGGGCCTCAAACTTTTTACACAGGTGGCCAGTTTACTGTCCCTCAGACCGTTGGAGGGCCAGATTATAGTTTAAATAAAATATGAACAAATTCCTATGCACACTGCACATATCGTATTTTGAAGTAAAAAAACAAATGGGCAAAAACACCCGCATGTGGCCCGTGGGCCGTAGTTTGAGGACGCCTGCTCCAGGTGATTCTGAAGCATAATAAGGTCTGATACCATAGTTTTGAGTATAAGCAAAGAGTATTTATTCATCTTTGTATCTTTGACACTTTAAACTGTGGCTGAAGTATTTGAGGATTTTAGTAAAAAAATATTTTTTTCTTCTGCAGTATCTACTGATCTCAGTCTTGTGGTCAAAATATGAATAATATAATTTATAGATGCATAATTTATTGTCTCTTACTTTACCCTCAAATCATCTGGGATTAAATATTGTATATAAAGAAGAAAAATAATAATAAACTAACAAAATATGAAAACAATTGTCTATACTTGTATATCTAGTCATTAGCAAAATCTCTCAGACTGTGTTCATATACACTTTCACAATATATATCCTTAGCTGCTTCTTTGTGAAATTTATGTTTAACCAAATTACAGCACAAGAAATGGCCACTAGCTAGTGAAAATGCTTATTATTTTATTCAGGTATTTTTATAAGTTAAATGAAACATTTATCCTATATATTCATTGAAAGATAAAAGTTCATCCCTTAAAATTGTTCTAATTACTTATTGTTGTTAATTCTTGATAATTTTACTTGTACGTATTCAAGAATCATAGAACATTTTTCTTAACAGAAACAATAAAGCTTGCCTGTATTGTTTTCAGTGATGTATTTATAATTGTAGAGGTATAGGAAATATTGTTTCATGTCACTTGTTTCAGAATTTAGCAGCAAATACATTTTTTCAAGAGTGAAGTGTAATTAAGAGAATTCCCTAGATGATGTCGGAAGTGTTAAAAGTCCATGCATTTTTGCTTATATGAGTAAAAGTTCTGTTAAATGTGTGAGAAAATTAAAAAAATGAAATGTTACAAGCAGAAAATTGCTTACACAGTGTCATGATTAAGGCTGACATTGGTGTCTGAATATTGTAATTTATGTTTTTTATATTTTACATTCAGTGTTAATGATTAAAACTGATATTTGCATATGACTACAATTAAAATAATATTTACCTTTAAGTTTTTTATAAGCACATATTTGTTTTCCATTTGCCCCATTCATGTAAGTAAGTATATATTAGGCCTACCTCAGGTTGTTAGCTGATAACAAACTTTATTGGTTTTCATGTTTTATGGAAAACTGTTGTGTGGACTATTAACACTAAAATACGGAGAGTGTTTTCTTTGTCTATTACCTAGTGTTAATATAATCTATAACTGTCAATAATAGCATTAATATTTTCAGAATTTTAGATACCAGGGTATTTCAGCCTATTATTTTATTTTATTTTTTTACTATGCTAGTTTTATTTTATTTATTTATTTTTATTTTAGCATATTATGGGGGTACAAGTGTTAAGGTTACATATATTGCCCATCCCCTCCTCCCCCCTGGAGTCAGAGCCTCAAGCGTGACCATCCCCCAAACGTTGCACATCTCATTGATTGTGTTTGTATATACCCATCCCCTCCCCCTCCACCTTCCCGACACCCAATAAATGTTATTCCTATATGTCCACTTAGGTATTGATCCGTTAATAACAATTTGCTGATGAGTACATATGGTGCTTGTTTTTCCATTCTTGAGATACTTCACTTAGTAGAATGGGTTCCAGCTCCATCCAGGAAAATTCAAGAAGTGCTATATCACCATTGCTTCTAACTAGAGTCTATTTAGAACTCAGGAAAATCAGCAAGAAAAAAAATCAAACAACCCTATCAAAAAATGGGCAAAGGACATGAAGAGAAACTTCTCAAAAGAAGACAGAATAATGGCCAACAGACATGTGAAAAAATGCTCAACGTCTCTAATCATCAGGGAAATGCAAATCAAAACTACAATGAGATATCACTTAACCCCAGTGAGAATGGCCTTTATCAAAAAGTCCCCAAACAATAAATGCTGGTGTGGATGTGGAGAGATAGGAACACTCCTACACTGCTGGTGGGACTTCAAACTAGTGCAACCTCTGTGGAGAGCAATACGGAGATACCTTAAAGTGATACAAGTAGATCTACTATTTGATCCAGCAATTCCCCTACTGGGCATCTACCCAAAAGATCAAAAGTCACTTTATGAAAAAGACACCTGCACTCAAATGTTTATAGCAGCACAATTCACAATTGAAAAGTTGTGGAAACAACCCAAGTGCCCATCAATACATGAGTGGATTAATAACATGTGGTATATGTATACCATGGAGTACTATTCAACCTATTATTTTTATTTCCTTTCATCAAATAAATGAATAAAAATTGCAGTATATAACATCTGCTGTAACTGTGTATATCAAAGGTAAAATATAGCCTGCAGTAAAATATAGGGTATGAAAGATTTAGTAATGTTTCTTTTATTTCTTATCATAAACTAGGAGAATATTGAGGGAGGAAGCAAAATTTATCCTCAGTAGGAAAAAATTATTCTCTTCTAGACTGTAAGCATACCCAACCTATCAGTATTTTTGTGTTTTTTTTATTATTATTTAGGGGAGTTAAAATTTGTCTTTGATGTTAATGAAGTTACGTCATTGTAGCATTAAGAAAATAGTATTACCTCAACCAACTTTTCCTTGTAATCAGTTCTCATCATTGCTGACAACTTTTTTTTATACCAAGATTAAAGGAGCACTGACATGTGCAGGAAGGGAGCCTGGGAAGGCTGCTCCCCCAGAGGGAGCACCACATACATCATGCACTTGATATGTTTGCAACTCGGAAGATCCCCTCCCTCCCTCCCTTCTTTTTTTCTTTCTTTCTCTTTTTCTTTTTTTTCTCTCCTTCTCTCTCCCACTCTCTTTCTTTCCCCTCCACTCCCCTCTCCTACCTTCCCCTCTCCTTCCTCTCTCCCTCTCTGTCTCTATTCCTCCACATTTTGCTCTTATTATGAAGAGTGCCTCAGTCCTGGTCAGAACAAATATCACGGTACTTCTTGACACTGAACCAAGAAGCTTTGCCTGTTGAAAACAAGTCACAATCTCACTAGTTACGTGTCTCAAGGCATTGATGATCCCACCCCCATCCAAATGCATTAATGACATGTAATACGTACCATGTGACATTAACACAGCATGCAGATTACAGATCTTATAGTCTAGTAGAAGAGGCAATCCACAGAAAGAGATAATTTCCACATAGTATGCTAAGTGGTGATATTATAATGATATGTTTAGGTTGCCATGGTACATGAGGAAAATTTAACCCACCTCAGAGGGTTGAAACTCCAGGAAAGGAGTTTAAAGGACATACTTAACTCTTCAAGGATAAAAAGGATATTTTTCCACGAATAAAGAAAGGGATGGGAAAAGTCATTTCCTTTTACAGAACCATCAAAAAGTCAGAGAGATGTGAAAAGGAATATTTTGTGAAGGAAATTATGAATTGTTCTATACCAATTGCACAAAAACGATGAGTGAGGTTAAAGATATAGTCGTATGGAAAACAGATCATGGAAGGCTTTGTGTCTTGGTAAAAGGACATCAATGTTGTCATTTGAAATGTATTGTAATGTGTAGGATTTTCCAAAGACTTCCAAAATTTTTGTTATATAATTCTTAAAATTATAAATCAAAATTCACTTAATCAGCACTTACTTCATCATTTATGAAATTATCCATAAGAAAACTGTGTTTATTGACATCTCAATCCCATTTCTGTCACTTACTAATTCATCCAGCTTTCAAAACCAGGATTCTTTGTTCCTTTCCCTCAATTTATGACTTTTTTTTTAGTTTTATGGAATTAAAAAATAGTAATAGCAAGGTGCATTGTTATAGCAAGCCATCATTTGGTGCTATTTTTCTTCTGTCCAAATGTAAACTAAACATTGATTTAAAAAATAAATGTTTGTTTAGGTTTTTTTATAAGGTCAGATTGCTTTTTTACATGAGGTAATAATTTCCACTGAGGAGAAATAGAGGAAGTGATTTCAAAGGGCAAAATCACTCAGAAAGGTAAGACAATATAATAGAAAAAAAAAGGATGATATTAATATATGATGATTTCCTTCAAGGCAGAAGGAAATCAAATGCACACAGTCCTATCTTATAATCTTGTTCCCCTGAATTACCTCTTGAAATTTTTGCATGTTCTATCACAAAGAAGTTGATTTTTGCATTTTTTTTATTACTTAGCTTTCCATGTATCTATTCACATATGGGAGATGAGTGATTATGTCATCTATAGAACAGTTTGAATTTATGATCTGAAAGCAAATAAATTAAATAGTAGTTTCCTTTTATTGGTGTTATTATTTTTTCCTTATTTGAAATTTGAGTAAATAATGTTTCTTCCTTCAAAGTAATTGTCATTGAAATCTTTCTTAACCTGAATCTCAAAAGGGATTTGGTGCAGCTGTTTCTCTTTCTGTCTTTAAAATATTATTTCTTTCTGTTTTTTATTAGTCACTTATGTCATAATGAATACTAAAACTGGCAGGCAATATACTTTAAGTGCTACTGTTAAAACATTGTTTTGCTATCAATAAACAAGATCATTTCTCTAGGGCTTAAATAGAATAAAATTGTGATACATTCTCTTCTCCCATTAAGTATCTGTGGCAAGAGGCCATTAGAGAATTGTTAGATTTGCTGGAGTTTTCCGTTATACCAGACATTAAATGAGCTGTTGTATGCGTCCCAGAGTGTAGAGAAGGCTGTGATCTTATATAGATGCTTATGTGCTGACATTTTCATTGTTCAAAATATAAGTTGACATAATTATTGGCTTTTCCTCTAGGTTTTTATTTGCTATGTTGACCAACAGCAATGAGTGGGCTTGTCAAGACACCAAATATCCAAAAATAATGTTGTTTTCTTTAAAGAAATGGGTCTTAGAAAAATCATAAAATACATTAAATTATTTTTACCAGTGAATTAATATTAGGGTACAGGTTTGGACACTACATGGTTCAGAATGGACCCTGTAGGCAAATGGATGCTGTCAGAATGGGAGGAGACAGACTGAGCCCCTGCATGGTGCATCTGCACCGTGGCACGTCCACATGGCACACGGCTCCGTCTGAAAATGGGATTGACAAGTCCGAGTCCCTGGCTTACTCTTCCCGATTAATATAATCCTCTTTTCTGCTTTTGTTCCTATTTCTGAGCTCCCATTTATCTATTTTTCCTCCTATACACTGGGATTGGACAACTGCACTACAGTGGATACTAAATAATTTATAGATTGCATTATTAGTTGAGGTATTCTACTTCCTGCATAGAGCATCTTTTCTATGTTTTATCCATGTCTTTTTCCAGGGTTTCACATTCTGCTCTTGAAATCCAGCCCAATATAATCAAGCTACTTTATACTTTTCTGGACCTCTGAATTATTTCCTTCCTAGATTTGTCTGTACATAATGCCTTACCCTGGCTATTTTCTGTTTTCATATATTTTATGAGCAAAAATCTTACAACTCTCAAGACAAGGAAGGAACTATATGCCATCATTTAATTCAAATTACTGCTGTCATGATTGAACTTGTATATAAATTTAATATTATATACAAATGAATATATCCTCAAAGTTGTAAGAATAACTGTGATTTCTGATTGAAAATTCAAATATCTACATCATTATTAAAATAACTTAATGAGTACCTAATATTTGCTAAGCTTTATCCAAACCATTTATGAGTATATCTGTAGAAATCTCTGTAAAAATATACACTATAAATGTGTAAACATTTTTGCCCTTGTGAGTTTACATTTTAATGGGAAATACCAATGAATGGAGATAATTACCAATATGATATTAATAAGAAGCTTATAAGGCCTATGAAAAAAAGTAGCACAAAATAGAAGAGATTGGGAATGCAGGGAGTGTTCATATTGTGCAGCAGAGATAAAAGGTAAAGCAAATGGTAAGTGTGTTCACATGTTTTAGCATTAGCAAAGGGGTCAAAGTGGATGGAGTAGAGTGAGAAAAAAAAGTGTAGTAGGAACTAAGTAGAGAGAAAAGGAAGTGGGTGTTGCAGGTAACGTTAGGCCTTGTAAGCCCTTAGGTAATGCAAGGCCATTACGGTTTCAGGCTCCACTCTCAGTGAAATGAGGAGCCATTGTAAGCTTCCGAGGAAAGGCTTGACCTCTCTCCCTTGTGTTTTACAGAAATTACTCCAGGTGTAGTACTGAGAATGGTTTGTGAGGTGGGAAGGTAGAAGCAAGGAGACCTCTCTGAAGGCTCCACCAGCATTCCAGATGTGACATGATAGAGGCTTGGACAAGACAGGAGTAGTGGAGACAAATAAAAGTGGTCAGACTCTAGAAATGTTCTGAAGTCAAAGTCAAATAATTTTGAATAGGTTGAATGTGTCATGTGAGAGAAAGAGAAAGACCAAGAATGATTCATCTAGAGTTTTGACCAATTATCTGGATTTCACCAGACATTTAAGTGATAAGTTTAAAAATAGTGTTTATCTGCAAGGTACTGAAAGATAATTTTATTTTTATCACTAAGCTTCACATTCAGTTAGTAACTTTGATAAATATTTAGTAAGTAGTAATAAAATACTACTCACATGACAAATTGATGTTGTGATATTGACTGTGAATACAATAAAATTTACATTAGCCTACAAGGTCCTTAAGTGTCAGGACCAGAACTTATTAAGTTATCCTAAACTCAGTGCTAGGAACATATGATGTCCACAATTAACTAAACTTTTCAGACCCGTAGGTGTTAAAGCTTGGACATGTGTTATGCAGAGAATGTCAAATCAGTTTTTTCTTAAAATAAAAGCAGGGTTTATAAACCTAAAATCCTTATATTAAAATGGAAGATAAGGGAAACAACAGGAATTTATTCAATGAAATGTCATTTTTTTCCAATACTTGTTTATTGAGAATCAACCTTAACCCAAAGAAAAGAGTAAGGAAGAGGCTCTGGAAAAACTTATACAAAGAAAATACACATTTTGTACCATTATTATTTAATATCACAAGTCATTTCAAAAAAGATACAAATAAGTTCAAATTGGAATTTTTCCTTGATTATTCAGACTATGTCCACATGCATATATGTGCATATGCATAGCTATATTTATTTACGATTATGTTTTCATGTTTGCTAAGCAGCCCAGAGCCTTTATATATAATTTATTCCTGAAAGCAAGTGAAAAAGCCAACTGTTATAATTTTAATAGATTGAAAGTTGTGGTTATGTGTAGATGGTGGTCATGAGTCTAACAAACAACAACAAATAAAAATAAAAATCCTAATTATTCTTAAGTATTCTTAAATTAGACAATAATTTATGCCTACAAGTCTATATGGTTTTCAATTGTATACTTTTTTTCTCAATTGAATTGCAGCTTATTTGTTGAATTACAATGATATCTGATTAAGGTTCAAATTTTGCCAGAATAAGCATTAAAGAAAATCAGAAATTATCATAATTTTATGATATAATGAGAAGTACACTTATAATTATTGGCTACAATGTGGTTTTCCATGCTTTATTTATTTTTCTAAAATGAAATATTTGAAAATACTCGCTGAAATGCACACACACACACACACACACACACACACACAAATACATGAGGGTGAAACTGCCAAAGCTGGAGGACTGGTTCCAGGGACATCGGCTGATATTTACAAAATCTAAATCATGGGTAAAATTTTTCCTTAACAGTACCACTGCATATTTCCTTTATAGGCCTTTGCAGAAGAATCATATAAGAGTATAACACACTTGGAAGTCTCATAAATACATTTATACAGATTGATGAGTTCCTTACAAAATGTTGAAGACTCTGAATTTCTCTACTACATCCAAAGAACCAATGATACCCCAGTATGTATTTCAAACATGCTATCAAAAAGCATTCTTTCTAAATGTCATGAAACACAAAGCTAGGCATTATTTTTCCATGCCCTGAGTGAGACTGTTTATACTCTTGATTGTATTGTTCTTAACTGCAGTTTTGGAGATGTACTTTTAAAGACTGAGGGAATATATTTTTTTGTAACTCTTAAATCTGTATCTTTATTGGTGTCCTGATCAGCACAGCTAGTCATGTACCTCTTATTCTAAAATATTAGAAGAGAAAAGAGTATGGATGATAACAGCAACTTGTTATATTTCACAAGCAGAGAAAAGGATTTTTTAAAATTTCACACACAATGTACTTCTCAAACTACAGCCAAAGAACTGTTCTCCTTTGGCACAGACTTAATTGCAGTTACTTAGGTTTCCCTACCCCCTACCCCAATCCCAGACCCCTTCTATCAGATCCTTGGGGGATGAAAACATCTTCAACAGTCTCTTCAGTTGACACTTAAATTTTAGAACAGCTGATTCAGAGAACTTTTTATCCTGCCACAGTTGCACCAACTCTGAAGAACAGAAGCTTCCTGGAGAGTAATTTCATCTGTCTTGACACTAGTTCTTTAAACCGTCTAAACCATTTTACCCACATTTGTCCATGTAAACCATAAGCACTTCATGATGTTCAAGAAAATTGCTATAAACCTTTTCCCCAACTTCCAGCTCATCATCCGGCTCGAGTATTGTCTCTGTCACTTTAGCATTGACTCCATCTGACTCTGTGACCTTGACTTTGAGTCAAGTCAGAGAGTTGGCATCTAATTGTATAAAATGAAAGGAATTTAACCCACAAACTAAAAAATGTCATAATTTATTTATTCATACCACAAATGTTTACTAGGAAATATTAAGTGCCAGAGATATTTATAAACCCTTGGGATATATGTGCCAATGTAGACCAATCTTTTGAATTAAATAAATTTAGCTCTATGGAATATTAAATTGTTCTTTTCTGTCTTTCTTATTTTATAACGACATTGCCATGTATTAACCTAAATAGATCTGTAACTGTGATCCTTTTAAAATCAATTTATTGAATTGAGTGTTGTTAAATGTAGGTAAATGACATTATTGAGAAAGCATGCATACAATTAAATTGATATATTATGTAAGAGTGAACCAGATTGATGGGATTCCTCTTGGCAATTTTAAATATTTCATAGGCAGCTTTCCATCTAATTATTATTGCATCCCTATTCTTCCAAAGTCACACAAAGAGTTGACAGTCAAGGGAACAGGAGAATACAAGAAAATAAAAAATAGGAAGAGTTTCATCCTTTCTGAAATAGATGATGACAGAGCCTTTGGAGTAGGGCTGAAGGACGGCATACATAATATCTGTGTTACACGGAAAAGAAGTTTGTGCAAGACCGGATAAAGACTAACAAAAGATTTAATATACCAAGAGTATATTTGGGAATATTAAAATGAATGACACATCTTCAGTTTAGGCCTATATAAGAAATTATTTTAATATATTTAAAACTATATGGAACTTGAAAAATAAATCAATTTTTACTTATACTATTAGGAATAAATCTATTGTGCAACAGGAAGAACATCTGCAATAAAATAGTCTCAGAGAAAACACTGAATATAGATCTCACAACAAAAGCCTAAAGTTAAATATAATATACTTCCTAAAAAAGAAAAATGAAGCTGATTTATTCTTGCACTTCCCCATTTAGAGAAACTACATCACAGCAGTTTATTTAGAGAAGGGCATAAAGTTTAAGGGAGACTGAAGATTTCATGGTCAAAGAAGAACAAGTAACATTTATTAAGGGCCTTTTCTGTTCAAAGAGCATAGGGCTAAATCCTATGGAAAAGATAAAAATGAATAAGACTTAAGCCCTTCTGCCAGAGAGTTCACAATGTTTTGTGGTAGACAAATTTAAAACATTACAACAGAGGGCAGTGGATCAGTGGATGCTAGAAACAGTAATACAGACATAGGAATTGAAAATACTGCTAGTTTTTTCTGTGCGAGTAACAGAAGCCTTCATAGAGTAGGCAAATTTTATGCTATATTTAAAGAAAGAATAGAAATTCAATGTGGAAAATGGAGCCGCAATTAGAGTGAAAAATCTAGAAAGAGAGAACCATAGTTCTCTAAAAGGAGTACTGAAGGAAGATTTAGTGTGAGTGGTTTATGTGCTCAGGGGTGAAGATTTAAGTCATGTCAGAGAGTTGGTCTTTGGAGCTGCCATGTGATTTAGATACTCTGAAGAGACTGTGTAAAGCAAGAAGAAAAGAGGACTTAAAATAATTCCTGGATCGCTGCTTTCCTTCTCGTTCTCTCTCTCTCTCTCTGTCTCTCTCTCTCTCCTATTCTACCACCCTCACCTGAGGAGAAAGAAGAGCCAGTAAAATATGCTTAGAAAAATGATTTTAGGTATAGAAGTATATTATTATGGAAGATAAATCTGAAAAGGATTTCAAGAATAATGACATGAAAGAAACATATGCAGGATGCTGTCAAATTAATTAAATGCTTCAGAGATGCTAAAAAGGACGTGAAAATGGTCTACGGCGATCAGAGGTGAAGGCGGGCGCTGGCGGGCTTGGAGCGAACTCGTCCTGACGCCCGCGGAGGCCGCAGGCCTGGGCGCTGGGCACGAATGCGGACCGTGGCGTGGGCGCGGTGCCGGGGAGCACAGAACCCTCTGGAGTGTTCTGTAAGATCTCCCATTCTTCTTCAGGAGAGTTTATCTGAGTAATAGAAAAGGTTAAAAAAGAAAGTATCTTAGAATGATTCGAGCAGTCTTAATCTATTTTATCTGGATCACAAACATATGCAGATTTTTAAAATAAAATTATACTGATAGCCGGAAAGACCAGAAATTCATTTCTTGTTTATTGTAATGGATTGGCAGCAAAGAGAGGGTTATGTCATTAAAATAATCTAAATAGCTGAAAATTACTTCAGCAGCTATTGGAAAGAACAACCAAGATGGTGATGACCTTGAGGTCTAAAAGTCAAAATGTCAAAAAACAAAAAGGTTAGTGAATACTAAGTACTTCAGTTCAGAGGATGCTGAGAAAGAATAGCTAATGTCTTAGCAGACACATTCTCTAAATTTAAGGTACTTAATTTTATGTCAGTTTTTAAAATTAGAGTGTAGATGTTAAAAGTTAAGTAGAGGGAGCCCTGTGCTCTGGTCCCAGCCGCCCGTCCTCCCGTGCGCCGCTGACGGCGTCTCCGCGCTCCAGCCGGGACGGCGCCAGTCAGATGGAGCAGACTCTACAATAGAGAAGCGCAGGACGATAAAGAAGAACAAACAGGAGAATTATTAAATTCTGTGAATTAAAGTGAAAATTGACTTCTTGGGAAAAATGGCTTTTAACAGTGACTCCGAACGAGGCCACAGTGGAGGGTTAAGAAGATGAACAAAAGAGCATTTGCAGGCAAATTACGAGCTTGTGGGAAGATACGTAGGCAAGAGAAGACATGGCCCATTTCCGCAGCAAACATCCTTGCACTTTGCATCTATTTTAATAAAGTATTTAATTTTGTGTCTAAAGATCAATTTGAAAAATTAAAACTATAGGTATTATTTATAGCCATATGTCTACATATGCCATTAAAACATGTTACTTAATAGTAAATTTTCTAGAATTCCATTCTATTTTATTCTCTTTTTGGTGTCTGGTTTGTAGAAATCCAATTGATTTTTTATTCTAGTGAACGAATATATAAATAAAACCATCTCTTCATTACCTAAGGAAAAAGTACTGCCTCTGTCATACAAGGAAAGACATTTTTTTTAGCATAAAAAACTAAAGGACATGACTAAATTGAAGCAGGAAACTTGGGGGAAGGGCCGGGAATAAGCAGCGGCGGGCCGGCGCATTCCGCCTGCGGCAGCTGTCGTGGACGCGTGCGAACACGGGCCGCGAGTGGAAGCCGGTGTCCGCTGTGCCAGCGACTCATAACTTAACGCCTCACCGAGAGCTTCCGGAGCCACTCCTGACACACAGCTTGTTGAAGCTGAGAAGCAGCGAAGGCGCGCAGCAAACGGGTGGAGATGCCGGAAGGCTTCCGGGGAGCCCTGACGGAGGCGGCAGCGCTCCGAGACGTGGCCGATTACGACGAATATTTCGTGTAATTCCGGAGAACCTGACCTCTGATTACCTCAAGAGGGTTCAAGGGTCACTTACTTCACTAAAATGGAAATAAATTTGCTATGAGGCGTATTAGTATCTTTGAGGAGCAAAGAGGAGGGAGTCTTTTATAAGCTAAGAGTGATGATATGTGTGCTGCTGTGAAACTGGACTCTGAGCACAGTCATCAGCAAACTTGTCC
This sequence comes from Microcebus murinus, assembly GCF_040939455.1. Classification (NCBI taxonomy): domain Eukaryota; kingdom Metazoa; phylum Chordata; class Mammalia; order Primates; family Cheirogaleidae; genus Microcebus; species Microcebus murinus. The sequence continues at coordinate 3,949,353 of NC_134126.1, read as the reverse complement.
TTAAAGAGCCAGATGGTAAATACTTTAAGCTGCATAGGCCAACAAGAAAACTACAGGATACTGTGTAAATATTTATATACCCGTCTAAAATATAGTACATTGCAGACATGAAGGCAGTTCTCCCTTCGCGTGGTACAAGGAGCACGCCGGCCCGGCCTCCGGCCACAGCTTGCTCGTCGCGCCCTAGGCCGGGGAACGCCAGGGCTGCAAGGCCGCCGAGGGCGGGGGCGCCGCGACGCCCTGCCAGGCCGGAGATCAGAGAGGCCTGTGGCCACAGCGCTCACTGTCGTAGTCCTGGGGCTGGCATAAACGGAAAGGCCGACAAAGTATTGGGTTGCTTACATAAAAAACACCATCAATCAAAGGATGAATAGGGATCTAAAAAATGAAATAAAAGTGAAGAAAAATAGCATCAAGAGAAGCATAGGAAAAAATATAGTCAGGTAGAATGAACGATATTTAATAAAAATAATAAAATGATTATAATCAGCAATTAGTTAAGATATACTTTAAAATAACTAAATAAGTGCAATTGGAATGTCCCTAACACAAAGAAATGATAAATGCCTCAGACGGCGGATACGCCAATTAACCCTGCTTTGATTAATTCACATAGTATGCCTGGATCAAAGCACTGCATGTACTGTATGAAGATATACAACTGTTATTTACCCATAATAACTAAAAATAAAAATAAAAAAAGGAGCACAAGAGTAGATAAATTATATAGGTATTTATAGTTGAATTAATGTATTATACATATACATGTATATGCAAATAATCTCACCATTGGGGAATATATGCATGTAAACGTCTGCATACTATATATACATATGCAAACATACATATATGTGTGCATATGAATATATAAAAATGCATGGATTTGCATATATAATGTATAAATACATTTCATATGTATCTATATAAGTATACATAAATATATATGAATATATAATATAAATATATAAATGCAAACACGCACACAAATATATATGTATCTTTACCAATGGCTGTTATATGGTGTTGCTGTACCTCCAATAGGAAGGTTTCAAAGATCCAGGAATCATGGAGTAAGAATAAAATTAGCATTTTTCACCATTATACTCAAGTGATGTGCATGAGGAATTTGGACTTCTTATCCTTGCAACTTTAGGCTCTGCTAGACTAGAGATGGTAAGTATTTGAATTCTATTTGTAATAGTTATTCTCTATTCCTCTTTCTTTCCTTACCTGTTTTTTTTTTTTAGCAATAATGTTATTATTTTCCCATGATCTCCTTTTTTATAACTTTCTATAATATAAACAATACTTCCAGGATTGTTTACCATATTGCTTATCACAGTAGATAATCGCATGCATTCTTAATTTATTATAGTCTAACATAAATTAGTTAATGTTATAATTTTCTCAACAATGCAGGCAGGGGCTTTAGAACACTTTAACTTCATTTACCTGCCTCTCAGTCTTTTATGTTATTATTGTCAGATAGTGCATACTTTAAACTCATTGTTGCTTTTTATGCAGTCAAAATTAATTTGTGTTTATCTGCATATTATTCTTTCCCTGTTCTTTCTGCCTTCATGATTCTTCCTGTGTCATTACTGGGTCATTATAGTTTTGATTAAAAATCTCCTTTTATATTTCTCTTGCTGGAAATCTGCTGCTGATACAACCTGTCAATTTTTATTTGCTTAAAAACTGTCCTGATTTTGAATTCATTTTGTTAACTTCAAAGTGTTAAGGGGGTACAAATGTTTTTGGTCACATAGATCACTTCTGTAATGCTTAAGCCAGAGCTAAAGATGTGCACATTAGCCAAATAGTGTTCACAGTAACTGTTAGATAGGTTTTTGCCCATCCCCTCCTCTACCCTCCCCCCCAGCAAGATTTCCACTAAATTTTACATTATTCTGTGCATATTTGTTCTCATTGTTTAGTTCCAGTTTAATAGTAAGTACATGTGGTATTTGTTTTTCCATTCTTGGGATATTTCACTTAGGATAAGAAGTATTCCTTTCCTGAGTGTATGTTGTTCTCTGCTTTCTCAAAGATCAGTTGGTCATAGGTAGATGGTTTTATATATGGGTTCTCTATTCTGTTCCAATGGTTTATGTCTCGATTTTGGTACCAATGCTATACTGTTTGGGTTACTATAGCCTTGTAGTATTGTTTAAAGTCATGTTTCCAGATTTGTTCTTTTGCTTCAGATTTCTTTGGCTACTCGGGTTCTTTTCTGGTTCCAAATGAAGTGTAGAAATATTTTTTTCTAGAAAAAAATTTTTTCTAAAAAAAAATCTATGAAATATGGTATTAGTATTGGGATGGGGATCACACTGAATATGTAAATCACTTTGGATAGCATGGGCATTTTAACAATGTTGATTCTACCAATCCATGAGCAAGATATGTTTTTCCATTTGTTTCTGTTCTCTGAGATATCTTTCCCCAGTGTTTCATAATTTTACTTGTAGATATTTTCACCTCCTTAGTTAGGTATATTCCTAGATATTTTATTTTCTTTGTAGCTATTGTGAATGGTATAGAGTCTTTAACACTCACGGTGACTATTACTGGTATATAGAAATGCCACTGATTGATGTATATTGATTGTGGAACCTAAGACCTGGCTGGATTTATTTATCAATTCCAATAGTCACTAGGTAGAATGTTTGGGTTTTCTAGATATAAGATCACGTCATCAGCGAACAGCAATATCGTGTGATACCCTTTATTTCTTTCCATTCTCTGATTCCTCTCACTAGGACTTCCAGCAAATTGAAGCACTGACAGTGGGCACACTTGTTCCAAATCTTGAGGGAATGCTTTCAACTCTTCCCCATTCAGCAAGAGATTGGCTGTGGGTTTGTCATGTAGGGCTTTTATAATTATGAGATATATTCCCTCTATTTGTAGTTTGTTGAGGGTATTTATCCCAAAAACCATGCTGCATTTTGTTGAGTGCTTTTTCTGCATCTATTGAGATGATCATATGGTTGTTGTTTTGTTCTTCTGTTTATGTTGTGAATCAAATTTATTGATTAGTGTATTTTGAACCATCCCAGAGACATGGGACTATGCAAAATGAACTAACATATGAATTATAGGTATCACTGAGGGAGAAAAAGAAAAAGGTAAAAGCATGGAAAATCTATTTGAGGGAAGTATTGAGGAAAAACTCACTGATATCACTAGAGATCCAGACATCCAGATACAAGATGATCATGGACTCTGGGAAGATTCATAGCAAACAGGACATCATTAACACATAGTAATCGAACTACCCAAAGTCAAATGAAGCCCTGGGATGACTTTGGGTATTCCTGGAGCTCGGGGTGGGGCTGTCTGTGGGGGCAGGTGGTGTGGACACGGAGTCCTATAGCTCGGGTGGGGCTGTCTGTGGGGGCAGGTGGTGTGGACACAGAGGCCTGGAGCTCGGGTTGGGGCTGTCTGTGGGGGCAGGTGGTGTGGACACGGAGGCCTGGAGCTCGGGTGGGGCTGTCTGTGGGGGCAGATGGTGTGGACACGGAGGCCTGGAGCTCGGGGTGGGGCTGTCTGTGGAGGCAGGTGGTGTGGACACGGAGGCCTGGAGCTCGGGTGGGGCTGTCTGTGGAGGCAGGTGGTGTGGACACGGAGGCCTGGAGCTCGGGGTGGGGCTGTCTGTGGGGGCAGGTGGTGTGGACACCAAGGTCTGGAGCTCGGGTGGGGGGCCGGGGATGGAAAGGCAGCCGGCGTCCGCAGTCCAGGCTGGCTGCCGGGGCGACCCGCAGGGCTGGCTGGACTTGCAGGAGGCCCCCCCACCCCCCTGGCCGCCCAGCATGGAGGCCCAGCAGGGGAGCTCGCCAGGGCAGCTGACGGCCCAGCAGGGGAGGCCGGGCAGGGGAGGCCCAGCAGGGGAGCGAGCCCGAGCAGCCCGAGGCCTGCGTCGCCCTTAGGCGCGTGGGAAGGAGAAAGAAACCGCCCGTTGCTCTCGCTGGGCAAGGAGCTTCCCCCCGGCTGACCTCGGTGGCATCTGCCTGGCTGTCCTGCTTCAGGTCCCCGGCGCCCCCTCCGCCCAGCGCCCCGTGCTTCCCTCTCCCGCCTCCCCTCACCCACGCCCCCCACACACGTCCCCCCTCGCCCGCCTCCCCTCACATGCGCCTCCCCTCGCACACGCACCCCTCGCTCGCCTCCCCTTGCCCGCCGCCCCCTCGCCCGCCGCCCCCTCACCCGCCTCCCCTTGCACGTGCCCCCCTCGCCCGCCGCCCCGTCGCCCGCCTCCCCTTGCACATGCCCCCCTCGCCCACCCCCCTCGCCCGCCTCCCCTTGCACGTGCCCCCCTCGCCCGCCTCCCCTTGCACGTGCCCCCCTCGCTCGCCCCCCTCGCCCCCACCCCCTCGCCCGCCCCCTCGCCTACCTCCCCTTGCACGTGCCCCCCTCGCCTGCCCCCTCGCCTACCTCCCCTTGCACGTGCCCCCCTCGCCCGCCCCCTTGCCTACCTCCCCTCGCCCGGGCCCCTCGCCCGCACCCCCTCCCCCTCGCCCGCGCCCCCTCGCCCGCCTCCCCTTGCACGTGCCCCCCTCGCCCGCCGCCCCCTCGCCCGCCTCCCCTTGCACGTGCCCCCCTCGCCCACCCCCCTCGCCCGCCTCCCCTTGCACGTGCCCCCCTCGCCCGCCTCCCCTTGCACGTGCCCCCCTCGCCCACCTCCCCTTGCACGTGCCCCCCTCGCCCACCTCCCCTTGCACGTGCCCCCCTCGCCCACCTCCCCTTGCACGTGCCCCCCTCGCCCCCTCCCCCTCGCCCGCCCCCCTCGCCCGCGCCCCCTCCCCCTCGCCCGCGCCCCCTCCCCCTTGCCCCCTCCCCCTCGCCCACCTCCCCGAAGCCCCCTCTCTCGGGACAGGCCACACGTCTCCAGCCGGCTGTCTGTCCCAGCTCTTCCCTTCGTTTTCTTTAAGGAAAATTTTCACTATGTATAGAGCTCTTTGTTGGAAGATTTTTTTTTTGTCATTGTTGTTTTGATTTTACCACATTTGGGGGGAAAAAGCATTCTGTTTTTTTTCCTGTCACTTTTATTGGCAGGGCCATTATTAGTCCCATTATGATTTTTTAAATAAATCTGTCTGGTTGCTATGGACTGAATTGTGTCTCCTGAAAGATTCATATGTTAAAGCCCCAACCCCAATGTGAATATATCTAGAGATAGGTCTTTACAGGGGAATTAGGGTTAAATGGGGTCACACCAGTGGGGCCCTAGTCCCACAGGACTGTGGTCTCAAAAGAAGAGAAAGAACGTGCCCTCATGTGTTCTCTCTCGCCTGCGAACACAGCAAGGTGGCCACGCGCAGAGCCCTTGCCAGGAAGCAAATTGACCAGCACCTTGGCTGTCACTTCCCAGCCTCTACAGCTGAGAAAACAAATTTCTATTGTTTGAGCCATGTACTTCTTTATGGCAGTCCAAGCTGACTAAGATGGTGGTTTTAATATTTTCTCTTTCTATTTGACATTTTAAATGATTTACTATAACATGCTATGTGTTATTTTCTTTATACATATTAATACATTCTGAGGTTTGAAAATTTCCTCAAATCTGTGAGTTGATACCTCTCATCAGTCTTTGAAAATCTTTAGTTATTATTTTTTCTAATTTTTCTGCCTCATTTTATTCACTTCTACTGGGACTTCATATCCACAGATGTTAGACCTGTTTCTGTTGTCCATTTTCTTTCTTTATTCTTTTTGGATATTTTCATTTGTCTTATTATTCACAGCTCCATTTCTATCTTTTGTTATATCTCATCGGCTTTTCAATCATACTCTTTAATTCTTAATTTCACTATAGGCTGTTTTCCCTTCTTCCAATTTTCTCATAATTCATTTGTTAAAACCCAGTTCCCTGATGAAAATTTCCAATTTATCTTTATTTTCTTGAACATTCTAATTCTGTTTATCTTAAAATCTATGTCTCAAAACCCTATAATCTATATGTCCTCTGGAACTGTCTCTGTTTTCTATTCCTTGTTTATTTTTATTATTATTACAGTCATGAACATCATCATAGCCATCATAGTTTATTCTTGCCTCTTGCTGTGCCATGTATTATAAGTTTTAAAATTGAATTGTGGACATTGTGTAGGAAAATTTTTGAAACAATTTAACACATTGGATTATCTTTCTTCATAGAGTGTTTTCTTTTGTTTCTCACAAGTGGTTAAATGAGGGCCATGCAATATTCATCCAATCTAAAATCAAGTTTACTTGAGGCTGGCTACCAATCTTTGTGGGAGCTGGTCTACGTCTCATCTGAGTTTGTCTCCATGTAATTGGAAGCCTACAGTATGCATAAAATGTTCCAACTCTGCGAGCCCCTGGACTTCAATACTTGCTTCTACAGTCTAGGGAAAATACTGATAGCTGTCTTTACTTTCTAGCCTCTGGGACTCAATGTAGGTTATTGTCAAATTACCATAATTTGGTCAGTGATTGAGCTAATCTGAATAGGTCTGAATTTAGGGCAAAAATTGGTGTATTCCAATTTTTGTAAGAGCTGTTCCTTTTCTAGGTTGTCATTATTTTACAGTATCTTCCTTCAGATGTCACAAATTAAAGTCTAAAGTATGTACATGCTCCTCCTCCTTGGTGGGTCTTATTTTCAATTTTTATTTTTCCATCTCTGAGAAATCCCAAAAATCTTTGTACAACTTCTTGACTTCTATACCACCACATGTGAGTTGTCAAATGCCTAGAGGGAAATATAGCTAGGCAATCCGTGCCTACCTCTCTGCTTCTCTGTACAGGATCTTGTTCCTTCAGGTCTTAGCAGCTTTGAAATAACTATTTTTTAAAAAAAATTACCCAGGTTTTCTAGTTCTTGGTTGGAAGATTTGCCTGTGATAAGCTAATCTCCCATTGCTGGAAGCAGTGCTTCTGTTGTTTATATGCAAAAAGATTCACCCCTTTGCTTCAATTTTGCACACTATTAAGAATTTGATGATCATGAAAATTCAAGCCAAAAATTATTTAAATATTTTTATTTTTGTTTTCCAGGACTGCCTTGGTATTTTAATATGTAGCACTAAGAAAGTCTATTTAATTTTCATATACTAGCCAAAGGGAAAAAATTCTGCTAGGATTGGAAAAATTTTATTCTTTTACTAATTTCTAACCTAGTGAACACCTTAGCATTAAAAATACATTCAGTTTCTTAAGGAGCAAAACTTATATAGGATAATTAACCATAGAAGTTTCTGAAGTTATAGAAAGGTCAGAGTGGGGCATATTTAATGCTGTAAATTAATTATCCAGAGAATAGTGAATATCCAATAAGTGATTTCACACCATGGTAAACAGTGGGAAGCAAGAAACTTGTTTATTATAATGTCATTGTTTGTTCTTGGGAATACATTTCTGAATCATATATGAAAGATAATGGGAAATGTGATTTATCCAATAAAATTTATTTTGTGAAAAATGATTTCTTAATAAAAATTATAGTAAATGATAGCAAATAAATGAGGACATTAACTATGTATTAATCTCCTTACTTAGCCTTGTGCCTAAATAATTACTATTTATTATCACAACACTTAGAGGTGGATAGTAAGCTTTTATAACCCAAGTAAATTACCCAACATCACAGAGGCAGTAATTTGTGGTGATATAACTTAAATGCAGCACTTTCTGATTTCTATCTTTGTTTTTTTGAATAACATTTTCCTTCTTGATTCCTCATGTCACTTCATAAGGAATCAATTTATTCTCAAAAATATTCAAAGTGCACATTGTAAAAAGAGGTTAATTATTTATTTTCTTTCTATCATCACTATTTTCAGTGATTTGTCATCTGTTTATTACTAGTAATACACAATATGAAATATAATAGTATGGATCAGTATAAGAAATCAAGAAATGTGTTTATTTTAAAATGTCTTTTCTTTTAATTCTAAAGTCTTCAGGTTCCCTTCATTTTTTCATCACTTACTAAAATATTTGTCAATTGTAATACAAAATATTAAGAACAATAATTTTGTTGTGTTGTTCCACTACTCAGTTTTCCACTTTTGTCATAAAAATATGAGATAAATTTATTACCTTTTATTCCTGGGGCAGAAAATATTAGCTTTTTTGTTTGTTTTAAGTATATTTATTTACCTGTCAGCTCAAGTTATTAAAATAATAGTAGATCAGGATAACCATTTAGATAGTATACCTCAATATTGTGGTTATTCTTTATATTTTCTGACTTGACTGCTGATAGATTGTGTTAAACTAATGTGCTTCATTCATTATTTGGTCTGATTATCTACTGTGGATGAACTCAAAACTTTCTGTATACCATTGCATGAAATAAATATATCTGTATTAAATAAATTAAATATCTTTACTTAATAGTCACATCCTAATTTGAGCCATAAGTACCTAGTTTGATCATCTATTTTATTCACCATACCTTTGATCCAGATGAGTTTAGGCAGATTTCAAACATCAAGTCCAACTTCCACAAACACAAGCACAACAACAAAGGAGATCACTTGTAGAAAGGCATTCCTCATGTTCCCTAGCAGCAATGTTCCGCACAATAGTACTGTAATTGTTTTAACTAGACTGCTTTAATATAGCTTGTCATTTCTGTCATTTTCCTTAAATTTTAAAATGAATCAGTCACTTGAACTTATAACTACATTTTAAAGATAATGAGAACAGATTGGTCTACAATTTGGTTATGAATAAACCAGTCTTTCAAAGCAAGACAATGGAATTCCTAGGTTTACAGTTCTACGTACTGTAAATGTGTACTCTCATGAAGGACTTTGTTTCTCTCTTGTGCTTCTGAATACTGTATTTCTTAGAGTGATCAAGGCTATTTTTTAAAAAGCTCTTCATTTCCCTTTATTAGTGATTTTTCTGCCCGAGATTGACAACAAATTATATGTAGAGCTGTAGAATGTTTAGAATGCTAAGACTGTCCTAAGAAACTTTCAAAAATATGTAACACTTAAGAAATGGCCACTTTCTGTGAAAGAAACAGGTTTGATAGCCGTGGTCTTATTGCTATCTGTTTTTAGTAAAAGTCTTTTCTTCAAACCATCATTTACATTATTTAAACAAATAAAAATACTAAAACCCCTTTAAAAAGTATAAATATCTTTTATACTCACACATTACAATTCATTAACTTCAGAAATATGCTAACCCATGAAAATTTTGTTGTGTACTTACCAAGTTTACAGGCATTGCCCCAGGCACTATTTGGCTGCAGGGTATGACAACTTGCTTCAAGAACCATGTAGTCTAACGAAGGAGATACATTTAAGTACGACGCAGGCAATCCTAGAGTGTTCTGAGAATTTGGGGCTAGATCACTTAATTCAGACGAAGTGAAGGTAGAGGGATTGCAAGAGACATTAAATATAAAAGCAGGGAGGGAACAGAGAGCACAGGAGGGTTTGAGTAACTACAAATAATTAATGTTGGCTAAATGTAGAGTGCAGAGGTAGAAAACAGTAATGACATTTTAGAGTGCCAGATAATGTAGAGCAAATATCCTGTTAGTGATACAATGCAAGCACCTGACTTCACTTTATCCTAAATCTTGTATCAAAAATAGGTCTGAATTTAGGGCAATTTACAGAGATTGGAGGGTTTTGATACACGAAGTGGTCAATAAGACAAATGGGGCCTGATGTTTCCAGCTTAGCATGAAGCTCCTCTCTCTTGCAATAATTGTAACGGTGACTTAGAGCTAGAGCTACTCTACACACTAGGACCATGTGCTCCTTGTTTACTCGGTGAACCCTTTGCTGTCCTTAACAGTGGAGAAATAAAAGTTTGCAGTGGGGAGATTTAACTGTGAGCCTGAGACAAAGGAGCCCTACCAGACACTTAGGCTTTACTTTCTGTTGTCTTCACATCTGCCGGTTGCTCAAGCAACAGCAGTCCTTGCCAACTCAAGTGCTTTACGCTAGTGGGCTTATGAATTAGTGCTTTATGCAAAAGTTTTAGAAAAAAAAATCTACCAAACCAAAAAAAAATCTGAAAAATTTTAGATCATTGTTTTTATGTGAAACACCCACTGAATGTCTCTTTGTGAATCTAAGTTGTAAGTAGGTGAATGGTTGAAAATATGATGCTTCAGGCCTTAATTGACTATCTGTCAACATGACTTAACACTTTGCTAAGGAGATTTGCCTTGGCTAAGACTAATGGGTTTGGAAAACAGTGAAGGAATTTGGTTGAGGAACAAATACAAGATATGTTTTTTTGAAGTTAGTAAGTGGAGGGGGAATGTTAAAAGACAAGTGTCATAGATATAAGATAAATTATGAGGTTATAATTGACATGATATTAGGATTTTTTTTTTTTTTTTACAAAGTCTCTGTCACCCTGGCTAGAGTGCAGTGGCATCATCATAACTCACTGCAGCCTCAAAGTCCTGGGCTTAAGCAATCCTTCTGTGTCAGCCTCCCGAGCAGTAGCTGGAATTACAGGCATGGGCAACCACGCCCAGCTACCTTTTCCAATTTTTGGTGTAGACTGGGTCTTGCTTTTGTTCAGACTGGTCTCGAACTCCTGAGCTCAAATAATCCTCCCACCTCAGCCTCCCAGAGTGCTAGGACTATAGGTATGAGCCAGCACCGGCTAGAATTTTTATATCAACTAGTTAAAAATTTCTTAGTAAACATTTTTTCTTTGTCTTCGGAGCAGATCAAATGATTACTGACTTCTTCATTACTTAGTTTCTTTTCTCAGGCAGCAGAGGGGTCAAAACAAAGAAAGAAAGAATTAACCATTTTTCATTTTGAGTCACTAAGGAAAATGCCTGCTGAAGGTCTGGCGTTGTATTTGATTCCATTGCAAGTCTTTTAAAGGGGAGCAGAAGCCTCCCTCGCAGTGGCTGGCTGCCCAGTACCAGTTTCCCTCCTATTGGGATCCAGGGCACCCATAGTCACTAGCAGACCAAACCTCCCATTATCAGCCATGTGACTGGACCGTCCCATCCTGAGGTGGGCTGTGTGGGACTCAGTCTTTGCTGTGCACTCCAGCTCCGTAGCCACATCCATTTCTATAGGCAAGGGCTTAAAATACAGAGCTAATGTGACTTAAAAAGGCATACCGAGAGTGTTTTGGGGGGAGGGTGGCAGGGAAGCTTCTCCTCTGTCCCAAAGCAACTATCATAGATACATGTTTTAACAGTGATTGGCCATAATAATTTACCTGCACAATTGTCTTCCATGTATTATAGCTATTTGATTATTTTCTTTTTGCCACTTATATTAGTCCATATGTTTCTAAGGAAAGGAGTTGTGTGTGTGTGTGTGTGTGTGTGTGTGTGTGTTATATGCATGTTTGTGTGAATTGTAATAGATCACAGTAAATAATCTTTCTTAAAAATTATTTTTGAAGCATATTGACATATGGAAAAATCCAAGGGAAAAGGTTAAGATTTATTATTCTTCTAGCACTCAAATTTAAGTGAAAGTGCAGCGATATAGTTAACTATCCATATTTAGCTTTTATAATATAAAAATATTTTGACAAAATATTTTTTAAAAATGAGTAATAACCAACAATACCAAAACCTAAAAAACAATACTAACAGCTACTTGATATAATTTTAAATATTTCTCTAGGAATATAGTCAGTTATAAAGAAAAAATAAGTTGATATATCATATGCAATATTGAAATTATTACATCTAAACTGATTTAGATTAAAGGGAAAAAAAACTCAAATGATTCTTAGAGCAGCAGCCCCCAACCTTTTCAACACCAGGAACTGGTTTCATGGAAGACAATTTTTCCACAGACAGGATAGGGGGTGGTTTTGAGATGATTCAAGAACATTACATTTGTTGTGCAGTCAAACCTCTCTGCTTACAATGATCTGAATTTGCAGCCGCTCCCAGCACTGGCATCACCACCTCAGATCATCAGGCACTAGATTCTCATAAGGAGCCGCAACCTGGACGCCTCGCATGTGCAGTTCTCAGTAGGGTCCGCGCTCCCATGAGACTCTAACCGCTGATCTGACAGGAGGCGGAGCTTGTGTGGTGATGCGAGTGACGGGAGCGGCTGCAAACACAGATGAAGCTTCTCCTTTGCTCAGCCAGCACTCGCCTCCTGCCGTGTGGAGCTCGTTCCTAACAGGCCTCAACGCGATGCCTACACCAGTCCCTGGCCTGGGGCGTGGGGACTGCCGTATTAGAGGATTTATAGTGAATATTCATGATCATAAGAAATGTTAATTGACAAATTTTCTTCACAATCAAGAAATAAAGTTTTAAACATTCATAGAATAGTCTCATTATATTTAAAATTTGTATTTAAATTAGACTCTATGAATTAAGGTCATAGAAAACGAGGAAATTAATATATACTCTAACATCAACTTATAAACTTCTCTCTTCTGTTTTGTTAGTGTTAATTTTAAAATATAAAGGTACATAGCATTTAAATTCTGTTTTCTCTAAGACTTTTAGTCTTTGTTCTATTTTTAAATATATTTACTACTTATAAAATTTTTGCAGTACTCTCTCCATTTTGTTTTACTTTGAACCATAACCTGCTCATTTATTAATATTCAAGTAATATTTTAATAAATATTTATAACTATTCCTATTTTCCAGTATGATGCAAATGTTTATCCATTATCATTGTACATAAAGGCCATTTGCATATTTATAACTCTCTTAGTCTGTTTTTTTCTTCAGATTTTCTGCTGGATTTGCTCCATTGTCACCTTTAATGATATTCTGAGGCCCAACTAATTTTCCATGTATAGTGGATTTATTATTACTTATTTTTTTCCCAGACCCACATTGGATGTCTTCTTTATGATTATGTTTACTGCCTTTCCCTCTCTGATACACAGTGACATATTCACTATAACAAACCTTTCTTTTTTTAAGAAAAAAATTATTCTAGATAGTTGAATATCTTTTCTTCCAGTTTTTAAACTTTTATAGGAATACTATGCAAAATTTCATTTATGTGGTTCATGCAATTCGTTCATAATTAACCAGATATTAACTACATAAGTAACTGATCAATAATAATTCTTATATAACTATATTCTCCATCTATTTGGTGTGACTTACTTAAGCCTAACCACCGTGTTATTGTCTCAGTTACTTTCATTTCTGTTTTGATAATTTGATTTTCAATACTGTTTAACACTAATTTCTCTTACATTTCCTTCCTAGGAAGTCTAATGCTTAATGCTTTATATTCTTTTTTACATTATTCTAATTCCAATATGGCTTTATAGAAGGAGAAAGTTCATGTTACTTATAACCTTTCTCAGATTTTGATGACTTTTTCTCTTTTTCTGTTTTGTTTGAACCATACCTCCTATAAGGTGTCCGCCTCTAATTACATCATTTTTTCCACCTTATTTTCTTTTTTTTAAGTAAATTTTAAGGCAAATTCCTGCTGTTGGTTTACTTGTGATTATTTCCTAACTGGAAAAAAAGGCCAACTTTTGTCAAAACATTATCACTTAATCAAAATTGTTTTATATGAGCGACCCTTACCATCGGATGACCTGCAGCCAGGTAAGCAGAAACCAGGGTAGCACAGTGAGCTCACAGCAGAGCTCAGCCCCCAGCGTGTTGGCAAATGCATCATGTCAGTTGTGGTTTCAGGTTGGGACATTTCTCCATCTTTGTATATTTTTTTCATTGTTGTGTTTCATTGAATATAAAAAGAGGGAAATAAGAAAACTTTATTCCACTGTCTTTAAACAAAAAAATTTTGTTACATAGAATATCAGAAATGAATAGAGCATTAGAAGCCAGTTATTGAACCACTCTATTTTACAGATAAGAAGAGTGAGTCCTAATATGTAGTGGCAGAATTGGAACTAGAAGTTAAATCTCCTTTTTAAAATATATTTTTAAATTCTGCGTATTATGGGGGTAAAATATTTAGGTTACGTATATTGCCTTTGTACACCAGAGTCAGAGCTTCAAGTGTGTCCATCCCCAGATGGTGCGCACCACACCCATTAGGTGTGAATACACCCAGCCCCTGCTCCCCTAACTTTAAATCTAGTGATTACCCTACTTTTGGAGACTACTTTTCCATAAAACACACGTGCCCCACAGAGGACATTTCTGTTGTTTGCACAGGTAAAAATAATTTTTGTTTCCTAATCACCTCATTGCCATCCTTCTCTTCAGACCATTAGTCACTATTGAAGTTTCTACCTTTCCTTGGTTTTATTAAGGAAATCAGATTGTTTTTAATAAAAAGCGGGATGTACAGATAGAATTATAAGCTGCAAATTGATTATTTGTTTCTTGGCTGGAAATAAGCTCTTAGGCTTTTTCTTTCACTAATTTTGTTTTGTCAGTGGAGAAGGAAGAGGATGTAGTAATGAATGATTCTACAGCATTCACATCGAGCTTAAACTTTATTTTTGAAGTTAGGTCAGTGATAGTGCTTGAGTCCATAATCAAAGTAGCATAAATTTCTCTTATTTTTTCTATGATCTCCATCAGAATTGATGCACCAGACTCAGTTTTCAATGTTTCCATTGACATTCTAGGATTCTGACCTTCACAGATGCAAACATTTATGATTTTTAATTACCCACATCCATCAAAGGGCAGAGTATCAAATCGAAGAGGAAGTAGCCTCTGCCCTAAGTCTAGAGGTTAAACCTTTATTGTTAGCATTTCTCTTCTCTGCCTTTTACCTGTTTTCCTACATAGAGTTCATCAAGCCTAACTAAGTAGACCTCAGCTGCATTGACATTGAACAGAGCATGACCCACTTGCTTTCCTACCCGGGTCTAAACAGTGGATTTCTTTTCTCTGAATTACATTTGCTCAGCATTTGATTTATTGACTGCTTAAAATGCTGCTGTTTCAGAGTCCTTCTCTACAAGATGAATTACTCCCCTGGTCTTCTTTAATCTGTTTCAGATCAAAGAACACCATGACATGTTCCTAATTTATCCATACCATTTTTAGAATGCACATTTTCTTTAGAGATTGTTCCTTTATGCTTATTTTTTCAGGGTTCAATCTAAACATGTTGTCTATGAGTATAAATACTTAATCTTTTGGGGTCTTAATTTCCAATGAATTAATGATTGCCAATGGCCCTTTATTGTCACATGAGTTTATAAACATAGTAAAATGGGGCTTTCAGAATTTTTTTTTTTCTGCAAAACTAGAGTTTTCTTGACCTTTTTCTTGTATGCTCCACATGCCATCTGTCATCAAGTCTCAATTCCCATTGCCACTGCTTTAGTTCCTCAGTATCATTTCATAGTTGGGCTATTGATTGATTTCTATGATTCCAGTCTTTGCCTTATCTTTGATATAGTTCAGTCTTTTCTGAGGTCTAAGAGGTAGGCACTCTAGCATATGTAAAATTACATGCCCATGTTGTTGCATATTTATACTTGCAGACTCAAACTCCCTGAGATTCTTATTCACTGTCCCCAAGATGGGGCTCAAGAATTGCATGCTTGGCTAGCAAGCCATGTGATTCTGTTGTGGAAGCTCAAAGAAGCCTACCATGGAAACATCAAGTTGCCAAGTTATACATGGACTGTGCCTTGACCACTCTCTCCTCACCATTCCGGCGTCATAGTTTTATATACCAGCAAAAACTGTCCATAGTTACCCACACATGTTATGGTGTGTCTTGCTTCCTTGCCTTTTCCCTGAGTGTCTCTGAGTTTCTATTACTTCTTTAATCTACTTTCTAGAAATCCTTTATACTTCAGCTATTACTCTGGCATTACTACTTCCAGACTGATTTTCCTAACCTCCTCATGATACCTTCTGTTTTCAACAATTCTCTTTTCATACTCTATCAGTGCCTTTACTAAATAGCATAATAATTATATACCTATTTTTCCAATTTCTTCCACTTTGCTACAATCCTAAAATATTCAGCATTCATCTTTATTTTCCTGGCACTTCACACAATTTCTGGCATAGAAACTGTTCAATAAATATTTGATGGACAAATGAATAAATCAGTAACATGAATTCATTGCAACAGCCAAAAAGGAATTGAATTAGGTGAATTGTAAAGTCCTTTCCACATCTGAAATTATATTTCTTCAGTTTGCAGAGGTTTGAGATATATAAAAGAAATATAACATTCAGTATTTTAGAGTTATGCCAATTGAATAAACCATCTAGATACCTTCATCTTATAAGTGAGAAACTGAGAATTTTGACTTGGTGAGAAAACGATGCTTACTAGTTGCAGAATTACAACGACAATCTGATTCTTTTAAAAATTATGATATTTTCTCAGTGGCATGTGGTACTATCGAAGAGGTAAGGAAATAATAATATACTGCAAAAAAGGTAAATATAAAGTGCAATAAATTCTTAGTAAAATAATTGTTCGAAATTATGGGTGGAATGGGATAAAAATTGGATGTAGAAATTTAGTAGAATTTGAATAGATAAGGATATGCCAGAGATTGAATATATTAAGAAAGATACAGGTGGGCATGCTTAAAAGAGAAAGAAAATTATAGTTAAAAGTGGTCCAGGCCCCTAGGCTTACTTTAGAAGATAAAAATTAAGAAATACCTGCTTGGTTTATGTAATGATTTTCAGTTAATGTCCTGTTTATTTACCCTGAACATGTTTCTATATTATCATCATGGCATTTATCAGCTATATAAATAATAATAGAATTAATAAAGAAAAGAATAATAAATGCTGCCTATCAATATGGTGCTCTGTTCTAAACCATAAATCATCACCATGGTGACAGTGAAGTATGCCTTCTTATTTCATTATTTTTTGCCTTTCAGAACTAATAACTTTTAATAGTCTCATACTTTTTTTAATATTTGCTTTCTTTTTCTGCTTGCTTTCTTTTGCAGTGCTATCTCTGTCTAGGGGTTATGAAGGATATACGTGTGTGTGTGTGCGCGCGCGTGTGTGTGCGTGTGTGCGCGTGTGTGTGTGTGTGCGTGCGTGTGTGTGCGTGTGTGTGTGTGTGTTCCTGTATGTCTGTGCCTTTATGATCATGAGGAAACATCATAAACGCCGTCATGCTGCCAACGCTGCATTCACAGCATTCTGGAGCCAGTGGGCTTTTATGGCTTCAGGCAGGTAACGGTGATGGTCTCAAGTTTTAGAACTGAACTATGTGACTTTACAATCTCCAGGCATTTATGTATAAGACTTCACTGGAAAATTTAGTCAACTAATAGTAAGATTGTGTTTATTTTATTGATAAGAAATAGACAGTACCCATAGACTATGAAATGTAATTCTATATCATTAAATATTACTATTCAACAGAGATTATAAAATAACAGAGGTTATAAAATTCAGATTCAAATAGATTTTCTATCTTTAATTTCATCAGTTTTCTGACAATTACAGTGTATTTTAGCTGGCTTTCTATCTCTCCTAAGAATTCTTTCCACAGTTATATGTATTGTTTTCTCCTAGGGCTTATAATTGCTTTCATTTCACATCTTTCCTTAAATGAATAAGCAAGTACTCATACTTTGTCACAAAGATAATCCAAATTATTTTTCTTATAATTTTTGAAAGTGTAGGACATTTTAACAAATCTCTTTAATTTCTAACCATTCTTTGTTCTGCTCTGAAACATTTCTCCTTGATTACCTTGCCAGATATTTGCTCCTCCCCAAGTACTAACTGCTTCCTTGATTACCAGTTTGGATGTCCTGCATTCTTCCTCTATGCTTTTCTAACTTCTCTCTCTTATTTCAATTATTTTAGCTTTTGTCTCTGTGTTGCAAGAGATTTTTAATTAATTTTATTTCTTCAATCTTATTTTAATTTTTAAGAATTTATTTCTTTGCTAAATGTACTTATTTTTTTAAAAGTACACTATTGTCTTGAAACTCTTTATAATAACACTGTATTAGTCAGTGTTTTCCAGAGGAACAGAAACCATAGGATGAGACACACACACACACACACACACACACACACACACACACACACAAAAGGATGCATTATGAGGAATTGGCTCAAAGGATTGTGAAGAGTAAGATATTTCAAGATCTGCTGTCTGCCAGCTGGAGATCCAGGAAAGCCTGTGGTATAGTTTAGGTCCAACTCCGAAGGCCTGAGAACCAGGTGAACCAGTGGTGTGATTCTCAGTCCCAGTCCGAAGGCATGAGAAACTGAGGGCTGATGGGTTAAATCCCAGTCCGAGGGCCAGAGAGGACTGACGTTCCAGCTCAAGCAGTCAGGCAAAGGGAGGGTAAATCCAAGCTTCCTCCACCTTTTGTTCCATTCGGGCCTTCGTGTGCCGGTTGTAGCCCACTCATATTGGGGAAGGCCACCTGCTTTACTCAGTCTGCCAATGCAAATGCTAATCCCTCCTGCAAATCCCCTTCCTCACACTGCCTGGGGGAGGCGCACCCTCGTAGCTCTGACTTGGGCAGGGCAAAGGCAATATATGCAAACTAAACATTTGAACACCTATAATATTTTGAAATAATATAAAAACAAAAAAAACATTTCTCTTACCTCACAGAGACAACCAGAAATAACCCTGTTTAACCAGATATCTGGGTAGGGTATGCCATGGCCTAGTCAAGTTGACACATAAACTTATCCATTTTATAATTCCTGCAATGGTTTTGTTCCATCTGAGATTACTTTATTCATCTATCATTTCCATTTTATTCTCAGCTGTTAATTTATGTTCATGAAAGTCCATCGGTATTTGTAATGGATATGGATTTCCTTTGCTATCATACAGATTTGTTTCTATAGTCCTCACCCAGATTGGGTAGGTTGATTATACGTAGGAGGAATGCGTCTACCTGCAAGTCTCATTTTAGAGGGTTTAGGTGGACAGCACAGGCCATGAGAATGCCCTGAACCCAATTACTCAGAGGCACCAATCTTTACTAAAATCTCTAGCATCTTCAATGCTATTCAATTTGTTTAGAAAACTCATTACTGGTTTTCTCTTGGGGTCCAGTATTCTTACTCCTGTCTTTTGCACTGGTAGGGCCAACGTTGGAAAGGCTGCCATGTAATTGAATGTACGTCCTTCAATCATCTGCTCATCGTGCCCAAGCCCACGTTTGCTACCTGTACTTGCAATTACCTTGGAAATTCTTGGACCATGGTGAGAAGAATCACTCACATCTCTGCTCTAGTCTTCTACTGTTACAGTTTGTGTCTGAGGAGCTGCTTCTTCATTTTTCAACATAATTCTTACTATATTCTGAAAGTATTTAGAATGATTGCTGCTGTTTCACATTCCTTGTCCTCAGGCTTCGTATAGACTTAATAATTTTGTTGATTGAAGTTCTTTCATTTTCATTGGAATTCTAGGAGGCTAAAGAGGAAATACAGCTAAAGTCATACACCTTAAGACACATATTTAAATACCATTTTTTTTCTACCATTGATGAGAACAAATCAATTCTTGAAATCTCTTTGCACTCATAGGAAGCATTCACTACATCCATTTTCTCCTGTAACCTTCCATATACTGTGAAATCATTTAGCAATTTTTAATATTATATCTCTAAGTTGTAAAAACAATATCATTTAGTGTTTATTGTTTTATTTGTATTATTACTATATTATAATGGTTTCTTAGAGCTCTCTCACATTAATACTTTCTTTCTCATCAATACTTTAAATTCTTACATTTATGGAAACCTCTTTATTGTGTCCTTAAATTTGAGCAGTTTTATTTCTTTACCAGGGACATAGTCCTATGTTCAAAATCATTTTTTTCCTCCATAACCGTGACAATTTTGCTCCTTTATGTCAATTTTGTGTGAAAAAAATGGATAGCAATATGAAAGATGTTCACTTAAGAGTTTACCTTTTTGAAGTTTTTATTGTTTTTATCTTCTGAAATTTTTTTTATTATTGGAGTTCTTATATTTTATTACTTAGGTATATCATATATTTCACTATTTTCACTGTGTGCCAAACAAAAATATCATTTTTAAATGCAATTATTGCTTTGTTAATGTCTATCTCTTTTCTTTGTACTTGAATTTTTAAACTGGTGTAAGCAAAAGTTTGAGACTTCTAGTTTTATATCTGTGACACTTTAGTTTTAAAATGCATTTACTTTAAACGTGCTTCCCAGCGGTTCAAACTGTAGCTGTGCTTTTCTGCTATTAGGTTCAAATACAGAGCTTTAAAAATGTCTATTTTCTATATTCAAACACCTTTATTTGTATCAAACTTTTTTTTTTTTTTTTTTTTTTTTTGAGACAGAGTCTCGCTTTTGTTGCCCAGGCTAGAGTGAGTGCCGTGGCGTCAGCCTAGCTCACAGCAACCTCAAACTCCTTGGGCTCGAGTGATCCTTCTGCCTCAGCCTCCCGGGTAGCTGGGACCACAGGCATGCGCCACCATGCCCGGCTAATTTTTTATATATATATCAGTTGGCCAATTAATTTCTTTCTATTTATAGTAGAGACGGGGTCTCGCTCTTGCTCAGGCTGGTTTTGAACTCCTGACCTTGAGCAATCCGCCCGCCTCGGCCTCCCAAGAGCTAGGATTACAGGCGTGAGCCACAGCGCCCGGCCCCTGTATCAAACTTTTACACTAAAGACATTTTGTTGATCATCAGTAACATATCCTCAATATTTTTGTATATATATATATATATATATATATATAATTTTCATTATTTTAAACTTTTGTTGTTTCTTTGATTAAATTTTGTTGGGAAAAACTTTCCAACTTTCAAACTAAAGGCGTGTTATGAATGTCTGGTGATTTTTAGTTTTCTGGCCATGTTAGAATATCTGGATTCCACAATATTGGTGACTAGAGTGCATTTCACCAAAGCAAGTGATGATTTTTTTTCTTTTTTTTAGAGGGACAAGTGATTTTTTGATACGTGGATGAATTGCATAGTGGTGACGTTGGGGCTTGCAGGGTACTCACCCTACATAAAATTGTTAGAGCCAAGGCCACTGAAGTTATGCAGAATGGTAGACAGAGCAATAGACAGAGAGGAGGTCTTGATGTGAGCAAGAGGCCCTCACTCTCCTGGGGCGACAGGTCACCTTATTTCTGATTTATCTAGACTCGCCACTTACTTTAGAAGTACCCACCTCAAAGAGTTGCTATTCTTGGCTCTAGCCTAAGCACAAATACTGGCATCGTTACTTGGTGCTCAGGATTGAAACACTGTTTTTTCAACCATACTTTCATTTTTTTCCCTATTCTACCACCCAGATCTACTTTCTATTTCTAATATCAATTTATTTTTGCAGTCACTCCTGATAATACCCTTCCTTCTTTGTAAAATTGCTGTGAATTTATATTTATTTAATATATTTTTGTTCAGCTTTACTAAGGTATAATTGATGAATATAATTTTACATATAAAAGGTACACATTTTGGAGTTTTGATATATAGACAGATTGATCACCATAGTCAAGCTAATTAAAATATCCACATCCTCACATATTTAACATTGTGGTGTATGTATGTGTGTTTGTTGAAAACATTTAAGATCTACTATCCTAGCAAATTTCAAGTACAAAATACAGTATGATTGACTATAATTTTTACACTTCATTTGGAACAAGAGAAGACCCCATATATCAAAAGCAATTCTAGGCAATAAAAACAAAATAGGAAGTTTCAATATGCCAGATTCCAAAGTATACTACAAAGCTGTAGTAATTAAATCAGCTTGGTATTGCACAAAAACAGGGACATTGACCAGTGGAACAGAACTGAAAACCCTGATATAAAACCATCTTTATATAGCCATCTAATCTTTGACAAAGCAGACAAAAACATACACTGGGGGAAAGAATCTTTATTCAATAAATGGTGCTGAGAAAACTGGATAGCCACCTGTAGAAGATTGAAATGGGATCCACACCTTTCACCTCTCAAAAAAATCAACTCATGCTGGATAACATACCTAAACCTAAGGTATGAAACTATTATAATTCTAGAGGAAAACATTGGAAACACTTTCCTAGACATTTATGAAGAAGACCCCAAAGGCAAGCACAGCAGCAACAAAAATAAATAAATGGGACCACCTGATCAAACTGAAAAGCTTCTGCACAGCCAAAGAAACAGTCATGAGAGCAGAGAACCTACAAAATAGGAGAAAATTTTCACATCCTACACATCTGATAAGGGGCTGATAACTAGAATCTACTTAGAACTCATGAAAATCAGCAAGAAAAAAATCAAACAACCCTATCAAAAAATGGGCAAAGGACATGAATAGAAACTTTTCAAAAGAAGAAAGAATAATGGCTAACAAACATATGAAAAAATGCTCAATATCTCTAATCATCAGGGAAATGCAAGTCAAAACCGCAATGAGATATCACTTATACCAATAAGAATGGCCTTTATCAAAAATTCCCAAAATAATAAATGTTGGCATGGATGCGGAGAGATAAGAACACTCCTACACTGCTGGTGGGACTGCAAACTAGTGCAATCTCTGTGGAAAGCAATATGGAGATACCTTAAAGCGATACAAGTAGATCTACCATTTGATCCAGAAATCCCACTACTGGGCATCTACCCAAAAGAACAAAGGACTATCTACAATAAAGACATCTGCACTCGAATGTTTATAGCAGCACAATTCACAATTGCAAAGCTGTGGAAACAACCTAAGTGCCCATCAATGCATGAGTGGATTAATAAAATGTGGTATACGTATACCATGGAATAGTATTCAGCTCTAAGAAACAATGGTGATCTAGCACCTCTTTTATTTTCCTGGATAGAGCTGGAACCCATACTACTAAGTGAAGTACCCCAAGAATAGAAAAACAAACACCACATGTACTCACCAGCAAATTGGTATTAACCTATCAGCACATAAGTGGAATTACATTTATTGGGTATTGGGCAGGTGGGAGTCGGGGGGAGGGGACAGGTATATACATACACAATGAGGGAGATGTGCACTGTCTGGGAAATGGTCACACTTGAACCTCTGACTTGAGGGGGACAGATTTGTACCCCCATAATATGCTGAAATAAAAAAAAATAAACTATGACTACCATGTCATATTTTGATCTTCAGAACTTATTCATCTTTGCATATCATAGGAAAAAATTATTTTCTCCTACTCTACATTCAACACAGATGACTGCTTCGACCAGATGTATGGGACTTTTCCCCACATCCAGCAGTAACAACTGGGTGCCCTATGATTCAATTCATTGTGAATCTAAGAAGAGTTAGCACAGACCCCACAGGTTAAAGGTTCAGTCCCAAGGCCTGCCCCCTCATGTCAGATGCCAGTGCAAGCCCCAGGTTGTCATTTGTGCTTGAGGCCAGCCTGCTATAAATTGGAGGTTCCCATGACTCTGTCATCGGGTGCTATTATTGCTAGAGCAGCTTACAAAACTTCAGGAAACAATTGTGTTTGCAGGTTTATTATAAAAGGTATTAGAAGGGTACAGATGAGCAGCCAGATAAAGAGGTGCATGGGCAGGCACCGGAGCTTCCATGCCCTCTCCGGGCATGCTTCCACCACTGCCTCCTAGGACCTCAGCAACCCAGACGTTCTCTAAACCCTGTCCTTTGGGCATTAATGGAGGCCTCATTACATAGGTATGATTAATTAATTCATGGGCATCAGTGAGCAATTCAACCTTTATTTCTTCTCCCCTCCTCTGAGGTCCAGGGCTAAGGTTGAAATTTCTAATGCTCTAATTACATGGTCTGTTCTCCTGGCAGCCAGCTCCCATTTTGAAGTTATCCAGGAGCCCCTAGTCACCAGTCATCTCACTGTTATGCAAACAGACACATCACTTGGGCAATCCCAAGAGTTTTAGAAACTGTGTGTCAGGAAACCAGAACATGGATAAAATATATATTTTATTATGTTGCAACTTACATTACTAAAATTTTGTGTCCCTTGACCAATATATACCCTTTGCTCTCTCTCCCCCAGAAAATGGCCACCACCACTTTACTCCCTGCTTCCATGAGTCAGACTATTTTAGATTCCACATTTAAGTGAGATTATATGGTATTTGTCTTTCTGTGCCTGGCTTATTTCACTTAGCATAATATCCTTCAGGTTCATCTATGTGATTTGTGAAACCAAAACAAACACACCTTTATCAACTATGATGAACTCTACAGTTAAGGAAACAAAAGTTTCCTGTGGCTAGAGAGTGCAGGGCTCAGCTGGCATGGCAACTTCCTAAATTCCTATGGCTACAAGGAAAACTCTTACTAAAATTCCTAACAATAGGAGCTATTAGGAAAATCGTTGGACCTTTTCCAACTCTGATTTACAGTCAGGCCACTGCAACCCTGATTGGCCAGAGGACCAGCCTTACACACCATTCTTTCCCGATAAGCAACTGTAGACCTTAAGCAGTTCCAGCCAGTTGCCCAGCGTAAACTGTCTAACCCAGGCACATTTCCTGAGCCTTGGGGAAAAGGCTCACGATGAATCCTAGGTGTGTGTTGCCCCTTGCTCCCTGTGTGGAAGTAGCAAACCCATGTCGTGTAACTTGTTATATGTGTGGACATTCTACCTCACTGGACTCAGACAAAGGAAACCAGTGCACAGTGGAACTGCTGCACACTGTGGTTTATGAGATTCTTCTTGGCGCTGGAGTGTTCCCAAAGCTGTATTCATTAGTGCAAGTTGCTAAATCACTGATTTTGTAGGTGGATGTCAGCTAGAACCTTCCCATTTTTGACATCCTATTTCATATTCCTTTTTTTCCAGTGGAATTTAAAAGAAGGGAAAGGTGTAGAAAGGTCTTTGCTCATCTAACTTGAATTAACTTTGTCCTCCTATTTTCCCCAGGACCTGATAAATACATAGTATATGTGTGACACACTTTGGAGGTGGTGGTTATTGTTATTGTTGATATTATAATAATTAAGGTTTTGAATTATCGGCTTGTTTTGGGTAGTATATTCAAATGGCTCTATTAAACTTGTTTTTTAAAGGCACATGTCCTGATTCTAAATTATAAGTTTCTAATTATATGCTATGTTCAATACTAAACTTATACCCAATGGAAAAAATAAGCATAATAATGATTATATAGAGTTCCCTTCAAACTGCAGGGACAATGACTTATGGCATCTATAATGAAAGGTAATTGTTTTCTAGTCAAGAATGTATCAATTATTATATTTTAATGTCTTTCCTCAGATTGTTCTGAGTTAAAGAACTAGAATTCATTTTACTTCATCCCACTTTCAGATACTAGTAATTAGAAGGGAATTTTTAACATTATAAGGATTGACTTATATTATCAGCATTTTATTATTACTTTTCAGAAAGTAAAATATCTCACATTGAGGTGCTAAAGTCAGGGCACTTAATTGAATGCTTAAAAAGACATTTTCTGTAAGCTTTTCCTGAAGCTCACTATCACCTCTTAACCACTTCCGCGCGAGACTCAACTATAGTCGGCGGCCACAGGTGAACGCACAGCGACTTTGCCGACAGCCGTGAAGTGGCTTTTCTAATTTTTCATTTATCAAAATAGAATTGTGAACATTTAAAAATAACGTAATGAAAATATATTTGTATATGTTACCTATTCTGATTTACATGACAAGTAAGGCTGCCTGTGAAGTAGAACAAGCTGTCAGTGCTTCAGCTTTCCTCGTCACACACGAGCGAATGGGTCCCTCAGTGCGCAGCGCAGACCCTGGCGGACCATGCGCCGACCCCGCGGGGACCGTGCGTCGACCACGTGCGGACCGTGCGCGCCCACCCCGCGCGGACCTGCGCGCCGACCACGTGCGGACCGTGCGCGCCGCCGCGGGCCGGGTCTCGGCTGTGGGCACCGGACCCAAGTGGTTAAACACTTGTATTTGAGAAGTCAATGTTTTAAGCAGAGCCTAATAAATCTGTAACTTAAAAGATTGCATTTCTGTATAAAATTCCTTCTGACAGTGAACACTTCTAAAACATATATCATGCAAAAGCAAAAAATTAAAAAGTGAATTTAGCTTTAACAAACAATGTATGTATATCTGAAATGACAAATGTACTTGAATAAGTGTGCATTATATGATGCACATTTGTGTTGTAGATCAAAATGAAGCAACTAGAAATTGTTATAAATTGTAGTGAATTATAGTTTCTTTTACAAATGAAAAATAATATAACCTTATCTAGAATGAAACCGAAAAAGAAAATCAGGATCTTTATCTGATAAACTAATGGAACTAAAATTTAATGAATAGATATTTTTTGCAGCTTAAGTGTTCTTATTATACTCTCATTTAAAATAAAATGTATGAAATAACTTTAAAATAAAATTTATAAAATACAAGTCTATGGAGTAGACTAGTTTATCTTAATTAATAGATTTTCTTATTTAAAATCTTCTTGCTTCTCTCAACCATTATCCCCAACATGATCTATTTTGAGATAGTATAAATTCATGTACTTTTCCAGATAGATCAGGGCATCTTTTTGGAAAGCTATAGGGCATTAGGAATACACAGGACTCTCATCAGAATGTTGGGGCAGGGAAATTGAAATAAGGCAAGGAACTGAAGGGAGGAAGATCCAGAGAAAGCCTTTAGAAGAGATTCTCAGAGCACTGTCCATTCTCCGGCCACTGCAAGACCATCTGAGGATTCCAGACATCCATTGCACAAATGCCGTGACTGACAGGGGAAAAGTTTGTCCTCTCACCCCCAAATGAGTAATCACTTAAGAGCAGAAGTCTGTGATGTGTCTATGTCCTAAAAGGGGTTGAAAGTTTCTAATCACAGCTTGGAGATGTTGGCATGTGGCCTATGGGCTTCGGGTAGAAAAAACTGTTGGTATTTGATTCTTATTTCATGAATTCTGAGACAATAAAATTCCTGTCATGACGAGTGTGTTTTTATGCTGTAATGAATTAACAGTAACTTTGTAGTTTAAAATACATATTTATTTGCTTGTAGTTCTGGAAGCAAGAAGTCTGAAATCAGTATCACTGGGCCAAAATCCAGGAGTCACCAGGCCGTGCTCCATGAAGAGGCTGCAGGGAAACGTGCTCCTTGTCTCCTCCAGCTTCTGGTGGCTGCCAGTGTCCTTGTTTTGTGGCCGCATCCCTCCAGTCTTCAAGACCAGCGTCTGAAAATCTTTCTCTGCTCTGTGTCAAAATCTCTTTCTGTCCCCATTTTATAAGGACAGACATGATCTTATTTTGGGCCCAACCATATAATGCAGAAAAATCTCCCCATCTCAAGGTGCTTAATAAACTCTCATCCTAAAATACCTTTTTTTTGCCATATAAAGTAACATTCAGAGATTCAGGACTTAGGACATAAATCTCTTTTGGGAAGACAATTTCCTGCCTACTACTGCATGGGATCAAAAGAGCTACTTCAATGGGAAAAATTCTGCCCTTACACCCAAGTACAAGATTAAGGTGAAGAAAGGAATTTGAGGAAGGCATCTGGGCTTCTTTGCATTGAAAGAACTTCATGGAATGTCTCCTTGAAGCAGGAAATGAAGCGTGACCAGAGGCAGAATTACCTTAAAGCTTAAGAAGCTTAAGCTTCAGGACACCTTACTGACAAGAGTCTAGGCACTTACAGTGATAGAGCCATTGCAACATGTATAAAATATTGAGATAAATGAAGTATTAGACTTAATCAGACAAAAAAGAGTAAGATGTTTAAAAAATAAAAAAGGTATATTTGAAAAAGTATCATATAAAAATTGTAGAAATCAAACATGTGGTAATTAAACTAAAATCTCAATAGAGAAACTAATGTAAGAGACAAATACAAGTTGCTTAATAGTATTTAAATAATAAAATCTTTGAGTTGCAATGGATTAGCCCTGCTCCAACAGGGGCTACTTACACAAATAATCCAAAACTTAAGACTGTAATGAAACTGAAAAACTCTGAAGGTAAAATTACATACTTATCTAGTTTCTCTGATATCTCTAGTATATCTAATATTTCTTTGAAGGTAAGTCTGGGGGGAAATATATATGTTAAATATACATTATGCAATATATAATAATATATATAAATTAAATATATGATAAGTAAAAAATATATATTTGTGTATATCCTATTTCAAAAAGCAACAATGAAAAGAAAGACAAAATGTAATGAAATGGTTACTATTGGGGAGAGAGTAAATAAGATAGGATGGAGAGGACAAAGAGGAAAGCAAGAATTCTCTACCTGCAACTTGTTTTGTTGTTTTTACTTTGAAAGAATGTAACCATTTTCCATACTTTAGAAAGAAATATAGATAAAAATGCTAAAACTTGAAGACAAATGGCAACAAAATCAATTGTAACAAGTGATCTTAAAACAGGTGCATATTGATTGTAAGCCTTAGCACAGAGTACAAATAAATATGCGAAGAAAAGTTAAACTTCACTGAGGAGTCTTATTTCAGAATTGATAATATTACTTCCATTAGAAACTATTGTATGTATACTGTAGCACAAACAAAAATTGCTAACTTTTAAAAACCAAGACTTTCAGCAAAAGAAATAAAACCAGAGCAAAATTTGTTAAAGTTTAAGTAAATCACTGTAATATTAAAATTCAAATTACTTATTCTTTCAGAAATACATGCCTTTCTTAGGTCTCTACTTAAAATTCCTGGAAAATTATGTTCAAATAATAATTTGCATGCCAAACACCCAGACTGTGTTTTCTAAATGCTATTTATTCCTTAAACAATTAGGGTTAGGGAAGAAACATTCTGAATCAGGCTGAAGGTGCACACCAAGGTAAGGAATTTTGTTGTATTGGAAAGTAAGAAGCTACTAGGACTATGTCAAAAAGGATAGAGGAGAAAACTTGAGGGGACTTTTGCTAGCTGAGAATGGAACAATTGGAACATTAAAATGAATAATGACTGACATTTATTAAAACACATCAAATGTCTGAAATCCATTTGAGATTCTAGGGAACCAACTTATTACTCTCAAAACTAATAAATAAAGGGGAAGTTAAGCAGATATTCTCTTTTTTGTAAACAAATGGTAGATAAGAAAAACATTCTTCTACATAATAGGTGCAGAAAAAAATCAATCCTCTAAAATCATTATATATCTAGTCAATCATACTAAGTGGACAGTGCAAAATAAGGTAAAATTTGAGGAGAAATTTTATATTGTCTAAATCATGCTGATGACACCTGAACTTGCTGATCAATCATAGCATTGCTTAAATTGCACCACATGTGTTTTGTGTATATTAATGTTATATCATGAGAATACAAGTCATAACCTATAAATTATTCTTGTAAAACGATCTGCCTTATCTAAGCAACTGTCTAGATCTAATTATAATTTTAATTATTAAAAGTGAGAAGAGTAACAAGTTAAAGGACCTTGTAAGGAAGCAATCAGTTTTATCCAGAAAGTATCTATATTAAAGACTCAATTTCTCCAAGAATACATAGACTGGAAAAAGAAAGATGAGGCAATTAGTGTAGATTAAGACATTTTGAGAGACATAATATACAAATGTACTGTTGGCCTTGTTTTCATTCCTATTTGAGTGAATCAACTGCTAAAAGGCATTTTAGTCAATTGGAAAAATTTAAACATGGACTAGGCATTAAAATATGTTAAAATATAAATTATTTATTATGGTAGGCTCAATATGGCATGAATATTATAATAATACAAAACAAAACTTTGTGCATTTGTGTTGTGTATGTATTCAAGTACAAAGAAAACACATCTGGAATATGTTGGTTCTACTAGACAAAAAGAAGAATACAGATTTCACAATATTGGAAAAATTTTTATAATTCTTGAAGCTGGGCGATTGGTATGTCACGGTTAATATGCAATTCTCGCTACTTTTATGCAAACTTCCACTTAAAAAACTGAGAAAAGACACAGGACACATTACTGCATAGAAGCACAATCATTTGACTCACAGTAGATTTCACAGACGTACTAATAATGGTCAGAAGGTAACAGAATACTGCAATATCTTCAAAGTGCTGATGGAAAATAGCTGTCAATCTAACATTTTCTAGTCATTCACATCAATCAGAACTTAACAGGACATAAAGGTATATCATATTTCAAATCATTGTAAAATAAATGCAGGGAAGGAGAGTCCATATGAGTTACAGATTTAACTAATCAAATATATATATTTAAATAATTTTTTTCTGAATTACTCAAATAAGACATTAAAACATTTGTCAGAATCATTCTAGCATAATAAAAGGTACAAATAAAATTTAACTATAAAAGAGCAACTGTGAAGAAATTCAATGCATAGTAGTTTTAAGGAGAGAGAGTGAGGGCTGAAGGAATAAAGAGTCAAGAGTCTTGTTTTGTTTTGTTTTGGCATTCTTATGAAAAGCTAAGGAAAACAAATTCAAACAAAAGGATAGATATAACTTTTGGAAAAGGAAACAACAGATGTTGCAGATTCAGGAAAGAGGGAAGACCAAGTAATTGAATGTGTAATTCCTGGTCAAAGGAGATCAGATCAGAAGCTTAGATGTGAAAATTAATCTTGAACCATGATAGTCCCTCTCCTCCTTAGAGACTGGAGAAGAAAAATGAGGTAAAAGCAAATGCAGAGGTTTATTCATAGGTACGAGAGCAAGCATGGGGATTTGAATAGATTTCCCTGTGAGGTAGAAAGCAAGGCTACAGGGTAAAGAAATGCAGCCTAGGAATACACAGGAATATCTGCTATGTGTTACAGTTACTGAGAAGTACTAAACAACCCACTGAAGTTAAGGAAAATGAATTTGTTTTGGTTTCCTCTACACCACTATGTGAATTGCTTCAAAGAGCTTGAAAGTAAGAGCAAGACTGTGGGTAGTTGATCCAAGCCAGCAGATGTAGCTTAGAAGCAAAGAACACAGGGAGGTTGTGATGTGGAGACTGTCAAAGATGGGGGTGAAGAGATTCACCTGTGATTATAGGATGGAACAGATGAATAGAAGAAGAAAGAAGGGTTTTCTATGAAGGTGGAACAGTTCCCTATACCTTTCCCAGTTAGCTATAGAAAAGATCCCATGTAACCAAAAAAAAAAAAAAAAAAAAAAAAAAAAAAAAAAAAGAAAAAGAGAGAAAAGAAAAGAAACAAACAAGCAAATAAACAACAACAACAAAAACCTTACAGGTTGAGACTTAAGACGGTTTCTAAAGAAAATCATCCATAATATTGTGAAGGGAAATACTCAAGGTGAGTATTTGAAGGGATTCACTCCTCCCTTAGTCTAGCTTCCTCAACTTTTACTAAAATCTGCAAAAAGATTTGCAGATAATGACAGACATAGCATGTGTGAATAATGATAAAATCCAAACCACTGATGTAATTCTAGTGCCCTCAGGGGTTGGGTCAGGGAGGAAAAGATAACATTTCAATAAAATTCCAGCATACATACACTACATTCAATAAAGTCTCTGTCTCTGAAGCAGTTTTTTCCAAGTAAAGTTTTTTGTTTTTTTTTCCAATAAACTGCAAATTACTAAAAATGCAAATACATGTGCAAATGCTTAGGGAAAAGTTCTATGTTAACGTTGTTCCTGGAGAGCTGGAAAAACAGGTGGCTCAATTATTTACATATTTGTATATTTATACGTTTGCATATTCTGTTTTTCTATAATTTCATAATTATTTATTAATTTGAAATATAAAAATTAAATTTTAAGTTATTTCCATTTTACTATACATATAAAAACCAATAATTATGAAGCAGCAACAGTATATTATAATGGTTAAACTCTTGACATTTGACTTTTAAGTTTAGATAGAATAAATTCTATTCTTTTCCTGCCCTTTATTTTGCTCAACTTGAGGCAGGTCACTTAACACCTCTGAGTTGGTAGTACCTTATACATCACCATTCACAACAGGTTCTTAAGGAATGGTGAAAAAAAATCTCACTCTTTATGCAGGAAGCACAGATATGTATTTTGTACATAAACAGCAATGCAATATATCTATGAAGTTAATATTTTTGGAGGAAGTTATTTAAAAAATATGAAATATCTATGGGAGGGTGGGAGAGTAATAACAAAAGTAAGGTTGAGAAATACTAAGATAAATTAGTATATCTACATCCACTAACTGAATACAAAACCATAATAATGCACATTATCTTATGTAACTGACCAAAAATGTTCTTTATCTTAATATGGGATTAATAAATATTTTTATTTAATTTTTAGAATAATGCAGTTGGCCCTCTGTATCTGTGGATTCAACAACTGTGAATAAATAATATTTGAAAATAAATATTACAACAAAAACATAACTACAACAATAAACATAATACAAATAAAAACAATAATAAATAAAACAAATAAAACAAATAAAAACATTAATACATTTACACTGCAAAGCCCATTCCTGCTCCATCTTCACACGGCCTCTTTTTCTGTCCCTTTAAAAAATGCCTGTTTATTTAAAGTAATAAATTAAAAGTATACATATTTATGGTGTACAGCATGTTGCTCTGAAATATGTATACATCTTGGAATGACTAAATTGACCCATGATATGGATTACCTCACAGACTTATTTTTTTGTAATGAGAACATTTAAAATTTACTCACATAAATGTTCAAGAATACAATACATTGCTAACTATTAACATAGTCCCCACGTGTACAACAGATCACTTGAATTTATTTTTCCTATCTAACGGAAATTTTGTTTCCTTCAGCCAACATCTCCTGAAGGTCCCCAACACCCATCTCCTGGTAACCGCCATTCTACTTTCTACGTATAAGAATTCAACTTTGTACAGTTCCATATAACCATGTTTCCCCTAAAATAAGACAGGGTCTTATATTTATTTTTCCTCAAGAAGACACCCTAGGGCTCATTTGCAGGGGATGTGTTATTTTGCCCTCAAAGCCTCAGCTTGCGGCACGCACAGGCTGGCGGGGACCTGACAGGGGGAGCCGCCCTTGCTGGTGGGGCTGCCCGCACCTTTCCGGTCACCTCTGCTCTGGGATGGTAGCTGTCAGATGGGGCAGAGGAGAAGGGCTGCTAGTCTCCCTCCGTCTCCCCACTCCGAGGCGAAATGCATGGGTTGTGCAGATGCGCTGCGTAGCCACGCCCTTCACTAGATCTTATTTTAGGGGTAGGGCTTCTATTGCACAAATGCTTATAAATCCTGCTAGGGCTTATTTTATGGGTAGGTCTCATTATCTGGGAAATACGGTAGTAACATCAAGTGGTATTTATCTTTCCCTCCCTGGCTTAACATAATGTCCTCTATGTCCATTTATGTTGTCAGAAATGACAGAATTTAATTCTTTTTTAAAGTGAAATAGTATTCCATTATATATATCTCACATTTTCTTTATTCATTCATCTGTTGATGGCCACTTAGGTTGATTCCATACATTGGCTATTGTAAATAATACTACAAAACAACACTACAGAGGAGACACAATGCAGGTATCTCCTTGACATACTGATTTCAATTCTGTTCGATATATACCCGGTACTGGGATTGCTGGGTCATACGGTAGTTCTAATTTTAATTTTTTGAAGAACTCCATACTGTTTTCCATAATGGCTGTACTAATTTACATTCCCACCAACAATACGCAGGAGTTCCATTTCTCCACATCCTCATCAATGCTTTTATCTTTCATTTTTTTCATAATAGTTATTCTAACATATGTGAAATGATATCTCATTGTAGCTTTAATGTGCATTCCTTGGTAATTAGTAATGGTGAGCATTTTTTCATATACTTATTGCCTATTTGTATGTCTTCTTTTGTGAAATGTCTATTCAGATTCTTTGCCCACTTTTTAAATTGGGTTATTTGCTTTTTTGCTATTGAGTTCCTTGTATATATTGAATATTAGCCCTTTATCAGTTATATGATTTGAAAATATTTTCCTTTTATTCCATAGGTTGTCTCTTTATTGATTGTTTTCTTGGCTGTACAGAAACTTTTTAGTTTGATGTGATCCCATTTGTCTGTTTTTGCTTTTGTTGCCAGTGCTTTTGGGCTTATATCCAAATCATTGCCTGGACTAACATCACAGATATTTTATTCTATTTTTTCTTCTAGATATTTTATAGTTTCATGTCTTACATTTAAGTCTTAAATACATTTTGAATAGATTTTTGTATATGGTACGAGGCAAGGATTTAATTTCATTCTTCTAAACTGTGACTATCCAGTTGTCCCAACACCACTTAATAAAGAAACTGCCTTTCCCCACTCGTGTGTTTGTCAAAAATCAGTTGAACATGCATGTGTGCATTTATTTCTGGGCTCTCTATTCTTTTTCACATGTCTATATGTGTTTTTTTTTATGCCAGTGCCATGCTATGTTGATTACTATTTATTATTATATCTTCATAATATACTTTTAAGTAAGGTAGTGTGATATCCTTTTCTGTCTCTTATGACAACACCTCTTCTTATTGGATTTAGAAGTCATCCTAATCCCAAATCATCCCATTTTATGATTCTTACCTTTATTACAACTACAAAGACCTTAATTCAAAAAAGGTCATATTATGTGATTCAAAGTAGACATATCTTTTATGGGGACACAATTCAAGCCATATCCCCGATAGCCTGTGAGCTAAGTTTACGAATGGGTATTTTCTCTTTCAAGGGAAGAGGAATCTGGGAGTAAAGAGAAGGAACGTCAGGCTAGCGTTTAGAAGTGGAAGAAGTATTTTGCAAAGTGGTTGGATATTTAAGACAGCATATGGTCACAGGAAAGAACTGGAAATGAATATAGATATAAAAAATCAAGGCAGAGTAACAACTAGAAATATGGAAATAAAAATATATAACCGTGGTTCCAGGAAAAGGCTTACATTTAAAGAGGTGGCCAGTGGCAATGGGGAAGAGTGTCACAGAAGGGTTCTCCCGAAAATCACTGCGTGGCTTTTGAATCCTTTCACAGAATTCATAGGAAATGATACTGAAAAGTTTTCTGGTATGTTTGAAGATAATTCTGCTGAGATTATTTCAGAGTCTTCCCCTCAAGGTATTTCAAAAACTATAAATGATGGAACAGACTTTATCCTGTTGAATTATGGCTGATAGGTTTATTTCTCTCAATCAAAAAGAGCAAACATGATGGTTTATTTAAAAAGGTCAGAATGAGAAAACTAAATATAAATAGTAACTTGTTAAATAAAATATTGAAATATGTTCATTTTTAAATTGTAAACTACTAATTATATATAATTGTAGTTGTGCTTATTTGTTTATATTCTTGGACATTTTCTCTCACATACACAGGCAATTGCATTATCAATTAATGAGGACATTTGTGGCAAACAAGCCTGTTTTAGTAGCCTTTGGTTACAGCACTAGGACAATGTATTTTGGTGTTATAGTTCTTCTATAAAAATGGTTAAAATATTAGAATATGTTTTCAGTGAGTTTCCTGTATATAATTGAAATTTTAATAGAAGAAGTATTAATATAAACCTCTGGCATATCATGTGGCAAATGTTAAATATTAAATAAAAATTAAATTAACTTCAATATGAATATTTTCCCTTATAACAATATTTTCAATTCAAATTTAGTGTATAAATTTATTTTTAATAATTAGATTTCTACATAAATACACAATGCAGAGCAAATAATCAGTGAGAAAGTACATAAATCTGAAAGGCATAATTATCTATTTCCCTATAACGCCCAACTATAGGAATTCCTAAATGCCAGTTACTGTCCTACATGAAGGATTAATATATATGACTATTGCTTAGCCATTCGTTCCTTGATTTATGAATTCCCTCATCAAATTTTCAGTAACCTTTTAAGAATGAAATAGATTTTTGACAATATTCTGGCCACTGTGACTACAAGTATGAATGAGGTGTATATTCTTATGATGCTCATAGCTGGTAAAAGATCTTTTCATATTAGAATTTAAAGTGAATTATTAGTTACTGATATTCTCCACTGATGTACAGAATCATACACCACACATCCACCATTTGTGTTTACTGTATTCATATAGCATTTTTCTGTATATATATCATATAGTAACATATAAAGAATAGTATGAAATACAATCTAGGTTTGCAAACAGTATAAAATGATGAAAATATATTTTCCCCTCCATAAAAATTTCAAATGTGTTATTTATATATAAGTCCCTCATAAACAATTTTATTCATTGCTATTCAATTTTCTGAAATATAAATAGTCTGAAAATTTCAAATCAATAAATTTACATTGGTTTTATTCCTGTGATCTAATACTCCAATTATTACTCTATGGTAAAATAGTGAAATAAATTAGAGTACATCATATTACTCTTTGGCAATAATTTGGTAATAATTATTTAATAAAAATCACTTGTCATGTAAATACTAACAAGAGATATTAATTATTTAAATGGTGAAATTAAAGCATTGAAAAATGAGATTTCTTTTTGACAATCAACATTAATTGGACTAAATATACCTATATTTGAAGAACATCTTATTTCTCATTTTTATCTCATATTTTTATTTCTTTTTTGAAAATAAAAACATCCATATAAAAGGTACAAGATAGTATATATTTTACCTTCTTAAGTAAAAATAACACAAATCTTTCTGGGTAAGTATCTAGATCAATCTATCTGGATATATGTTATATATTTTTCTAAAATGATACACAAAGTTATTAGTAGTAATTACCTTTAAGAAGAGGAACTGGGGTGGGGTACGATTTGTTACCTTTCAGAAAATAATATTTAAGTTAGTAAAATAAGGAATGAAAAAAGTATATTTTTATTTGAAAGTCTAATAAAGTTGATTAGTGCTTTAAGGAAAGAATTACAAATATTCTCTGTTTTCCAGACAGTATAAACTTTCAGTATGCATATTATTGTACATATAGTCATAGATATCCCTATTTCACTAGATATTTCAGCTTATTTCTAAAATATATGATTAACACACATTGGAATAAATGACAATTTCTATAAGACTTTTTTCTTGTAAGCTTTAAAAAATCTGAAGTTCTGATCTTGCATGTATACACAAAATAGGTTATTAAATCCCTTTTAAATTTAGTTAGATGTTTCATTCATGTATTTGAAAAATAGCCATTGAGTATTAGGTACAACTAGGGATGCCTTGAGTATCTGAAATTTTACACTCAAAGATACTTTGTTGAGACTGAATATTATTTAAAACAATCATTTCTACTTTTATTGGTTAAGCCACTTTTATTTGGGTCCTCATTTCATCACTATATCCTTGTCTATTTTGTGTCTTCAAAACCTTTTTTCTTTTGATTACTCTCCCTGATTCTTTAAATACAGTAAATGTCCCTTATCCTTTGATCTTGATTGCTCACCTACCCGTTATTTCTTATGTATCAGGAGTGGAACTCCAGATACACATTTACTCTCCCACATTTCCCAACTCCCTTTTAGCTCATCAGGACTTGCCAGTGGGTTTCACAGGACAGGCTGTGTATCCGACTGACACATGCCATTTCTGGGTCAGGGTGTAGAAGAGGCAGTGAAGAAGTCCATGACTAGATTTTCATGCCAACAATGTCACCACTCCGTTAGGTACAGCCTGCATCTGAAATGAAGTCCCTATGTGGATGAGAGCCCACCGTTCCAAACTCTATCACTGACACATGCAAGATATGTAATTAAAGATGCAAACATATTTTTGTTATATTAAGCTACTAAGATTGCAAGGTTAATTTGTTGATACAGCATAATTTAATTGAACTTTACTAATAATACACCTATGATACATTATTACCCCATAAAAGGCTGGTCTTACTTTTCCATTATCTGATTCGAATGCAACCCCAGTTTCATTACTCATTTACCTAGGAAATAGTTACCTCTGTTTCTCAGTAGCTTCCCCTATAAATTAATAATAATAATCACTGAATTGTTATTAGATAGAATAAACAATATTTGATAGCACAACAAAGTGACTATAGTCAACAGTAAGTTATGGTATACTTCAAAGTAACTAAAAGAGTGAAATCAGAATGTTCCTAACACACACAAAAAGATAAATGTGTGAGGTGATGGATACTCCAATTGCCCTGATTTGATTATTACACACTGTATGCCTGTATCAAAACATCACATGCACCCATAAATATATACCACTTTTATGTATCCATATAATATTAATATAAAACATTTAAAATGCAAAACATAAAAGGTTTAAAAAATAGAGAAGATAAATATTTTCTTGCTATTTTCCTTTGGATAACTTTGGTTTCCCTGCCATCTAAAGCATCTAGTTCACCTAACCTTTTTATTTGTTCTGTTTCCTTGAGTGACTCATCTGCCCTTACTCAGCCACTTAAAATTAGCATCACCAAAGCACTACTCTAGGGCTCTCTCCTTCCTTATTGCTCGTATTTTCCCCCCAAAGCTCTCATTTCTTTTCATGACTTCAACTAATATTTCTATGATTCATCCCTATGCTTATCCGTCTCTATTCTGAACTCCACATCTCCTTCTCTAACTGCCCACCATCTTGGCATGTCTCTCACAAACACCGTGAGTCCAAACACACGTGTTCCATGGTATGTCCCCGGGCCACGTGTTCCTCCATGTCCCTTCCAGCATATCTGTTCTCAGTTTAATTATTTAAAACATTCTCTTTCAACAACAGATTATAAATCATTACATTATATTGCTGCTTTTTGTGATCATTTTCTTCTTTCCTTCCATATTTGCTACATTGGTTCAAGCTCTGTGAGGCTCTGACAGTAGTCCTATTAAACAGTCCTTGCTTTACTGTCTTCAATATCATCTTAACCTGTAGTTGGCAAATAGTTCTTTTCACAAAAGACAGATTTTATTAACTTTCTTCCATTATATGAAAACTTCACGTTTCTCTCTCTCCTCGCCCTCTTGTCATGAGGTCATTCTCTCTCTCTCCCATATTAATGTCTCTAACTTACTTTACTGTAAGACTGCAGTACATAATTCATATGACATACAGAATTTGTG
This sequence comes from Microcebus murinus, assembly GCF_040939455.1. Taxonomy (NCBI): domain Eukaryota; kingdom Metazoa; phylum Chordata; class Mammalia; order Primates; family Cheirogaleidae; genus Microcebus; species Microcebus murinus. The sequence goes on along the minus strand of NC_134126.1, from coordinate 3,910,502 downwards.
TTAATTGGCTGCCTATGTTACCAGTAAAGCCTCCGGTCGACAGCAGGGTATCAGAGTCAGGATTCGGGGAGTTAAAGGTTACAGGGCTATTTTGACTGCATGGGAGAGTCAGAGCTCTTAACCCCCTTTTGTTCAAGGGTCAGTTGTATATTCTATTTCTCAAAATGCCTAGAACACACTGGAGATACTTATGATGCTATAAAATTGGATTAAATACCTTTATTAGATTATCTATAGAAATTAAAATATAATTTCATTATAAAATTATGTGAGCTGGGCCCATAATTTGCTTATTGTAATTTATAGATTTTCTTCATGAAGTATGTAGGATATATTTCAACAATCCTCCCATCCATGCAAATGAAACAGCTAATGCTATTTTTGAAATAATTATTAGAGTACTATTGAACAGAAAAATAATTTAATATTAGAAAGTTTATCAGTTTCTATTTTATTAATAAATTTCCTTACATGTCTACTATTTAGGCAGAGCATATGTTACACCTAAAGAATGGCAAAATATAAATGAAAAATTAAAACTATTATGAGAAATCATTATATACCTACCTACTAGAATAGCTAAAATAAAAAAATACTGATGATACCAAGCATTAGCAATGATGTTTCTGTTCAGTGTGTGTTTACAGGCATTTAATATGGAGAATTATTTTACTAATAAACTCCAGTTACAATTATAAAATGACAAGAGTTGCTGAGTCTTCAGATAAAAATCAAGGTTCATATTGTATGTACTTGGAATTCTTCTAGTAATTATGGTGTATTATATATGAAGTATTGTTCTGGAACATATTAGAAAAAATAGTAACAATAATCAACACATTGTTTACCACCAATAGTTTGTAGGCAACCCTGTAGACCTACTGAAAGGACACAGATGCGGGGCTGGGGTGTAATTGTTGCAGACAGAGGGGCCTGGCATTCTGGGTGTCCACTGACAGGGGTAACTAATGCTGCTAGATGTCACTAAGAAAGAGATACAGTGTGCCATGGTGCTCTTTTAATTATGGAAGCAGTGCATTTATGTGACCCATTTACCATGTTCTAGAAAAAATTCTCACTTTTAAAGGAATCTAAGTCACGTACAACTTTTTAGCAAATCCAGGTTTCTTAATGACTCAATCTATCTTACCTCAGAAGTGATCATTATTAAAATGTGTATAATAGACTAATTTAAGGTTGTGTGGAAGTTTAGCATATACTAATAGAAGAACTACATCAATAGTCCAGTTTGTTTATTGATTTTGGTGGAAGAGCATACTCCTAGAAGTCATAAAACGTAAATTATAAGCAAGCAAAAAAAAATGTGTAAGAATCTCAGAAAGCACCACAAGTAAGAGCCATGATCAGATTTCTCAAATTTCTAATAAAGCCAAATGTATTTCAGTATATCTTTTATTCTGTCAACTAAGTAATATAAATAAAAATACTTATTTGCCTTTGTGTGTGATTTTACATGACACAGTGGCATAGGTTGGAATTGAACTGCTGCGGCCTTGGGGAATATGCTGAAAGGTCATGGGGATACAAGTCATGCTAGGATAAAAAGTGTGTCTGGAAGTGATATACCTGCCAGCTACTGTTCTTATTTAGAGGATGCTGTGTGATACAGGATTCAATTTCTTTTATTTATTTGAATTTTAATCACGATCATTCTCTTGAAGGAGAGCATATGCTCTAAACAATCAATTACACCCTCATACATTTAGTATGTTTTGAACTCCTGGTTTTGAACTCCAACTCCTGACCTTGAGCAATCCGCCCGCCTCGGCCTCCCAAGAGCTAGGATTACAGGCGTGAGCCACAGCGCCCGGCCAACATTTAGTATGTTTTAATCCAAATATGCATATGAGTCTGAAAGTTTTAATTTAGTAACACTAAATCACATACAATGACCCATTTGTAAAATGGTTTACTTGGGTGACTATAGTTAACAATAATATATTATATAGTTTCAAATAGCTAAAAGGATATTGAATGTTCCCAGCAAAAAAAAATAATAAATGTTTGTGATGATAGAGATGGTAACTACCCTGGTCTGATCACTATACATGTATCAAAACATCACTATGTTCCCCCCAAATAAATACAATTATGATGCCCTTTAAAAATAAAATTTAAAAAATGGTTACCTGATCTCCACAATCAAGCACTTCAGTAACCCGTAGGTTTTACGTCCGCTAGTAGGAATGCTATTAGCTGGGTATTTCAGACTCCTTAAGTCATTAAAGGAATAGTAGGAATATTTTGTGATATTTTGAGTTTGTAGGATTTATGTGTAGAGACCAAAAGGCTCCATTTGCTCCTTGTGCTATCATCTCTATCAGTGAAAGTATAGAGAAAAATATTTCATTTGTATACATAATGGATTACTGGGAAACTATGGAAATGGACGTTATATTTTCTCCACTAGATAAGGAGAGTTGAAATAGCTAAAAATCTTGAAAAAGGCAATAGAAACTTGGAGTCAGTAATGAAGGAGGGAAGTAATAAGATAACTGGCACTGTGAAAAACTTGCTTGTTGGCTTATATTTTATGCTAGTTTTATTTCTTTTACTAGTAAGTGTAATATTTGGAAATTACAAGAAATATACACTGACAGTTTTTTTTTTCCTTTCTTAAGAAGTTTTCTTTCTGCTAATGCCTTCAACATTTGGTTCACAGAACAAAATTAGCATAAATAATGGAACTGAAAGAAATTACAAAAATACTGTAACAAATGGTCACCACCTATTTCACAGGTTGCAAACTGATAAGATACATTCACTTAATGGAATCACTACAAAAAAATAAACACAAGTTGACTTTGTAATGTTATAATGAAGTCTAGGACTTGCATGTCTCTGTAGGTGACTCTAAAATATCTATAACTTTCTGATCTAGTAGCTGAAAATGACATCGGAATTACAACAAGGACAATTCCAGAAATTCAAGGCAACTTTATATGAAAATACAGTGATGACATTATGAATAACAAAGCCAGTATTATCCATTTGGAAGTATAATTTTAGCAAAAAAGAAAACGAGTATGATCATTCAGCACAAAATTGCTCTTCTTTGTTAGGAGGTCACTTGTTTATGCTGTATGAAGAATTCTTACACATACTGCTGCTGCTCAAGTGATTTCTTTTCAAATTTTGGTATATTTACACTGAGCTTCAGTTGTTTTAAATGAAATGAGGATAGCTCTGTCTTGGATCCATAGCAACCTGGCCAGGAATTAATGGGAACACATGAGAAAGAAAAAAGTGTGGTAAAGCAGTTGTGAGTTTCTCCTACTGCTACAATTTCCTGAAGGAAGGGGGTTGTATTTGTTTTCTTATACTGTCTTCATTTCTGAGCACATTGTCAACTGGCTTATAGTAATGATCCTATACGTCACTGAAAACATGGAAAGTGCAATGAGTGATACAGAAGATTTATTTTTTCAATATTTGTCAATCTCCGTAGTAGAAGGATATGGCTAGCAATCAGGAGTGGCTGGATTTAGTAATGTAGTCAAACATGGGAATAATGCATGAAAGGACAAGAAAAAAGCAACAAGCTTTACTGGGTGCTTCATACTCTATACCTCCTGGCACAATTTTAATAGGTGATTTAAAAAATATTTTACCTCCTATTTTAGAATAAATCAATATTTATTTCTGAATGAGACAACCTTGTATAACAAAGGCAGGATTATTACATGTTTTGCCTCAATTATAAATTTTTATTTCATCTACCATTTTTACTTTAAATTTTTCAGGAAAAAGTTTGTATTTTCCAAAATGAGCTTGTTGCACGGCAGTCACGTATGTTTTGTATTGTGGTAGATATGGAAGGATTGGGTATCTTGGATTTAGAAAATATTTTCCTGCTCACTCCTAATCTTAATTAGTTAGATGCTATACTTGCTTATTTCTACACTATCTCGTGTCTTTTCCACTCTGTTGCCTTATAGTGACAAGTGGTGATGCTACAGGCCTGCCCAGGGCATTACTCGTCAAAATGAAGTCAAAGAAATCATAGCACCTTGTTTTGGATGGAGCTGGATAAGATAAATTTTGTTTTTCTCTTCTTGCTGTTAACAGGTAGCTGTTAAAAAAAAAAGTTTTCAAACTGAAAGCATAAAAGAAAGCATAAAAACTGGAAGGTTCAACTACAGACAGTCAGCATGCAAAGGCTAAAGCCAAGTAAGTTACTGAACTGTGGTGGTGTAATAGTATGTTAAAAACACAAGGAGTCTTTTTCCCTTTTTTTATTGGATTTAGGTCAAAGAAAGATAAATTTAAAATATAGCTCCACTGGAAGAAGGATTGATGGCGATAAGTGATTTGTGATTTGTCATTCTATTGATGGTAATAATCTATATTAAAATTATAGCATCTTTAAAATGAACATCTACTACTTTGTTAAAAAAAATGATAAGAAAAGCATATCATTCACAAGAGAAAATTCTGATGGTAACAAAACTTCCATAAACATATAAAATATATAATACATATGTAACTATTTCAATATTATACAATACTATATAACATTAACTTAATTTTACTATATTTCTTTCTGTTACGTTTTTATATGATATATAATAATAGAGTTTTCAATTCAGCTTTCTGTGCCCTATGTCTAAAATTGAGGTGAGATTGGTGGCAATGAGATACATAGATAGCACTTTACAGCTAACATAGCATCTTTGTGTACATTATTTTCATCATAACAATAAAGGTGACAAAGACTGTGATAAAGACCACATCTTGGAGAGATTGTCCAAGGTACTGCAGTCACAAAGTAAGTGGTGCTTAACAAGAATTCAAGTAGGTGAAATCTTTTTCTTCTTCAAACTCTTGTCTCCAAATAAAATTGTACTATTTTTCAGTCAATAAATTATAAATATTCTCAAGTTTTTGTAATCTACTTTAAGAAGTATATACATTTCCAGTTGATTAGGGTATTTAGTTGACTAGCCCATTTGATTAGTCAGTTGACTAGGGTATTTAGCTGTTAACTAAATTTTTGTGGATTTGGAGCCCACCAATCTAGTAAGAATTTAGCTTAATAAGTGTTTAATTTGCATTCAAATTGCATTTATATGTAAATTTAGTTGTTATTAAAATTTGTCACTATTACTTAAATATTAAGCAATAGCCACAATATTTGGCAAAGAAGTAGCAGTGATGAACATGAAAGAATGACTGCTACTATCACCGGGCAAAACAGTGTACAGAAATAAATATAAATGAAAAATAATTTTCCTTAGTTGGTATTATAATGAAGGAGCATAGAAAGGGTGTCAGACTGCAGTATACTATAAGAGACATATCACGACTAAAAGATTAATGGTGGCATAAGGCCCCATGCAATATCTCGCAGGGCCCGCGCGCTGTGTCACTTAGTGCTACACTTAGCTGTGTCACTTAGCTTGATGTAACTGGCCCAGGGATCTCCAGACGGAACCACCTCAGCACAGACACAGCTTCATGCCAAAAATCAAAACTTACCATGAAAAGAGTTTCAATTCCCATTATGAAAGAAACAGCTGGTAACTGACCTGGACTGAATATATATCTCTATATCTATATCTACATATATCTATATATAGATATATATGGAAGGAGAAAGAACCCCCAAACTCTGAGAATGGTCTACATATGGAGACGCTGCCATTCAGGTGGCCATGTGGCTCCTGTGTCCGGTCCGTGCCACTGGCGTCTCTCGCTTTCCATCTTGTAAAAGCGCGGCCGGAGCGAACTGCTCACGCACGGTGACGTCTACGACTCACCTTTCATACAAATCAGGCTGAACAGGAAAAGTAGTTTCTGGGGAAACTGGTTAACTAGGGACCACAAAGACCCCCGAACACACATGGACCTAATCATGGAGATAAAATAAAAGACTTTCAGGGAAATAAATATTAATTTGTGACCTGAAATCATTAGCCATTACTAGAATTGCAAATGGAAGGATGCTTCATTCAAATGGAAGAAAACAGAAGATCTGAAAGGATTAAAAGATAGTACAATGTAAGAAATGAGGTGAATCCCCCCATCCGGAGAGCAAACAGCAAGGGGAGATAATATGCGGGGGTCGCCAGGGACCAGCTGTCTCAGAGCCGCACTGACCAGGCCGCGGGAGAGGCTCGGTCAGCGCCTGCCGGACCGCGGGCGGCTCGGGCTGGGGCGACCATGGCGGACGAGCCCCACGCCGCCCGCTGCCGCTAGCTGCCGCCCGCCGCCCGCCCGCCGCCCGCCCGCCGCCCGCCGCCGCTAGCCGCCGCCCGCCGCTAGCCGCCGCCCGCCGCCCGCCCGCCGCCCGCCGCTAGCCGCCGCCCGCCGCCCGCTGCTAGCTGCCGCCCGCCGCCCGCTACCGCTAGCCACCGCCCGCCGCCCGCCCGCCGCCCGCAGCCCGCCGCCGCTAGCCGCCGCCCGCCGCCCGCCGCCGCTAGCCGCCGCCAGCCGCCGCCCGCCGCCCGCCGCCCGCCCGCCGCCCGCCCGCCGCCCGCCGCCCGCCGCCTGCCGCTAGCTGCCGCCCGCCGCCCGCTAGCGCTAGCCGCCGCCACAATTTTTCCACACAAGTGTTTTGTCACAAAAGGGGGCTGGATCTTTACTAGATAACCATATACTTTTCTTCCAGGTTTAAGATATACTGTACTAACAAACGTAATTTTTCTTTTCAACTACCATCTGTGGAGTGGGCAAAAATCATCTGAAGTATAATAGGCAAAAGGGAATAGAACTATTTTATGAGCAAGGAGGGATATGTCCACTTTAGTCGCAGAGTTATTATAATAGTTGGGGGGAAACACAGATCGCGGAGACTTCCAGGAGAGACAGGTCAAAGGTCAAACGCTGGCCTGGGCCCGCTGCCCGCGGGCGGGAGTGAGCGCCCTGCGTGGAGCCTCGGCCTTGCAGTCATGATTCCATGCTGAGGAAGAAACATTGCAGATGAAATGACTAGTATTTCTGGGCAGAATACTTCATGAAAATATTTGAAGAGTTTGAAAGGATTTGTGCCAAAGGGATGAGAAGACAGAAAGAAAAATCCGAGCATTTTCTCACTGGTTTGGTCACAGTCGATGCCAGTAAGTGAAGTAGTGAATGTCTTGCTTTCTCACCTGTTGTAAACATTGGCCTTTCTGCCTGCAAAATAATATTGCCTGGAAAATCAACTTCATTCTCCTAGTGACTTGTTTAAATTTGTAAGAAATTTTAGCACCCGCAAAACCAGCTTCTTTAAGGTGGCTCAACCATAAGTGGCTGAGCTAGATTCACACCAGAATTTCCTTGCCCAAGTATCAGACAATGCCACCAATGACATTCAAAATTATTTTTTTAAATTGTACTTTAACGATAATGACATCATAGGTAAAGATGTCATGAAAATCAACTTGCTACCAAATTAAATCTATTTTAAAGACATAAACTATAATAGCAAAAACAATCCCCATATATTTTAGCTTGTGGAAATTTTCTATATTAATATATGTGCACATATGGAATTTATCAGTCAGACTATTGAGGTGTAGAGTCTGCTTAATAAAAATAGTGTTGAGATTGTTCCAAGTTTCTTATGGGTTTCTAATTCATAGACCTTGTATTAGTTAAAAGAAACTAATATTCTAAATAAAAATATTAGAACATATCACAGCCCAGGAATGAGGTACCTAAGGGACTATCTCAGGCTCTCAATTCAATTCAACAACTTTTGAGACTTGTGTGGAAAAATTGTGAGAATCATTTTAATTCGAAATTAGTTTTTTTATTTTTTTTAGAAAATGTGCAATCACTCAATATACTGCTTTTCAAAACATGCCAGAATAATTCTGGTACTTTGTACATATAGCAACTCTTAATTGTAAATCAAAGGAATACTGCTTTGGAGAACTAAATGAAGAGAGAGATTGGTTGTGGTTCTGTTTTGTTTTTTCAAGAAGAGGAAAACTGAAGTATGAAGAGCATGTGTTCATTAAAAGTGTTTACAAATTAAGTAAAAAAAAAAAATAGAATTACTTCCATTCTCCTTGTCAGACTCCAAATTGAGTAATTGCATTTTTGCCTTATTACAATTTCTTTCTAACTTCAACTATGGCTATTATTTTTCTCTATTCTTCTGTTAAACTACAGTGCACAGTTCATAGGCATAATGTGAGACAGTGAATTTTTTTATACTCCAGAGAGAGGTGAGGCAAGGAGGATGGGGAGGAAATGACACTTTACTTTCTTTCTTTGATTCTGAGCACACTATATGATTCATCATTACATAATTTATAACAAAACAAAAGTGCTATTGTTTCTGCAATATCATTTTCCCTATGTTATCATTCTTTGCCCCCAGACATTAACTATGGTAAAAGGATATAATATCATATAAAATATATAGTTGAATACAGCTTTAACAAAATGATCAGATGCATACACACACACACACACATATCCATAAAATGTCAAGTAGGCAAATAATTAAATAAATTATTAAGTGTTCACATAAATGTTCCTTAGGCAAGGTTTAAGTCTTTAGCATGTAGGCGCTCCTTAACTGTGAGATTTGGGAGATCCTGTAATTCATGGACATGATTTTTTTATTCAGTGAATAGAGGTTTTGAAAACCTTAGTCAGCTTCAGTCAGTCAAATGATTTGTGATACTGTAACATCATTCTATAAATATGCTAAGGGTAAAAATATGCACACCCATGCAGCAGAAATATGTACATGTGTGCACCAAAAACATGTATATGAATGTTCATAGCAACAACATAAATCTATTACATGGGACATAAGTAAAAGAATACAACTTACAAAATTTCATTGATATAAAGCTCAAAAAGAGATAATAGTAATTTACAGTATTATAAGGATGAGATGGTGATTGTGAGAAGGCTTGAGGGGAGTTTTTGGAATGCCTACTAATGTTATTTATATATGAGATACTTTATGTACATCTGTAATAGCATATATTAAAAATTATTAATATATTCAATAATGCAAGCCTATCCACCTGTTAAAAATTCCCCATCTCCATTTGATTTCATTTTTTTAGTGTTGATAATTGTAGTTTGAATTTCATGAATTTCCTCAGGGCTGACAAAGTATTTTCATTTCTGACTCAACAGCATTTAGCATAGTACCTAACAGAGAAAAGTAACTCGATACCTATTTTTAAAGTGAAGAAATACAAAACAAAAGAAAAAAATGATGAAACAAATAAATAAAGCTATGGTATGGATTCCAGGCTCTCATAGATTTAGAGCCAGAAAATCAGAGCGGCATTATGGTTTTTTACAGACAAGCGTCAAATAAGATAAATGAAAATGAAAAGGAGGCAACAGCATGGAGAGGGGAGAGTACCGGAAAAGGCAATTCTAGAAGTTTCATAGAACAGATCTCTGGAACCGTTTAGTCCAGGGGCAGATGTTCCAATATATCACAATAGGCCTTATGGATGTCTCTGAAATAAACACAATATGGAGTTGAAAAATGATTAAATCGATGGAAAACTTTAAGGTTTCAAATCTTCAGGTTTAATTCCACAAGCCAAATAAGGACTCAAATACAAGAAAGGTGTGACATGGTAGATTTTTATTATAGTTTCCTTTATTTTTCTTCATATAAGGGATTTATTGAATGATATCTAAAAACATTTATTTTAAGTCATTTTTTCAAAATCAAAGGGATATTTTATGAAAAAAACTGAGAGAAAATTTTTCTAGCGAAGTCTTCTCCCAGGTTAGTTATCTTGTCCCAACCCCATTAAGTTCCATTATTTCCTAAATTCTCTATATTCTTTTAATGATCGATGTTATTATCTACATGAGTACAAATACTGTATTTAATATAAATTCTTGTCTACATCACTGAACTTCAAGTTCCTAGAGAAGAGTCACAGGCCCATTTATTTCACTACTGTCTCGTCTGCTTCTGGCATAGTACAAGGGGCACAAATCATGCTTATAAACCTTTGTTAGCACGGTGATATTTTGTGTTGAACTCAAAATTCACAGTGGTAAAATCTATACAGCATCAATTATATTATAATTCCTATTCATAAAGTGGGAATGTTATATTTATTTACATTATTTTAAAAGTGAGTTTTCTATTATCAACAGGATCTCAGCAATATGATTATTTGAGGAAAATGTTTCAGTTGCTATTTGATTATTGATGGCTATTAGCATTCTAACCCAGTCAAGTCATTGTCATGAAATGGCAAATACAGAGCTAATAAAAAATGTGAGGATCAGACAACCTTAGCAAATCCAGTATGCCAAATAATTTATAATGTTGTAACATCATTCTATACATACACTAAGGCCAACGATATGGATAGCCATGCATGAGCAATTCCATTCTCAGATATGTACTAAGCAAAACTGTATACACATCTACAACAAAAATGTGTACATGAATGTTCATGGCAAAAGATTTATGAAAGCTTGGATGGAATAGTAGAAAAGGAGAACACATTCTCAGTTCAGTCTAGACCAAGGTGGCTCCCTCTGTCATGGTTCAGCATGTTTTTATTCCCTAAATTATTTACTGGCTGCAATATATATTTGTCCTTTGTACAATTTATCCTGATCATTACTTATCATTATATGCAGCATAATTTTATCAAATAGTGATTGAGTATATAGGATCTGAAGTCAAACTTCTTGGGTTTAAATTTCATCCAGTCACCTACAGTGCTCACCAGCTATTTAAATTCAACATGTGTGCCTTATTTTTTCATCTGCAAAGTGAGAGAGAATAATAATGCCAAAAACCTAGAATGGCTATGAAAGTTGAATGAGATAATAGTTTGTTGCACTTAGAACAATGCTGTCTGTAGTAAATGCTGTGATTCCTCAGAAATACTGTGGGTTTGGTTCCAGACCACGCCAACAAAGTGAATACTGCAATAAAGCAAGTCACATAATTTCTTTTGGTTTCCCAGTCCATGTAAAAGATATGTTTACACTATATTGTAGTCTATTAAGTGTACAATAGCATTTTGTCTAAAAAAGTATGTAACTTAAATAAAACTATTTTATTGCTAAACATGCTAACAATTAAGTGAGCCTTCAATGAGTCACAATCTTTAGCTGGTGAAGGGTCTTGTCTCAGTGTTGTGGCTGCTGACTGACCCAGGGTGGCGGTTGCTGAAGTTTGGGGTAGCTGTAGTGATTTCTTAAAATAAGACAACAATCAAGTGTGCCACATGGTTTGAGTCTTCCTTCATGAATGATTTCTCTGTAGCACCCAGTGCTATCTGATAGGATTTTAGCCACAGTAGAACTTCTTTCAAAATTGAAGTCAATCCTCTCCTACCCTGCTGGTTCTTTATCAACTAAGTTTATGTAATTTCCAAAATACTTTGTTGTCTTGTCAATAATGTTCACAGTATCTTCATCAGGAGTAGAGTTAGTCTCAAGAAACCACTTTCTTTGCTCATTCATAAGAAGAAACTCCTCATTTATTAAAGTTTTATCATGAGATTGTAGCAATTCAGTGAAATCTTCAGGCTCCACTCCTAATTCTAGTTCTCGTTCTATTTCCACCACATCTGTAGTTACCTCCTCCACTGAAATCTTGAATCCCTCTAAGTCATCCATGATGCTTGGCATCAATTTCTGTCCAAATCTATTAATATTGATAATTTCACCCCATCCTATGAATCATGAATGTTCTTATGACACCTAGAATGGTGAATTCTTTCTAGAACGTTTTCAACTTACTTTTCCCAGATTCACCAGAAGAATCACTATCTAGAACAGCTAAAGCCTTATGAAATGTATTTCTTAAATAATAAAAGTTGAAATTACTCCTTGATTCAGGGCTGTAGACTGGATGCTGTGTTAGGGGGTGTGAAAACAACATTAATCTCCATGTGCATCTCCATCAGAACTCTTCAGTGGGACCAGGTACATTGTCAATGAGTATCTTGTCGTAGTATCTTGAAAGGAATCTTTTTTCCTGAGTAACAAGTCTCAATAGTGGGCTCTGAATACTCAGGAAATCATGCTGTTGACAGATGTGCTGGTCTCCAGACTTCTTGTTCTGCCTGTATGACAGGCAGAGCTAACTTAGCACAATTCTTAGAAGCCAACAGATTTTCAGAATGGTGAATGAGCATGAGCTTCAACTTGAAGTCACCAGCTGCATGAGCCACTAAGGGAGTCGGCCCGTCCTTTGGCGATTTGAAACCAGGCATTGACTTCTCCTCTCTAGCTATTAATGTCCTAGATGGCATCTCCTTCCAGTAGAAGGCTGTTTTGTTTACTTTGAAAATCCATTGTTTAATGTAGCCACCTTTATCCTTTATCATGGGTAGATCTGGATAACTTGCTGCAGCTTTGACATTGAGCACTTGTTGCATCACCTTGAACTTTCATGTTACGAAGACGGCTTCTTTTTTAAACCTCATCTCTCTAGCTTCAAACATTTCTTATGCAGTTTTATACCTCTTCTCAGCCTTTATAGCATTGAAGAGAGTTAGGAACTTGCTACGGCTTAGGCTTAGGCTTAAAACAGCGTTGTAGCTGGTTTGCTCTATCCAGACCACTAAAACTTCCTCACTATAAGGATGTTTTGCTTTTTTTTATCATTCATGTGTTCCTTGGAGTAGCACTCTTCCTTCAAGAACTTTTCCTTTGCTATCACACTTTGCTAACTGGCACAAAAGGCCTAGGTTTTGGTCTATCTTGGCTTTCAATATGCCTTCCTTACTAAGCTTAATCATTTCTACCTTTTGATTTAGAGTGAAAGACATGCAACTCCTAACTTTCACTTGAAAATTTAAAGATCATTGTAGGTTTATTGTTTGGCCTAATTCTAATATTGTTGTGTCTCAGGACTGGGGAGGCCCGCAGAGGAGGAGAGAGGCAGGGAGACGACAGGTATGGAACCATCAGAACACAGGACGTTCACCAGCTAAGTTCTCTGTCTAACACTGGTGCAGTTTGTGTGCCTCGAAACAAGTATAACAGTAATGGGAAAGAGCACTGAATGCAGATCGCCACAACAGATATGATGCTAATGAAAGAGTTTGAAATGCTGTGTAAATCACCAAAATGTGACAGTGAGGCACAGAGTGAGTACATGCTGGTGGAAAAATGGTCCCAATGGACTTGCTCAATACAGGATTGCAACAAAACTTCAATTTGTAGAAAATATAAAATTTCCAAAGCACAATAAAATGATGTATGCCTTTATATTATTGTGGTTATTATTAATTTTATTGTCAAATACAAAATAAATGTCTATTTGAAGCTATGGTGCATAGGTAGAAAAATGATTAAAAGATATATCCTGTATAGAAGAGCTTCAGAACTGAGTTTCTGATCTGACTCCCAGAGTATACAATGTCATTAAAGTTAGTTAATATCTTCTACAATCAAAATTATCATGTTTTAATAGAATTCATAATTCAAATCTCATAGGGTTATTGCTAGGAATACTGAAATCATATATATGGCAATGTTTAGCAAGTGAAAGATACTTAAACTTGAAAACTCCACTTTGTTACATTTAAAAATGCAATATAGTAACACAAGAGCTTAATAAATGTGATTAGATGTTAAATATTTATCTCCTTTTCGTATTTCCCTCTATGAGTTTTAGATATTTTTGATCAAATACATTTTGTTTTGCTGTGAATGTTGATGACATAGAGATTTGAGAAGATATTACGTGGAATGAATATACTCGAGCAGTAGATGCTTTTTGTTAATCTTTTATATAACATGACATTTTGAGGACCATGAAGACAGAGACCCAGCAATATCACAGGATCAGGTTTTGCAAAGAAGAACACTTTCTATAAAAGGAAACCTCTTTATGCCTAATCCTTGTGACTCTTCTGATTGTATGGTTAGAGAATTCCCCTATTATAATAATCTTTCTCCCCAAACTTCAAAAATCCCTTTGAATAGCATCTCTCCTTATTATTAATAGTTCTGGATTTGGTTTTTATCTGACAGTACATTCTTTGTTTCAGTTAAACTTAAATGGATAAATTATGATATTTTGACTGGAGCTTCTCTTAAAAAATAAGCTCTTTCTAAAGCTTTGGATAACTACTGGATAATACATGTTATAGAAGGATTATACATTTCCAGGACTAAAGCATGTAATAAAACTTCAATTACTCCTTGCAGATTTCATAGAACTCAAGTATTCTCTCATCTAAACATTACAAATCTGAAATCAAAAGTGAGAGGAAAAAACCCAAAAGCACAAAGATGCATAGAACTATCCTGCTCAAAGACTCCTTAGAACTCAATTCTGAACTCATTATACAGATAAGGTAATCTGAGAGTACAGAGATACTATGGCTTGAACGTGTCCCCCAAAGTTCATGTGTTGGAAACTTACTCCGGGCGCAACAGTGTTGAGTTGGGGCATGTAAGAGGTGATTGTCAGGAGTCTTTGCCCTCATGGATAGAGTAATGCCATTATCGTGGGAGTGGACCACTTCCTGATAATAGGCTGAGTTTGACTCCCTTTCTGTCTTTCTCTCCCTTTCTCACCCTCTTGCCTTCTACCATGGCAGCATGAAGCAGGCCCTTACCAGATGCCTTTACAGCCTCTGGAATTGTGAGCCGAAGAAAATGAGCCAAAGAAAATTGTGAGCCAAAGAAAATGAAGAAATTCATTTTCTTTATGAATTGCTTAGTCTGTGATATTCTGTTATAGCAGAACAAAATAAATTATAGATGAGGTAATCTGAGAGTGTAGAGGTGAAGTATCTCATCCAAAATAATGCATCTAGTAAGAAGTGAAATCTTGGAGAAGAGTGATAATGCAAGCAAAAATTTTTTTATGTTCCATATCTACCACTAGAAATGACCTCTGATCCTGATTAACTTTTTAAAGCTCAGTGTAGGTATTTCGAAAAGGGCGGGGGGTTACCCCTCCACAGACTTCTTAACAAATAAAAGAGAGAGCATAAAATGTGGAACAGAAACAACATACAATAGATACTTTAAAAACATCTTGGTTATTAGTAGCAGTCTAAGGACCCTCTAAATCCTCTGAACAACAATTTAAGACACTAAAAACAACCTACCTTAAAACAACCTCTCATGCTTTCCCTTCTTGCATCGCCTCGCTACCATGCAACGCCCCTTTGCCAGGCGACTGTCCCTGCTCCTGGGGGTCAAGGCTCAATAGCGAGAAGTCGTGCAGCAGTGTTAATTGCCTCATCAAAATTTATGATCTCTAACCTTGGCTGGGTATTCAGCCATACTCAGCAATCTTTTTATGTATCCTTAATTGGCTTCTTTTCACATTTTCTGCAGTGCCAATTACTTTTCTTAAACTCCCCTCAAACCTTTCGTCTTCTTTCAGCCACGTTACAAACGGTCGATGTTTTTGCCTCACGGGTTATTTAGAAGATCAAGACCAGCAACTCTCTGAATTCCTTCAACTCCTATTGGATGCCCTAGATCTTTCCTAATTTTCTCCATACTTGCTGCCTGCTCTTCTGTTTAGAATTATCTTTTGAATCCACTTTATTGTTCATCTCTCAACACTTCCCTTAATTAACCTTGCAGATTTCTGATGATTCATATAGTCTGATATTTGATGTGTCAGATTCTTCCAATTTGTCTTGACCCACAAATACCTGCCTCTAGTTTTGTCTTTTCTTTCCTTGCCCTCGGTTTTTAGGCTGGATTTAAACCTATTGAATTAAATCCAGAGCACTTGGAACAAAAGTGAGTCACTTTAGAAAAAAATAAAAGAAGAGAAAATTGGAATGCCCCCTTGGACTTTCAGTAGCTACTCTTTAACAGATAATAGCATAGTTGTTTGTTTCACTTGCCCATATAAATATTATATTTGAGGAACAGTGTGAAGTTGTATGTTTATTTGAATAAAAATATATAGCTCTGAAGCAAACACTATGATAGTTCTTTGGAATTTTGAAATTGCTGCTGAGTGATCTGAGACTGAGAAGAAATTTGCTGCTTCAGTTTCTCGGGTGTTGCAAGAGCAGAACACTTTGTTGGTGCTGTGCAGCTTCATAGCGACAGCTGGTAAAGCACAGGTGGGCTCTGTGGCTCCCATTATTATTTTTGCAGATTATTTTCCTACTAGGTGTGGAATATGTTTTTCTAACAGAGAGAGAAAAAAATTAAATTGTAAATTTTTGAAGAAGTTCAAACTTCATAAAATTATGATTGAGGATTTAATTTTTCAAATATGTACAGAAACTAACTGAGCATGCTTCAATAACATAGACAGGAATCATCAGTCCTCTACCTGCGACTGCCAGAGGGAGCAGATAAGCCTAATAAGAAAGTGTCGGAGAAGCTGGCATGGGAGGGCAGTGATGAAATGGGAGAGGTAAACAGAACTGGAAATGAGAAAGACATCTCTGACACTCGTAGGTAATATCTGTAGTGCTTTTCAGAAAGGAGTAAAGAAGGGAACATGTAGATTCATAAATAGTCCACACACAAAACAACTCAAAAAGCACACTTGAACATAGGGTTTAAGAGTGAGAGAAACTTAATTGTTCCTAGGCACATGGAACCATTCTTTTCTCTCCATATAAATATCTATTTACAAATGCCACTGGGGTTTGAACACCATACCTCATAAATTGCTTAAGATTGGCAGATGTAAAATATATGCTGTTTGATATAATAAGTAACTGTCCAAAATATTGCAACATATGCAGTCTAAAACAAATAATTTGTACATAAATATATTTACCATGAAAGAAATTGTGTATATTTTTCAATAATTATTACATTTTCTTAAATATGTTAAGAGTAACTTGCTTACCCCAAAGGCCATTTGAAACAACGAAAATAAATTTTCATGGAAATAGAGATGAGATCAATGAAAGATTTTCTTTTCTTCTGTTAGGACACTATAGAAAGAATTTTTGTTTTGCATAAGGTTGAATAAGGTGTTCTCCATATTTTTCTCAACAATAAAGATGTTACAAAAAATTAATAGTAAAACTATTTTAGGACATTTAAGTTATACATGGATCAGCTAAAGTCTTAATCACCAAATTGCCTTATTTTGTTAAAAATTAATATGATTATGTGAAGTAGTTCACATACTCTTTAACACAATGCTATGCAGTATTATTTATTCTTGATAAGTTCTCAAATACAACTAAAATATAACACTTTAAAACTTTTTTTAACATAAATGAAAACATTTTAGTTGTATTTCAGTATCTTCTATTATTTTGAATTGGTGAGGAGAAAGTTTAAACTTATTCCTGTTGATTTATTGTTATTGATATCACTGCAAAAAGTTTTAATTCTCAGTGTCATGTCTATCTTTCCCTTTAGGTGTACAACATTCAAAAACAAGATTTTTTTCTTTTAAAAATGCTAGCTACAAAAAGCTACTAATTCAGTTAAGATGCAGACAGCTTTGAAAGAACTAAAAGCATTCTGGGAATTACTAAGTATAACTGAGAAGTTACCTTTCAATATATATATATATATATGCACAAGATCTGTGCAGTAATCTGAAAGTTACCAAGTAAAGGCAGCAGTAAGTTAGTTATGTTGGAGTTTGAAGGTAATGTAAGCTAAGGACAGACTTTTATTTTCTTACAGTAAATTTTTCAACTGGAATAGTTTTCTCAGCCTGTTATATTCCCTGTATTTGGCTCCATTAAAGGGGCTTGAGATACAGGTAAGTTACTGACCAGAGTCAATTTCATTCATATTCTGAAATGAAAGTCAGTCTCTTGTTTCACAAGGCCCTGATCTATTCTGTGAATGCACATGTAGCAGTCTGGCAGTGGTCACTCATGAATACCACTATTTAACCATTATCAAATACTATGATACAGGTTGCCCTGTGTATTGTGAGGTAATAAAAGGGTGTTAAATTAAAAGGGCTGATAGACCTACTTGTAAGACCTAATCCTTTACACTTTGGGAGTTATTTTTTTCTATGTTTTTTGATTTTCTCTTTTTTCATATTTTCCCTGATGTTTTATAGTCATCTCTCAGTTACAACAATGGCCAGATTGTGTGGATGTGGTAGGACTTTGATTGGAATATGATGTGAAATTGGTAAACAGTAACATCCCTTAGCTAATATCTCTTGGAAATGATGCTTTTTACATCATTTGGTACAGTGGAAAATTGTTTTTAGTTTGAATATCAACTAGAAAGTTTTTCATTTCTGCCAAAGGTACCATATGCAAAAGTCCTCTTCATCCTAATAGAATATAGAATTAAACAGGTGAAAATATAGATTGTTTTTCAGATAAAAATATGATGCAAACAAAAACACTCAGCATACAGACTAGGTTAAAAAGCTCTTTTAAGGGTTAACCATCAATGTGTGCTGTCAGTCTTGGGCAGTTTGTATTAAATTTAACAAACACAGTTAAGTGCTTAATGTACAGTGAATGTTAGAATTAAATTTGCTGTTAAAAGTATGGTAATGATAGCTCTCGCAACCTTCCAACCGAAATGGCAATCACAGTATCAAAAGACACAAGTGTATTCAACACAAGTGGATTACCAGAATTGAGATAACAAAAAGATGAACAGAACTATAAATTGAGAGAAAACTTAGAGTGCCTTCTTGTTTACAAATTTTGCTCCACCTTTGGTTATAAGCAGTTTCTTCCTGCAAAAAATTGGGATGTTATATAAGAAACAAATTGGGAATAGTTTATAGTTGCTTCATGTTACACTTAAATTAACATAAAGTAAGCATGAATAGAGATGTTTACTTTATAATAATTTAAGATAATTTATTATGGAAAAAAAGTGGATTCAGTAAACAAATCAATTTAATTCTTTATATTTAAATAAATGCTATTAAGGAGTAATTTACATATATACTTTGATGAAGTTTTATTAAATGCATATGACAATGAATCATCTAGAAAAGTTCTGCTTGAAAATTATTTCATAAAAGAGTAGAATACAATATTTAAATAGAAGAAGTAGTAAGTGGCTCCTGTTAGAAAATTTGCATAAACCAGGACCAGATGTTGGTGTGTATATGTATGCATATGTGTATGTGTATATGTATATGTATGAAGCTTTCATATGGAGGTGTGTAATGATTGTAAATATGTAAATCAGATCAACTTCTGGAATGATGGCATGAGGAACTCTACCGACCTGCTTCCAGTGAAACAATCATAACTGTGTATATAAATACATGCACACAATATACACATATGTATAGAGAGATGAAAAATTGTCCTAAGGGCAAACGGCAAATGAAGAAACACTTATTCATTTAATCTACTAAATCTCAATACAAAACAGCTAGAAAGTGTGGCAAATGAGCCACAACTTACTCTTTCTTCCCCTTCCAGCTCAAAATAGTGGAATTCCCACCCCTGGCAGGTGTAGCCAAGAAGGTAGGTCTTTGTCTTTCTTCTGCTCTCAGTCAAGGGATTCAGCACTTTTTTTTTCTGCATGGCTTTTTGTTACAAAAGCAAATACCTTGGTAAATAAGGCTAAGACATCTGAGAGCTCCTATCCTCTGTCCCACCCACACTTAAAATAAAGACCACTGTTAGACATGGCAGATGGAGAATACTGAGACCTGATAATATATAATTAAGTTTACTAAAAGGTTGAATTTTCTATTATAGGAGATGAAAGCTGAGAAAATCAGACTCTACCATCTTCACCCAAATCCCTTTTCATAAATCAGGAGTATCACTCCAAGAGAAATGGACTATTTCAGAGTTCCAGACAAGTGGTTCAGATATTATGCCCAAAGAGGGAGCCAAGCCATACAACAGAATTCCAAAGTTCTCTTCAAGAAACTGACTTAATTTAAAACAAAATGTGACATAAGTTAAGCCAAAGGACACTCTCAAATCAATGGAGATCTGATGATACATTATTAACAGGAGCAGAGAATGCCATGAGAATAATAAGCTAATTCATAGGCCAGGTAGGTATCAAGAAAATTCTAGAAAAGAGAGAGCATAAAAGAACTCACTTGGAGAGTCAGTACAAACTTTAAAATGTGACCTCAAAAAATACCCCAGCAGAGGAGCCCTAATTTAAGCGGAGGAGCCCTAATTGGATCAAACTATGGAGCAATTCATGCTCTACATTATACAGTAGAGCAACTTGCTAAAGATTAGTGGAATCTAACAGCTTAGTATGATACCAGCAGAAGCAGACAGCTTAACAGAGAGATCAGGGAAAGCAACTGTGAAAGAGGCCTTGCCAAAATCACTGTCATCCCTTGGAGACTGTGGACAAACTGAAGGCTGTGACCTCTAAGGAGCAATATCAGAACCTTCACACTGTAGGGAAATACATTGTGAAAGCAAAGTCACAAAGTAATAAATAAGCAAACAACAATAATAACAATAATATTAAGGCAATGGAAGGTGGAATGAGTATTCAGAGTGGCTAAAATATATAATCTAAAATGTCCAATTTTCATCAAAAAATTATAAAAATTTAAAAGTGTGACATGTAACAGGATAAAAAACCAGACAGCAGAAATTGTCTGCAAAAAAGCCAAGATTGTCACACTTATGTGACTAACTTTTTAAAGCAGCCATTATAAATATTTTCAAAGGACCTATAAAAACATACTCAAAAAAGTAAATAAGATAAGATGACAGCCATCAAACAGAGAATATTACTAAAAAATATAAGTCATAAGTAAGAAGCAAATGGACATTCTGGAATTGAAATATTCAACAACTAAAATGAAAAATTTACTAGAGGGACACAACAGACTTGAACTGAATTTATAGAAATTACGCAATCTACAGAAACAATAGAGAAAGAATGAAAGAATAAAAATAAACAGAGCTACAGAAGAATGTGGGAATAATACAACAAATATACAATGAGAGTATAAGAAGAAAAGAATAGAAAGAAGCAGAAAACCTGATCTGTTCAAAATATTGGCAGAAAAATTTCCAAAATTTTTGAAAGACATTAACATACAAATTCAGGAAGCTCAATAGAGCTGAGATAGGATAAATGTAAAAAGATCCACACATTATGATGAAAATGTGGAAAGCCAAAGACAAACAGAAAATCTCGACAAGATCAAGGGAAATAAGACCTGTCATGTATAAGAAAACCCACAAAAGAATGACAGCTGACTCCTCCATAAAAACAATGGTGACCAGAAAGCAGTGAAATGACATATTTAAAATGCCAAAAGTTAAAAAACAAAAAACAAACAATAAAACCTTGTCAACCAAGAATTTTATATGCAGTAAAGCTATATTTCAGGAGTGAAGATGACATAAAGCTATTACATAATGAACAAAAAGAGTATTCATTTCTAACATATTGGCCATACAAAAATAGAAAGATCTCCACATTGAAAGCTAATGATTCAGACAATAATTCAACTCCACACATACCGAAAACCTTGGTAAAGGTAATTGTAAAATTATTTAATTATAAGAGACAGTATAAATGCATATTTTCATTTAACTGTCCTAGAAAGCAATTGTGTAAAACAATATATATATATATAATTGTATTTTCTATTTGATAACATAGAGAATGTTTAAACATTTGACAATAACAGCAAAAAGTACATGTGTGAGAACAATATTGAATTAGAATAAGGAAATGACACTAAATGATAACTTGAATTCACAGTAATAAATGAATGGAGAGAACAAGAATTAAAAACAAAAAAATATAACTTTATATATATGTATATATTTGGTTTCTTTTCTTTTTTGAACTTCTTGAAGAGACACAAAAATTTATAAAGTAATAATTATAACAATGTATGTTAAATTTTTAACATGAATGTAGTAAACAAATCAAAATACATAGATTTGCAGACTTCATTTAGAAGCAGAAATTCATCTATCCTCAGGAACAGACTTCATATTCAAAGATAAAAATATGTTGAAATTTAAAGCATGGGAAAATATATATTATGAAAATAGAAACCACAAATGACAATACCTATATCAGGAAAAGTAGATTTTAAAATAAAAAAATTATCATAGATAATATACAAATATTTTAAAATGATAAAAGGCTCAGTCCATCAGAATGATGTAACATACTTGTCCACAACAACAGAGTTCCAAGATACATGAAGCAAGAACTGATTAAATTTAAGGAAGAAATATACCATAAAACAATGAAAGTTGGTTAATTAAATATCCTAGTTTCAATATTGAATAGAAAAATTAAGCCATAGAACAAAGAAAACAAAAGACTCAAGCAATGCTCAAAGCAAAGAATACCTAACAGACTTTCACTGGACAGGACATCCACATTTTGACAGAATACTCATTCTTTTTATACTCAAAAAGAAGAAATACTTCAAATAGATAGCCTAAACTTCCACTTAAAACACTGGAAAAAGAAGTGAAAACTAAGCTTAATGAAAGTAGAAGAAAATAAATAATAAAAATTAGAGCAGAAATTAGTGAAATAGAGAAGGAGAGCAGATATTAATGAAACAGAGAAGAGACAAACAACAGAATTTGATAAATCTTTGGCTAGATTGACAAAGGAAAAAAGACAGAAGATTCAAATTACCAAAAGGAGAAATTAAAGAGATTGAATTACTAATAGACCTTATAAATATATAGGAATTATAAGTATTATTAATACTTTGAACAAGTGTTTGCCTAAAAATGAATAACTTAGATGAAATGAGTGAATTCCTGGAAAGACACACTGCCACAAAAAGCACACAAATGGTTAACATGCACATGAAAATATGATCACTACCATTACCCATCAGGGCACTGCAAATCAAAACTAAAATGGGATGCCACTCACAGCACTGGGATGTCTATGAATAAAAAAAAAAGATAGTGACAAGTGTTAGCAAAGATGTGAGTGCCCTGCAGCACTCACACACGCCTGGTGGTGATGTGAAATTCTATAGCTATTTGGAAAATAGTTGGGCAGTTTCTAGAAATTGAACATAGTGCTGCCATATGGACCCTGAAATTCTAGTGCTGTAGATATAACCAAGAGAAATGAAAACAAACATGCACGCATATACAAAGTCATGTATAAGAATGCTTATAAAAGCATTATTAATAATAGGCAAAATTTGAAACCAACCCAAATATATATCAACTAAAGAAATGATAATTAAAAATTCTATTTTATTTATTAGAGTATTATTTGACGATGAAAAAGTTCTGAAACAAGCTACAGCATTGATGAACTTCAAACATAACAAGTAAACAAAGCCATGCAGAAAAAAACCCACATACGAGTCCATGTCTATGAAATATCCAGAGTAGATACATCTGTAGAAACAGAAAGTAGATTCGTGGTTTTCTAGGACTGGAAAGGGCATTGAGGGGACATGGGATGGGTGGCTGCTTTGGAGGTTTTGGGGAGATGATGAATTAGCTGGTAGCGGTCATGTTTGCACAATTTGTTTAATATACTAGTAAACATTGAATTTACACTTTAAATGTGTGACTTACATGGTGAATTATATCTTAGAAAAATGGTTATATAAAATCATATATAATAGCACTATTAGGCATCTACCCAAAAGAGCAAAAGACATTCTGTAATAAAGAGATCTGCACCTGAATGTTTATGACAGCACAATTCACTATTTCAAGGATGTGGAAACAACCCAAGTGCCTGTCAATTCATGAGTGGATTAATAAAATATGGTATATCTATACAGTGGAATATTACTCAATTATAAGAAACGACAGTGATATGGCACTGCTCATATTTCCTGGATAGAGCTTGAGCCCATTATCCGAAGTGAGGTGACACAAGGTCGGAAGAATTGGCTCCACATGACTTGCCATCCAAATTGGTACTGACTGGTTAACACTATGGTGCTCACAAAGTAGTAATATTCTCCAGGGAAGGGGGGTTGGGGAGTAAACTCACAGCTATAAGACACAGTGAACATTGTGGAGGGGAAGGGCATGCCTCTAACCCCTACTAGGAAAAGGCAATGATATAAAATGTAACCATAATGTTTATACCCTAATAATACTCTGAAATAAAAAAATCACATATAAGACAAAGAATATATAAACAAATAAACTATACATTAATAAAGAGAGAGATACCATAAATTCTTTTTTAAGTAACAACCTTGAAATAATATTGTATAATACAAAAGAGGATATCCAAATATCACCAAGCATAAGGTAGGTTTACGAACATCATTACTCATTAGGGAAATTCCAATTAAATCTAAAACAAAATAAGCTTAAGTACTTTCTATAACAGCTAAAATTAAAAATATATTTTAAAAGGTATTGGAGGAGATTTGGAAGAACAGAAACTCTGAAACGCTGCTGGTAGGTAGGAGTTTTAAATAGTACAAACACTTTGGAAAATTATTGGTAAATCACTAATTAAGCTGAATTTATCCTGCATAAAGGCATATATTCCATACTTAGTAATATATCTAATAAAATGCATAAAATATTCACTAACAAGCATACATAAATTTTTCATTACAAAATTATTCACAATTCTTCAAACTTGGTAGCCAAATGTCCATCAATTTCTGAATGGATAAATGCATCATTGCTTAATTCTACAATACAGTACTATAAAACAATGAAAATGAACAAGCTATTTCTATAAGCAATAATATGGATGTATCTCACAGAAATAATGCTTAGGGAAAGAAGCCAGATATAAAAGATCAATTACAGTATAATTCTATTCATATGAGAGTCACAAATAGATAAAATTAATCTATAATTACAGAGATCAAATAGCGCTTACCTTTGGAGGTAACGCCTGAGCAGAGGCAGGGGACGCTATTAAAGTTCTCTACTGTTCTGAATGGTGGCAACATAAGATGTGAACATTTCTTTAGAATTTCATTCAAATACATATTTAAGGTTTGTGTGTTCAAACTATATATTTCTAGAATAGTTTATATTTTCCAATTCTTCCAAATTTAAAGTTGGAAATATGAACCATCAAATTTTATGCAATAAACATAAAGTAGAAAGTGATTTACTTCATACAAACTATCAGGTGTATGAAAGAGATTTTCTTTATATGAAAATGATCCCCAAATAAATAGTTATCCAAATATTGAAAATTTTGGATGCTTTTTCCCTTTATTTTGGTTGGCCTTATACCTGGCCTGAAGCCATGACTTCAGAAGTCCTCTTTCTCATCACACCTCTTTCGATGATAATTTTTTTTAAAAGTTAAGAATGTCAGAATTTTTCTATGTGGGGCCATAAAACATGGTCTTAAATTCAACTTTATTAAGAGATGGTAAATGTACAATATAATGAAATTTAGGAAGTCAATAATTTTAATATAAAAAAACGGAAGAAGTTCACATTTAAAGTTGTAAACCTTTTTTGGTACTTTTTAATATTAACACTGTTATATTAAATAATATTAATTAATCTAGCAAATAATAGCACAATAATAATTGTTAGATAATTAGTATAAAATATTAATATTTCATTAAAATGCTTTAGTGGGTTTCTATCTATTGAAGGATATTATCAAGTTTTTGAGTATAAAATGGTGGAATCTAATATTGAGGCATTAGATAAGAAAGATATATTCACTTAAAAATACAGATTTTTCAGTTAAACCTTACTTGTTCATAATGTATTAATTTTGTTATGGATATATGGAAATATAATAGCTCTGTGCCTGTGTCAATGTTGTCTTTAAATCTTTATAATAGTGCTGGAATTTAACTAAAAGTCATATGAATATAGAAGATTGCCCTTTGCTCTGAACAAAATGTGATTTTTTTCCTACATTTTGTTTTAGATAAGCTTGCCTCATTTGTGTACCTTTCATAGCTAGTTTTTCTTTTTTAAAGATAATGTAATTCTGAGATTCTTCCTCAAATTTTTACCTTGCTCCTAACAAACACCCATACACACATAAAGGCCTACTAAACTTTTTAAAAAATATGCCATTTCTATCACATTCCCCCGCCCCCCCCTTTTTTTTTGGTGTGACCAATGATAGAATCTTCACACCATGTCAAGGGTAGTCTTCCTGAATGAGAGAGAGTACTCGCTTCTCTATTTCCAAAATGCCAATGTCTACTTAGTAACAAGCTCTTCATGAGGTTCTTATTTAGTTTAAAATAAAGATAAGCACCTCTTCCCTCTTCCATCCAGTAGACCAGAGTGAGGACATAAATGTTTTGAAAATATCTCAAGTACAAGTGTTTTCAATTTCCACTTACTTCCTTCTATAACCCTGAAAATAAATAAACAAGAAAAAATTGAGTAGTTCAATAGAAAAATAAGCAAAGAATATCAATGGCTAACTGTTCCAGGAATAAATTCAAATGTCCAAAAGCCATATTTTATAAATGAAATGAAATCAGCCTCATCAAATGATAAGACCATTTTCAGCCTGGCACAGGTTATATCCAAATTGGTACACATAAACACTAGTAGCAGGAAGCAATTTGGTATCACCTTAACAGAATATTTTTTTCAATATTTTTCAAGTTTAAAAGCAAGTACATTCAATAACTATTAATTTTTAGGAAGATATGCTTAAATTTAATTCTTCATATTTGAAGAAACATGTAAGTGTAAAGATTTTGTCTCAAATATTCTTCTGATATAAAACAAAGAAAAAAGCTAATTGTCTTCTCACTATAAAAGTAATATATATCCACATGACAGAATAGCAAACAGCATAAACAATATTATGATAGCTAAATGAATTTAATTACCAATTTGTTGATACTCTGTTGAAAATTTGCACTTGGTTACTAACTCAAACATTTTGTAATCTATTTCTGTCAAAAACTCCCTCATTCTGCATGTGTATGTGTGTCTATGTGTCTACGTGAATTTAGGAGAAAATGTTGTTTTCCTTTCTTGCCTTTCAACAGTGTATGGCATCTCTTTACAGAACTTCTTCAACACTATATATCATCAATTTTACAAATCACTGTAAATCCGATGGGCTATACACATATTTATTGCTTCTGTGTTTCTTAAGATAGGGATTTTCGTTGTTGAACATGCTCCACCATTGCCTGTTGCATGTGCTGCACAGAGTATTTCTCCACTTTAAAGCATTTTTAACTTGAATATTGATATTTAGTGCATATATTTTTATGCTTGCTGCATAATAATAAATTATAATACTTCACATAGAGAAAAAGATTACTTTCTCTCTGCAGTTACTGTTATACTATACTATTATGTATTTTTCCAAAAAAGGATTTACATAATAAAGGTCAAGGAAGCATTGTATATTTTCTCTGGTTGCTTTTATAGCTATTAAAGCTTCATTGTTGCAAGCTTTTAAGTCAAATTCCTATACAGTTATAAAAAATGCAAGTTGCCGGGCGTGGTGGCTCACGCCTGTAATCCTAGCTCTCTGGGAGGCCGAGGTGGGCGGATTGCTCGAGGTCAGGAGTTCAAAACCAGCCTGAGCAAGAGCGAGACCCCGTCTCTACTATAAATAGAAAGAAATTAATTGGCCAACTGATATGTATATAAAAAATTAGCCGAGCATGGTGGCGCATGCCTGTAGTCCCAGCTACTCGGGAGGCTGAGGCAGAAGGATCGCTCAAGCCCAGGAGTTTGAGGTTGCTGTGAGCTAGCCTGACTCACTCTAGCCTGGGCAACAAAGCGAGACTCTGTCTCAAAAAAAAAAAAAAAAAAAATGCAAGCAAAATATATAGATTTGCGGGTTCACAAATAACTGAGATTGTCTTGAGAAAAATGTATAAAAGACTATTAAGTTGGAATTAACTCTCTGGGTATCTCAGTTGTACAGTATCAGTGTAGATGAACTTTGAAGTGCCTTAAGACTCAAAGTATTTAATGTACAACAGTTTTATAATATCAGTGTAATGATAAAGTCTAAGGACCATGAGCTCGTGAAATATAATATCTAATTGTATTCCCCAACATTTAGTACAGTGCTGGCATATGCAATTATTCATTGTTCTGTTAAGTTTTTCCCTGTTAATACGAGTAACATGAAGAGTTGTTAAGTGAATTGGAAATGGAAACTCATTCTACATGAAGTAAATTTTGAGAAATCTCAGCCTGAGCCATTTGCTTCTTTTTATTCAGATTGCTTAGAAGGTAAAGAAATACAATCACATGTGTGCTCTCAGAGCTATTAACAGGAGAAAGCATGAAGGACAAAGGAACAAGAACTGTTACTACAGCAACCAGGAGAGAGAAGTATGGTGAATAATATAATAAAGGGATGCTACTAACCCAGGGTAATCTGATCAAATACTACTTCCTTTCTATCCTCACATCCTCTGATAGATTATAGGACCTTTCCGCTGCTGAAGCCCAACCGGAAACCAGAGTCTCTGGAGCACACTGATACGATTCAAATTGAATAGGCTCCTTGGGAATGAAGTAGGGTAAAAAACAATGGGAAGTGCGTGTGTTCTGTTGTGTATACATGCACATGTGTTGGGATGAATCAGAAGTCATATAGAGCACTGTTTCAGCCTATCTTTATTAATAAAGCTGTAAAATTTCATTTTCTAAACTTCTTTTTAATTTACTTTTTAATATTTCAGAATATTACAGGGGCTTAAATGTCTTGGTTGCATGGATTGCATTTGTACTGCTTGAGTTAAGGTTGTAAGTGTGTCCATCACCCTGAGAGTGTACATTGTACCCATTAGGTACAATATTGTACCTCCTCCCCTCCAACCTGTGTGATTTCCATGGAGTTTTACTTCCATCCGTGCACATGATGCTGATCAGTTAGTTCCAATTTAATAGTGAGTACATGTGGTGTTTGTTTATCCATTCTTGTGATACTTCACTTAGAAGGATTATCAAAATATCTTTTTTTTTGAGGTGGGGTCTCTCTCTGTCTCCCAGCTAGAGTGCAGAGGCCCAATCATAGCTCACTATAGCCTCAAATTCCTGGGCTAAAGCCATCCTACCTCAGTCTCCCAAAATTCTGAGATTATAGTCACTGAGCCACTGGAACTGGCTAACAAACAGCATTTTTGAAGTCACCTTAATATTAATATTTGAGATATTTGTAATATCTTTGGGTAGATTATTTGCTGCTTTTGAAGTTTGATTATTGAAGTAGAATGTAATAGCATATTTTTTAATGTACATAATTAGCCTAAAATTTTTTTCTTTTGTAGGCAACTTCTTAATTATCTCAGGAACTTGGCACATGTGACATATGGGTACTGCGACAGAAAACAGCAAAGGCAGACCCATTAGTGAAAGGCTCATTAAAATAACCTACATGACTGTGACTAAGTTAAAAGAGATGATCACTTAATTGTGTTTAATTGTGCAGAAATGACTCAATTTTTTTTGCATTTTTGCAATATGAATATTTTTCAAAATTCTTACTCTCTTCTAAATCTTACAAATCTTCACATCTTACTCTCTTCTAAATCTCTGAATATAAGCTTCTGATTTTTATAATTTAAAAAATATTACTACAAATATTAGAATATAATATAATTTCTGTTTTACTGCTGAAATACCTAATTTCTTTACCATGTTAGAAAAAAAAAGGAAGAAACAGCAGTAGAAAAGAGCAATTCAGTTACGTGTGTGTTTATGTGTGTATGTGTTTACACATACACAGTAGTTCAAATTTCAAAACAACTCTATTACATCAGTAATAACATTATTTCTCTTGTATAGTTGAACAATTTAAGGGACAAATAGATGAGGAAATTTGTCCTCTATCTAGTTAATGGTTGAGCAAGAACTGAAGTGATCCGGAGAAATCTTGCTACAGAAACTTGTTACTGAATCAGTATATTTTACTGCTTCACATAGAGATATAAATGATGTGTTCTCACTCTAGAATTTAGAAAACCATTATAAAGAAGTTAAAAACAAATATTTGTTCAATGAAATTGGATGAACTGCATGCATAAATGTTTTCAACAACTCAGAAAAACATGGAGAGTGAGGGTCTTAACTGAGACCCTCAAGCAGCAGATTCTAAGTGTGACCTGAAGACCTGTGGTGGCACCAGACATACACTGGGGACCCGCAGAGTCCTCCATTTCCCCACTGCAGGCACACGCGAGTCTGGGTTTCTTCATGCATTCAACACAACAGCAGATTGTAACAGATCAGATGCAGAAGTAGAGAGAAGGATGTATTCGTCTACTATAAAGTCAGACATTAAGACATTTTGTGAGAACAAAACGACAGTCTTTTCACTGCTTTTTTCTTGTTGTGAAAATATGCTTATTTTAATAACATTATTTTATTTGTAAAACATAATAGTTTAATATTTTATTGTTTAAATGCATTTATGTATGTATTTTAGTTTTAACTTCTAAAATTACAAATATTACCATACAAAACCCATATAGGCAGAAATTTTTAGGGGTCTTGAAAGAAAAAAAAATTGGAATATCAGAATTTAAATAATCAGAATAATATAAATTAGACAAGAATAAAACAAGAGAAAAAAATAATGAAGACAGGAGTAAGCATGGCAAATGTTGATCACACTGAAAATGCTGATCTGAGAGATTTACTGAAATGAATGGCTCATGTTTAAAAATAAGGAAATATAAAATTAGTGGGCTAGGGAAAGGAAACTTTTGAAGTACCTAAAGCAGTGGGATTGAAAGTTTAAATATGGTTTATAATGTTATATTTTCTTAGTTTAGAAAATGCCATGATTTAAATGGATTTAAAGACTTACTGTAACTTGCTTAAAGGGCAGTTCGTAAGAACTGTTATCGATGAGGACTATTAAATGGATTTTGCCATGGAAATCAAGACAGAGTGACTTCTAATAGGATTAGGGTGATGGTGATGGAATTATAGAAATCAAGCATAATTCCAGATATAATTCATCTGAATATGGCAGAAGAAAAAAGATCAAAAGTGAATATAGGTTTCTGAATATTGATGATTAGAATAGATATTAAGTAAATTTTTCTTATTCTGGTTGTAACTTCTAACATACTTCAAAAATTTTACAATATTTATTGATTTCAGAGCTACCATTGAAAAATCCCTTTGATCTTTTATTACACATTTTAGAATTCTTCTTGCTTAAGGATATAAAAGCAAGTTGTTGATTAAAATATTCTTGTCAAAGAGTAATACATTTACATTTTATGCAGCTAGTCTATGATTTTTGCTATATGAAGAATTAACATGTAAAAGTAATACAAAATTGCTGGATCATTAAAATTAAATCTAGGATTGTACTAAAAATATTTTCCAGATCATTTGGGTAGATGCCCAGCAATGGGATTGCTGGATCAAATGGTAGATTCACTTGTATCGCTTTAAGGTATCTCCATATTGCTTTCCACAGAGGTTGAACTAGTTTGCAGTCCCACCAGCAGTGTAGGAGTGTTCCTCTCTCTCCGCAACCACGCCAGCATTTATTGTTTGGAGATTTTTTGATAAAGGCCATTCTCACTGGAGTTAAGTGATATCTCATTGTGGTTTTGATTTGCATTTCCCTGATGATTAGAGATGTTGAGCATTTCTTCATATGTTTGTTGGCCATTCTTCTGTCTTCTTTAGAAAAATTTCTGTTCAAGTCTTTTGCCCACTTTTTAATGGGGTTATTTGATTTTTTTCTTCCTAATTTTCGTGAGTTCTAAGTATATTCTAGTTATCAGTCCCTTATCGGATGCATAGGATGCAAAAATTTTCTCCCATTCTGTAGGTTGTCGGTTTACTTTCATGACTATTTCTTTGGCTGTGCAGAAGCTTTGTAGTTTGATCATGTCCCATTTATTTATTTTTGTTGCTGCTGTGATTGCCTTTGGCGACTTCTTCATAAACTCTTTGCCCAGGAGGGGGGCGGGTATATACATACATATTGAGTGAGATGTGCACCATCTGGGGGATGGTCATGATGGAGACTCAGACTTTTGGGGGGAGGGGGGAAATGGGCATTTATTGAAACCTTAAAATCCGTACCCCCATAATATGCCAAAACAAAAAAAAAAATTAAAAAAAAAAAAAAAGAGGAGACCTATTGCATAGGCTTAGCTCAAATTGCTGGAATGCTGAATAAAGATGGTGATAAACTCGGAAAAAAAAAATATTTTCCAATTTGTTGAACATAGACATTGGATAACTACAACAGAGTTGGCTTAGGAAGCCTACACGTTCATGCTAGAGTTATCAGTTGAAATTTAAATCACAATGTTCCCATAGTTTAGCTGTGTCATCTACTTGAGGATGTTCCAGAAAACCTCCTTGAACATGGAGTGACCATTCTAATGTTTCCAAGCAAAAACACCATTCATATGACAGAGGCTGTAGTCAAACAGGTTTTTAATTTCCCTGCCACAGAGCTCGTAGTCATTAACTGACCTTCACTCCATCGGACAGGATGATGCTCTGTGTTCACATTTATGTGCAGAAACGAACTCAGTTTTTGGGCTATAAACAAAAATAGCAAGTGCATTTTTATTTGCTTGTGTTAATGCCTAAGAGGAGATGAAATCAGCTGGTACTTAATTTCATTTTTAATTTCATTTAAAACAGAGTGGTATGTTGCTAAAATTCAAACTGTTGTTCATATTTGTTCAATTAAGAAAATTCTAAAACTAATTTCATTTTCTGCTTCTAACTCTTCTATATCTGAACTATTTATTGGTATTAAAGTAGACAAACCAATTATAATAATCAGTTATCATAACGACAATGTCTATTGGAACTACTATACATGGTTACTCTGGTATAGTATTTTTATTTAAGACAGTTTAATATTGAGAGACAATAACAGCAAAGATGTTAAAAGTGGAGATACTTTACCCACATAGCCTGAGGTTAAAGCCCAGCAATATCGTATGGTCTTGAGCAAATCATCTAAATCCCACTATCTTCATCTGTAAAATAAAAATGATAATAGTACTTATCTCATTAGATTATTGTGAGGAATAAATTTATTTATAGAATAAATATAGGTATGGTTAAATATATACATATATATGGAATTTAGAAAAATGATTGGCTATTAATAAGCATTACTAGATAGTATTAGTTACTTTAAAATGCTTTCTTTATGAAAACCAAATTGTATAATAATTGTCATCAAGGTATTAATAGATACTCTTAGTCATTTTGATATTTTGGAGATTTTATATCTTTCTCACTCGCACTCTCTCCCTGTCTTCATCTCACATAACTTAAAGTTTCTGTACCTTATGTAATAAATACATAAATTATTTCAACAGTGAGGTCTCAAAATTAATTGCTGCTAGGAACAATGTAAGATATGTTACTATTATTAATTTTTGACTGGAAGTAAATAAATACTTGGTGAAACAACTTGCCTTCATGTATACTATGTTTAACAAACCTAAACATAGTACTAGAGCAAAATAACATTAAAATATCTGACTAGCATCTTCTTTACCACCTGCATAGACCTGCATCCAAGGAATGGTAATTCCTTTGCAAACACTTTGTCACATATATGCTTTTAAACAATAACACAATATTATTTTTAGCAATCCTATAGACTAAGCCTATGCCCAAGGACTCAACATACTTTGTGTGATAGAACCTTTAGGAATATGATGAAATTTATGGAACTTAAATGAGAAAAGAATGTGCATATACATACAAGAAGTGATTGGATTCTATGCTAGGTTCTTTAATGTCTCTGATGAAGGCCACCTGTGGAAAACATCAGATTTATATAGATGAAACAAAATGAAAAAGACATACTCCAATAACTGTAATATATACAAATAAAGTAAAATGTTTAATAAAATAAAATAATTCACTTCATTATGTAGCTTATAGAATATAAAATTTTGTATGTAAGTTACAAGTAATAGTTATGCATAAATATTTGTAGGAATATATACACATATATATTTATTTTTATCTATGTATAGATAGATGTAAAATAATGTATGGAGGGAGAGAGACAGACATAAAAATAGAGATAATCTGAGTAGTGCAGACAACTTTTCTTGAATTTTTATGTGGCTTATTACTTGGGTAACTGTATTACATATGCATTTCACTGTATCAGTAGACATATTGTCTTAAGAGATAATTTATTATTTTTTCTTTAAGAAACCTGTCTCAATAATAACATTATATTTGGTAAGAACATATCACCAAATTAAATATATTCAGTTTTTTATAAATGTAGAGTGGCACTGTAAACACCTGCATTCACGTTTTGCACTTGAGCACTTCTAATTGCCAAATGTGTGTGGGTGCGCAGAGAAGCCCCACGGTTTGGTGGTTTCATTCAGTTACGAGACACTAATTTAGATTCTCAAGTCTGTATGTTAAACTCTTAACTCATATATAAAATGTAATGATATTTAAAAGTGAAAGTAGAACTTCTAAGATTCTTAAAGTAGTTAGAACAGGACACAAGACATTAAAATACAATTTATATTAATACCCTAGTTCCGTTTGCCACTGGGGCATGTGTAATAACTCTTTATCATTGAAACAACATTGGCTGGTGTACAATGCTTCAGAAGATTGTTTTGTTTAGAAATATAAGTTTCATGTTACCACTGTATAAAAGCAAAATGTGGCACTTCAGAAAGCAGAAGCCTGCTGCTGCAGCCACTGGCAGCCGCAAAAGGCTGTGGTGGGGCTTCTTTTGAAAAACATTGTCCCTTCATTGTAGAAAGCCTTAAGCAAATCTACAATAGCTGAGGAAACCTGTACAAAAGAGAATTGTGACGCTAGAGTTGGCACAATCATACTTAGGTCTATTCAGTGGGAACAGCATATGTGACCCAAATGATAAAAGTGAGAAGCATGCCAATGGCTGCATTCTGGAAGTTAAATACAAGAGGGGCTACTTCATCAGTCAGTTATTTTTCTGCAAAAATTTGCACTGTGTTATATAATGCAATTTGGAATGTTTAACTATGCATTAAGCAATAAGTAAGCAGACATTTGCTTCCCTAAAGAAAGCAAAACCCACATACTTTCTTATCTGAATATATTAGTAATACTTCACACAAATCAATAGTTGAAGGTTTACAATGCAGCACAGCCACTCTTGGGGTGCCCGGTGGGATATCTCAGCTCAATGTCCTTTCTACTAAGTCCAAGCCTAGTGGATATTCATTTTGACATTAGAAAGAAGAGTATTTTTCTTTCATTACACAGTCAAAACCAATGGGCGGAAAAACAATTTTGCCTTTAGCTTCTGTTCTTTTTCTGAGACTGTATTAAATACTGATATAAATTGGGTAATATTATATATCTCTAAGCTTTCCATTTGCCAACTAAAGATTAAACATTTTAATAATAGGCGTGGTTTCTTGTGTGTGTACACATAAACTGTTGAAGATTTTAAATATTATTGGTTATGCACAAATAGATATTTAATCTACATAATGTTAGTTTTGAAAGGGAATGTATAAGTTACAGCAAAGGCCTTGAAGTACATCAGTCTATAACATTACAGGACAAGTTATGATGGTTTTTTTTATTTTTTATATCAATATATTTAGGGGATATGAGTGTTTTTTGTTATATGGATGAATTATATAATGCTGAAGTTAGGGCTTTTGAATTGTATAAATAGGTAGATGTTTATCCCTCAGTCCTCAACCTTCCCCCTTCTTAGTTTTCAATGTCCATAACAGCACTTTATGACCATATATATCCCTGTGTAGCTCCCACTTATAAGTGAGAACATGTGGTGTTTGTATGTCCATTCCTTAGATACTTCACCTGGGATATGTTCTCCAGGTCCATCTAAGTTTCTGCAAAAGACATTTTTTCATTGCTTTTTATGACTGAATAGGAATCCATAGTGTATGTGAGTAACAATAGATAGTGGCATAGAGAGAAAGGAATGCCTATGCACTCTTGGAGGGACTGCAAATTAGTACAATCTCTATAAATGTACTAATTTATAAATGTAAATCTACTAATTTATAAATGAATGTACTAATTTATAATTAGTAAATGTACTAATTTATAAATGAAATGAAATGAGTATGGAGACACCTCAAATAAATAAATATAGACCTACCAGCAATCCCACTAGTGAGTATCTCCCCAAAGGATGCCATTTTATCAAAAAGACATCTGCACTTCAATGTTTATGGTATCCCACTTTTTTGTACGGCTTATTTTTTTTATTTATTCAGGGTATTATGGGGGTACAAACATTTTGGTTACATGTAATGCTGTTTTCCCCATCCAAGCCAGGGCTACAAGTACGTTCCTCCACTTTACAGTCATTCTGCTTCCATTAGTTGTTAATTTATCCCCCCACCCCATACCACTCCTACTAGCACCCAGCGAGTACTACTACCATGTGAACAACTTAGTGTTCAAAGGATGGAAAAACATGTATTCTACTTTTTGATGGGTTATTTGTTTGTTTCTATCTGATTTGTTTGAATTCTTGGCAAATTCTGATATTAGCCTTTTGTCAGATGTGTAGATTGCAAATATTTTCTCCCATTCTGTAGGTTGTCTGTTTACTTTGTTGATTATTTCCTTTGCTGTGCAGAAGCTTTTGAGTTTAATTATGTCTTATTGATTTATTTTTGTTGTTACTTTATTTGCTATTGGAGTCTTAGTCATGAATTCTTTGTCTAGGTCAATGTCCAGAAGATTCTTTCCTATATTTTTTTCTAGAATTTTTATGGTCTTACACTTAAGTTTTTAGTTCATCTTGAGTTAATTTTTGTATTAGCATGTGGTGAGAGATAGGGATCCAGTTTTATTCTTCTGCATGTGAGTTTCCAATTCTCCCTACAGCGTTTATTAAATAGGGTGTCTTTTACAAAGTGTATTTTTGGTTTCCTTTGGTGAAAATCAGTTGGTTGTAGCTATATGAAATTATTTTTGTGTTCTGTATTCTGTTCCTTAGGTCTGTTTACACCTTTGTACTAATACAATGCTGCTGTGGTTATCATAGACATACAATTTGAAGTCAGGTAATGTGATGTCTCCACATTTACTCCTTTTGCTTATGACTGCTTTGTCTATTTGGACACGTTTTGGTTCCATATGCAGTTTTGAATTGTTTTTTCTAGAACTATGAAAAATGATGTTGGCATTTTATTGGGAATTGTCTTGAATCTGTAAATCACTTTGAGCGGTATAGACATTTTAACAATGTAGACATTTTAACAATGTCAATGTCTTACAATGTCTTAACAAAGTATAGACATTTTAACAATGTATATTCTTCCAATTCATTAGCATGGTGTATTTTTTTCATTTGCCATTGTCATCTATAATTTCCTTCATCAGTATTTTGTAGTTGTCATCTATAATTTTTTTCATCAGTATTTTGTAGTTCTCCTTGTAGAGATATGTTTACCTTCTAGTTAAACATATTCCTAGGTATTTTATTTTCTTTGAAGCTATTGTAAATGGAATTGAGTCTTGATTTGACTCTCAAATTGATTGTTATTATTGTATAGAAATAGTACTGATTTGTGTACGTTAACTTTGTATCCTGAAATTTACTGAATTTATTTATCAATTCCAGGAGTTTTTTGGTGTAATCTTAGGGTTTTCTAGGTATAAGATCATATTATTGGCAAACAGGGATAGTTTGACCTCTTCTTTTCCAATTTTAGTGACTTCTTTACTTCTTTCTCTTGCCTGATGGCTCTGGCTAGACTTTCACTACAATGTTGAATAGAATTAGTTAAAGTTGGCATACTTGTCTTGTTCCAATTCTTAGGGGGAATGTTTTCAACTTTTCCCCATTCAGTATGATATTGGCTGTGGGTTTGTCATGCATGGCTTTTATTTATAATTGTGAGATATGGTCTTTTCATGCCTAGTTTGTTGAGGGTTTATATCATGATAAGATGCTGGATTTTATCAAACACTTTTTCTGCATCCATTGAGAGAATAATATGGATTTCATTTTTATTCTGTTTATGTGGTGAATCATGCTGTTGAATTCTGTTTGCTAGTATTTTGTTGAGGATGTTTTTAATCTATGTTCTTGAGGGATATTGGTCTATAGCTTTCTTTTTTATTCTTTTCTTGCTTTGATATCAGAGTGATACTGGCTTCATAGAATGAATTAAGGAGAATTCTCTCCTCCTTCTCGATGCTATACAATAGTTTCTTGGAGACAACATATTTTTGTATTGTGTTTCTTTATCCATTCAGCCAATCTGTATCTTCTAAGTGGAGGTTAAGATGTTTACATTCAATGTTGATATTGATATATGAGATACAGTTCTATTTCATCCTGTCGATTGTTACCTAGTTGCTTTGTTTTCCCCATTAAGCTACTGTTTTATAAGAGCTGTGATCTTTAATTTTTGGCTGCTTTGCACTGGTTGGTATCAATTTTTCTGTTCCATGTACAGAGCAATTTTAAGCATATCTTTATAGGGAGGTCTAGTAGTGACAAATTTCCTTAGTGTATGCTAGGCTTATAAATACTTTATTACTTCTTTTATTTATGAATCTTGGTTTTCCATGGCAAAAAATTCTTGGCTGGCCATTATTCTGTTTCAGAAGACTAAAAACGGAACCCTAATCCTTTCTGTTTTTTATATTTTCTGCTGAGACGTCTGTCTTTATTCTTCCTGTGTATTTTCCTTTGTAAGTTACTTGATGCTTTCATCTCACAGATTATAGGACTTTCTCCTTCACTTTGGCCAGACTGATGACTATTCCTTGGTCATGTCCTACATGCCATGAATTTTCCAGGTGTTCAATGACCTTCTTATATCTGCATGTTTAGATATCCAGTGATAATAGGTAAATTTCCCTCCCTGACAAAGCCGGGGCAATGGAGATATAGCAGCAAAGGTCTGACCCCCATAGTAGATGCTGTGCTCTGGGGTTGGGAACTCAAATGCTGCCAGCTGCAGTTCCCAGAGTTTAGAGACATTGGGACCCCACTGTGCCTTTTCTCTAGAGCAATGGTGCTGCATAGTCTTCAGTCACCTCCCTTTGTCAGTCTGGAGGCCTGCTGTGGTGAAGAGGCCTTCCTGCAGGTCCAATTGGAATGTCCACAGAAGAGGTGTGGAGCCCCAGAGTTTTCTACTTTGTCCCTTCCCTGCATGCAGGTGCTTTTCCCAATACCTCTGATCCTGCAGAATAGGTTGCCCCACTTCACTCTTCTTCACTTTGGGTGCCTGCTGCTGCCTCTTTGTTGATTCCCAGTGCTATTTCTTAGAATATCAATCTGAGAATGAATATCTATTCACTTTCATTGGAGTTTTAATTTGCATTTAGATGCTGAGTGATGTGAAGCATATTTTCATGTGCTTATTGGCCATTTATATGTTTTCTTTACAGAAATGTCTATTCAGATCCTTTGCCTATTCTTTAATTGGCTGTTTACCTCTTTTGTTGAATTGTAAAGGCTCTTTATTTATTCTGAACACAGTGCCCTTATCAGGTATTTTATTTTCAAATATATACTCCCATTTTATAAATGATCTCTTTTGCACTTTCTTGAGGTATCCTTTAAAGTTCAAGAATTCTTAAATTTAATGAAGTTCAATTTATCTGTTTTTTCCTTTGGTCAGCTGAGCTTTTGATGTATTATCTAAAAAGACTTTGCTTAAATCAAGGTCACAACAATTTAATCGTATGTTTTCTTCTAAGAGTTTCATAATTTTAACTTTTATATTTAGGTCTACATTTCCTTTTGAGTTAACATTTGTTTATCGTGTTAAGAACTTCATTCTTTTGCCTATGCATATTGAGTTGTTCCAACACCAATTGTTGAACAGACTATTTATTTCCTATCAAATTTTGTTGGCATTCTTGTCAAAAATTGATGAATCATAAATATAAGGGTGTATTTATAGACTTTTAATTATTTTCCATTGATCTATTTTACTATTATCTTGCTAGTATCACACTGTATTGTTTGCTATTGTTTTATAGTAAATTTTCAAATTGGTAAATGTGAATCTTTTACTCTTGTTCTTCTTTGTCAAGATTATTTAGGCTATTCTGTGCCTCTTACCATTTTCATATGAATCTTAGGATTAACTTCTCAATTTCTTATAAAATAGCACACAGAATTTTACAGGTTGACATAGAATCTGTAGATAAATTTCCAGTGCAGTAATATATTAAAATTATGAATTCTTACAAACTATGAACATGGGATTTTTTCCCCATTTATTTATTTTGTCTTTAATTACTCTCAACAATATTTTGTGGTTTTCAGAGTAGAGGTCTTGTCCTTTTGTTAATGTATTCTTAGGTATGTTATTATTTTTATGTTATTGGAGATAAAATTATTTTCGTAATTTAATGTTTTGATCTTATCATTGTTGGTGTCTATACACCAGAAGTACAATTGAATTTTGTATATTAGTGAAAGTTTTTATCATTGTTTCTTTTGTTTCTTCCCTTGATCTCTCTGTTAAGCTTCCTGCCTCTTCAGTTTCACATGCAGCTGTTAGGCCCCACTAATTTTTGGCTGACTGCTGTATAGCTGTTTCAGAGGATTCTGTTCTTATGAACTGCCCCTTCCTTCCCTGGTGCTACTGCTTGAGAAATGGGTGTGAGGACATCAATCTGCTTCTCTTAGTGTGACATCTCTGCTTTAAAAACAGAGATCAGGGCAGGTTGGTGGTCCCTAGTCTTTTTTTCCTCTCGTGGTTGTGGAACCCCTGGCTTACAAGTGGGCTGAGTGCTGATGGGGGCCCAGTGTTCTGAACCTACAGTGCCTGGATTAGAGCTTCTACCCTACACGTGGGTACTGGTTAGAGAAAGGGTATCCTAAAACTCTTGCTGGTTCTTGCATGAAATAGCACTTCTGCCATAAGGATTTGGGGTGGATGGGCAATGCTGGTGGTCTGCTCTTCCTGGAGTAGCCCTATACTGGAAATTTAGATGAAAGAGACCCCTCCCTTCCTCTTGGTTGGATGCCCCCGAAATAAAGCTGATATGCAGAGCTGTAATGGGGGTCAAGGATTGGAAGGGGCTGGTCTGATTTCAATGTCACTGACTTTCATTGTTCTTAAAGAGATTCAGTAGAATTTCTTGAGTAAATGTGTCTAAATTTGCTATATTTTCTAAAATGGTCATTTATAAATAGTTTTCACAAGTTGTATTTGTTTTCCTCAGGAAGGGTCCACAAAGCTCCTCATATCACTGTTCAGAAGTGCTCCTTGCACTGATCTGTTTTTGAGATTTTTCCCACATATAAAATTTTAACTCTCACTTTCCTACTGCTACAACCTCAACCTTAGCCTTTATTTGAATAGGAATGAGCATTTTATAAGTAAGAGCATATTTATATTTAAGGGAAAGGTGGATTGGAAGTTTTTGCTAACAGTATTTTCCTTCTATTAGCCCTTTTCTAAGTGCCTCTCTTCACACAACTGACATCCCAGCCGGCTTCTTCCCCTCCCAGAAGCCATTCCTCACATGGCTCTTGGTAAAACTGTGAATTTTCTTCATGCCCCAAAACAGCCTTTTGTCATAGGTAATTTTAAATTGTAATTGTGAATAAGAAAAATGGACTTACTAATTTAATGACATGATATAATTCTTTTGACTTAAGTTTACTAGTCCCTTAATGTGTTAGTTTTTTTTTTCTATATGCTCAAATCTATTCTCAACCCAAGAGATTTATTTAGTCTTTCATGGGTAGAAATGGCAATTCTCTGTTTAACTCATGAGAAAATACATCCTGATAAAATTAAATGTTAATATTTTATACAAAATTCAGCTTTTTGTAATTCATATCCTCAATTATGAATTCTTTATTAATAAGATTTTCCAGGAAGTAATTATTTTAAAAATTTAGTATAAGCATACTGGGTCAAAAAATAAGTTTATAGTTCTGTGACAGTACATAGTGGCTATTTCTGTGACCATAAAATCAATATTTGATAGACCTATTGCTATTTTAATAACTTGGAGGGCAAGGGACTAGCAGATCAAGCCAAAATTGTCTTCATCCTCCAAATTACAATGAAAGTATTAAGAATGCCTTAAATTACCTCACTTAGAAATCTGGAGCATCCTTAATGATCCAGAAGATCAAAAAACCATGATCCAGAACTTAAATTCTTACTTGTATGATACACCCGAGGTGACACTTGATACAGACATTTATCTACTTAATTGGTTGGTCAAAACTGTGTATATTTTCATTCTAATTTGAAGAATATCCATGGAAACCAAGACTTTCCTGCTTCTTTAAACATATTTAAGGAAACAATAAAACAAACAAAACACAACTCATTTTGTGCTAGTGTTGAGCTTTTGTTTGTAGTTTATTAATTCTTCTGTTTCACAGAAGGTGTTAATGAAGGGATGTCATTAATGTAACCTTTCTTTTTTAGATAATCAGTTATCTCTCTCTACTGTTCCTTTGCCACAGACTGCAAGATAATCCTGGCTAGCAATCATGCAAACTATAATGTTAATAATAAGGACTAAACAAATAAGAACTAACAAGGATCTAATTAGCACTAAGTCAATCTTACCTCTCCCAAAGTTCCCCTACATTTCTCTAAGAGCAGTGTGCTTCTTTCTTTTACTCAAACACTTGAAGCTCGTTGTAAACCTAACAATACTTTTATCTGGCACATGGAAACTTTTCTCCATATTTTTAGTAATTTTCTTTTCCTTCTCTTCTGAATCAAAGGAACAGCATTTCCGAGGCTTAACCTATTGTCTAATATATGATTAGAGTGAAATAAATGTTTTGTGTATGTCTCCTTCTCTCTAGGGTTCAAAAATAAGTATATTTTGTAAAATTAATCTTTTAAAATCTCTCTTTTTATCTCATCCTCTTCAATCTCAGCTAGGTTATTGGTTCTTCTTGGTTCATTATACTAATATTTTTTGAGAAACAGCATGGAATAGTGGTTAAAACTATTGTGATGGCCTGCATGTGTTCAATGGCTAACTCTATCTCATATTAGCTTTGTGACCATAGGCACATATTATTAATCAATCTGTACTTCTGATTTTCTGACTGGGGTTGGGTATGACAATATCATATATCTCACAAAACTATTAGTAAAAATAAACAGGTTACATATAAATAGGATGCATACAAAGCATTTATATGCCATGAGCATAGTAAAGTACTCAATAGTATGTCTAGTTCTACTTGTGTGCTTTACTCATTCCATTTTTATATCCCTTTCACTTGGCTTATCACTATGCTTGGGACTTTCCCTTATGACAAAAGAAATACGCATCTGATTTCTCTTCAATTTTCTATATTTGTGCTTTCTTTTATTGCCAAACTCTTGAGAAAATACATACTCTCTGTTGTGACTTCTTGAGAACTCTTACCTTCTTGTTTCTACTGTATGTTCCTCAATAGACAAATGACTTTCTAATTTCTTCCCCACTTGAATTATACAATAGTTGACATAATTGATCACCCTTTTCCCTTAAAATAATCACACAATAATTAATAACAATAATAACTGCCATTCATTTAGTTAATGTCTGTTATACAGCAGTAGTTGTGCTGGGAGCCAATCTATGCTATTTGATTTAATCTTCATAAAAATACTTTGAGCATAATAATTGTGTGAGTGTGAGTACACATGTGCACGAGTGCAAGTATTTTGTTTCAAGGTTAAACAACATGTAAGAAAAGTTTAAGATTGATCTCTTTGACTCAATATGTTATAGAAATTTGAACCCAATTCTAGAGCAGCAATAAATGCTAGAGTTTGGATAAGAACAGCACTATGAATCTAAAGGGAGAGGCTAGCCCGAGATATTTTAGGAAATAGTTCTCCAAGAGGAAGACTTCCCAGGGGAAAATTGGATGGTGATGAGTTAATCAATAATGTAAGGTATTTGCAAAATGGGGGATTGTCATAAAAACGTGAGACGCAAGCCTTAACTGTTCAGGACTGGTTCCCTCCATACTGGACTTCAGAAATGGAGCTAGCCTCTTTGTGTTTCATGAAATTCATCTATAACTTAAGGAAGATAACTATGGTAAGTTCTAAGGCAGAACGTCAGGGCCGGAAGACACTGGGCTATTGTCTGTCTGCAACCTCAAGACTTGGACCTTGGTGTCTGGTTATGCAAGGAGAGGAATTAGTGTTGTATCAAGAGAAAAATATCAAGATGCAACATAAAGACGAATAATAAATTTCACCTATTACACGTTGCTGCAGCAACAAAGCTTTGACTTGAAGAAGAATGACTAGTTGTTTCTCAATCACATCCACCTCTTTCCCACCCCTACCTCAATTCTAAACACTTGCGTAAATGTGTTCAA
Source organism: Microcebus murinus (assembly GCF_040939455.1). Classification (NCBI taxonomy): domain Eukaryota; kingdom Metazoa; phylum Chordata; class Mammalia; order Primates; family Cheirogaleidae; genus Microcebus; species Microcebus murinus. The sequence continues at coordinate 3,866,438 of NC_134126.1, read as the reverse complement.
TTTTATCAATTCATTTTATTTATTTACTTACTTCATTTTGCATGTTATCTCCATGAAGACTCTGTATCCTCTCCCTTGGTTTGTTGGTCATACAGATCTTTCAACTTACAGTGTTGATCTCCAGTGTTGTGAATTGTGTTGTGATCTTTCCATCTCATTCCCTCTGTATGACACAGCTTTGGGAAAACTGCTGGCACGACATTCCAATCTTGATAATAGTTTAGTAATCTTCTGTGCATCTTTGTCAATTTTATCCATTAACATATAAATATATACAGATTTATTTTAAGTGAGAGTATATATTCATTACATTGATCTTTAATTGACTTTTCCAACATAGTCTATTTGTATTTTGTTGATGTGATAAATTTCCACTATCCTTGGAAAATAATACTCATATTTATTTAAATTTGCCTTAAAATTATACTATTTCTTTTTTATACGCATTTTTAATTCTTTTTTGTTTTCCAAAGATATTATGTCATTTTTATTTTATTTTTTAGTTGAGAGTATCTGTAAAACTTCTTGCTACTTAGAAGAGGAAAAAGTAGTACTTATACCACCTACATTTCAGACTGTTTTTCTTAAGAATGGAGGAAGGATTGGAAGTGTCATGGAAAAGCTTTTGGGAGACAGTTTGCAAGTGTGTACTCTTCACGTGTCTTAGATATCACCAGTAGCCTGACGTGTTGCTGCTTTATATTCTATTGCAGAACTTAGGGCCCCACCCTGGAGACAGATGTCACTGCTGCCCCAGGGCCCCCGTCTCCGCATCTGGGAGTGGCGCACCCCAGTGTAGCTGCGTTCAACTTCGGCAACAGAGCTATTCTGAGTAAGATTTGAGTGTGATGTTTTTCAATAGGCTCTTATCTGAGGGTTTTTGTTTTTCTAAGATGTTTTGTATTTTCTATTTTCATTCTGGTGTTGTTTATATATTCCCATATTTTTAATCATTGATAAACTTTAGGAATTTTGTTCATAAAGGGAATCCTGTAATGAATGATCACATGTCTAGTATTGTTGAATAGTCTAAGCAAATGTGATTCAGGTAGATGGAATAAAACTATGCAAGTACAATTGAAATGAGAACCCATTTAATAGCAAATTCAGATATCTAGGTGAATGAGATAAATGAAGAGTTGTTTACCTAATTTCAATTATGGTTCATCATCAAAACTATGTTCACCGTCAGTTCTAAAACAAAACATTCAAATTCTCATGATTTAAAAATCGTTCCTGTATCTAAGCTTATACTAAATAAATAAATAAATAAATAAAAATCGTGTTTTATTTTCAGCCTACTTAGTATCCCTGGTAGCAATATTGATTAGTTTTGTCATTATTACATGATCAGAAAGAGCATATTTTAATGACTCAAATGACATTTTATGACATTACACAAAAATGTCATTTTATGACATTACACAAAAATGATAAAGTGTGATCTTAATGGAAGCTGAATCCAACAATGATTCATTAATCAGTAAATATAATTACTGAAGTAAAATAGTATTATAGTATTTATTTAGGGTGTGTCACAGATAGCATTAGTACCAAGATGGTTTAGTCTTCAGTTTCTACATTGCATATACTTTCACATATAGTACCCGAATGTTTTAATGATGTAGGTCACATTCAGCATAAACACAGAGTATAGATAAATAATTTTAGATAAAGCTCAGTTTTCTTGCAATACAAATTGGCTTTCTTTCTCCAATACTTTCCAAATACTTTCTCCAGTATTATCAGCACCTCTTTTTTATAGATGACAAAGTAAATTAAAAAATAGCCAAAAAGGAATTCTGTTAGGAAACAAGTTTGGCTAGCTCACTGGTATCAAATGCATAGCAAGGTCTATATGGTGGTTATAGCTTTAAATTTGAATATTTGTAAGTGCCTGATCACCTCCAGGATAATTAAAAAGACCCTTTCCCAGCGTTATACTTTTTCCAATTTGGTATTCCTCACTCATGAGATCCCCAGAACTGTAAAGCAAGGAAGAACTAAACATATCTTTTTCTTTGGAATGCAAAAGTGTAGCATAAATCTCTGGGGGGGGGGAGAGTAAAATTCTACTTTCTCTAATGGCAGGAGACTGAGGTGAGGTAAAAAGGAAAAACCTACCTAAAATAGCTTCTTAAATCAACAAGAAAAAAACAAACAAACACATCAAAAAGTGGGTAAAAGACATGAACAGAGATTTTTCAAAAGAAGATAAACAAATGACCAAACATATAAAAACATGCTCAACATCACTAACAGTGAAATGCAAATCAAAACCACAGTGAGATATCACCTTACCCCTGGAAGAATGGCCATTATTAAAAAGTCAAAAAATAAAAGATGCTTGTTAATGCAGAGAAAAAGGGATGCTTATATACTCTTGGTGGAACTGCAATTAGTGCAACCTCTATGGAAAACAGTATGGAGATTTCTCAAAGAAATATAAATACACCTATCATTCAGTCCAGCAATCCCACTACTGGGTATCTACCCAAAGGAAAAGAAGGCATTTCATCAAAAAGAGACCTGTACTCAAAGGTTTATCCCAGGACAATTCACAATTGGAAAGATATGGAATCAACCTCAGTGACCATCAATTTATGAGCGGATTAAGAAAATGTGGTTTATGTATGTGTGAGAGAGTATGTGTGCATGTTTATACATGCACACACACACACATCATGGAGTACTACTCAGCCATAAAAAGGGATGAAATAATGTCTTTTGCAACAACTTGGATGGAACTGGAGTCCATCATCCTAAGTGAAATACCACAGGAATAGAAAAACAAACACCATATGTTCTCACTAATAATTAGGAGCTAATCAATAGGTATGCACAGGCACAAAGAGATGTAAAGGACAACACCGGAAACCATGAGGGGGAAGGCTGGAAGGAGGGTGAGGGATAAAAAATTACCGATCAGGTGCAATGAGCACTATCCTGGAGGTAGTCACATTAAAAGTGCTGACTTCAGCATTATCATTATACAGTGTATCCATGTAACAAAAACATTTTTACCCCTTAATATTTTGAAATAAAAAGAGAAAAACATATAGATTACTTTCCATCATTAATAACTTTCAATTCCAATTAACAAATTAAAATAAAATGACTTCAGTTCTGAGCATACACAATTAACCACCTAAAGTTAATCTTCCTCAGCTGGGCTTCCGAGCGGGGCATTCTGATAATCCTCTAGCTCTCTATCACAACAAAAGGATCCGATAAATATATTTAGGAAATAGTCAAAAGATTTAGTAGTCCAGTGGCAACATTTATATCATAAAGAGAACATACAATGTAATAACCAAAATAAATAAATAACAACAAACAAACAAAGATAATGACAAGCAACTATTTTTTACTTTGTGGAAATAGATAAGCACAAACATTTTCTATACCATTTTAGGTATTGATGAATCTGATCTTTTTCCCATCAGCTTCTTTGGCTGCCTTATATTAGAGTGATTATTTTGTATTTTGTGATTTATCTAACAACACTGGCCTTTTTAATAGTTTACTTTTGTTTTGCTGTTCACATTCACTGTCAGAGCAAAATATTTTGACCTTAATCTATAGCTTTCAGATACATACATACAGATTACAGTTGTTTCCTTGTATAAAAGCCTGTTAAATTAAAAATAGAATTAGCAAAACAGATTCAACATTTTAAAAAATACTCTGCAAAATCATCTTCTTAGTTCTGCAAATGCATTGCTCTAGTATTATATAGATTTTTAAAAATAAAATTGGCTACTTCTTATTTCTGTTTCTATGTTGTCTTATTCCCATGACTGGTCCTGTGTTTGAAAACTGTTTCATTGCCATTATTTGAGGATAGCATCTCTTTAAAAATAGTCTTTCTAGAGGCCTAATTCATCACTATTGGGAGAATCCATTTGTGTACTGTAGTGACATACAGGCATATAATATGCAGAGACTCCCTTAACTAAAATGTAATATACTGGTAGGTTTTTCTTTTCTTTACAAAATCCATTACATTTAAGACTTATTGGATCGTTTTAATTTACTTTGATATAATACATCATATATTATCATCATTTAATTTAAAAGGAATTGAGTCCCAGGATATCAGGTAAAGCACAAAGCTCAGAAGCATTCAGTGATGGGCAGGATACACATCTTGCTCTTCTAACAGGTGGGCAAGAACGCCTTCCTGGTTGTGCTCAGCCTGTTCTTTTGGATTGCAATAGTTCACTCAAAATCATTTATCCCATTAGCATATATTCATTTATCACATGAAACAACTGTAGTCTATCAAAGGCCAAGGTCATGAGAAAATAGAAAACTAAGCTGACATAGTTTTTAATGATATTTCAGGAAGAAGGGCTTGGAAGTTTAAGTCTGTAGTGTTTTCTTGTTTGAGCAGTTCAGGGGCACATGAGGAAGCTGGAAGCAAAAAAGTTAAGTGGTATTAAGAAATAAAATGAAAATAATTCTTAAACATCCTAATTATAAAAAAACTATAATGTACTATTTTTTAAACAATAAAGCTAGTGAAGTATAAAAATTGATGACAAAAATAGCAAGAGTATAATGAGTTAGACACACTCATATTTCATTAGATTATAAATTGTCATAATCTTTTTGGAAATGCATTTTAAATAGGCAATATAAATGTTAAAAATATCCATATTCCTTGGTTTTGACTTGGTAACTTAAAATATAGTAATATAATTAAATAAAGATACAAGCATACATTTTAGAGAACAGTTGTTTTGGTAAGTGAACCAGACTTATAAAATATATTTTTATTATTTATTTAAAAAGCAGCAAATTGGGAATAGCCTAATTGTCTCAAAATAGGACAATGTGTAATCATAGAATAAATATTATGTACCCACCAAAGTCCTTTGTGGAAAAAAATGATGTCATAGAAATGTGCTTATAACATTGAATGAAGAGGAATTATACAAAAATTATATACATATATTAATATCATATACATAGATAGGTAGAAAGTGATGATCACATTATTTTAAAATTTACACAGAGAATAACTAAAAGAAAATAAAACAAAATATAAACAACAATATTACCTTGGAAATGAAGATAAAGAAATTTTGATTTTTATCCTGAATGCTTGTCTCTGTTATTTTCCAAATTTCTAAAAATGAGTTTTTAAGATTTTTATAAATATTATCTATCATCCTATATAATTTTTATAAGAATTATGAGAAAAGCAAGCTTTTCTTACAAAATTCTTCACTTTCCCTTTTTAGGTTTTAGCTTTTGAGATCAATGTTTAGATATGTCATTCCGCCTTTGGTCTTCATCACTTGCAAAAAATAAATAAAAGCTTGAAACCATGAAATCTAAACTCAAGACCTGATTCTAAGTGTCACTGAAGATGTTGATTACCTAGGACAGTTTTTGTGTTGTTGTTTTTGGTTTTTTTTCCTTTTTTAAAAAAAGCTTGGCAGCTGTATTTTTAAGGGCATTTGCCTTTCATCAGTTGTTTGAACATGGAGTGAAAAGTCTTGTAGTAGACCTTGGGGGTAAACAGCAGCTCTATCTTAGCAGCTTTTATTACTCAAAAATGACATAGTGACACAAGACTACATTCATGTCCTTGATATACTCTCTACCTAAATGTAAAAACTAGGCTAAAATCACTTTAAAGAGTTTGCTGACACATTGACTTAATCTAACTGATTCTGTATATGAGTAGATAAAATGTTCTGGGAATACTGAAGTAAACTTGTGGGATTTAAGCTTCATTTAAACTAGTCCCTAAGGTGAGGGGTCTTTTCTAGATGTCTGTTCTGTAGAGTGATAATGTAAACTACTATATATATTTTTTAAACCTAACACTAGTATTCCATGGACAACTTAAAAGGTTGCTGTTAAATGCTGTTGTACCCTAAGGATTTAAGATCATTATCACCATTTCCTTTAAATTATAGTGCATGTTTAATTTATACAATCAGGATTGGCAAAGGATAAAACAATGGATATGATTCTTGGCACATAATATAAATAAAATTTATTTAAATCTTAATTATGGGAAGGTATGTACTTATCTCAAATAGAAAACTGGTTATTGAGGCATATAGATTTTAGTAGTCTTCACTTTAAATATTCAATTTATAATGCAATCATAATCAGCATGGCAATAGAGATTTAAAATCTAATGTAAACAACATGTTTTCTAACCATAATTAGATCTTTTCAAATATTTCACAAAATAAGGCAATCTAGTAGTCACTTTTAAATAGACTATGAAGGGATAGATAAAATGCAAGTTCAATTTTGTAACTTATATGCAAATAGGTAAAAATATTAAAATCTAAAAACTCATGTGGCTTACCTATGTTTATAGAATTAATATTTATTCTTATGGCACATTTAGCTTATTTCATATCTTGAGAGCACTAAATTAAGCAAAATTCCTCTTGAAATATTTTTTAAGTATCCATAGGTTTTCTTCAATTTGTTTAAAGTAGAAGTGAATAGTGAATAAACTTTAAAAACCTTATTATATGTACTACCAATTCCATGTAAGGTATACAACAAACAGGATAAGGTACAAAATCAGAGTATTTTAAATATATCAGAGTGTTAAGGATGCAACAATCTCATTGCAATCCTTCCTAAGAAGGAAGAGATTGTGGCTATTTCATCACTGATAGAATGATTGAACAAAAAAAAGTCACTAAGAAAAATTAGTTGATTTTTAATGAAATTTTCATGGCAGCATATACGCTGCAGTGACAAATAATGTGCCCTCATAGCCTCTGCTCTAGATGGATCTCCCTTCACTCACCAACACTTTCCCATGGCCTTGTGCCAAGTGCACAAAGCTAAAGCTGGGAGTAGGGCAGAAGTGCAAGCTAGACCCTCCTGGTTTGTGTGGAGTTTTTGTCAAGTGCAGGGCAGCAGATTTCTGAATATCTAAGAGAATTCTCTAAAGCAATTCAGATCTATCCCTTGTATTCTGCAGTGACCCTTCAGTGGCTGGGGCAGAACAGAATCGTTCAGAAAAATAAATCCCTGTAAGACACTCTGGACTTTGCCTAAAGTTGCCTCCAAAGGTTAGAATCAGGGCAACCAGATGAGCACTGATCTTCTGAGGTGCAAAACACCAGGGTTAGGATTGCAGCAAATGAGAATGCACAGGGATATCAAAATATGGCAAATTGTAAAATAGAAATATGTGTCCAAAGGGTTAAAAAGCTGGTGGTTGAGAAATCTCCAAAGCCTCACCAGTGCATAGATACCAAGCTCTACTGAAGGAAAAGTGATCTCCCCTTCAAATATTTAAAGCAGGTGATGAATAGAATCTACCTAAAACTACAACAAACCCTAGGCACTTACAAACTACAGACTAGATTCACTCAGCTAAAGTGATTCAATGTGCAACATTCTGCACATAAATGTCATTTACTTCTGTGTCTATGGTTCTTCAACAAACTGTGTGTGATGTTCAATAAAAATAATGGATAAGAAATGCAGGGGCGGAGCAAGATGGCGGACGAATAACACTGTTAGACAGAGTGTCTCTGCAGAAAAGACAGATTCTAGCAGAAATTAGAGGAAAGAAGCAACAAGACGAGCATACAGCGGACAATGGCCGGAAGGAGGGGTACCTGAGACCCCGGGAGACTCCACGGGAGGAGGCTGCGGAGGAGAACTGGAGGCTGAGACCACCGGAGCAGCCCGGAGACCAGCGGCAAGGGTAGGTGGATTTGCTGTTTCCCTTCCCCTGCATTCAGGACTGCTGGTGGGCTCCCCAGCGGGTGGAGAGACCTGCGGACACCAGCCCAGAGACCGCCGCCGCCTGCCAACGGTGAGCCTGTAGCAGACGTGGCACCAGGTTCCCAACTTCCTCCGGGCACCTCCGTGTGCACAGACTCGAGCTGCGCGGCAGGCGCCATATTGCCTCCTCCTCCCCTCCGCCGACCCTACCCGCGGCTGCCCAGAGAGACAATACAGCCACCAGCCGGAGGCACCTCCAGGGAATGGGACCTTCCCGTTTGAGACCCTACACCTGACTCAGGGGAACTCAGACTGTGAGCTCCCTACCCACTAGCCCTCCCAGGTGCTGCTGGCACAGTGTTCCCAGGAGAACGGTGCCAACTCAGAGGCTGAGAGACATAGACCCAGCTTGGGCTCCCTTTGGGTGAATTGGGACCGGAAATCCTCTCCCTGGTGGGGATACAGTTTGAACTCTGGGACCCAGAGGTCGGACCTGCAGACCAGATCCCCTGCACCGAGGGCTAGCATTGCCCGGGACACAGAAGGGTTATACGTGAACAGCCTACTGAGGTGTGTGTGCCTCCAGGGGCAGATCGGCGTCCTAGAGGGCAACCCTCCTCCCAGGAGGAGGCCGTGCACCCAACCCAGGTGGCGTTCCTGTGCAGGGAACCTCCCCGCCGGCATCACAGTCCGGGGAGGCCTGGTTGCTTGTGGTCTGGCCTGCTGGCAGAGGCCCAGGAGTAGCTGCGGAGTTGGGGAGGGTGGAAAGAAGCGAGGCCCGCTCCAGACTGCGAGTCTCAGACAGTCCGACCCCCACACACAGACTTTCTGGCTGAGCAGGACCATTCCAGCCCTGCCCTGACAGCTTTCCCTGGAAGCAGAGAACAGAACTTTGACCCCTGCTAACGGCCTGAGGGCAGGCTTACCCAACCCAGCTCCGCCCAGAACAAGAGCTGTTAACAGGACACAAAATCAACAGTATAGCCTGTTCCTCCAAGCAAACGCCACTTACTGAGAGGGACGGCATCTTGCACAGCCTTTCCATGGCACCCACTGACTCAATATACAGGGAGTGGTCCAATTTCACCCACAGACACCACCTAACGCCTCAGAAACTAAACAAGGTGTGTGAATACCCAAACAATAACCTAAGGAAAGAAACAACAACTGATCGACGTGGGAAGAAATCAGCGAAAGAACTCAGGAAATATGAAGAACCAAACGGAAAACACACCCCCAAAGAGGAGCACCAGCCCCCTAGAAACGGACACCAACCAAAATCAGGCAACCAATATGACAGAAGAGGAATTTCGTATGTGGATCATAAGAACACTCACCCAGCTGCAACAACAACTCAATAACCAACACCAAGAAACCACAAAAAGTCCCCAGGATATGGGAAAAGAAATAGACACAATGAAGAAAAGTGTAACCGAACTCCTGGAAATGAAGAATCAATTCAAGGAACTACAAAATACAGTGGAAAGTCTCAAGAACAGGGTAGATGAAACAGAAGAAAGAATCTCAGAGCTTGAAGATAACACCCTCCAATTAAATAAATCAGTCACAGAAATAGAGCAGAGAAGCAAGAGAAAAGAGCAAAGCCTACAAGAGCTGTGGGATTACGTGAAGAAACCTAATGTGAGGGTCATAGGGTTACAAGAAGGGGAAGAAGACAACACTCAAGGGTTGGACAAGCTGTTTGAAGATATAATAGAGGAAAATTTCCCAGGCCTTGCTCAAAATCTTGATATACAAGTTCAAGAAACTCAGAGGACCGCTGGGAGATTCAATGCAAACAGGAAGACGTCACGACATGCAGTCATCAGACTGACCAAAGTATCAACTAAAGAGTCCCTTCTAAGAGCTGTAAGACAAAAGAAGCAAGTAACATACAAGGGAAAGCCAATTCGAATAACATCAGACTTCTCTAATGAGACTTTACAAGCAAGGAGAGACTGGGGCCCCATTCTCACCCTTTTGAAACAAAACAATGCCCAGCCTAGAATCTTATTCCCTGCAAAACTAAGCTTCGTATATGAAGGAGAAATAAAAACATTCTCAGACAATCAAAGCCTCAGAGAATTCACCAAGACAAGGCCAGCCCTACAAGAAGTACTTAAAACAGAGTTATGCACGGAACATCATAATAATAACCCGCGAATATAAAAACAACCAAAACCCAAAGATATTACAGGCCAGATATTACAATGGCTCAAGACAGAAATCATAGCAACAACATCCAACCCAACAGAATGATCAGTAATCCACCTTACCTATCAGTTCTCACAATAAATGTGAATGTCTTAAACTCTCCACTCAAGAGACATAGACTGGCTGAATGGATAAGAAAATACAGTCCAAGTATATGCTGTCTTCAGGAAACACATCTAACCTGCAAGGATGCATATAGACTAAAAATAAAAGGGTGGAGATCAATATTCCAAGCAAATAGAAGCCAAAAGAAGGCTGGTGTGGCAGTTCTAATTTCGACGATTTAGTTTTTAAACCAACAAAAGTAGTGAAAGACAAAGAGGGTCATTATATAATGGTGAAGGGCATAGTTCAACAAGAAGAGATAACAATTTTAAATATATATGCACCCAACTTAGGTGCACCCAGATTCATAAAGCAAACCTTACTGGAGCTAAGCAAATGGATTAATAGCAACTCCATAATCGCCAGAGATTTCAACACCCCACTGATGGCACGAGACAGAGCCTCCAAACAGAAAATTAATAAAGAAATAATGGCCTTAAACAAAACTCTAGAACAATTGGGGCTGACAGACATCTACAGAACATTCTACCCAAAATCCACTGAATTCACGTTCTTCTCATCAGCCCACGGGACATTCTCTAAGATTGACCATATCCTAGGACACAAAGAAAATCTCAAGAAATTTAAAAAAATAGAAATCATACCATGTACCTTCTCAGATCACAGTGGAATAAAAGTAGAAATCAACCCTAACAGCAACTCACATTTATACACAAAAACGTGGAAATTAAACAACCTCCTTCTAAATGATTACTTCGTAAATGAAGAAATCAAGACGGAAATAAAAAAGTTCTATGAAGAAAACGACAATGGAGGGACAAGTTCTCAACTCCTCTGGGACACAGCTAAAGCAGTTCTGAGAGGAAAGTTTATCTCCATAAATGCCTATAACCAAAAGACAAGAAGATCACAAATAGACAATCTAATGAAACGACTCAAAGAGCTGGAAAAAGAAGAACAGACCAACCCCAAACCCAGGAGAAGAAGTGAAATCAACAAGATCAAATCAGAACTAAGCGAAATTGAAAACAGGGAAGCTATTCAGGAGATTAATAAAACAAAAAGTTGGTTCTTTGAAAAAACAAACGAAATTGACACACCATTGGCTAAGCTAACGAAAAGCAGAAATGAGAAATCGCTAATAAGCTCCATCAGGAATAAAAAAGGAGATATCACAACTGATCCCAAAGAGATACAAGATATAATTTATGAACACTACAAAAATATTTATGCACACAAACTGGAAAATGTGGAGGAAATGGACAAATTTCTAGAAACACACAGCCTCCCTAGGATCAACCAGGAAGAAATAGATTCCCTGAACAGACCAATCTCAACAGCTGAAATAGAAACAGCACTTAAAAATCTCCCTAAAAAGAAAAGTCCCGGTCCAGATGGCTTCAAACCTGAATTTTACCATACTTACAAAGAAGAACTAGTACCTATCTTGCAGAAACTATTCCACAACATCAAGAAGAACGGAAACCTCCCCGACACCTTTTATGAAGCGAAATTTACTGTGATACCAAAACCAGGAAAGGATGCAGCAAAAAAAGAAAACTACAGACCAATATCCCTAATGAATATAGATGCCCAAATTTTCAAGAAAATCTTAGCTAACTGAATCCAGACATTTATCAAAAAAATAATCCACCACAACCAAGTGGGCTTCATCCCAGGGATGCAGGGATGGTTCAACATACGTAAATCTATAAATGCAATTCACCACATAAACAGAAGCAAAAACAAAGACCACATGATTCTCTCAATAGATGCAGAAAAAGCTTTTGACAAAATTCAACACCCTTTCATGATACGAACACTTAAAAAAATAGGCATAGAAGGGACATACCTAAAAATGATACCAGCCATATATGACAGACCCATAGCCAACATCATACTGAATGGGGAAAAATTGAAATCATTCCCACTTAAAACTGGAACCAGACAAGGCTGCCCACTATCTCCACTTCTGTTCAACATAGTGCTAGAAATCATGGCTACAGCAATCAGACAGGAAAATGGAATCAAAGGTATCCAAATAGGGGCAGAAGAGATCAAACTTTCACTGTTTGCTGATGATATGATATTGTATCTAGAAAACCCCAAAGATTCAACCAAGAAACTCCTGGAACTGATCAATGAATTTAGTAAAGTCTCAGGATACAAAATCAATACACAGAAATCAGAGGCATTCATATACGCCAACAACAATCTAATTGAGAACCAAATCAAAGACTCAATTCCCTTCATAATAGCAACAAAGAAATTAAAGTACCTAGGAATATACTTACCGAAGGAGGTAAAAGACCTCTACAGGGAGAACTATGAAAGACTGAGGAAGGAAATAGCAGAGGATATAAACAGATGGAAATCCATACCATGCTCGTGGATCGGCAGACTCAATATCATCAAAATGTCTATACTACCCAAACTGATCTACAGATTCAATGCAATACCTATTAAAATCCCATCAGCATTCTTCACAGATATAGAAAAAATAATTTTACACTTCATATGGAACCAAAGAAGACCCTGAATATCAAGAGCAATTCTAGGCAACAAAAACAAAATGGGAGGCATTAATATGCCAGATATCAAACTATACTACAAAGCTGTAGTAATTTAAAAAATATGGTATTGGCACAAAAATAGGAATATTGACCAGTGGAACAGATGTGAGAATCCTGATATAAAACCATCCTCATATAGCCATCTAATCATTGACAAAGCAGACAAAAATATACACTGGGGAAAAGAATCCCTTTTCAATAAATGGTGCTGGGAAAACTGGATAGCCACTTGTAGAAAGCTAAAACCGGACCCACACCTTTCACCTCTCACAAAAACCAACTCACGCTGGATAACAGACTTAAACCTAAGGTATGAAACTACTAGAACTCTAGAGGAAAACGTTGGAAACACTCTCCTAGACATTGGCCTGGGTTAAGAGTTTATGAAGAAGTCCCCAAAGGCAATCACAGCAGCAACAAAAATAAATAAATGGGACATGATCAAACTACAAAGCTTCTGTACAGCCAAAGAAATAGTCATGAAAGTAAACAGACAACCTACAGAATGGGAGAAAATTTTTGCATCCTATGCATCCATAAGGGACTGATAACTAGAATATACTTAGAACTCATGAAAATTAGGAAGAAAAAATCAAATAACCCCATTAAAAAGTGGGCAAAGGACTTGAACAGAAATTTTTCTAAAGAAGACAGAAGAATGGCCAACAAACATATGAAGAAATGCTCAACATCTCTAATCATCAGGGAAATGCAAATCAAAACTACATGAGATATCACTTAACCCCAGTGAGAATGGGCTTTATCAAAAAATCTCCAAACAATAAATGCTGGCGTTGTTGCGGAGAGAGAGGAACACTCCTACGCTGCTGGTGGGACTGCAAACTAGTTCAACCTCTGTGGAAAGAATATGGAGATACCTTAAAGTGATACAAGTGAATCTACCATTTGATCCAGCAATCCCATTGCTGGGCATCTACCCAAATGATCCAATGACACTCTACAAAAAAGACACCTGCACTCGAATGTTTATAGCAGCACAATTCATAATTGCAAGGCTGTGGAAACAGCCCAAGTGTCCATCAACCCAAGAATGGATTAATAAAATGTGGTATATGTATACCATGGAGTACTATTCAGCTCTAAGAAACAATGGTGATATAGCACATCTTATATTTTCCTGGTTAGAGCTGGAACCCATACTACTAAGTGAAGTATCCCAAGAATGGAAAAACAAGCACCAGATATATTCTCCAGCAAACTGGTATTAACTGAGTAGCACCTAAGTGGACACACAGGTACTACAGTAATAGGGTATTGGGCAGGTGGGAGGGGGGATGGGGGTGGGTATATACATACATAATGAGTGAGAAATGCACCATCTAGGGGATGGTCATGATGGAGACTCAGACTTTTGGGGGGAGGGGGGGATGTGGGCATTTATTGAAACCTTGAAATCTGTACCCCCATAATATGCCAAAAGAAAAAAAAAAAAAAGAAATGCAGAGAATCAATTATACCTATGGACAAGAGTGGGAATAGCCAATAGAAACAAATAATAGAGACAAGTGACAATTTAGAATTATTTTAAAAGATTTTGAAAATAACTATTGAAATTGTTAAGGAGGCAATGGAAGATATAGACAGCATACATGAATACATAGATCATTTAGCAGAACTTAGCATTATTTTAAAAAACAAACAATGGTAATACAAAAAAATGGAAAAACAATGAGCAGAGCATCTGAGATTTGCATATCAAATAGTTTAACATTGAGAGTCTCCATTGAAGTAGTGTCTCATATTTTATTATAGCATTTATCATTTCATTTCTGTTTGCTATGTTCTTATATAATACTGTGATGTAATGTGATTGATGAAGTGGAACTATTGATATAACGTAATTGGCATTTGCAATAGACTCACAATTTGCAACATCCTTTAAGTTTTGGGGTAAGTGCCACAAAATTTGTCTTATCTGAAACAAAATGGTAGAGATATTAATAAAAACATATCAAACCATATTTTTCTAAAACTTTGAATATGGATATAAAGAAACATAATCAGATTATGTTCTTCAACAAAGATTTATTTTATCATTTCCGTCATGCATATTTTCATGTATATTTGAACAGGATTTGCTTGTGGTTGTGGAAATAGTTGTGTGTCTATTGAACCCACAAATGTGATATCCCATTTGGATGGAAGTTTTCTTTGTATCTTCTATGATGTGTATAGGTTTTGGTAAATAAATATTATTCTTGATGAATAAATGTAATAAATGAGTAAATAAATAAATACACTATTTACTCAACTATATTAATATATTTTATTTTTATATCAAGCATCACATATATCTGATATATTTACACTTTTACAAGTTTTACTTGATAGAAAAGCTCCAAAAGAGACATGTAGGTTTAAAACAAAAAGAAAGAAAGAAAGGAAAGGAAGGAAGGAAGAAAGGAAGGAAGGAAGGAAGGAAGGAAGGAAGGAAGGAAGGAAGGAAGGAAGGAAGGAAGGAAGGAAGAAAGAAAGAAAGAAAGAAAGAAAGAAAGAAAGAAAGAAAGAAAGAAAGAAAGAAAGAAGAAAGTAAATAAAGAGGAAAGGAAAGGGAAGGAAAAAAGAAAGAAGGAAGAAAGGCAATATGCTTTGGTCACTATTTTTTCATTGAGTAATCAAAATCATGCATTTATTAAACACCTGCCATTTTTAAGGTGCTCAGTTAGATTGTGATTACATAGAGTTCTATCTTTGCTAATTATATAATCTAGTCAGAAAATCACACAAGTAAACATTCCACAGAATAAAAAGTGTTAATAGGAAAGTATAAGTACAAAGAAAATCACATATAAACAATGGAGTACTAGGATCAGAAATTAAAGTGCTCTTGGTTTGAAGACAGTTTAAGAGGAATTCTCAGAGGAATTGAATTTCTGCCGAATCTGAGAGATTACAGTCTAGAAAAGAGGAGTGTTTTCCTAAGCTAAAATGTAGCATGTGAAACAGCATAAAGATAGGAGAGAAAGTAACACTTGTAAAAAGGGCAATGTTTCAGAAGAGTTAGTGACCACTGCGGGGAAACACAGTCTGAAGTGCTGAGGCTGTCTCTCCAAGGTTTTTGGACTTTAATGGGAAAAATATTGAAGGTAACTGACATGGCTTAGTCTGGTCTGTGGCAGATCACTTTACTCACTTCTCCCTATGTCCTACAGCCCTGATGCCAACCATCACAATCTCACCAGGGGCAGCAAACTCTTCCTAGCTATTGTCGCTTTTTTTGCTTTCATTCCTCTGTAGCATAGTTTTCACAAAGTAGCCAGAGTGTTTCAATCTAGGCTGAGTCCGGTGATATTTCTCCCACACTTTAAAAACTTCAGTAGATCAGGAAAATAAAATTCTGATTTGTTACCATGACCTAAATGAATGGAATACTCCCTCCCTCCCTGAAGCCATACTCTCTCTACCTCCTCCCTTCTTGTTTACTATTTCATTGTAACACTGGCCCTTTTTCTTCATTAAAACAAATCATAACTTATTGATTCTTTTTTCCTTTGATATCAGATGCACAAATTGAGACAAACATCCTTCTAAGTTCACAGCACCTTTTAATCACTGGAGTGCAAGGTCTGTATTTGATTTTTAATATTTAAGTAAATCATCATTCATTCTAGTCAACTTTTCGTCCCCCTCTTCATATAAAATAACTAAACTCATATATTTAAAATGAATTTTTATTACAGTATACTCTTGCAAAAGGAGAATGATTATCTAGTATACTTATTTTTGTTGCTGCTTCTGTAAATTTTATTTTGTTATATGTTTCATACTTCTGGCAATAAGAATTTTCTTAAGAACCAACCATGTTGCTAATTCTGCATCTAATCTATTGCCCCAAGGTAATGAATATTTTTCTTCTTTCTTTACCTCAGGTATGCACTATTTTTAGTTGCTGCTTCTAATATATTGGGCATTAGTTGGTGATCGTAGGCAGGTCAGCATCAGTGAGGGAGAAAATTCGTGTCAAGCAAGGTCACTGGCTACATGTTACTTGTTGAAAGGACATGACTGCTTCAAACTGTAGTGATTTCCTTTATGAATTTTCTTTCCAGATTTACAACAAGGCCAGTAGAAATCGTGCCCTTCCACAGAGACTTTGAATAACGCTGATATACTGG
This sequence comes from Microcebus murinus, assembly GCF_040939455.1. Lineage (NCBI taxonomy): Eukaryota > Metazoa > Chordata > Mammalia > Primates > Cheirogaleidae > Microcebus > Microcebus murinus. The sequence goes on along the minus strand of NC_134126.1, from coordinate 3,849,724 downwards.
ATTACAAAATAGAAACAAAAAAATGCCCACATTGCATCCTAAACCATCAGAGTGAGCACACCCTTCCAAGACACGCTACCTGAGGTTTGAGAAAAGTATAGCAGTATGGCATTTATAGGCATGCAGAAATATAGGCACACTGTTCATTTAATGTTCTTGCATTTTAGCACGTTCTTACCTTAGGAGTGTTTAGACCAGACCTACTGGATGAGCAAATGATGCTAGGAATGTCTTACTTTATGGCTTTGTGGACCACATTATTCCTAATTCATAAAGGGTAGTTTGGGGCCGTTGTCACATGTCACCTCGTGCTCAAGCATAGAGTCTCCATTAGCATCTGCGGCAAGCCAAAAGAGCTTTCCATCTCTAGCAAATGCATGTCAGTAAGACGCCTGTCAAGTGCCAGCCATTCCGGCCTCCAGGGCTCCAGGAGGCGGGCGGGCCCACAGCCGCTGCGGCCCAGGCTGCGCTCTGCCCGGCCCGGCCCGCCGCCTCGCGGACTCGAGTGCGGGGACGGGAACCGGTGTCGCGTTTTGTTTACTCATGGTTAATGTCCGCTTACAGTAATAACCTATCAAGGCCCAGGCTCTTTTATAGTGTCTAAAATGAAAGCATTCATCCAGTTAATGAATATTTATTGAGACTCTACTAAGTGCCAATAGGGAACACAAGAGTAATCTCCAGGATTATAAAATTACGAAGAAACACGGGACATAAATAAGCTTCATTTCCAGGCGTGATTCCTGGCCTCCCCACTTGCTCCAGGCCTCTTCCCAAGAGCAGCAAACCCGCCGGCGCTGACTTGCTCTCCAGCACCCGGCCCCCTCGGCCCACCCCAACTGAAAAAGAGAGGAAAGAAAAATAAATGTAGTCATTATAAAATACCCTATTGCATTATAAAAATATGTAGAACACAGAAGTCAGGCAGAAAATGTAACCTTCTTTATCCTCATGTCTATTTTAGAGGTTTATTTGCTATCTTCTCAATTGACTTATGAGTTTTTCTCACGTGAAACTATTTGATTGAGGCCTGTGTCCTCCTATGTCCTAACTTTTATTTATTTCTAAAACTTGAAGGTGTGGAGAAAGAAATCTGAATGTGAAAATGGCACACAAGAATTAAGATTACATGGCTCTTTAGCATGCTTAAGAGTTTTGAATAATAACAAAATATGAATTCTGAAGAGAAAGACACATGAAGTGACTTGCAATCTTATGAAACCGGTTTCCAAATAGAAATATATTTGAAAGAAAAAAAAGAAATTAATAGATGCATAATTTGTGTAAATACCATAGTTTACAGAGTATCATTTGATAATAAAATTTTAGTAAAAGAATTTTGTTATAATTTGAAATTGAATATAATATTTGAGAACATTAGAAGGTAGCTATAAAATTAAGTTGAATAAAGGGTTCATAATAGTTGAATGGCATAAAGTCAATGATATTTTAGGATGCCCTTTCGAAATGCAAACCAGATAAAGCAGCAATTTCTGTTGGTAGGAAAATCACATCCTTCCACTCTAATATACATGAGCAGAGGATTTCTCTGAAAGCTTTTAATCCACTCCAGCAGTCAGTCTTCTTACAAAGGGACCTGTCCTATTATTTAGACCTTCTGAGTAAAATTCTACCTGGATTAATAGTGATTACATTGTAATAAGAAAATAAGAACTGGTTTATATGTGTAAATTCTGCTCCTTTAATTGTGGAAGGAATGCATGGTAAAGTCTGTTACAAAACTAGAAGTGCTCACACTGTTGACAGGTCACTTCTGATCAGAGTATGTAAATAGTTCTTTCCCGTTTAAGTTTTCCAGCTCAACACACTTAGGGTCGATGGGTGGGAATTTGAGAGCGGCTCTTACCTTTTCTTCAACTCGTGTTAAACAGTTCATTGCCAATCTTTAATTTAGGCTATGGGTCTGTACTATGTGGTCTCCCTAAACTATTTCTAGAATGTGCAGCCTCTGCCCTTTTGCACTTCCTTTTTTATTTCCTCATAATCCTGTAGTCCTGGTCACACCATTTTCTTCACCGGTCCCTGGCCTCAGGCAAGATAGTCATGTAGTTACACGCAGTGTGGCCTGATGTATCGGGATGCGCTTGGGTGTTATGCGTGGATGATAGGAAAGAAAAATGGGCTTCTACTCTGGTCCAACTCCAAGTGATTTATTTATATAGCAAAAATATATATTCTATTACTAGGTTTAACTTCCTGTTATACTTTTAGCAGTACAGCCCTATTCTAAATTTGTCCTTGTTGGGTTTACCTCTGTTAAAAAAGTGCAATACCAGAAGTCTTCTACTTTTATCCAGTTTTAGAGGAGAAAGGAGTTTATAAACAGTTTGTATTGCCATATGTTTTCCATAAACTGAATTAAAACAAAATAACACTGTGTTGGTAAAATGAACTGCATTTCTGATATGTCAGAAAATACACTTTTCCAAAAGCTTTTGTTTTTATTATTTTGTAATAATTTGTATGGTGGTAATAGGAAACTAATGCATGCATTAACTTTTAAATACGTAAGTGATCAGTTCAGGCAAGATTCTTTTGAAAAATCATTTTTCGATTTCAGGGAGCATATGTATCTGTGAAAGTTAACAATGAGAGAGAGATTATAGGAAAATGGTAAGAACACCCAGAATTGAGGTACAAAGTTGATGGTGCTAGTATAAGCATGCATATATCTAATAAAAAATATTTCCCCAAGATAAGTTTGAAGGAGTTTATGATATTAAGGTCGAGTTAAGCCTGTTTGCTCATCGTTGCCCAGCCCAACACGGCGCAGCGCTTCTCCCCACGCCAGACTCCCAGCTCCAGCGCGACTCCATCCCCACCGCGGGCTTCCTGCTGCCGAGTGGTGTAGGCGGGCAGGTGCTGACCACAGTGCTGAAGCTGTTGGATGTGGTCACGCACCCCACCGTGTCTGGCCGTCTTTAAAATGTTGGGTGCCACTTTGGATCCTGCTGGCCACAGGAAAAGGTCTGCTCAGCATTATAACATTAAAAATAGCTTAAAAGTCTAAAAGATCAAATAGATTTGAAATAGCAGTGTTTGTCTCTGTAGAATTATGCAGCATTTAATTTTTATTATTGATTAATTAACTTTAAGTCTTCTGTGACTCTGATATCAGTTTCAAAATTCAATGATAATCTATAAAATATGTTTAACTTATGTCTGTTTTTAAAATGGAGACTAAAATTTTATCTTCTCTATCATACTCTGTACACTTTCCTTATATATGTGTATCTATCTATCATCTATCTATCTATCTATCTATCTACCATCATTCTTCTATTTAGGAACTTCCACTGAAAATGTCTCAAACTCTGCTCAAAAATAACAATGAAATTAAATGTGGATATATATTCATAAGTTCAAATAAAATTGGGGACTTTCCCATACCAAATAAGAGAGAAGTGAATGTACAATGGTGAACAAGAAAGTTAAAATTGTAATGTCTTGGGAAGAAGTCAATGCAGATACAAACCTCAATGCCTAGAGACTTGAGGTGTAGTAAGAACAGTAAGGGTAGAGCGAAGACAAGGAGACAAAATAGAAACATAGAAAAAAGAAAATGTAAAATACAGAATGAAACAAAAAATATGTTAACATAAATGCAAACATATCAATACTTTTATAAAAATAAAATGATGAAATTTACCAGTTAAAATACAATAAAGCCAAAACTTTGACGATAAAGAAATGGATAAAGACATACTTATGTAATAATAGTAATCTAAGATAAATTAGACTGAGTGAAAAACTTATGAATGGTTTGAGAATACCAATGCTTAATGATTAAGCATATAGAGTCATAAATCTATGTACTGAACAATGTAGCCTCAATATATATAAACAAAAGAATTTTAAAAAGCATTAGAACATGTAGACAAATTTACAATCACAGTGAAACATTTAAACTGATAATTCTGAGAATAAGGACAATAACATTTTAAAGTAGAGATTTTCAGTGACAACATGACAATAAAAATAATCCCTTCCCTATTTTCCTCCTGAAAACCACCCTAAAATTTTAAAAAAGTAAACATAAAACAATAGAATAACTTTTTAGTGGGACTAAGAAAAATATATAACCCATCAGTAACAAAATAAATCTAAGGGTTGACAATAGTGCATGAGGTTACCACCCTACTGGGTTCTTTGCTATGCAGAAGGAAGACATTAAATTGTGAAGGCAAGTGTTGCAACAGTAAAGACTTTAATATTGCAGGGTTCCGAGCAAGAAGATGGGAGGAATTTCTCAAATCTATCTCCCCAAGAATTTTGGTGCCAGGTTTTTTAAAGGTAGTTTGGCAGAAAAAAGTCTAGGGAATTTGGTTTTCTGATTTACTGGGGATGAACTCATAGGGTTGTGAAGCAGAAATTGTCTTTTTGTATTGAGAGGATTCCTGGGCAGAAGGTTGAAGGACCCATTGAGTCAGTTTTCAAGTACTGTCATTGGTCTGGGTGGTGTTATTTGACGCCCCCTCCCCCACCCTCCTCAAATACAGAGTCTGAAAAAATATCTCAGAGATTGTCTAGGATTTGCAATAATGTTATGCATAAAAGTCATTAGGGAAGTTACAAATCTCATGACAGTCAGGGATTCCTAAGCAGTAAGCAACCATGGGAAGACAGTGATGAAACAACGGCTGGTTAAGGCTTAGCTTGTCTTATGACCTGACGTCACTTTAATGTGGCTTCTCTGACAGGGGGCAGAAGAGACACAGCGGGCAAAGAGAAAATATGGAGAGAGTGGTGAGCGGGCCCATAAGCAGCAAATTTCAACAAGTGTTCATAAGATTGTAATTCCTAAAATGGAACTCATTTTGAAGTTCAAAAATGGTATGTATTTTTTACAGTTGGAGTAGGACATGGGGTCAACAGACAGGCACCAAAGCTCTTCTGTGCACAAGCAAGATGCAGGGCAGGCCACACCGGACCACACAGAGAGCCATTCCCGGGGCAGCAGGAGGGGGCGGACACTTGGGGTGCAGAGCCGTCTATCCCGGAAGCTCTCCCTGCCTTCTAGCCTCACACACATCTTGGGAAAATGGCTGTTTCTTGAACACCTAGCTTTCTCCAGGATGAAGAGTAAAGAACTATTGCAGCTTCCATGAAAAGATGCTAAGGAAAAGGAAGAGGGGAAGGAGGAAGAGGAAATGGGGAAAGACGAGTAGCAAAATGTATTTACAAAAGAAACAAAAAAAACTGTTTCCACAGGGGAGATGAAACTTTTGTCCAATACTTTTAAAGGAATTAAAATTTAACTTAATGAGATGATTTTCTGTATGATAAAAAACTATAAGAAATGAAAAACAAATAGAATTAGAAGAGTCTCCAGGGAGTATAGACAATGGAATAAACATAACAAGAGACAAAAGGACCAGTGGAGTACGTGGGGCCAGAGAACGAGGGCTGTTCCTGAAGCTCTACCATCAAAAGACTACCGCTTCCACCCAAGCCCCGGAGACAATCGTATTGGCCACAGCACAGTGTCCCTTGGGCACTGGGAACACAAACGCCTTGCCTCCCGTAGCAACTGGGCTCCACATCCACGATGGCTAATGGATAACTCTGAAAGCTTCCTCTACTCCTTGGACTTGCTCTATACCTATTGCTTCAGAGAGGTGAATTACTCATTCCCATTGCACCCAGTCCAATGCCTGTGATAACTCAAGTGATTTGCCATCAGACCTGACTGCAAACCAGCCTCCAGCAGGGAGCTCTAGAAGACAGTCGGCGCCGGCTTTTGCTAGACCATGGCCAACTCCTTGGAGATGTCTGGCCTTCGTGATCTGTCATCACACTATCATTTCACTTTCATTCCTGGATACTCTAGTTTTAGAATAATACATTTCATTACAGTTCTGACAGCTGGTACTTCTGGAAAGCACTTTCTGACCTCTCTTTGTTTATGCTTGAGCTTTCTGCCCGAGTTATATGCGTGTAACCTTGTTAAATTAGAAAAAGGGAAATCCTCCTTGAAGGCCCAGCTCTGACATTTCTTCCCTTCAAGTGACCTCCTGAAAACCTGCAAGTTGAGTGGATTTTGTATGTGTTCTCTTATCACTTTGTAATAGCCAGATAGATACAAACTACAGAATTGTTTGCTAATACCACAATTAAACCTTATCACGGGTGCGATGAGGGTAGTATATTCAGTGCCCCAAACAGAATTTCTTTGGGTTAAGTAAAAACCACCAGAATCTGGAGGAATGTACGCATCATGTGCTTAGTCTGGGCCTGAGATGTGCCCTACCAGCCTCTAACGAGACGGGAGCTCACTTAGGCTGTGAGCATCAACTCGGCCGCCGGCGTCAGCACCGCTCCCTGCAGGCTCTCCGTGGTTGAGACCTCGAGATAATCAGATTGGTTTTCCACTGCCCTATTTAGCAATACTTTGAGCACCCTAAGTATGATTTTTATGCTAACAGAATGTCTATACCTTGCTTTAATCTGATTTATGCTTGATCCTAGAGGAGGAATATGGTGCATTTTTACAATTTTATGTGGACTCAGCATCAATTTTCAGTACAAGTTTAGCTCTCTCATACCAGAATCGGGGCTCAGTCACTCTGAACACAGTTTCCAGTTCTATACCCCACTCAAATAGCTCAAGGCAGTGGCCAGAGATAGGGACTAGGGGCATCTCTCCCACCTAACAGACTGGGGCTTTCCACTTTCCTGACACTTCTCTAAATGGAGCATTGAGGCATTTGCCTCCTCACTTAAAGGGACCCACACCCTCTTCCCTTATATATATTGCTAGTTGCCACATGGCTCTCTCTGTCTCTCTCTGCCTGACTCTTCACCCCTGCCTCGCATGGCTGTAGGATGGAAGGCTGCCAACTCATCATGCCCTACTTGCCCAGGATCTGAAAGTAAAAATATTTAATCTTCTTTCTTAACGTGGTGATGTATTGAATTTGTGACCTTTTTCTAAATCACTAAGGGCTGTTCCAGGACAGGTGGGCCGCAGGATGCCAGGGACAACACGAGGTTGTGCCAGAGCAATGGCCAGGTCACCATAGTATGGACGTGGGTCAGGCAAGAGCCACAGGGGCAGTCTACATAAATTTCCAATCTAAATAAATGTCCTGTGTGAGGGATTCCCCGGGGATAGGTCAGAAAACCAGGCATTAGGTCATCTACCAGGAAAAAGAAGTGTCCTGTGAAGGCACGTTGTGACTCCCACGGCCAGCTGCTCCCGCGTCCCTGCTAGGGCAGGCTGCTAGCCAGTCTCGCGCTGGAGCCCCAGTTTAGCTGGGACTCTCAAACACAGAGCAGGTAGAGAGCATTAAGGTCACACTCAATCTCAGTGTGCCAGTTAGTTGAATTTCATCTACTGGATTGATGAGATTCTTAAAGAGAAGCCCTGCACTCCGTTCGTCTTCATATCTCATGTCGAGGGAGGTGCGGAAACCATGAAGGCCCTCTTAATGGTTATGTTTCCCAGAATTTAAGTTCACATTTATTATTTTTACATAATATATACTTAACCCGTTCCTAAAGGCTTGATTTACAATAGCAAATAATAGTATCTGCAGCATTTGTAGTGTAAAAATTGAAATTATCTAGTCAGAATCAACCTTAAATACTCATTATAATCCTCTGGAGTTTGTCAGAGTGCGTGCTTCAGTTTATAAATTCTTTATATGATTGGAATGCAGAGCTTCTTTTCACAATAATAAAAACTCAACACCACTTCAATAACCCAGTCAAATAGTACTCTCAGTGCCCAAAGAAAAGTTACTACAAAATAAAAGTCGCTACAATAAGTTGCTACAAAAATAAAGTTCTACAGTAAAATTTGCCTTTTTCTCTGAAGCATGCTTGAATGTTATTCTATCATTGTTTAGTGCTTTTTAAGAAAAGTGATCTGACAGCAATGGCATGTGCTAAAAAAAATCTGTACTCTCAAGTTATAAGAAATTTAATCAAAACATTAAGGTATCTTTCATTTTAGATAGAACTTCTAATTGGTCACATCCAGATTGTCACTGAAAACTTATTCTACACTGGGATTATGTTCTAATTCTGAGTTAGCACTGAAAAGTTTGGCTTCTGTCTCACTTGAAGTTCCCTGGGAACTCTGAGATAGAATTTCTGATGAAAGCTTCAGTCTATCCTACAAGGAACTCTGAAGCAGGATAGCCCTACAAAATTGTCCCAAATTGAGAAAGGGAGTCAAAGAAGTTTCACCCCAAGTAGATCAGTTATTAGATGCAGGCCAACTTGAAAAAAGGGAGCATACTCTTAGGGAGAATCTTCTTTCCAATAGAGGCAATTACCAAAGGATTTTGAGAACTAAAAGATACCTTCCAGCAATACTTCGTAAACTGGGGGATGTAAGGATAGGTGATAGATAGGTAGATATGTGGTAGGTAGGTAGGTACGTAGATATTTAGTACATTATTATTGCATCTAGCTACCTATTTTAAGCAACAAAAAATAAATTAAAATTTCATTATTATTGATAAAACAGAAAGGCTTACGTTTTTTCTAAAGGGGCTATATTATTCATGTAGTTCATTAAAACGTTTTAAGGTACAGATAAATTCTGTTTGGGTAGTTTTTTATGTGAATGGTTCTGTGTGAGTTGGCCAAATTAATGGATTAGACTATTCTTGCTAAAGGTAATGGACTTATATCAAAGCTGAAGCAGAAATGAAAATGTAAATTTGTATGTGAAGTGCAGATTTGAATATCCAGTTGGTGATAATCTCACTCTAAGTTAAAATTAGTTTTAGTTCCTCAAAATGTATGATTTTGACCTTCTTCAGAGTTCTCTTATGCAATTTACTTTATCTTTAATGAGAATAATGCTAGACAATATTTAACACTCAAGAATCATAGGTTTTGGTTCTCTAGATATTTTATTTGTGGCTTAACCCAAATAGTCAAAATGATTAAGTAGTTAATTATTTCTATACTTCTAAACTATATAATTGGTATCTATGATTTTTCATCAAATATTTTATGTGTGTAATTTTACTGAATACATTTTGTTATTATCTCTTTGAATTTTCTTAATTTATTTAGAATCAATGGGGCACATTGGGAATAATAAGCCAATGTTATTCTTAAAAATTATAGTAATTTATATTTTATTCATTAATAATACAGTTTATTAGTATTTTCAGTATGAGAGCTGCTTCACCTGTCATACGCACCATGCAACATGCTTTTAAAAAGTGCAATGTTTGAACACAGGGCTGTGATTAAGTATATGATTTGAAGGCAAGATATTATTAGTAAATAATATTAACTTCCAAAAACGTTTTCAAAAGAGGACAACTGAGAAAATGATACTGAAATTCTAATAAATATAAAATTTTAGTTACTTTAACCTAAGCTTTTTTTCTTGAAGTTGCTATTCCTAAACATGAACTGTACCGCAGCAGATCGAATCGTGTTCTTTAACCCTTTCTTGACGCTGACGCAAGACGGAGCATGAGGCGGGGTTCCTTCCCAAGCTCCCGGGCGCCTGGCAGGCCCGGCAGCGCGCGCTCTGGAAGGCACGCAGGCTCTCAGCGCTGTGGCAGTCAGAAAATGAATGCGTTCTGCAGCTCTTTTTCATTGCCCTTTGCCAATTTGCACATAGTCCCTTTTTAGAGATCTTTGGAATTATCGTTGCATGCAAAATTTAAACATTTTGAGAAGATGTATGGGTTTTAATGATATTTCTATGAAAGACTATAAGTACAGCCTCAATTATATGGTGAAAAGTAAAGGTCAATACATGTTCATATCATAAATTATTGAAAAAATATATTAACAGCCATATAATTAAGATTACTTAAAAGATCAATCTAGGCTACTTTAGGTAGCCTGATTTGAAGTACTGAATATAGGACAATATACTTAGACTATTTTAGAAATGAAAAATAGGCAGAATTATTGAGGCAGTGTATTTTTTACTATCATCAGACCATTTATAAGAATAACTGAAAGTTCAGGCTTGGTTTTGTTTTGTTTTGTTCCCTGATTTAGATAATGTTACTTAATTTGCCAGGGTACAAATTTGAGCCAATGTCCAATATATTCACAGAAGTCGAGTCCATATGATCTTTAAATCAAAGAGAGGTGCATTTAAATTAAAAATAAGTATATATTTAGTATCATAAAATAAATTTTAGAAAATTTTATTTGCTATTATTCTTAAATTTCTTTCTTTCTTTTTTTTTTTTTTTTTTTTTTTTTTGAGACGGGGTCTCAATCACCCTGGCTAAAGTGCAGTGGTGTGACCATAGCTCACTGCAACCTCAAACTCTGTCAAACTCTTCAGCTCAAGGGATGTTTCTGCCTCAGCCTCTCAAGGAGCTGGGACTATAGGCATGTGCCACCACGTCTGGATAATTTTTCTAAATTTTGTAGAGATGGGAGTCTATCTCTTGTCCAAGCAGGTCTTGAACTCCTGACCTAAAACAATTCACCTTGGCCTCCCAAAGTGCTAGAATTGCAGGTATGAGCCACCACACCAAGCCCAGTTCAAATATGTATCTTTATGTCACATGCACTCTTTTTTTTTTTATTTTGGCATATTATGGGGGTACATATTTTAAGATTTCAATAAATGCCCATTTCCCCCTCTCCCCCCACAAGTCTGAGTCTCCATCATGACCATCCCCTAGATGGTGCACATCTCACTCATTATGTATGTATATACCCGCCCCCCTCCCCCCTCCCACCTGCCCAATACCCTATTACTGTAGTACCTATGTGTCCACTTAGGTGCTGTTCAGTTAATACCAATTTGCTGGTGAGTATACGTGGTACTTGTTTTTCCATTCTTGGGAAACTTCACTTAATATTATGGGTTCCAGCTCTAACCAGGAAAATATAAGATGTGCTATGTCACCATTGTTTCTTAGAGCTGAATAGTACTCCATGGTATACATATACCACATTTTATTAATCCATTATTGGGTTGATGGACACTTGGGCTGTTTCCACAGCCTTGCAATTATGAATTGTGCTGCTATAAACATTCGAGTACAGGTGTCTTTTTCGTAGAGTGTCATTGGATCTTTTGGTTAGATGCCCAGCAATGGGATTGCTGGATCAAATGGTAGATTCACTTGTATCACTTTAAGGTATCTCCATATTGCTTTCCACAGAGGTTGAACTAGTTTGCAGTCCCACCAGCAGTGTAGGAGTGTTCCTCTCTCTCCGCAACAACGCCAGCATTTATTGTTTGGAGATTTTTTGATAAAGCCCATTCTCACTGGGGTTAAGTGATATCGCATTGTGGTTTTGATTTGCATTTCCCTGATGATTAGAAATGTTGAGCATTTTTTCATATGTTTGTTGGCCATTCTTCTGTCTTCTTTAGAAAAGTTTCTGTTCAAGTCCTTTGCCCACTTTTTAATGGGGTTATTTGATTTTTTCTTCCTGATTTTCATGAGTTCTAAGTATATTCTAGTTATCAGTCCCTTATCGGATGCATAGGATGCAAAATTTTTGTCTCATTCTGTAGGTTGTCTGTTTACTTTCATGACTATTTCTTTGGCTGTGCAGAAGCTTTGTAGTTTGATCATGTCCCATTTATTTATTATTGTTGCTGCTGTGATTGCCTTTGGAGACTTCTTCATAAACTCTTTGCCCAGGCCGATGTCTAGGAGAGTGTTTCCAACTTTTTCCTCTAGAGTTCTAATAGTTTCATATCTTAGGTTTAAGTCTGTTATCCAGCGTGAGTTAGTTTTTGTGAGAGGTGAAAGGTGTGGGTCCGGTTTTAACTTTCTACAAGTGGCTATCCAGTTTTCCCAGCACCATTTATTGAAAAGGGATTCTTTTCCCCAGCGTATATTTTTGTCTGCTTTGTCAATGATTAGATGGCTATATGAGGATGGTTTTATATCAGGATTCTCACATCTGTTCCACTGGTCAATATTCCTATTTTTGTGCAAAAACTATATTGATTTAATTACTACAGCTTTGTAGTATAGTTTGATATCTGGCATATTAATGCCTCCCATTTTGTTTTTGTTGCCTAGAATTGCTCTTGATATTCGGGGTCTTCTTTGGTTCCATACGAAGTGTAAAATTATTTTTTCTATATCTGTGAAGAATGCTGATGGGATTTTAATAGGTATTGCATTGAATCTGTAGATTAGTTTGGGTAGTATAGACATTTTGATGATAATGAGTCTGCCGATCCACGAGCATGGTATGGATTTCCATCTGTTTACATCCTCTGCTATTTCCTTCCTCAGTCTTTCATAGTTCTCCCTGTAGAGGTCTTTTACCTCCTTCGTTAAGTATATTCCTAGGTACTTTAATTTCTTTGTTGCTATTGTGAAGGGAATTGAGTCTTTGATTTGGTTCTCAATTAGATTGTTGTTGGCGTATATGAATGCCTCTGATTTCTGTGTATTGATTTTGTATCCTGAGACTTTACTAAATTCATTGATCAGTTCCAGGAGTTTCTTGGTTGAATCTTTGGGGTTTTCTAGATACAATATCATATCATCAGCAAACAGTGAAAGTTTGATCTCTTCTGCCCCTATTTGGATACCTTTGATTCCATTTTCCTGTCTGATTGCTGTAGCCAAGATTTCTAGCACTATGTTGAACAGAAGTGGAGATAGTGGGCAGCCTTGTCTGGTTCCAGTTTTAAGTGGGAATGATTTCAATTTTTCCCCATTCAGTATGATGTTGGCTATGGGTCTGTCATATATGGCTGGTATCATTTTTAGGTATGTCCCTTCTATGCCTATTTTTTTAAGTGTTCGTATCATGAAAGGGTGTTGAATTTTGTCAAAAGCTTTTTCTGCATCTATTGAGAGAATCATGTGGTCTTTGTTTTTGCTTCTGTTTATGTGGTGAATTGCATTTATAGATTTACGTATGTTGAACCATCCCTGCATCCCTGGGATGAAACCCACTTGGTTGTGGTGGATTATTTTTTTGATAAGTGTCTGGATTCGGTTAGCTAAGATTTTGTTGAAAATTTTTGCATCTATATTCATTAGGGATATTGGTCTGTAGTTTTCTTTTTTTGCTGCATCCTTTCCTGGTTTTGGTATCAGAGTAAATTTCGCTTCATAAAAGGTGTCGGGGAAGTTTCCTTTCTTCTCGATGTTGTGGAATAGTTTCTTCAAGATAGGTACTAGTTCTTCTTTGTGAGTGTGGTAAAATTCGGGCGTGAAGCCATCTGGACCGGGACTTTTCTTTCTGGGGAGATTTTTAATTGGCTGTTTCTATTTCAGCTGTTGAGATTGGTCTGTTCAGGGAATCTATTTCTTCCTGGTTGAGCCTAGGGAGGCTGTGTGTTTCTAGAAATTTGTCCATTTCCTCCACATTTTCCAGTTTGTGTGCATAAAGATTTTTGTAGTATTCATATATTATATCTTGTATCTCTTTGGGATCAGTTGTGATATCTCCTTTTTTATTCCTGATGGAGCTTATTAGAGATTTCTCATTTTTGCTTTTCATTAGCTTAGCCAATGGTGTGTCAATTTTGTTTATTTTTTCAAAGAACCAACTTTTTGTTTTATTAATCTCCTGGATAGCTTCCCTGTTTTCAATTTCGTTTAGTTCTGATTTGATCTTGTTGATTTCACTTCTTCTCCTGGGTTTGGGGTTGGTCTGTTCTTCTTTTTCCAGCTATTTGAGTAGTTTCATTAGATTGTCTATATGTGATCTTCTTGTCTTTTGGTTATAGGTATTTATGGAGATAAACTTTCCTCTCAGAACTGCTTTAACTGTGTCCCAGAGGTGTTGATAACTTGTCTCTCCATTGTCGTTTTCTTCATAGAACTTTTTTATTTCCGTCTTGATTTCTTCATTTAGGAAGTAATCATTTAGTAGGAGGTTGTTTAATTTCCACGTTTTTGCGTAGAAATGTGAGTTTCTGTTAGGGTTGATTTCTACTTTTATTCCACTGTGATCTGAGAAGGTACCTGGTATAATTTCTATTTTTTTAAATTTCTTGAGATTTTACTTTATGTCCTAGGATATGGTCAATCTTAGATAATGTCCCGTGAGCTGATGAGAAGAACGTATATTCAGTGGATTTTGGGTAGAATGTTCTGTAAATGTCAGTCAGCCCCAATTGTTCTAGAGTTTTGTTTAAGGCCATTATTTCTTTATTAATTTTCTGTTTGGAGGCTCTGTCTCGTGCCATCAGTGGGGTGTTGAAATCTCCAGTGATTATGGAGTTGCTATTAATCCATTTGCTTAGCTCCAGTAAGGTTTGCTTTATGAATCTGGGTGTACCTAAGTTGGGTGCATATATATTTAAAATTGTTATCTCTTCTTGTGGGACTGTGCCCTTCACCATTATATAATGACCCTCTTTGTCTTTCACTACTTTTGTTGGTTTAAAAACTAAATCGTCTGAAATTAGAACTGCCACACCAGCCTTCTTTTCGCTTCTATTTCCTTGGAATATTGATCTCCACCCTTTCATTTTTAGTCTATATGCATCCTTGCAGGTTAGATGTGTTTCCTGAAGACAGCATATACTTGGCCTGTATTTTCTTATCCATTCAGCCAGCCTATGTCTCTTGAGTGCAGAGTTTAAGCCATTCACATTTATTGTGAGAACTGATAGGTAAGGTAGATTACTGTTCATTCTGTTGGGTTGGATGTTGTTGCTATGATTTCTGTCTTGAGCCATTGTAATATCTGGCCTTTAATATCTTTGGGTTTTGGTTGTTTTTATATTCGTGGGTTATTATTATGATGTTCCGTGCATAACACTGTTTTGAGTAGTTCTTGTAGGGCTGGCCTTGTCTTGGTGAATTCTCTGAGGCTTTGATTGTCTGAGAATGTTTTTATTTCTCCTTCATATACGAAGCTTAGTTTTGCAGGGAATAAGATTCTAGGCTGGGCATTGTTTTGCTTCAAAAGAGTGAAAATGGGGCCCCAGTCTCTCCTTGCTTGTAAAGTCTCATTAGAGAAGTCTGATGTTATTCAAATTGGCTTTCCCTTGTATGTTACTTGCTTCTTTTGTCTTACAGCTCTTAGAAGGGACTCTTTAGTTGATACTTTGGTCAGTCTGATGACTGCATGTCGTGACATCTTCCTGTTTGCATTGAATCTCCCAGCGGTCCTCTGAACTTCTTGAACTTGTATATCAAGATTTTGAGCAAGGCCTGGGAAATTTTCCTCTATTATATCTTCAAACAGCTTGTCCAACCCTTGAGTGTTGTCCTCTTCCCCTTCTTGTAACCCTATGACCCTCACATTAGGTTTCTTCACATAATCCCACAGCTCTTGTAGGCTTTGCTCTTTTCTCTTGTTTCTCTGCTCTCTTTCTGTGACTGATTTATTTAATTGGAGGGTGTTATCTTCAAGCTCTGAGATTCTTTCTTCTGTTTCATCTACCCTGTTCTTGAGACTTTCCACTGTATTTTGTAGTTCCTTGAATTTATTCTTCATTTCCAGGAGTTCGGTTAAACTTTTCTTCATTGTGTCTATTTCTTTTTCTATATCCTGGAGGCTTTTTGTGGTTTCTTTGTGTTGGTTATTGAGTTGTTGTTGCAGCTGGGTGAGTGTTCTTATGATCCACGTACGAAATTCCTCTTCTGTCATATTGGTTGCCTGATTTTGGTTGGTGTCCGTTTCTAGGGGGCTGGTGCTCCTCTTTGGGGGTGTGTTTTCCGTTTGGTTCTTCATGTTTCCTGAGTTCTTTCGCTGATCTCTCCCCATGTCGATCAGTTGTTGTTTCTTTCCTTTAGGATATTGTTTGGATATTCACACACCTTGTTTAGTTTCTGAGGCGTTAGGTGGTGTCTGTGGGTGAGATTGGACCACTCCCTGTATATTGAGTCAGTGGGTGCCGTGGAAAGGCTGTGCAAGATGCCGTCCCTGTCAGTAGGTGGCGTTTGCTTGGAGGAATAGGTTATGCTGTTGATTTTGTGTCCTGTTATCAGCTCTTGTTCTGGGCAGAGCTTGGTTGGTTAAGCCTGCCCTCAGGCAGTTAGCAGGGGTCAAAGTTCTGTTCTCTGCTTCTAGGAAAAGCTGTCAGGGCAGGGCTGGAATGGTTCTGCTCAGCCAGAAAGTCTGGGTGTGGGGGTGGGGCTGTCAGAGACCGGTAGTCTGGAGCGGGCCTCGCTTCTTTCCAACCTCCCCAACTCCACAGCTACTCCTGGGCCTCTGCCAGCAGGCCAGACCACAAGCCACCAGGCCTCCCCGGACTGTGATGCCGGTGGGGAGGTTCCCTGTACAGGAACGCCACCTGGGCTGGGCGCACGGCCTCTTCCTGGGAGGAGGTTTGCCCTCTAGGACGCCGATCTGCCCCTGGAGGCACACACACCTCAGTAGGCTGTTCACGTATAACCCTTCTGTGTCCCGGGCAATGCTAGCCCTCGGTGCAGGGGATCTGGTCCGCAGGTCCGACCTCTGGGTCCCAGAGTTCAAACTGTATCCCCACCAGGGAGAGGATTTCCGGTCCCAATTCACCCACAGGGAGCCCAAGCTGGGTCTATGTCTCTCTGCCTCTGAGTCGGCACTGTTCTCCTGGGAATGCTGTGCCAGCAGCACCTGGGAGAGCTGACGGGTAGGGAGCTCACAGTCTGAGTTCCCCTGAGTCAGCTTAAGGTCCCAAAAGGGAAGGTCCCATTCCCTGGAGGTGCCTCTGGCTGGTGGCTGTATTGTCTCTCTGGGCAGCTGCGGGTAGGGTTGGCGGAGAGGAGGAGGAGGCAATATGGCACCTGCCGCGCGGCTCGGATCTGTGCACACGGAGGTGCCCGGAGGAAGTTGGGAACCTGGTGCCACGTCTGCTATAGGCTCACCACTGGCTGGGTGGGGGCGTCTCTAGGCTGGTGTCCGCAGTTCTCTCCACCCGCTTGGGAACCCACCAGCAGTCCCAAATGCAGGGGGGGTAAACAGCAAATCCACCTACCCTTGCCGCTGGTCTCCGGGCTGCTCCGGTGGTCTCAGTTTCCAGTTCTCCTCCGCAGCCTCCTCCCGTGGAGTCTCCCGGGGTCTCAGGTACCCCTCCTTCTGGCCCTCGTCCGCTGTATGCTCGTCTTGATGCTTCTTTTTTCTAATTTCTGCTAGAATCTGTCTTTTCTGCAGAGACACTCTGTCTGGCAGTGTTTCTCATCCGCCATCTTCTGTTACATGCACTGTTAAGGATGAAAAATAAGAAACTCTATTTACATGAAAATAAGCATTATTTGATATTTTACATTTAATTCACTAGTACTTTCCAAGATTTTTTTTTTACAGTCAATTGAGGTTTACCCAAGACTGCAAATTAAAATATTCTCCATTATTGACTTATTTGTTTTTTAGAGTTTCCAATTAACTTGCAGGAATGATTAAGCAGAATAAATTGTGGCTACTGAAAGTCAATTTAAAAGGCTTTTTTTTCATTTTTCAGTAAACAATAAAGTAAGTACTTGAAACTTAGATCAAATTATACATAAGATTGTCAAAAATAAACTATAGCCATGCCCCTTTATACACTGTTTCTCTTTCTGTGGTTTCAGTTACTTTATGTCAATAGTGGTCTTAAAATATTTAATGTAGAATTTCAGAAATAAACAATTCATAAGTTTTACATTTCATGCTGTTCTCACTGGAGTGATGAAAGCTCGTGCCGTCCTTGTCCAGTGCCCATGCAGTGCACTGCCTGCCCGTGAGTCGCTCAGTAGCCGTCTGGGCTGTCAGACGGACAGACCACAGGCAGAAGGGTGAGTATGGTACAGGAAGATATTTTGAGAGAAAGAAAGAGAAGATCACATTCACCTAGCTTTTTTTTATTATTATCATTTTAGCGTATTATAGGGGTACAGGTGTTAAGGTTACATATATTGCCCATGCCCCCTTCACCCTTGAGTAAGAGCTTCAAGCTTGTCCATCCCCCAAACGTTGCATCTCTTACTCGTTGTGGTTGTATATACCCCTCTCCTCCTCTGCCCTCCCATTTGCCGACACCTGATAAATGTTACTCCTGTATGTCCACTTAGGTGTTGATCCATTAGTACCAATTTGCTGGTGAATACATGTGGTGCTTGTTTTTCCATCCTTGAGATACTTCACTTAGTAGAATGGGTTCCAGCTCTATCCGGGAAAATACAAGAGGCTCTATATCACCATTGTTTCTTAAAGCAGAATAGTAAGAACTCCATGATATACATAGACCACATTTTATTAATCTACTCATGAATTGATGGGCACTTGGGTTGTTTCCACAGCTTTGCAATTGTGAATTGTGCTGCTATAAACATTTGAGTACAGGTGTCCTTTCATAAAGTGACTTTTGATCTTTTGAGTAGATGCCCAGTAGGGGAATTGCTGGAATGGTAGATCTACTTGTATCACTTTGAAGTATCTCCATATTGCTTTCCACAGAGGTTGAACTACTTTGCAGTCCCATATTGTTATAATTATTCTATTTTATCATTAGGGATTGTTGATAGTTTTTCCTATACCTAATTTATAAATTAAACTATATGTAGGTAGGTGGGTGAGTATAGGAAAAAAACATGGTATTTGCAGGATTCAGTTCCATCCCTGGTTTCAGGCACACACTGGGGCTTCTTCGAACCTCTCTTAAATGTAAGGGGGATACTAACTAGCTCAGGGAGTAAATGTTCATACAAATAGATGCTCTTAATAAACAAAAAACTCTCTAAAAGATTGGCATTTCAACTATAAATGAATTATTTTGACCCATTATTACTGTAACATTTTTAAATTTAGGCTCTAATATGTACAGTAGTAGCCAAAGAATAAGAAAGCCCATATTTTCACAGAAAAAAAAATTCCCCAAAGAAATTAGGGATACAGATATTCAGAGGCTACAAGGGGGAAAGTTAATAGAATATCTGTGTTTTCTTAGTTATAATCTTTGGTTTCAGAAATTTTACAAAGAGGTACTAAGAGTGTAAGTGTGCCTTTTTATGTGTTGAAATTTTATACTGTTTTGAATTCATAGGCTTTCTTGAATATCTTATTTGTTGTTTGTGAAATCTTTGGAAATTTCTCAGATACTGTCTCTTCAAATATTGTGTTTACAGCACTCTTTTTCTTCTAATCTGAAACAGCATTCACCTCTGTGAGAGGTTTGCACTGCTTGCTTCATAACTTTTGGCTCTTTTAACTAAAAATTTCCATTATTGTTGCTCTCTGTTTAAGGATTGCTATTTTTTACTTATTTGTTTCTTCGTTCTCCCAGAATCTTTTCTACGATGAAAAATCCTCTGTTAAATCCATCTGTTGAATTCTTAATTTCAAATATTACACTAAACCAGTCCTAGGATTTTTATATATTCTTTTTCTAAAGAGCCTATCAAATATCTGCATATTTCCCTTTATTTTCTTGACTATATTAATCATTGTTAGTCTCTGTCTTTTATAATGCCAATACATGGGCAATCTGTCTCTTTCCATTGTCTGTTTTACTCTTTTTTTAAAATTTTAGTGTATTATGGGGGTACAGGTGTTAAGGTTATATATATTGCCCGTGCCCCCCTCCCCACTTGAGTAAGAGCTTCAAGCTTGACCATCCCCCAAACGTTGCACATCTTACTCGTTTGGTTGTATATACCCATCGCCTCCTCCCCCCTCCCACCCTCCCGACACCTGATAAATGTTACTCCTATATGTCCACTTGGTGTTGATCCGTTAATACCAATTTGCTGGTGAGTACATGTGGTGCTTGTTTTTCCATTCTTGAGATACTTCACTTAGTAGAATGGGTTCCAGCTCTATCCAGGAATATACAAAAGGTGCTATATCACCATTGTTTCTTAAAGCTGAGTAGTACTCCATGGTATACATAGACCACATTTTATTAATCTACTCATGAATTGATGGGCACTTGGGTTGTTTCCACAGCTTTGCAATTATGAATTGTGCTGCTATAAACATTCGAGTGCAGGTGTCTTTTTCATAAAGTGGCTCTTGGTCTTTTGGGTAGATGCCCAGTAGGGAAATTGCTGGATCAAATAGTAGATCTACTTGTATCACTTTGAAGTATCTCCATATTGCTTTCCACAGAGGTTGAACTAGTTTGCAGTCCCACCAGTAGGAGTGTTCCTCTCTCTCTACATCCACGCTGGCATTTTTTGTTTGGGGACATTTTGATAAAGGCAATTCTCATTGGAGTTAAGTGATATCTCATTGTGGTTTTGATTTGCATTTCCCTGATGATTAGAGATGTTGAACATTTTTTCATATGTTTGTTGGCCATTATTCTGTCTTCTTTTGAGAAGTTTCTATTCATGTCCTTTGCCAATTTTTTGATAGAGCTGTTTGATTTTTTCTTGCTGATTTTCATGAGTTCTAAATAGATTCTAGTTATCAGCCCTTTATCAGATGTGTAGAAAATTTTGCAAAAATTTTCTCCCATTCTGTGGGTTGTATGTTTGCTCTCATGACAGTTTCTTTGGCTGTGTAGGGAGCTTTTAAATTTGGTCAGGTCCCATGTGTTTATTTTTGTTGCTGTTGTGATTGCCTTTGGGGTCTTCTTCATAAATTCTTTGCCTAGCCCAATGTCTAGAAGAGTTTTTCCAACATTTTCCTCTAGAATTCTAATAGTTTCACACCTAAGGTTCAAGTCTGTTACCAAGCATGAGTTGATTTTTTGTGAGAGGTGAAAGGTGTGGGTCTTGTTTTAGTCTTCTACATGTGGCTATCCAGTTTTCCCAGCACCATTTATTGATTAAGGATTCTTTTCGCCAGTGTATGTTTTTGTCTGCTTTGTCGAAGGTTAGTTGGCTATATGAGGATGGTTTTATATCTGGATTCTCTGTTCTGTTCCACTGGTCAATGTCCCTGTTCTTGTGCCAGTCCCAAGCTGTTTTTATGGCTATAGGCTTGTAGTATAGTTTGAAGTCTGGTAAATTGATACCTCCTATTTTGTGTTTATTGCCTAGGATTGGTTTTGCTATTCCGGGTCTTCTCTGGCTTCATATGAAGCATAATATTATTTTTTCTATATCTGTGAAAAATGATGATGGTATTTTGATAGAGATTGCATTGACTGTGTAGGTCACTTTGGGTAGTATAGACATTTTAACAATGTTAATTCTGCCGATCCATGAGCATGGTATATTCTTCCATGTGTTTATGTCCTCTGCTATTTCCTTCTTCAGTGTTTCATAGTTTTCCCTGTAGAGATCTTTTACCTCCTTAGTTAAATATATTCCAAGGTACTTTATTTTCTTTGTTGCTATTTTGAAGGGAATTGAGTCTTTGTTTGGTTCTCACTTTTACTGTTGGCGTATATGAATGCCTCTGATTTCTGTGTTGATTTTGTATCCTGAGACTTTACCAAATTCATTTATCAATTCAAGGAGTCTCTTGGTTGAATCCTTGGGGTTTTCTAGGTATAATATCATGTCATCAGCAAAGAGTGAGAGTTTGATCTCTTCTACTCCCATTTGGACGCCCTTATTTGCACTCTCTTGTCTGATTCCTGTAGGAAAGACTTCCAGCACTATGTTGAATAGAAGTGGAGATAGTGGGCAACCTTGTCTTGTTCTATGTGGGAATCCATTCAATTTTTCCCCATTAAGTACGATATTGGCTGTGGATTTGTCGTATATGGCTTGTATCATTTTTAGGTAAGCCCCATCTATGCCTATTTTGTTGAGTGTTCTTATCATAAAAGGGTGTTGAATTTTGTCAAATGCTTTCTCTGCATCTATTGAGAGGATCATATGGTCTTTGTTTTTGCTTCTGTTTATATGGTGAATTACATTTATAGATTTGCATATGTTGAACCATCCCTGCATCCCTGGGATGAAGCCCACTTGGTTGTGATGAATTATTTTCTTGACAAGCACCTGGATTCAATTGGCTAGGATTTTGTTCAGGATTTTTGCATCTATATTCATAAGGGATATTGGTCTGTAGTTTTCTTTTTTTGGTGGCATCCTTTCCTGGATTTTGTATCAGGGTTATGTTTGCTTCATAAAATGTGTTGGGGAGGATTCCATCCTTCTCAATACTGTGGAATAATTTCTGCAAGATAGGCACCAGTTCTTCTTTGTAGGTATCATAAAATTCTGGTGTGAAACTATCTAGTCCAGGACTTTTCTTTTTAGGAAGGTTTTTATTTCTGTTTCAATTTCAGTACTTGATATTGGTCTGTTCAAGAATTCTATTTCTTCCTGGTTGAGCCTAGGGAAGCTGTGTGTTTCTAAAAAATTGTCCATTTCCTCCACATTTTCCAGTTTGTGTGCATAGAGATTTTTGTAGTATTCATAAATTATATCTTGTATCTCCGTGGCATCAGTTGTAATTTCACTTTTATTTTTCCTGATGGAGCTTATTAGAGATTTTTCTTTTCTGCTTTTCATTAGTCTAGCCAATGATATGTCCATTTTGTTTATTTTTTCAAATAACCAACATTTTGTTTTATTAATCTTCCATATAGTTTCCCTGTTGTCAACTTCATTTAGTTCTGATTTGATCTTAATGATTTCACTTCTGCTGGGTTTGGGGTTGGTCTGTTCTTCTGTTTCCAGCTCTTTGAGATGATTCATTAGGTTGTCTATTTGTACTCTTTTTGACTTTTGGATATAGGCATTTATGGAAATAAACTTTCCTCTCAGGACTGCTTTAGCTGTGTCCCACAGGTTTTGGTAACTTGTGTCACCTTTGTCATTTAGTTCAAAGAATCTTTTGATTTCCATCTTGATTTCCTCATTTATGAATTGATCATTCAGCAGAAAGTTGTTTAGTTTCCATGACTTTGTGTAAAAATGAGAACTCCTGTTAGGATTGATTGACCAAAATATCAATTAAAGAGGCCCTTCTAAGAACTGTGAGATGAAAGAAGCAAGTAACACACAAAGGAAAGCCAATCCAAATAACACCAGACTTCTCTACTGAGACTTTACAAGCAAGGAGAGACTGGGGCCCCATTCTCACTTTTCTGAAACAGAACAATGCCCAGGCTAGAGTCTTATTCCCTGCAAAACTAAGTTTTGTATATGAAAGAGAAATCAAGACATTCTCAGATAAGCAAAGACTGAGGGAATTCACCAAGACAAGATCTGCCCTTCAAGAAGTACTCAAAACAGTGTTACCCACGGATCAGCACAATAAACACTCACGAATGTAAATCTACTCAAAGCTAGAGATCAAAGCCCAGATTCCACAATGGCTCAAGAGAAAAAACAAAGCAACAAAGTTCAAGCCAACAAAATGAACAGAAATCTGCCCCACCCATTGAGTTATCTCAATAAATGTGAATGGCTTGAACACCCCACTCAAGAGACATAAGCTGGCCGAATGGATAAAAACAAACACAAACCAAGTATCTGCTGCCTTCAGGAAACACTTCTAACCTGCAAGGACTCATATAGACTAAAGGTAAAGGGGTACAGAACAATATTTCAAGGAAATGAAAGCTCAAAGAAAGCTGGTATGGCAGTGCTGATTACAGATAACTTACTTTTTAAATCAAAAAAAGTAATAAAAGACAAAGAAGGTCACTATATAATGGTGAAGGGTACAGTTCAACAAGAAGACATAACAATTCTAAATATATGTGCACCCAACCTTGGTGCATCCAGATTCATAAATCAAACTCTACTGGATCAAAACAAATGGATAAACAACACCCCCATAATAGATGGAGACTTTAACACCCCATTGACAGCACAGGACAGATCCTCCAAACAGAAAATCAACAAAGAAATAATGGACTTAAACAGAACCCTAGAACAAATGGGCCTGACTGACATTTACAAGACATGCTACCCCAAGACCACTGAATATACGTTCTTCTCATGAGCTCATGGGTCATTCTCTAAGATTGACCATATCCTAGAACACAAAGCACGTCTCAAACAATTTTAAAAAATAGAAATTATACCATGTATCTTTTCAGACCACAATGTAATTCATGTTTTTACTCTTAATCTGTTTCTTGGAATCCTTAGTACTTTTCACTTGAAATTATCGATAATACATCATTGAGTTAATGTATCATATTATTTTCCTCAAGAAAAACTTTGTCTTGTCTTTTGTAGAAATATATATAAAGTGTTATCAGATTACCTTCATTATATAAGAAAACTGATTTGAGTGAGGCTTGGTTGAAGTTTTCGCAAGATCTATTGCTTGTCACCACTCCTAAATAGCAGTCCTGGATTTACAGCTGATTATCTTACAGTGTTTTGTAGGGCTTTTACCGATTGCAAATTCTAAAATCACACTTTAGCCCTCCAACATTGTAAGATTGCAGAAAAGTTGGCTTTTCCCTTCAGTGTCTTACAGTTTTGGTTTTTATCCTTAATAATTACACTGTACAAAAGTTGGCCTAATGCCTCAAAGTGAAAGCCCATAGAATAAAATTTTCTCATAGACTTCCATTAGCATTAGGATCTTGTGCTTTCCCCTCCAAGATCTGACTGCCTGATCATTGTTTAACTAAAAATTTTTATTTTTCCAAGGCATAGAAGAATCAAAATTTCTTGTAATTTACCTGCATATTATGAAAAGAGCATAGGCCTTCTTGGATTCTCATAACTTTTCTTATTTTCACTCCACATCATAATCAACAAATACACTTAGGGGAAAATCAGTTACAGAACATCTTATATCTAAAAGTTTGGGCTGGGTACGGTGGTTCATGCCTGTAATCCTAGCACTGTGGAAGGCTGAGGTGGGAGGATCACTTGAGGCCAGGAGTTCAAGACTGGCCTGAACAAGAGTGAGACCCCGTCTCTACTAAAAATAGAAAAAAAAATTAGCTGGGCCTGCGTGGTAGCAAGTGCCTGTAGTCCCAGCTACTCAGGAGGCTGAGGCAGGAGGATTGCCAGAGCCCAGGAGTTTGAGGTTGCTGTGAGCTAGGCTGACACCATGGCACTGTAGCCCAGGCAATAGAGTGAGACTCCGTCTTAAAAAATAAAATAAAAGTTTTACTTTTTGACCCAAATTCTCACATTTTCCCTCATAACCCTAGACCCTAGAAACCACTGCTTTACATTCTTCTTCTATAAACTTGACCCTTTTCTCCATATCCTCAAAACACATTTGGTTACTTTTGTCTTTTTGATAAACACCAAAATCATCAGGGTAACGCAAATCAAAACTGCAAATCTTGTGTTACCCTGAAGATTACTTATGTCGAACACCTCTGTGTATAGCTATTGGATATTTGTATGTTTTCATTGGAAAAATATCTCTTTGGAAACTATTTTCTCCCATTCTACAGTTCGCCTTTTCATTTTATTGTTTTCTTTACTGTGCAGAAGCATTTTAGTTTGATATACTTCCACATATTTTTGCTTTTGGTGCCTGTGCTTTTGGTATTATTTCTCAAAAATTATTGCCAAGTGCAAGATCAAGGAGCTTATTTTGTTTTCTTTTTAATTTTTACGGTTTCAGGTCTTACAGTTAAGTCTAATCCATTTCAAGTTTGTTTTTGTGTATGATCTAAAATAAGAATCCAATTTCATTCCTTTGGATGTGACTATCCAGTTATCTCAACACCATTTAATGAACACACTATCCTTTCTTCATTGTCTATTCTTGATGCCTGTGTTAAAGATTAGTTGATTATGTATGTGTGGGTTTATTTCTGAGCTTTCTGTTCTATTCCACTGGTTCATATGGCTGTTTCTATGCCAGTACCATACTATTTTGATCACTATAGATTTGTAATATAACTTGAAATGAGCTAGTGTATGCCTCTAGCTTTGTTCTTTTTACTCTTTATTATTGGTTTGACTATTTATGGTTACTTCTGGTTCCATATGAATTTTAGGATTTTTTTTTCTCTTTCTGTGAAAAATACTATTAGAATTTTAATAGGGATTGCATTGAATATGTAGATTGTTTTTGGCAGGATAGGCAGTTTAACAACATTAATTCTTCAATCAATGAACATGAAATATCTTTACATTTATTTGTGTCCTCCTCAATTTTTTCATCAATGTTTGTAGTTTTTCTTGTACAGATCTTTTCCACCTCCTTGCTTAAATATATTCCTAATACAAAGCGTCCCCAACTTATGAGAGTTCCATTTATGATTTTTCAACTTTGTCATGGATTTATCTGGACTTATGATGGCCAAAGCTGGTGTATGAGATTTAAAGCAAGAAGCCATCTCTGAGACATAAAGCGCAAGGTGAAACAGCAAGTGCTGATGCAGAACCTGCAACAGGTTATCCAGACAGTCTAACTGAGATAATCAACAAAGGTGGCTACACTGAACAACAGATTTTCAAAGTACATAAAAAAGCCTACTGTTGGAAGGAGATGCCATCTAGGACTTTCATAGCTAGAGAGGAGAAGTCAATGCCTGGCTTCAAAGCTTTAAAAGACAGGCCGACTCTCTTGTTGGGGGCTCATGCAGCTGGTGACTTTAAGCTGAAGTCCATGCTCATTCACCGTTCTGAAAATCTTTGGGCCCCTAAGAATTATGCCAAATGTATCCTGCCTGTGCTATATAAGTAGAACAACAAAGCCTGGATACCAGCACATCTGCTTACAGCATGGTTTATTGAATATACTAAGCCCTCTGTTGAGAACCGCTACTCAGGAAAAAAGATTTCCTTTCAAGATATCATTGATCATTGGCAATGCACCTGGTTACCCAAAAGCTCTGATGGAGATTTACAAGGACATTAATTAATGCCTGCTAATGCAATATCTGTTCTACAGCCCTGGATCAAGGAGTAGTTTCAGCTTTCAACTCTTATTTAAGAAATACATTTTATAAGGCTATAGCTGCCATAGATAATGATTCCTCTGCAGCAGTGGTACCCAACCTTTTTGGCAGCAGGGACTGGTTTCAAGGAAGAGGGGGGGGGAGGAGCTCAGGCAGTGATGCGGCGACTCTGGTGGCAGGGAAGGAGCAGCTGTGAGCCCCGAGGAAGCTCCTCTGCCTGCTCACCCACCCTCACCTCCTGCTTTGTGCCCCTCCCCTTCCTATGTTTCCTGGAGACGACCTTGCCACTAGGCGAACGGGGTGCGCAGGCGTGGTTCCTAATAGGCCACCAACTGCTCCCTCCCAGGCCGCCAGCCAGTGGTTGGGGACAGCAACTCTGATGGATCTGGGCAAAGAAAATTGAAAATCTTCTGGAACAAATTCACAGTTGTAGATGCCTTTGAGCATCCATCAGCACTGATACAAGGCCCTCCATCCGCAAGGTGATTTTGACTCACTCAAAGCCCAAATGATCTTCAGCATTTTTATCAGTAAAGTATTTTGATTAAGGTATTTGCATTGTTGTTTTAGACATGCTATTGCCCACTTAATAGACTACATTATAGTGTAAATATAACTTTTATTTGCACTGGGAAGCTTAAAAAATTGTGTGACTTAATTTATTGCTTTGTTGTAGTGGGGCGGAACTGAACCCTTAACGTGTCTGAGATGTGCTGATAATTATCTTCCTTTATTGATACTTAATTTTCCCTAAACTTTAAAGTTTATGAAAATTGGTATATATTGTGATGTTATTCATTAAAATACAGTTTTGGCTGAATTTTCTAAATTTTTATTAAGAATATTTTCAAAGATTCCCCAAAACAGAACATTATGCCACATATATTTCTAATACATTTGTGTTAAATATTTTAAAATAATTTACAGATGTATTTCATCCCTTAAAGAATTCTGTATTATTAGAAAAACGAGAGCATTTCATTACAAAACCACAGTACTATGAACACACCAAACACAACTGATAATTTCTTAATGTCAAATTTCTCACCATATTCAATCCAGTTGTTTCAAAAGGTATTTTATAATCGTTTTGTTCAAAGATTCAAGTAAGATCCAGTCTTCACAATAGGTTATTTTTTTTTTGTTCTTTAGGAATCCGACCACTCTCTTCCTCCTCTTTCTTCCCCATGATATCGTCCAAAGACACTGAACTGGCTCTAGATTTGTCTAATGGCTTCTCAGGGCGCCATTTAACCTACTCCTCCTTCCGCATTTCATATAAACTGGAAGTTAGGAGTAATGACTCGATTGGATTCAAGTTAAACATTTTTGTAAACAGTGTTTGGTTGGTAATTCTGTGCACTTCATGTCGTGTCACCTCATGAAGTACATGACTTCTGAATGCCCCCCCTCCTCTCCTTAAGCCGTCTAAAGCGGCGACAGCCTGACCCGCCTCCAGAGAGCGGCGCGCGCCCGCCACAGGCCTCGCGCACGGAGGAGACGCGCGCGCGGCCGCGCTCTTCGCGCTTTCGGAGACGAAATGGTTCAACCGAGGAGCTCTGACTGACTCAGTCATTCTATTAGGGATTTAAAAATTGTAATTTTTCTAACTCCTTCATTCTTTCTTTGCTTATTAGCCTGTAGTCTTTTATTAAAAACAAGACAAAAAAAGACTTTCTCATCGAATGGGATTTGATTACCTCGCCCTGTCATGTAGTTTGCAGATGAAAGACAGAATAACTACTTATTTTGTTTGCCTTTAAATCTCTAATAGTTTTTTGTTGTTGTTGTTGCCATTATTTTCTTTTAATTTGTATGTCTCTTTTACAAGAATGAAAATGAATTCTCTAATTTTTCATCACTTAAACAGAATGCATTATTTGTCATCTATTATGTTTTAATTCATTACCATCTGAAGTCAGTAAAATAAATTTACTAGTAAGACAGAAATAAAAGAAAACCACCATAATTATAGAACTTTGTTTCAAATATCCTAGACAGTTCCTTAAGGACAGAAAACTAAATAACATATAAATATTGCAATATGGAACAAAATTACATTTGTTAAAAAATAGTAAAGGTCAAATAAAATATTTTAAAACATTAAGAACATTTATTATGGGTTTTGATGAAATTTTATTTCTTATTCTTGGAATTAATAGAAATGGAAATGGAAAAATACTATTATAAATTAAAATTATACATATAAATTTTATGAATAAGTAAAACATAAAAACATGAGATTATTAACAAAACCCCAAATTTGAGGAAGGATATAAATAAGGCTTATATATTACTGGTTGAAAAACTATACCATTAAAAATGTCATTTCTCATGAAATTAATGTATGCCTATTGCAATTTAAATCAGATTATCAACAGATTTTTCTTAGATGGGAGAGCACATCAAATTTTTCTTAGATGGGAGAGCACATGAAAACATGACTCAAAATTTTAATGCATTTTGAAAACTGTGTGAAAAAATAACAATAAAATAATAATTAGCAAATATTAATATAATGGTATATGCCAGATAATAATCTTACTGTTTTACATATAATAATTCATTTAATCCTCACAACCCCATTAGCTAGGTGCCATTGTTTTCATTTTTAAAAGGAGAGAATTGTGTCTAGAGGAGATTTTGTAACTGCACCAAGATCATAGAATTAGATGAGTTAGAGGACAGATTTGATTTCAGGCACTATGGGTGTTAGTTAACCCTCTTAACACCACATCTACTACAGGAAGAGGGCACTTGAATTATCAGAAATTAAAAGTTGCTATATAGCCATGTAGTCATACATGTTCTATGGGATGGAACAGAAAATTAATATACATTATGGGATATTGGGAAACTGTTAAAAAAGAATTAAATGTATCTATAGAAATTGGCTTTTAAATTTGTATACAAAATATTATTATGTAAAAAATTACATTGGGATAAACAATAAGTTATCATTTTTACTTAAAAATGTGTGGAGGTATGCAATCAAATTATTAAGTATGTTTGCATTACTGAAAGGGAAGAGGAAGATAGTATTTGTAGATAATTTGCTTTCCTATTTTTAACCTTTCGTTAGAGTTGATGTGTAAATGACATATGAAAACTTGAAATTAAGGTACATAATTTAGGTCTGACATTGATGGACAACTGTGAAACCATCACTGCAGTCATGACAAACACGCATCTCTCCCCCTTTGCCCCCCTCCACACACGCTTACCCATCCCTAGGCAACCCTGATCTGCATTTTAACACTAGATTGGTTTGCATTTTCTAAAATTTTGGATAAATGGAATTGTACAATATTTTTTGTCTGACTTCTTTTACTTTGCTCTTATATTTTAAGAATAGTTTTCAATTTTTAAATTGTTATATGAAGCAAGACCTCTGTTTACATTCTAAA
Organism: Microcebus murinus; assembly: GCF_040939455.1. Taxonomy (NCBI): domain Eukaryota; kingdom Metazoa; phylum Chordata; class Mammalia; order Primates; family Cheirogaleidae; genus Microcebus; species Microcebus murinus. Next base: position 3,819,715 of record NC_134126.1, on the reverse strand, counting down.
TAATGGGAATAAGATATTATATTTTCATAGTTTAGAGGTGAAAACAGGGATGGTATTTTGTAGCTGTGAATTTCAGTTGGCAAGAATGCAGTTCTAACGAAATGATTGTCTCGGAGTCAATTCTCTGTGCACGTTGTTGTGGCAATAGCCTCTCAATGAAATGCATACAGCAGATCCTAATCCCTTATCTTAAAATTGCATGGCTTTGAGTTCAAAGCAAAACAGAAAAGGAGATGTGTCTGTGAGTGAAGATCACAGACATGCCACAGCCATCAGGCTAACTCCAGAAGTGTGCTCTGATTTCAGTCAGTAGTAGTAAAGCCATCTTCCCCAATTTTCGAACAGTAAGAAAAAGGAAAGAATAAGAATAGGAAAAACTATATAATGGCTATTACATGCCAGATGTGCTTCTAAATGACAAGTAATAACTTATTAATTCTCATAATTCCATGAGACATATACTATTAGTATCACTATTTTATAGCTGAAGACACTGACCCGCAGAAAGGATATTATTCCCACCGCCATCCTGCTAGTTACCTGGCTGCTTATGACCCTTGGCAGTCTGGCTCTTGTGTTCATGCTCCTGACCACTGTGTAATATCAGGCACTATATTAATTACTGTTTCTGCGGTAACAATTGACTAACTGTTTTACCAAATAAATTTGATCTTAAGGCTTCATCATCACTATTATCAGTTTAGATACCAAATATTCTTAATTAACTAAGCTTAATAGATTTCATAGGAAAAGGTATCTTTATCATGGCCTTAGTTTCTCATTACTCTGATGAAAGAGTGTTTGCTCTCCATGGCTGACTTGGTAGCCTTCCCCAACTCCCCATTCTAATCTCTGCCGGGTCTCCCTTGCACACAGCACATAATCCAGAAGCTGCTGAACTCACTGCAGCTAATGTCCACGTGGTGTTCAAATAGTGCCACAGGCACACCCTGGTGGAGCAGGGGCCAGGGGCAGGGGCCTGTGGCACTATTTGAACACCACGTGGACATTAGCTGCAGTGAGTTCAGCAACTTCTGGATTATGTTTTAAAAAATATTTGCACTGGTCATACTCCTCTCTTTCTTTCCACAGGGACCCTTCTGGCTATGACCAGAGCAATCTTAGCTGTTAGGTGGGTGGATTCAGAGCAGCTCTGCTGGCCTGTGTCCCTGGAACTGTATGTGACAGAGCTGCCCACCCACATGGATTTGCTACATCAGCGAGAAATAAATTATACCCTGAGTGAGGCACTGTGTCTACGTGTACTTTGTGGGTATGCACAAAAAAAGCGAACTCAGCAATTATCCTGATTAATATGTTCAGGAAACCACTGATCCCCTCAGAGATTTTCACACTTTTGAACACTCTCACTTGTCCTTGAAACCCGAGAGCACCACAGCTCTGGAGCAAGGCCTGCCCCGGTTTCCAACAAGCAGGAGCGTGGGGCTGTCAGGGACCTTCCTCCGCGGTCCGCGTGCGCTCGATCATCGTGAGGCTCGGTTTCAGTCACGCAGCGTAAGGCCAGCGATTTCCTCAATTTATGTTGATATTATAAAGATTTAATAAGGTTCCAAAATTTTACTTTGTGTGAAGATATTGATATTCACAAATTGGAACTTAGATATTGATCCTGTTTTTCTGTTGTTTCTTGCTAAGTGATATTACATTTAAAAAGAATGAGTAGGTTTGATTTAAGCAGATCACATCTGTCTTGAATAAGGCAATTTATGTTGAGAAAATTAAAATATATTCTACATACTATTTTTTTATTGAAGCCAACTAGATTTCCAGTGCTCAGAACCTTATGTGATTATGTTTTTTAATATATTAGTTACTTGACTGAATTGTAAAGTTTTTCTTCTAAGACTATTATTTTTATATTCATATAGCTATGCAGAAAGCTACTGAATGTTTTTAGGTTTTGAAAATCAACAATAAAATTATATACTCATTGAAATATAAAAGAAGTTATAAAATATAATAATTTAATTTTTGTTTTAGTCACACATTACTTAATATAGCATTTATCAGTGTAATGATGGGGTCATAGATTATATATTTCTATATTATATATATTATAATAAACAAAATGTTTATTCCCCATTTCATAAAGAAAGGTGTTAAACCTTTGCATATCATAAAGAGAAAAGTTTTTTTCCATAGGGAAAAAAATGTAGCTACCTTAAGGAGAATATGGATTTGAAGGATTCAATTTAGTGATACTGAGAATAGTGGCAACACACAGCCATAGACAGTATCTGGCATCACATATTGAAAGCATGGGCTTCTGAATAAACCAACTGATAAAGACCATTATTGTATTTTTGTAGGAACCAAAAAGTAAAGGTATAAAGCACATAACTAAGGGTTCCAAAACTGGAAAATAGTATAGAACAAAAGCAATGAAGGACAGAAGTTAACTCAGTCAAGAACACAAAAGCTTTCATTACTGTACTGGTTAAAACATCTTAGACATTCCCTTATTGAATAACCAGAATAATCTCTTATTGAATAACCCAACATCACATGCATTGCAGATATTTTTGATGCTGTCATGCATAAATAGAATTAATTAATTCTTTAGACAAATACAGGTTCAATTGTCCTTAACAAATTCATGTGTGTTTATGAGGATGTATGTTTTATCATTGTGCCTGCCTTAAGTCTCAATTTAAAAATTCCCTTAAGAGTAATTCAACATAGAAAAAGCTGGACTATACTGATTTATTGAGTTTTAAAATGATTTATCATGTCTAAGCAATAAAATTTAAATATGCATACTCCCATTTTTTGAATTTTTTAATGGAAAGCTTTATGCACAGGATTATATGAATACTTAAAAATGATAAAATGTTTCTGTTCATGTCCTTTCCCCACTTTTTAATGGGGCTGCTTGATTTTTTTTCTTGTTGATTTGCCTGAGTTCTTTATAGATTCTAGTTTAGTTGGATGGGTGGCATGCAAATATTTTCTCCCGTTCTATAAGTTGTCTATTTGCTCTAATGATAGTTTCCTTGGCTGTGTAGAAGCTTTCTAATTTGACCAGGTCAAATTAAACCTCATCATTTATTTTTGTTGTTGATAGGATTGCTTTTGTGATCTTCTTCATAAATTCTTTGCTTAGGCCCAATGCCTATAAGTTTTCCAACATTCTCTCCTAGAATTCCTATGGTTTCATGCCTTAGGTTTAAGGCCGGTATCATCCTGAGTTGATTTTTGTGAGAGATGAGAAGTGTAGATCCTGTTTCAGTCTTCTACATGTGGCTATCCAATTTTCCCAGCACCCTTTATTGAACAGAAACTTTCCAAAGAAGACAGAGTAACGACCAACAAATATATGAAAAAATGCACATCTCTATGCATAAGGGAAATGCAAATCAAAATCAGAATGAGATATCACTCATCTCCAGTGAGAATGGCTTTTATCAAAAAGTCCCAAAACTATAAATGTTGGCGTGGATGCGGAGAGATAGGAACACTCATACATTGCTGGTGGGGCTGCAAACTATTGCAACCTCTGTGGAAAGCAATATGGAGATACCTCAAAGAGCTATAAATAGAACTACCATTTGATTCAGCAATCCCACTACTGGGTATCTACCCAAAGGGAAAAAAAGACATTTGCACTTGAATGTTTATAGCAGCACAATTCACAATTGCAAAGATATTGAAACAACTCAAGTTCCCATCAATACATGAGTAGATTAATAAAATGTGGTATATGTATACCATGAAGTACTACTCAGCCATAAAAAATAGGGAAATAACATCTCTTGTATTATCCTGGATAGAGCGGGAGCCCATTCTTCTAAGTGAAGTGTCACAAGAATGGAAAAACAAACTCCATATGTATTCACCATTAAATTGGTGCTAAGTGATCAATACGTATGTACACAAATGGAAGTAACATTCTTTGGGGATAGGGCATATGGGAGTGAGGAGGGGATGGGTAAATTCATGCTTAATGGGTGCAATGCACGCTGTCTGGAGTATGGTCGGGCCTGTAGCTTTGACTCGGGCAGTGCAAAAGCAACTTATGTGATCAAAGCATTTATACCCCCACAATATTCAGAAATTTTAAAAAAGATAAACTATCTTCATCTTTAAGGTTCTTACAATTTAAGAATAGGAGTTAAATGTTTATCACATAATTAACACAAATGAAAAATGTTGCTATTGATATTCATACAAAAATATAGGAATTTAGCATATTCCATGTGGGGAAAAAAGATGATGGATTAGGTAATATTTGATTGAAACCAGGAGGAAAGTTTGAGAATTAAATGAACAGTTAGTAAGGAGAAAATTTTGTCAGATAATGTATTTTATCTTACAATTTATATAGTTTATTCCCTATTATAGCTTTGTTTGGGCCAAAATCAACTGAATTTTTATCATAAACTTAAATAATTCTATGAATTGCTGCTAAAAAAGAGGTCTATTAATCATAAGTCATTTATAAGAATATAAATCATGGAATGCACTCAGTTACCACTAATAGATATTTAACTAGAGTGACTTAAACTTGAAAGGGTTTATTTTCTTATGAAAGACAATACTAGTCCACATTTGACACGGGACTCTGTGAAATCTTCAGAAACCCAGGCTCCTTCACCTCCAGCGTGTGGCTTCCTTAAGCACGTCTGGTGAAGCCCCTGCTGTTCCACACACACTCCAGGCAGTATGAAGAAGAGAGAGAAGAGGGCTCCTTCTTACCCTCCTAAGAGGTGCATTCCTGACAGTGTCACACACATAAAGTAATAAATATTACTTATAATGTATCGGCTGGGATTTAACCTCATACCTATTTTCATCACGAGGTGATTTAATTCTGGGCAGCAAGCTATATCTTTCTCTTAAGTAGCAATGTGTTCAGTGGAATGCTGGTGTTCTTGCACAAATGAAGATGGGGAGAATGAACATTGGAAAGCAACTAGCTGTTTCTGCTTACAATAAGCCAATACCATAGAAAGGAGCTGTGTCCACTCCAAACCTATCAGCAAGATACCAAAGCCCCCAAAGTGGGCTGCAGATCAACTTGTAAGAATCACTCACTCGTGTGCAACGTTGAGGTTTGAATGGATCTACCCCCCTCCCAAGTTCAGAAACAGCAGAACTTTTGAAATATATGATAAATATATGTAATTCAAAAATGAACCTTAAAACTGATGAAAGCTAGGTTGGAGAAAATTATGAATGTGAAATTAATTGACCTCTGCCTCAAATGCAACTTGAGAACTTGATACTGTTTTTTATGGAGGGAATGGTTTGTTTCACAGGGCAGATATATTTTCTCTTGATTGGTGTGTATTACTGGAAAGGTTGTAGATGAAAAATAAAT